>NC_092712.1:25357924-26014083 GCF_047496885.1 Scyliorhinus torazame
TGATTAGTTAATATCAATGCAATGACATCGCAGGGTATGATTAGTTAATATCAGTGCAATGACATCGCAGGGTATGATTAGTTAATATCAGTGCAATGACATCGCATGGTATGATTAGTTAATATCAGTGCAATGACATCGCAGGGTATGATTAGTTAATATCAGTGCAATGACAACGCAGGGTATGATTAGTTAATATCAGTGCAATGATATCGCAGGGTATGATTAGTTAATATCAGTGCAATGATATCGCATGGTATGATTAGTTAATATCAGTGCAATGATATCGCAGGGTATGATTAGTTACTATCAGTGCAATGATATCGCAGGGTATGATTAGTTAATATCAGTGCAATGACATCGCAGGGTATGATTAGTTAATAACAGTGCAATGATATCGCAGGGTATTGATTAGTTAATATCAGTGCAATGATATCGCAGGGTATGGTTAGTTAATATCAGTGCAATGATATCGCAGGGTATGATTAGCTAATATCAGTGCAATGATATCGCAGGGTATGATTAGTTAATATCAGTGCAATGATATCGCAGGGTATGATTAGTTAATATCAGTGCAATGACATCGCAGGGTATGATTAGTTAATATCAGTGCAATGATATCGCAGGGTATGATTAGTTCATTTCAGTGCAATGATATCGCAGGGTATGATTAGTTAATATCAGTGCAATGATATCGCAGGGTATGGTTAGTTAATATCAGTGCAGTGATATCGCAGGGTATGATTAGTTAATTTCAGTGCAATGATATCGCAGGGTATGATTAGTTAATATCAGTGCAATGATATCGCAGGGTATGATTAGTTAATATCAGTGCAATGACATCGCAGGGTATGATTAGTTAATATCAGTGCAATGACATCGCAGGGTATGATTAGTTAATATCAGTGCAATGACATCGCAGGGTATGATTAATTAATATCAGTGCGATGATATCGCAGGGTATGATTAGTTAATATCAGTGCAATGACATCGCAGGGTATGATTAGTTAATATCAGTGCAATGATATCGCAGGGTATGATTAGTTAATATCAATGCAATGACATCGCAGGGTATGATTAGTTAATATCAGTGCAATGACATCGCAGGGTATGATTAGTTAATATCAGTGCAATGACATCGCATGGTATGATTAGTTAATATCAGTGCAATGACATTGCAGGGTATGATTAGTTAATATCAGTGCAATGACAACGCAGGGTATGATTAGTTAATATCAGTGCAATGATATCGCAGGGTATGATTAGTTAATATCAGTGCAATGATATCGCATGGTATGATTAGTTAATATCAGTGCAATGATATCGCAGGGTATGATTAGTTACTATCAGTGCAATGATATCGCAGGGTATGATTAGTTAATATCAGTGCAATGACATCGCAGGGTATGATTAGTTAATAACAGTGCAATGATATCGCAGGGTATGATTAGTTAATATCAGTGCAATGATATCGCAGGGTATGGTTAGTTAATATCAGTGCAATGATATCGCAGGGTATGATTAGCTAATATCAGTGCAATGATATCGCAGGGTATGATTAGTTAATATCAGTGCAATGATATCGCAGGGTATGATTAGTTAATATCAGTGCAATGATATCGCAGGGTATGATTAGTTAATATCAGTGCAATGACATCGCAAGGTATGATTAGTTAATATCAGTGTAATGACATTGCAGGGTATGATTAGTTAATATCAGTGCAATGATATCGCAGGGTATGATTAGTTAATATCAGTGTAATGACATTGCAGGATATGATTAGTTAATATCAGTGTAATGACAACGCAGGGTATGGATTAGTTAATATCAGTGCAATGATATCGCAGGGTATGATTAGTTAATATCAGTGCAATGATATCGCAGGGTATGATTAGTCAATATCCGTGTAATGACATCGCAGGGTATGATTAGTCAATATCAGTGCAATGATATCGCAGGGTATGATTAGTTAATATCAGTGTAATGATATGTTCTGTCTGTCTGTACTAGACACGGGTTTGTAGACTGTAAGAAGGTGATGAACCTGAGGAAGGAGCTGACACAAGGCGGCTACTGTGCGGGATTTACCAATGAGGAGAAAGGTCAGTGCGAAGGGCCCTGCGGTCCTGCGGGTGTCACTGGTGTTGGACACTTGCCTTTTTTCTTCTTTACTCTTTTATGGCATCGGGCCATCGCTGGCAGGGCCAGCATTTAAACTGAGTGTCAGAGGGCAGTTAGAAGTCAACCTAGCATTCCCCATTATCGGGGGACCTTTGACCCCGGAGTGGTTGGCGCCACCTTTCACGCCGGCGTGGGGACATAACCCCATTATTGGAGAATCCCGCCCCCAAAGTCTGGCAGCACCTGAGGAGGGAGAAACCGAATTAACAGGCGGGACCGCCGGTGGGAAATTACGGTCCCTCGCCGGGTCCCAGGTTTCCCGGCGATGCGGGGCCCAGTCGACGGGAAATCCCGCCCAATGTTTCCAGTCCGTGTGACTCTTTTCTTCAGAACTGAAGAGAGGTAGAAATAGTTGGAGAGGCGGGCGGAGGAGGAAGTGGGGCCGAATGGAAGGACAAGGATAATGTGGTAATCCCGTCGGAGAGAGGAGCAGGACTTCTTCGAGGAATTAAACACTGCAAAATACCGCGGATGCTGCAAATCTGAAATAAAAACAGAAAATGCTGGATAAACTCAGCAGGTCAGGACAGAGGAACAGAATTGACGTTTTGAGTCCAGGTGTTGCTGTGGAGTCACATGTAGTCCAGACCGGGTAAGAACGGCAGATTTCCTCCCCTAAAGGATATTAATAATAATCTTTATTGTCACAAGTAGGCTTACTCTAACACTGCAATGAAGTCACTGTGAAAATCCCCTAGTCGCCACATTCCGGCGCCTGTTCGGGGGACACGGAGGGAGAATTCAGAATGTCCAAATCACCTAACAGCACGTCTTTCGCGACTTGTGGGAGGAAACCGGAGCACCCGGAGGAAACCCACGCACACACGGGAAGGACGTGCAGACTCCGCACAGACAGTGACCCAAGCCGGGAATCGAACCTGGGACCCTGGAGCTGTGAAGCAGCAGTGCTAACCACTGTGCTACCGTGCTGCCCCAAACCAGTGAATTCGTGAACCAGATGGTTTTTTACAGCAGTTGTTTCACATTTCAGCATTTCTGAGACTAGCTTTATAATTCTGGATTTTCTGAATTGAATTCAAATTTCCACCAGGTGCTGTGATGGGATTTGAAGCCGCGGCCCAAGAGCATTAATTAGCCTGGGAGCCTCTGGGTTACTAACCCGGCGATACCACGTCACTGCTTGCCTGTCTAGCTTTGCTGAAAACGAAGGAAACGTGTTCATGGATAGATTGTCATAGAATTTACAGTGCAGAAGGAGGCCATTTGGCCCATCGAGTCTGCACCGGCTCTTGGAAAGAGCACCCTACCCAAGGTCAACACCTCCACCCTATCCCCCATAACCCAGTAACCCCATTCAACACTAAGGGCAATTTTGGACACTTAAGGCCAATCCACCTAACCTGCACAACTTTGGACTGTGGGAGGAAACCGGAGCACCCGGAGGAAACCCACGCACACACAGGGAGGACGTGCAGACTCCGCACAGACAGCGACCCAAGCCGGAATCGAACCTGGGATCCTGGAGCTGTGAAGCAATTGTGCTATCCACAATGCTACTGTGCTGCCCCTTTCACAACCTCAATGTCCCCATGTGATTTACATCAAATGTACTGGGGGCCGCTTTGGCTCAGTGGGCTGGACGGCTGGTTCGTGATGCAGGGCGAGGCCAGCAGCGTGGGTTCAATTCCTGTACCTCAACCCTCAGGTTAAACCACCATCAGTCAGCTCTCCCCCTCAAAGGGGAAAGCAGCCTATGGTCACCTGGGAATGTGGTGACTTTATTTTACTGTAGGAAGCAAATTTATCTACAACAAGGTCCCAGAAATGGCAATGTGATGATGCCCAGGTAAGGTTTTCAATAATGTTGGTTGGGGGATAAATATTGAGCAGGACACCAGGGCGAAATCCCTTGTTGTTGTTCTCCAAGTAGAACCAGGGGATATCTTCCACCCACCTGAGAGGGTAAACGGGGCCTCGCTTTCATGTATCATCTGAAAAACAGCACCTCTGACGGTGCAGCACTCTCTCACTTTGGCACCGAAATGTCTACCTGGGAGCTTTGTGCTCGCCACATTTCTGGAGGGGGATTTGAACCCACCACCTTCGGATCCCAGAGGAGAGCGACACTGTTTGCCTCAGCATCCTTCGCCTTAATGAGGTGCAATAACTGCAAGCCTCCGCTGCCACCACGAATGATCAACCAAGAACGGAATGCGATACTCGTGTGGTGGAATAGCCGGTTCCACTCCGTCTGTGCCCGTGCGTGAAGTTCGGGTGAGACTAGAGGTGGACGGGAGATACTCCAGCGAGGAGTCAACATTGTCAGGGGCAGGGAATGAGGAGCGAGTGAATCGGGACTGAACAGTAATGAGGACTTTACCTTTCCAGATCCGGAGGAATTCCTGACCGTCATCATGCAGCACGTGCTGGGACTCGAGCCATTACTCAAACTGAAGTGAGCACCTGACTGGAGACATAACCTGTCCCTCGCTCCACCCCCTCCCGATCCCCACCCTCCTGTGACAATCACTCCTGATCCCCCACACTCTCCCCTCACCCCCCTCACTCCTGATCCCCCTCACTCTCTCCTCATCCTCCTCACTCCTGATTCCCCTCACTCTCTCCTCGCCCCCCTCACTCCTGATCTCCCTCACTCTCCCCTCACCCTCCTCACTCCTGATCCCCCTCACTCTCCCCTCACCCCCCTCACTCCTGAGCTCCCTCACTCCTGATCGCCCTCACTCCTGATCTCCCTCACTCTTCCCTCATCCCCCTCACTCCTGAGCTCCCTCACTCTCCCCTCATCCCCCTCACTCCTGAGCTCACTCACTCTCCCCTCATCCTCCTCACTCCTGATTCCCCTCACTCTCCCCTCATCCCCCTCACTCCTGAGCTCCCTCACTCTCCCCTCATCCCCCTCACTCCTGAGCTCACTCACTCTCCCCTCATCCTCCTCACTCCTGATTCCCCTCACTCTCCCCTCACCCCCCTCACTCCTGACCTCCCTCACTCTCCCCTCATTCCCCCTCACTCCTGATCTCTCTCACTCTCCCCTCATCCCCCTCACTCCTGATCTCCCTCACTCTCCCCTCATTCCCCCTCACTCCTGATCTCTCTCACTCTCCCCTCATCCCCTCCACTCCTGATCTCCCTCACTCTCCCCTCATCCCCCTCACTCCTGATCGCCCTCACTCTCCCCTCATCCCCCTCACTCCTGAGCTCCCTCACTCTCCCCTCATCCCCCTCACTCCTGATCTCCCTTACTCTCCCCTCATCCCCTTCACTCCTGAGCTCCCTCACTCTCCCCTCATCCCCCTCACTCCTGAGCTCACTCACTCACCCCTCATCCTCCTCACTCCTGATTCCCCTCACTCTCCCCTCACTCCTGATCCCCCTCACTCCTGATCCCCCTCACTCCTGATCCCCCTCACTCCTGATCCCCCTCACTCCTGATCCCCCTCACTCCTGATCTCCCTCACTCTCCCCTCATCCCCTTCACTCCTGATCTCCCTCACTCCCCTCATCCCCCTCACTCCTGATCTCCCTCACTCTCCCCTCAACCCCTCACTCCTGATCTCCCTCACTCTCCACTCATCCCCCTCACTCCTGACCCCCCCTCACTCCTGACCCCCCTCACTCCTGATCCCCATCACTCTCCCCTCATCCCCCCCTCACTCCTGATCCCCCTCACTCTCCCCTCATCCCCCCCTCACTCCTGATCTCCCTCACTCTCCCCTCATCCCCCCCCACTCCTGATCTCCCTCACTCTCCCCTCGTCCCCCTCACTCCTGAGCTCACTCACTCTCCCCTCATCCCCCTCACTCCTGAGCTCACTCACTCTCCCTCATCCCCCTCACTCCTGATCCCCCTCACTCTCCCCTCATCCCCCTCACTCCTGAGCTTGCACACTCTCTCCTCGGCCCCCTCACTCCTGATCCCCCTCACTCTCCCCTCATCCCCCTCACTCCTGAGGTTGCACACTCTCTCCTCGGCCCCCCTCACTCCTGAGCTCACTCACTCTCCCCTCATCCCGTCACTTCTGATCTCCCTCACTCTCCCCTCATCCTCCTCACTCCTGATCGCCCTCACTCTCCCCTCATTCCCCCTCACTGCTGATCTCCCTCACTCTCTCCTCATCCCCCCCACTCCTGATCTCCCTCACTCTCCCCTCATTCCCCCCCACTCCTGATCTCCCTCACTCTCTCCTCATCCCGTCACTCCTGATCTCCCTCACTCTCACCTCATCCCCCTCACTCCTGATCTCCCTCACTCTCCCCTCATCCCCCTCACTCCTGATCTCCCTCACTCTCCCCTCATTCCCCCTCAATCCTGATCTCCCTCACTCTCCCCTTGGCCCCCTCACTCCTGATCTCCCTCACTCTCCCCTCATCCCCCTCACTCCTGATCTCCCTCACTCTCCCCTCATCCCCCTCACTCCTGATCTCCCTCACTCTCTCCTCATCCCCCTCACTCCTGATCTCCCTCACTCTCCCCTCATTCCCCCTCACTCCTGATCTCCCTCACTGTCCCCTCATCCCCTCCCACTCCTGATCTCCCTCACTCTCCCCTCATTCCCCCTCACTGCTGATCTCCCTCACTCTCTCCTCATCCCCCCCACTCCTGATCTCCCTCACTCTCCCCTCATTCCCCCCCACTCCTGATCTCCCTCACTCTCTCCTCATCCCGTCACTCCTGATCTCCCTCACTCTCCCCTCATCCCCCTCACTCCTGATCTCCCTCACTCTCCCCTCAACCTCCTCACTGCTGATCTCCCTCACTCTCCCCTCATCCCCCCTCACTCCTGATCTCCCTCACTCTCCCCTCATCCCCCCTCACTCCTGATCTCCCTCACTCTCCCCTCATTCCCCCTCACTCCTGATCTCCCTCACTCTCCCCTTGGCCCCCTCACTCCTGATCTCCCTCACTCTCCCCTCATCCCCCTCACTCCTGATCTCCCTCACTCTCCCCTCATCCCCCTCACTCCTGAGCTCCCTCACTCTCTCCTCGCCCCCCTCACTCCTGATCTCCCTCACTCTCTCCTCGCCCCCCTCACTCCTGATCTCCCTCACTCTCCCCTCATCCCCCTCACTCCTGAGCTCCCTCACTCTCTCCTCGCCCCCCTCACTCCTGATCTCCCTCAGTCTCCCCTCATCCCCCTCACTCCTGAGCTCACTCACTCTCCCCTCATCCTCCTCACTCCTGATCTACCTCACTCTCCCCTCATCCCCCTCACTCCAGAGCTCACTCACTCTCCCCTCGGCCCCCTCACTCCTGATCCCCCTCACTCTCCCCTCATCCCCCTCACTCCTGAGCTTGCACACTCTCCCCTCGGCCCCCTCACTCCTGAACTCACACACCCTCCCCTCGTCCCCCTCACTCCTGATCTCCCTCACTCTCTACTCATCCCCCTCACTCCTGATCTCCCTCACTCTCCCCTCGGCCCCCTCACTCCTGAGCTCACCCACTCTCCCCTTGGCCCCCTCACTCCTAAGCGCTCACAATCTCCCCTCGGCCCCCTCACTCCTGAGCTCACGCACTCTCTCCTCATCCCCCTCACTCCTGATCTCCATCACTCTCCCCTCGGCCCCCTCTCTCCTGAGCGCTCACAATCTCCCCTCGGCCCCCTCACTCCTGAGCTCACACACTCACCCCTCGGCCCCCTCACTCCTGAGCGCTCACAACCTCCCCTCGGCCCCCTCACTCCTGAGCTCACACACTCTCCCCTCGGCCCCCTCACTCCTGATCTCCCTCACTCTCCCCTCGGCCCCCTCACGCCTGAGCTCACACACTCTCCCCTCGGCCCCCTCACTCCTGAGCTCACACACTTTCTCCTCATCCCCTCACTTCTGATCTCCCTCACTCTCCCCTCAACCCGTCACTTCTGATTCTTCTCACTCTCCCCTCGGCCCCCTCACTCCTGAGCGCTCACAATCTCCCCTCGGCCCCCTCACTCCTGAGCTCACACACTCACCCCTCGGCCCCCTCACTCCTGATCTCCCTCACTCTCCCCTCGGCCCCCTCACGCCTGAGCTCACACACTTTCTCCTCATCCCCTCACTTCTGATCTCCCTCACTCTCCCCTCAACCCGTCACTTCTGATTCTTCTCACTCTCCCCTCGGCCCCCTCACTCCTGAGCTCACACACTCTCTCCTCATCCCGTCACTCCTGATCTCCCTCACTCTCCCCTCATCCTCCTCACTCCTGATCTCCCTCACTCTCCCCTCATTCCCCCTCACTCCTGATCTCCCTCACTCTCCCCTCATCCCCCTCACTCCTGATCTCCCTCACTCTCCCCTCATTCCCCCCCACTCCTGATCTCCCTCACTCTCCCCTCATTCCCCCTCACTCCTGATCTCCCTCACTCTCCCCTCATTCCCCCTCACTCCTGATCTCCCTCACTCTCCCCTCATTCCCCCTCACTCCTGATCTCCCTCACTCTCCCCTCATCCCCCTCACTCCTGATCTCCCTCACTCTCCCCTCATTCCCCCCCACTCCTGATCTCCCTCACTCTCTCCTCATCCCGTCACTCCTGAGCTCCCTCACTCTCTCCTCATTCCCCTCACTCCTGATCTCCCTCACTCTCCCCTCATTCCCCTCACTCCTGATCTCCCTCACTCTCCCCTCAGCCCCCTCACTCCTGATCTCCCTCACTCTCCCCTCATCCCCCTCACTCCTGATCTCCCTCACTCTCCCCTCATCCCCTCACTCCTGATCTCCCTCACTCTCCCCTCATCCCCCTCACTCCTGATCGCCCTCACTCTCCCCTCATCCCCCTCACTCCTGATCTCCCTCACTCTCCCCTCATCCCCCTCACTCCTGATCTCCCTCACTCTCCCCTCATCCCCCTCACTCCTGATTGCCCTCACTCTCCCCTCATCCCCCTCACTCCTGATCTCCCTCACTCTCCCCTCATCCCCCTCACTCCTGAGCTCCCTCACTCTCCCCTCATCCCCCTCACTCCTGATCTCCCTCACTCTCCCCTCATTCCCCCTCACTCCTGATCTCCCTCACTCTCCCCTCATCCCCTCACTCCTGATCTCCCTCACTCTCCCCTCATCCCCCTCACTCCTGATCTCCCTCACTCTCCCCTCATCCCCCTCACTCCTGATCTCCCTCACTCTCCCCTCATTCCCCCACACTCCTGATCTCCCTCACTCTCCCCTCATTCCCCCTCACTCCTGATCTCCCTCACTCTCCCCTCATCCCCCTCACTCCTGATCTCCCTCACTCTCCCCTCATCCCCCCCACTCCTGATCTCCCTCACTCTCTCCTCATCCCCCCCACTCCTGATCTCCCTCACTCTCCCCTCATCCCCCTCACTCCTGATCTCCCTCACTCTCCCCTCATTCCCCCCCACTCCTGATCTCCCTCACTCTCTCCTCATCCCGTCACTCCTGATCTCCCTCACTCTCCCCTCATCCCCCTCACTCCTGATCTCCCTCACTCTCCCCTCATCCCCCTCACTCCTGATCTCCCTCACTCTCCCCTCATTCCCCCCCACTCCTGATCTCCCTCACTCTCCCCTCAGCCCCCTCACTCCTGATCTCCCTCACTCTCTCCTCATCCCGTCACTCCTGAGCTCCCTCACTCTCTCCTCATTCCCCTCACTCCTGATCTCCCTCACTCTCCCCTCATCCCCCTCACTCCTGATCTCCCTCACTCTCCCCTCATCCCCCTCACTCCTGATCTCCCTCACTCTCCCCTCATTCCCCCTCACTCCTGAGCTCCCTCACTCTCTCCTCATTCCCCTCACTCCTGATCTCCCTCACTCTCCCCTCATCCCCCTCACTCCTGATCTCCCTCACTCTCCCCTCATTCCCCCTCACTCCTGATCTCCCTCACTCTCTCCTCATCCTGTCACTCCTGATCTCGCTCACTCTCCCCTCGGCCCCCTCACTCCTGATCTCCCTCACTCTCCCCTCATCCCCCTCACTCCTGATCTCCCTCACTCTCCCCTCATCCCCCCCACTCCTGATCTCCCTCACTCTCCCCTCATTCCCCCTCACTCCTGATCTCCCTCACTCTCCCCTCATTCCTCCTCACTCCTGATCTCCCTCACTCTCTCCTCATCCCGTCACTCCTGATCTCGCTCACTCTCCCCTCGGCCCCCTCACTCCTGATCTCCCTCACTCCCCCCTCATCCCCCTCACTCCTGATCTCCCTCACTCTCCCCTCAGCCCCCTCACTCCTGATCTCCCTCACTCTCCCCTCATCCCCCTCACTCCTGATCTCCCTCACTCTCTCCTCATCCCGTCACTCCTGATCTCCCTCACTCTCCCCTCATCCCCCCTCACTCCTGATCTCCCTCACTCTCCCCTCAACCTCCTCACTCCTGATCTCCCTCACTCTCCCCTCATCCCCCCTCACTCCTGATCTCCCTCACTCTCCCCTCATTCCCCCTCACTCCTGATCTCCCTCACTCTCCCCTCATCCCCCCCCACACCTGATCTCCCTCACTCTCTCCTCATCCCGTCACTCCTGATCTCCCTCACTCTCCCCTCATTCCCCCTCACTCCTGATCTCCCTCACTCTCCCCTCATTCCTCCTCACTCCTGATCTCCCTTACTCTCCCCTCAGCCCCCTCACTCCTGATCTCCCTCACTCTCCCCTCATCCCCCTCACTCCTGATCTCCCTCACTCTCCCCTCATCCCCCTCACTCCTGAGCTCCCTCACTCCTGAGCTCCCTCACTCCTGAGCTCCCTCACTCCTGAGCTCCCTCACTCCTGAGCTCCCTCACTCCTGAGCTCCCTCACTCCTGATCCCCCTCACTCCTGATCTCCCTCACTCCCCCCTCATCCCCCTCACTCCTGAGCTCCCTCACTCTCTCCTCGCCCCCCTCACTCCTGATCTCCCTCACTCTCCCCTCATCCCCCTCACTCCTGAGCTCACTCACTCTCCCCTCATCCTCCTCACTCCTGATCTACCTCACTCTCCCCTCATCCCCCTCACTCCAGAGCTCACTCACTCTCCCCTCGGCCCCCTCACTCCTGATCCCCCTCACTCTCCCCTCATCCTCCTCACTCCTGAGCTTGCACACTCTCCCCTCGGCCCCCTCACTCCTGATCTCCCTCACTCTCCCCTCATCCCCCTCACTCCTGATCTCCCTCACTCTCCCCTCATCCCCCCCACTCCTGATCTCCCTCACTCTCCCCTCATTCCCCCTCACTCCTGATCTCCCTCACTCTCTCCTCATCCCGTCACTCCTGATCTCCCTCACTCTCCCCTCATTCCCCCTCACTCCTGATCTCCCTCACTCTCCCCTCATTCCTCCTCACTCCTGATCTCCCTCACTCTCTCCTCATCCCGTCACTCCTGATCTCGCTCACTCTCCCCTCATCCCCCTCACTCCTGAGCTCACTCACTCACCCCTCATCCTCCTCACTCCTGATTCCCCTCACTCTCCCCTCACCCCCCTCACTCCTGATCCCCCTCACTCCTGATCCCCCTCACTCCTGATCCCCCTCACTCCTGATCCCCCTCACTCCTGATCCCCCTCACTCCTGATCCCCCTCACTCCTGATCCCCCTCACTCCTGATCTCCCTCACTCTCCCCTCATCCCCCTCACTCCTGATCTCCCTCACTCCCCTCATCCCCCTCACTCCTGATCTCCCTCACTCTCCCCTCAACCCCTCACTCCTGATCTCCCTCACTCTCCCCTCATCCCCCTCACTCCTGATCTCCCTCACTCTCCCCTCATCCCCCCCACTCCTGATCTCCCTCACTCTCTCCTCATCCCCCCCACTCCTGATCTCCCTCACTCTCCCCTCATCCCCCTCACTCCTGATCTCCCTCACTCTCCCCTCATTTCCCCCCCACTCCTGATCTCCCTCACTCTCTCCTCATCCCGTCACTCCTGATCTCCCTCACTCTCCCCTCATCCCCCTCACTCCTGATCTCCCTCACTCTCCCCTCATCCCCCTCACTCCTGATCTCCCTCACTCTCCCCTCATTCCCCCCCACTCCTGATCTCCCTCACTCTCCCCTCAGCCCCCTCACTCCTGATCTCCCTCACTCTCTCCTCATCCCGTCACTCCTGAGCTCCCTCACTCTCTCCTCATTCCCCTCACTCCTGATCTCCCTCACTCTCCCCTCATCCCCCTCACTCCTGATCTCCCTCACTCTCCCCTCATCCCCCTCACTCCTGATCTCCCTCACTCTCCCCTCATTCCCCCTCACTCCTGAGCTCCCTCACTCTCTCCTCATTCCCCTCACTCCTGATCTCCCTCACTCTCCCCTCATCCCCCTCACTCCTGATCTCCCTCACTCTCCCCTCATTCCCCCTCACTCCTGATCTCCCTCACTCTCTCCTCATCCTGTCACTCCTGATCTCGCTCACTCTCCCCTCGGCCCCCTCACTCCTGATCTCCCTCACTCTCCCCTCATCCCCCTCACTCCTGATCTCCCTCACTCTCCCCTCATCCCCCCCACTCCTGATCTCCCTCACTCTCCCCTCATTCCCCCTCACTCCTGATCTCCCTCACTCTCCCCTCATTCCTCCTCACTCCTGATCTCCCTCACTCTCTCCTCATCCCGTCACTCCTGATCTCGCTCACTCTCCCCTCGGCCCCCTCACTCCTGATCTCCCTCACTCCCCCCTCATCCCCCTCACTCCTGATCTCCCTCACTCTCCCCTCAGCCCCCTCACTCCTGATCTCCCTCACTCTCCCCTCATCCCCCTCACTTCTGATCTCCCTCACTCTCTCCTCATCCCGTCACTCCTGATCTCCCTCACTCTCCCCTCATCCCCCCTCACTCCTGATCTCCCTCACTCTCCCCTCAACCTCCTCACTCCTGATCTCCCTCACTCTCCCCTCATCCCCCCTCACTCCTGATCTCCCTCACTCTCCCCTCATTCCCCCTCACTCCTGATCTCCCTCACTCTCCCCTCATCCCCCCCACACCTGATCTCCCTCACTCTCTCCTCATCCCGTCACTCCTGATCTCCCTCACTCTCCCCTCATTCCCCCTCACTCCTGATCTCCCTCACTCTCCCCTCATTCCTCCTCACTCCTGATCTCCCTTACTCTCCCCTCAGCCCCCTCACTCCTGATCTCCCTCACTCTCCCCTCATCCCCCTCACTCCTGATCTCCCTCACTCTCCCCTCATCCCCCTCACTCCTGAGCTCCCTCACTCCTGAGCTCCCTCACTCCTGAGCTCCCTCACTCCTGAGCTCCCTCACTCCTGAGCTCCCTCACTCCTGAGCTCCCTCACTCCTGATCCCCCTCACTCCTGATCTCCCTCACTCCCCCCTCATCCCCCTCACTCCTGAGCTCCCTCACTCTCTCCTCGCCCCCCTCACTCCTGATCTCCCTCACTCTCCCCTCATCCCCCTCACTCCTGAGCTCACTCACTCTCCCCTCATCCTCCTCACTCCTGATCTACCTCACTCTCCCCTCATCCCCCTCACTCCAGAGCTCACTCACTCTCCCCTCGGCCCCCTCACTCCTGATCCCCCTCACTCTCCCCTCATCCTCCTCACTCCTGAGCTTGCACACTCTCCCCTCGGCACCCTCACTCCTGAACTCACACACCCTCCCCTCGGCCCCCTCACTCCTGATCTCCCTCACTCTCCCCTCGGCCCCCTCACGCCTGAGCTCACACACTCTCCCCTCGGCACCCTCACTCCTGAGCTCTCACACTTTCTCCTCATCCCTTCACTTCTGATCTCCCTCACTCTCTCCTCATCCTGTCACTCCTGATCTCGCTCACTCTCCCCTCGGCCCCCTCACTCCTGATCTCCCTCACTCTCCCCTCATCCCCCTCACTCCTGATCTCCCTCACTCTCCCCTCATCCCCCCCACTCCTGATCTCCCTCACTCTCCCCTCATTCCCCCTCACTCCTGATCTCCCTCACTCTCCCCTCATTCCTCCTCACTCCTGATCTCCCTCACTCTCTCCTCATCCCGTCACTCCTGATCTCGCTCACTCTCCCCTCGGCCCCCTCACTCCTGATCTCCCTCACTCCCCCCTCATCCCCCTCACTCCTGATCTCCCTCACTCTCCCCTCAGCCCCCTCACTCCTGATCTCCCTCACTCTCCCCTCATCCCCCTCACTCCTGATCTCCCTCACTCTCTCCTCATCCCGTCACTCCTGATCTCCCTCACTCTCCCCTCATCCCCCCTCACTCCTGATCTCCCTCACTCTCCCCTCAACCTCCTCACTCCTGATCTCCCTCACTCTCCCCTCATCCCCCCTCACTCCTGATCTCCCTCACTCTCCCCTCATTCCCCCTCACTCCTGATCTCCCTCACTCTCCCCTCATCCCCCCCACACCTGATCTCCCTCACTCTCTCCTCATCCCGTCACTCCTGATCTCCCTCACTCTCCCCTCATTCCCCCTCACTCCTGATCTCCCTCACTCTCCCCTCATTCCTCCTCACTCCTGATCTCCCTTACTCTCCCCTCAGCCCCCTCACTCCTGATCTCCCTCACTCTCCCCTCATCCCCCTCACTCCTGATCTCCCTCACTCTCCCCTCATCCCCCTCACTCCTGAGCTCCCTCACTCCTGAGCTCCCTCACTCCTGAGCTCCCTCACTCCTGAGCTCCCTCACTCCTGAGCTCCCTCACTCCTGAGCTCCCTCACTCCTGAGCTCCCTCACTCCTGAGCTCCCTCACTCCTGAGCTCCCTCACTCCTGATCCCCCTCACTCCTGATCTCCCTCACTCCCCCCTCATCCCCCTCACTCCTGAGCTCCCTCACTCTCTCCTCGCCCCCCTCACTCCTGATCTCCCTCACTCTCCCCTCATCCCCCTCACTCCTGAGCTCACTCACTCTCCCCTCATCCTCCTCACTCCTGATCTACCTCACTCTCCCCTCATCCCCCTCACTCCAGAGCTCACTCACTCTCCCCTCGGCCCCCTCACTCCTGATCCCCCTCACTCTCCCCTCATCCTCCTCACTCCTGAGCTTGCACACTCTCCCCTCGGCACCCTCACTCCTGAACTCACACACCCTCCCCTCGGCCCCCTCACTCCTGATCTCCCTCACTCTCCCCTCGGCCCCCTCACGCCTGAGCTCACACACTCTCCCCTCGGCCCCCTCACTCCTGAGCTCTCACACTTTCTCCTCATCCCTTCACTTCTGATCTCCCTCACTCTCTCCTCATCCTGTCACTCCTGATCTCGCTCACTCTCCCCTCGGCCCCCTCACTCCTGATCTCCCTCACTCTCCCCTCATCCCCCTCACTCCTGATCTCCCTCACTCTCCCCTCATCCCCCCCACTCCTGATCTCCCTCACTCTCCCCTCATTCCCCCTCACTCCTGATCTCCCTCACTCTCCCCTCATTCCTCCTCACTCCTGATCTCCCTCACTCTCTCCTCATCCCGTCACTCCTGATCTCGCTCACTCTCCCCTCGGCCCCCTCACTCCTGATCTCCCTCACTCCCCCCTCATCCCCCTCACTCCTGATCTCCCTCACTCTCCCCTCAGCCCCCTCACTCCTGATCTCCCTCACTCTCCCCTCATCCCCCTCACTCCTGATCTCCCTCACTCTCTCCTCATCCCGTCACTCCTGATCTCCCTCACTCTCCCCTCATCCCCCCTCACTCCTGATCTCCCTCACTCTCCCCTCAACCTCCTCACTCCTGATCTCCCTCACTCTCCCCTCATCCCCCCTCACTCCTGATCTCCCTCACTCTCCCCTCATTCCCCCTCACTCCTGATCTCCCTCACTCTCCCCTCATCCCCCCCACACCTGATCTCCCTCACTCTCTCCTCATCCCGTCACTCCTGATCTCCCTCACTCTCCCCTCATTCCCCCTCACTCCTGATCTCCCTCACTCTCCCCTCATTCCTCCTCACTCCTGATCTCCCTTACTCTCCCCTCAGCCCCCTCACTCCTGATCTCCCTCACTCTCCCCTCATCCCCCTCACTCCTGATCTCCCTCACTCTCCCCTCATCCCCCTCACTCCTGAGCTCCCTCACTCCTGAGCTCCCTCACTCCTGAGCTCCCTCACTCCTGAGCTCCCTCACTCCTGAGCTCCCTCACTCCTGAGCTCCCTCACTCCTGAGCTCCCTCACTCCTGAGCTCCCTCACTCCTGAGCTCCCTCACTCCTGATCCCCCTCACTCCTGATCTCCCTCACTCCCCCCTCATCCCCCTCACTCCTGAGCTCCCTCACTCTCTCCTCGCCCCCCTCACTCCTGATCTCCCTCACTCTCCCCTCATCCCCCTCACTCCTGAGCTCACTCACTCTCCCCTCATCCTCCTCACTCCTGATCTACCTCACTCTCCCCTCATCCCCCTCACTCCAGAGCTCACTCACTCTCCCCTCGGCCCCCTCACTCCTGATCCCCCTCACTCTCCCCTCATCCTCCTCACTCCTGAGCTTGCACACTCTCCCCTCGGCACCCTCACTCCTGAACTCACACACCCTCCCCTCGGCCCCCTCACTCCTGATCTCCCTCACTCTCCCCTCGGCCCCCTCACGCCTGAGCTCACACACTCTCCCCTCGGCCCCCTCACTCCTGAGCTCTCACACTTTCTCCTCATCCCTTCACTTCTGATCTCCCTCACTCTCCCCTCATCCTCCTCACTCCTGATCTCCCTCACTCTCCCCTCATTCCCCCTCACTCCTGATCTCCCTCACTCTCTCCTCATCCCGTCACTCCTGATCTCGCTCACTCTCCCCTCGGCCCCCTCACTCCTGATCTCCCTCACTCTCCCCTCATCCCCCTCACTCCTGATCTCCCTCACTCTCCCCTCATCCCCCCCACTCCTGATCTCCCTCACTCTCCCCTCATTCCCCCTCACTCCTGATCTCCCTCACTCTCTCCTCATCCCGTCACTCCTGATCTCCCTCACTCTCCCCTCATTCCCCCTCACTCCTGATCTCCCTCACTCTCCCCTCATTCCTCCTCACTCCTGATCTCCCTCACTCTCTCCTCATCCCGTCACTCCTGATCTCGCTCACTCTCCCCTCATCCCCCTCACTCCTGAGCTCACTCACTCACCCCTCATCCTCCTCACTCCTGATTCCCCTCACTCTCCCCTCACCCCCCTCACTCCTGATCCCCCTCACTCCTGATCCCCCTCACTCCTGATCCCCCTCACTCCTGATCCCCCTCACTCCTGATCCCCCTCACTCCTGATCCCCCTCACTCCTGATCTCCCTCACTCTCCCCTCATCCCCCTCACTCCTGATCTCCCTCACTCCCCTCATCCCCCTCACTCCTGATCTCCCTCACTCTCCCCTCAACCCCTCACTCCTGATCTCCCTCACTCTCCACTCATCCCCCTCACTCGTGACCCCCCTCACTCCTGACCCCCCTCACTCCTGATCCCCCTCACTCTCCCCTCATCCCCCCCTCACTCCTGATCCCCCTCACTCTCCCCTCATCCCCCCCTCACTCCTGATCCCCCTCACTCTCCCCTCATCCCCCCCCTCACTCCTGATCTCCCTCACTCTCCCCTCATCCCCCCCCCACTCCTGATCTCCCTCACTCTCCCCTCGTCCCCCTCACTCCTGAGCTCACTCACTCTCCCCTCATCCCCCTCACTCCTGAGCTCACTCACTCTCCCTCATCCCCCTCACTCCTGATCCCCCTCACTCTCCCCTCATCCCCCTCACTCCTGAGCTTGCACACTCTCTCCTCGGCCCCCTCACTCCTGATCCCCCTCACTCTCCCCTCATCCCCCTCACTCCTGAGGTTGCACACTCTCTCCTCGGCCCCCCTCACTCCTGAGCTCACTCACTCTCCCCTCATCCCGTCACTTCTGATCTCCCTCACTCTCCCCTCATCCTCCTCACTCCTGATCGCCCTCACTCTCCCCTCATTCCCCCTCACTGCTGATCTCCCTCACTCTCTCCTCATCCCCCCCACTCCTGATCTCCCTCACTCTCCCCTCATTCCCCCCCACTCCTGATCTCCCTCACTCTCTCCTCATCCCGTCACTCCTGATCTCCCTCACTCTCACCTCATCCCCCTCACTCCTGATCTCCCTCACTCTCCCCTCATCCCCCTCACTCCTGATCTCCCTCACTCTCCCCTCATTCCCCCTCAATCCTGATCTCCCTCACTCTCCCCTTGGCCCCCTCACTCCTGATCTCCCTCACTCTCCCCTCATCCCCCTCACTCCTGATCTCCCTCACTCTCCCCTCATCCCCCTCACTCCTGATCTCCCTCACTCTCTCCTCATCCCCCTCACTCCTGATCTCCCTCACTCTCCCCTCATTCCCCCTCACTCCTGATCTCCCTCACTGTCCCCTCATCCCCTCCCACTCCTGATCTCCCTCACTCTCCCCTCATTCCCCCTCACTGCTGATCTCCCTCACTCTCTCCTCATCCCCCCCACTCCTGATCTCCCTCACTCTCCCCTCATTCCCCCCCACTCCTGATCTCCCTCACTCTCTCCTCATCCCGTCACTCCTGATCTCCCTCACTCTCCCCTCATCCCCCTCACTCCTGATCTCCCTCACTCTCCCCTCAACCTCCTCACTGCTGATCTCCCTCACTCTCCCCTCATCCCCCCTCACTCCTGATCTCCCTCACTCTCCCCTCATCCCCCCTCACTCCTGATCTCCCTCACTCTCCCCTCATTCCCCCTCACTCCTGATCTCCCTCACTCTCCCCTTGGCCCCCTCACTCCTGATCTCCCTCACTCTCCCCTCATCCCCCTCACTCCTGATCTCCCTCACTCTCCCCTCATCCCCCTCACTCCTGAGCTCCCTCACTCTCTCCTCGCCCCCCTCACTCCTGATCTCCCTCACTCTCCCCTCATCCCCCTCACTCCTGAGCTCACTCACTCTCCCCTCATCCTCCTCACTCCTGATCTACCTCACTCTCCCCTCATCCCCCTCACTCCAGAGCTCACTCACTCTCCCCTCGGCCCCCTCACTCCTGATCCCCCTCACTCTCCCCTCATCCCCCTCACTCCTGAGCTTGCACACTCTCCCCTCGGCCCCCTCACTCCTGAACTCACACACCCTCCCCTCGTCCCCCTCACTCCTGATCTCCCTCACTCTCTACTCATCCCCCTCACTCCTGATCTCCCTCACTCTCCCCTCGGCCCCCTCACTCCTAAGCGCTCACAATCTCCCCTCGGCCCCCTCACTCCTGAGCTCACGCACTCTCTCCTCATCCCCCTCACTCCTGATCTCCATCACTCTCCCCTCGGCCCCCTCTCTCCTGAGCGCTCACAATCTCCCCTCGGCCCCCTCACTCCTGAGCTCACACACTCACCCCTCGGCCCCCTCACTCCTGAGCGCTCACAACCTCCCCTCGGCCCCCTCACTCCTGAGCTCACACACTCTCCCCTCGGCCCCCTCACTCCTGATCTCCCTCACTCTCCCCTCGGCCCCCTCACGCCTGAGCTCACACACTCTCCCCTCGGCCCCCTCACTCCTGAGCTCACACACTTTCTCCTCATCCCCTCACTTCTGATCTCCCTCACTCTCCCCTCAACCCGTCACTTCTGATTCTTCTCACTCTCCCCTCGGCCCCCTCACTCCTGAGCTCACACACTCTCTCCTCATCCCGTCACTCCTGATCTCCCTCACTCTCCCCTCATCCTCCTCACTCCTGATCTCCCTCACTCTCCCCTCATTCCCCCTCATTCCTGATCTCCCTCACTCTCTCCTCATCCCGTCACTCCTGATCTCCCTCACTCTCCCCTCATTCCCCCTCACTCCTGATCTCCCTCACTCTCCCCTCATCCCCCTCACTCCTGATCTCCCTCACTCTCCCCTCATCCCCCTCACTCCTGATCTCCCTCACTCTCCCCTCATTCCCCCCCACTCCTGATCTCCCTCACTCTCTCCTCATCCCGTCACTCCTGAGCTCCCTCACTCTCTCCTCATTCCCCTCACTCCTGATCTCCCTCACTCTCCCCTCATTCCCCTCACTCCTGATCTCCCTCACTCTCCCCTCAGCCCCCTCACTCCTGATCTCCCTCACTCTCCCCTCATTCCCCCTCACTCCTGATCTCCCTCACTCTCCCCTCATCCCCCTCACTCCTGATCTCCCTCACTCTCCCCTCATCCCCTCACTCCTGATCTCCCTCACTCTCCCCTCATCCCCCTCACTCCTGATCGCCCTCACTCTCCCCTCATCCCCCTCACTCCTGATCTCCCTCACTCTCCCCTCATCCCCCTCACTCCTGATCTCCCTCACTCTCCCCTCATCCCCTCACTCCTGATCTCCCTCACTCTCCCCTCATCCCCCTCACTCCTGATCTCCCTCACTCTCCCCTCATCCCCCTCATTCCTGATCTCCCTCACTCTCCCCTCATCCCCCTCACTCCTGAGCTCCCTCACTCTCCCCTCATCCTCCTCACTCCTGATCTACCTCACACTCCCCTCATCCCCCTCACTCCAGAGCTCACTCACTCTCCCCTCGGCCCCCTCACTCCTGATCCCCCTCACTCTCCCCTCATCCCCCTCACCCCTGAGCTTGGACACTCTCCCCTCGGCCCCCTCACTCCTGAACTCACACGCCCTCCCCTCGGCCACCTCACTCCTGATCTCCCTCACTCTCTACTCATCCCCCTCACTCCTGATCTCCCTCACTCTCCCCTCGGCCCCCTCACTCCTGAGCTCACCCACTCTCCCCTTGGCCCCCTCACTCCTAAGAGCTCACAATCTCCCCTCGGCCCCCTCACTCCTGAGCTCACACACTCACCCCTCGGCCCCCTCACTCCTGATCTCCCTCACTCTCCCCTCGGCCCCCTCTCTCCTGAGCTCACACACTCTCCCCTCGGCCCCCTCACTCCTGAGCGCTCACAATCTCCCCTCGGCCCCCTCACTCCTGAGCTCACACACTCACCCCTCGGCCCCCTCACTCCTGATCTCCCTCACTCTCCCATCGGCCCCCTCACGCCTGAGCTCACACACTTTCTCCTCATCCCCTCACTTCTGATCTCCCTCACTCTCCCCTCAACCCGTCACTTCTGATTCTTCTCACTCTCCCCTCGGCCCCCTCACTCCTGAGCTCACACACTCTCTCCTCATCCCGTCACTCCTGATCTCCCTCACTCTCCCCTCATCCTCCTCACTCCTGATCTCCCTCACTCTCCCCTCATTCCCCCTCACTCCTGATCTCCCTCACTCTCCCCTCATCCCCCTCACTCCTGATCTCCCTCACTCTCCCCTCATTCCCCCCCACTCCTGATCTCCCTCACTCTCCCCTCATTCCCCCTCACTCCTGATCTCCCTCACTCTCCCCTCATTCCCCCTCACTCCTGATCTCCCTCACTCTCCCCTCATTCCCCCTCACTCCTGATCTCCCTCACTCTCCCCTCATCCCCCTCACTCCTGATCTCCCTCACTCTCCCCTCATTCCCCCCCACTCCTGATCTCCCTCACTCTCTCCTCATCCCGTCACTCCTGAGCTCCCTCACTCTCTCCTCATTCCCCTCACTCCTGATCTCCCTCACTCTCCCCTCATTCCCCTCACTCCTGATCTCCCTCACTCTCCCCTCAGCCCCCTCACTCCTGATCTCCCTCACTCTCCCCTCATTCCCCCTCACTCCTGATCTCCCTCACTCTCCCCTCATCCCCCTCACTCCTGATCTCCCTCACTCTCCCCTCATCCCCTCACTCCTGATCTCCCTCACTCTCCCCTCATCCCCCTCACTCCTGATCGCCCTCACTCTCCCCTCATCCCCCTCACTCCTGATCTCCCTCACTCTCCCCTCATCCCCCTCACTCCTGATCTCCCTCACTCTCCCCTCATCCCCCTCACTCCTGATTGCCCTCACTCTCCCCTCATCCCCCTCACTCCTGATCTCCCTCACTCTCCCCTCATCCCCCTCACTCCTGAGCTCCCTCACTCTCCCCTCATCCCCCTCACTCCTGATCTCCCTCACTCTCCCCTCATTCCCCCTCACTCCTGATCTCCCTCACTCTCCCCTCATCCCCTCACTCCTGATCTCCCTCACTCTCCCCTCATCCCCCTCACTCCTGATCTCCCTCACTCTCCCCTCATCCCCCTCACTCCTGATCTCCCTCACTCTCCCCTCATTCCCCCTCACTCCTGATCTCCCTCACTCTCCCCTCATTCCCCCTCACTCCTGATCTCCCTCACTCTCCCCTCATCCCCCTCACTCCTGATCCCCCTCACTCTCCCCTCATCCCCCCCACTCCTGATCTCCCTCACTCTCTCCTCATCCCCCCCACTCCTGATCTCCCTCACTCTCCCCTCATGCCCCTCACTCCTGATCTCCCTCACTCTCCCCTCATTCCCCCCCACTCCTGATCTCCCTCACTCTCTCCTCATCCCGTCACTCCTGATCTCCCTCACTCTCCCCTCATCCCCCTCACTCCTGATCTCCCTCACTCTCCCCTCATCCCCCTCACTCCTGATCTCCCTCACTCTCCCCTCATTCCCCCCAACTCCTGATCTCCCTCACTCTCCCCTCAGCCCCCTCACTCCTGATCTCCCTCACTCTCTCCTCATCCCGTCACTCCTGAGCTCCCTCACTCTCTCCTCATTCCCCTCACTCCTGATCTCCCTCACTCTCCCCTCATCCCCCTCACTCCTGATCTCCCTCACTCTCCCCTCATCCCCCTCACTCCTCATCTCCCTCACTCTCCCCTCATTCCCCCTCACTCCTGAGCTCCCTCACTCTCTCCTCATTCCCCTCACTCCTGATCTCCCTCACTCTCCCCTCATCCCCCTCACTCCTGATCTCCCTCACTCTCCCCTCATTCCCCCTCACTCCTGATCTCCCTCACTCTCTCCTCATCCTGTCACTCCTGATCTCGCTCACTCTCCCCTCGGCCCCCTCACTCCTGATCTCCCTCACTCTCCCCTCATCCCCCTCACTCCTGATCTCCCTCACTCTCCCCTCATCCCCCCCACTCCTGATCTCCCTCACTCTCCCCTCATTCCCCCTCACTCCTGATCTCCCTCACTCTCCCCTCATTCCTCCTCACTCCTGATCTCCCTCACTCTCTCCTCATCCCGTCACTCCTGATCTCGCTCACTCTCCCCTCGGCCCCCTCACTCCTGATCTCCCTCACTCCCCCCTCATCCCCCTCACTCCTGATCTCCCTCACTCTCCCCTCAGCCCCCTCACTCCTGATCTCCCTCACTCTCCCCTCATCCCCCTCACTCCTGATCTCCCTCACTCTCTCCTCATCCCGTCACTCCTGATCTCCCTCACTCTCCCCTCATCCCCCCTCACTCCTGATCTCCCTCACTCTCCCCTCAACCTCCTCACTCCTGATCTCCCTCACTCTCCCCTCATCCCCCCTCACTCCTGATCTCCCTCACTCTCCCCTCATTCCCCCTCACTCCTGATCTCCCTCACTCTCCCCTCATCCCCCCCACACCTGATCTCCCTCACTCTCTCCTCATCCCGTCACTCCTGATCTCCCTCACTCTCCCCTCATTCCCCCTCACTCCTGATCTCCCTCACTCTCCCCTCATTCCTCCTCACTCCTGATCTCCCTCACTCTCCCCTCAGCCCCCTCACTCCTGATCTCCCTCACTCTCCCCTCATCCCCCTCACTCCTGATCTCCCTCACTCTCCCCTCATCCCCCTCACTCCTGAGCTCCCTCACTCCTGAGCTCCCTCACTCCTGAGCTCCCTCACTCCTGAGCTCCCTCACTCCTGAGCTCCCTCACTCCTGAGCTCCCTCACTCCTGAGCTCCCTCACTCCTGAGCTCCCTCACTCCTGAGCTCCCTCACTCCTGAGCTCCCTCACTCCTGAGCTCCCTCACTCCTGAGCTCCCTCACTCCTGATCCCCCTCACTCCTGATCTCCCTCACTCCCCCCTCATCCCCCTCACTCCTGAGCTCCCTCACTCTCTCCTCGCCCCCCTCACTCCTGATCTCCCTCACTCTCCCCTCATCCCCCTCACTCCTGAGCTCACTCACTCTCCCCTCATCCTCCTCACTCCTGATCTACCTCACTCTCCCCCATCATCCCCCTCACTCCAGAGCTGACTCACTCTCCCCTCGGCCCCCTCACTCCTGATCCCCCTCACTCTCCCCTCATCCCCCTCACTCCTGATCTCCCTCACTCTCCCCTCATCCCCCTCACTCCTGATCTCCCTCACTCTCCCCTCATTCCCCCTCACTCCTGATCTCCCTCACTCTCCCCTCATTCCCCCTCACTCCTGATCTCCCTCACTCTCCCCTCATCCCCCTCACTCCTGATCCCCCTCACTCTCCCCTCATCCCCCCCACTCCTGATCTCCCTCACTCTCTCCTCATCCCCCCCACTCCTGATCTCCCTCACTCTCCCCTCATCCCCCTCACTCCTGATCTCCCTCACTCTGCCCTCATTCCCCCCCACTCCTGATCTCCCTCACTCTCTCCTCATCCCGTCACTCCTGATCTCCCTCACTCTCCCCTCATCCCCCTCACTCCTGATCTCCCTCACTCTCCCCTCATCCCCCTCACTCCTGATCTCCCTCACTCTCCCCTCATTCCCCCCCACTCCTGATCTCCCTCACTCTCCCCTCAGCCCCCTCACTCCTGATCTCCCTCACTCTCTCCTCATCCCGTCACTCCTGAGCTCCCTCACTCTCTCCTCATTCCCCTCACTCCTGATCTCCCTCACTCTCCCCTCATCCCCCTCACTCCTGATCTCCCTCACTCTCCCCTCATCCCCCTCACTCCTGATCTCCCTCGCTCTCCCCTCATTCCCCCTCACTCCTGAGCTCCCTCACTCTCTCCTCATTCCCCTCACTCCTGATCTCCCTCACTCTCCCCTCATCCCCCTCACTCCTGATCTCCCTCACTCTCCCCTCATTCCCCCTCACTCCTGATCTCCCTCACTCTCTCCTCATACTGTCACTCCTGATCTCGCTCACTCTCCCCTCGGCCCCCTCACTCCTGATCTCCCTCACTCTCCCCTCATCCCCCTCACTCCTGATCTCCCTCACTCTCCCCTCATCCCCCCCACTCCTGATCTCCCTCACTCTCCCCTCATTCCCCCTCACTCCTGATCTCCCTCACTCTCCCCTCATTCCTCCTCACTCCTGATCTCCCTCACTCTCTCCTCATCCCGTCACTCCTGATCTCGCTCACTCTCCCCTCGGCCCCCTCACTCCTGATCTCCCTCACTCCCCCCTCATCCCCCTCACTCCTGATCTCCCTCACCCTCCCCTCAGCCCCCTCACTCCTGATCTCCCTCACTCTCCCCTCATCCCCCTCACTCCTGATCTCCCTCACTCTCTCCTCATCCCGTCACTCCTGATCTCCCTCACTCTCCCCTCATCCCCCCTCACTCCTGATCTCCCTCACTCTCCCCTCAACCTCCTCACTCCTGATCTCCCTCACTCTCCCCTCATCCCCCCTCACTCCTGATCTCCCTCACTCTCCCCTCATTCCCCCTCACTCCTGATCTCCCTCATTCTCCCCTCATCCCCCCCACACCTGATCTCCCTCACTCTCTCCTCATCCCGTCACTCCTGATCTCCCTCACTCTCCCCTCATTCCCCCTCACTCCTGATCTCCCTCACTCTCCCCTCATTCCTGTTCACTCCTGATCTCCCTCACTCTCCCCTCAGCCCCCTCACTCCTGATCTCCCTCACTCTCCCCTCATCCCCCTCACTCCTGATCTCCCTCACTCTCCCCTCATCCCCCTCACTCCTGAGCTCCCTCACTCCTGAGCTCCCTCACTCCTGAGCTCCCTCACTCCTGAGCTCCCTCACTCCTGAGCTCCCTCACTCCTGAGCTCCCTCACTCCTGAGCTCCCTCACTCCTGATCCCCCTCACTCCTGATCTCCCTCACTCCCCCCTCATCCCCCTCACTCCTGAGCTCCCTCACTCTCTCCTCGCCCCCCTCACTCCTGATCTCCCTCACTCTCCCCTCATCCCCCTCACTCCTGAGCTCACTCACTCTCCCCTCATCCTCCTCACTCCTGATCTACCTCACTCTCCCCTCATCCCCCTCACTCCAGAGCTCACTCACTCTCCCCTCGGCCCCCTCACTCCTGATCCCCCTCACTCTCCCCTCATCCCCCTCACTCCTGAACTTGCACACTCTCCCCTCGGCCCCCTCACTCCTGAACTCACACACCCTCCCCTCGGCCCCCTCACTCCTGATCTCCCTCACTCTCCCCTCGGCCCCCTCACGCCTGAGCTCACACACTCTCCCCTCGGCCCCCTCACTCCTGAGCTCTCACACTTTCTCCTCATCCCTTCACTTCTGATCTCCCTCACTCTCCCCTCATCCTCCTCACTCCTGATCTCCCTCACTCTCCCCTCATCCCCCTCACTCCTGAGCTCACTCACTCTCCCCTCGGCCCCCTCACTCCTGATCCCCCTCACTCTCCCCTCATCCCCCTCACCCCTGAGCTTGGACACTCTCCCCTCGGCCCCCACACTCCTGAACTCACACACCCTCCCCTCGGCCACCTCACTCCTGATCTCCCTCACTCTCTACTCATCCCCCTCACTCCTGATCTCCCTCACTCTCCCCTCGGCCCCCTCACTCCTGATCTCCCTCACTCTCTCCTCATCCCCCTCACTCCTGATCTCCCTCACTCTCCCCTCATTCCCCCTCACTCCTGATCTCCCTCACTGTCCCCTCATCCCCTCCCACTCCTGATCTCCCTCACTCTCCCCTCATTCCCCCTCACTGCTGATCTCCCTCACTCTCTCCTCATCCCCCCCACTCCTGATCTCCCTCACTCTCCCCTCATTCCCCCCCACTCCTGATCTCCCTCACTCTCTCCTCATCCCGTCACTCCTGATCTCCCTCACTCTCCCCTCATCCCCCTCACTCCTGATCTCCCTCACTCTCCCCTCAACCTCCTCACTGCTGATCTCCCTCACTCTCCCCTCATCCCCCCTCACTCCTGATCTCCCTCACTCTCCCCTCATCCCCCCTCACTCCTGATCTCCCTCACTCTCCCCTCATTCCCCCTCACTCCTGATCTCCCTCACTCTCCCCTTGGCCCCCTCACTCCTGATCTCCCTCACTCTCCCCTCATCCCCCTCACTCCTGATCTCCCTCACTCTCCCCTCATCCCCCTCACTCCTGAGCTCCCTCACTCTCTCCTCGCCCCCCTCACTCCTGATCTCCCTCACTCTCTCCTCGCCCCCCTCACTCCTGATCTCCCTCACTCTCCCCTCATCCCCCTCACTCCTGAGCTCCCTCACTCTCTCCTCGCCCCCCTCACTCCTGATCTCCCTCAGTCTCCCCTCATCCCCCTCACTCCTGAGCTCACTCACTCTCCCCTCATCCTCCTCACTCCTGATCTACCTCACTCTCCCCTCATCCCCCTCACTCCAGAGCTCACTCACTCTCCCCTCGGCCCCCTCACTCCTGATCCCCCTCACTCTCCCCTCATCCCCCTCACTCCTGAGCTTGCACACTCTCCCCTCGGCCCCCTCACTCCTGAACTCACACACCCTCCCCTCGTCCCCCTCACTCCTGATCTCCCTCACTCTCTACTCATCCCCCTCACTCCTGATCTCCCTCACTCTCCCCTCGGCCCCCTCACTCCTGAGCTCACCCACTCTCCCCTTGGCCCCCTCACTCCTAAGCGCTCACAATCTCCCCTCGGCCCCCTCACTCCTGAGCTCACGCACTCTCTCCTCATCCCCCTCACTCCTGATCTCCATCACTCTCCCCTCGGCCCCCTCTCTCCTGAGCGCTCACAATCTCCCCTCGGCCCCCTCACTCCTGAGCTCACACACTCACCCCTCGGCCCCCTCACTC
Source organism: Scyliorhinus torazame (assembly GCF_047496885.1). Taxonomy (NCBI): domain Eukaryota; kingdom Metazoa; phylum Chordata; class Chondrichthyes; order Carcharhiniformes; family Scyliorhinidae; genus Scyliorhinus; species Scyliorhinus torazame. The sequence continues at coordinate 25,385,695 of NC_092712.1, forward strand.
CTGAGCGCTCACAACCTCCCCTCGGCCCCCTCACTCCTGAGCTCACACACTCTCCCCTCGGCCCCCTCACTCCTGATCTCCCTCACTCTCCCCTCGGCCCCCTCACGCCTGAGCTCACACACTCTCCCCTCGGCCCCCTCACTCCTGAGCTCACACACTTTCTCCTCATCCCCTCACTTCTGATCTCCCTCACTCTCCCCTCAACCCGTCACTTCTGATTCTTCTCACTCTCCCCTCGGCCCCCTCACTCCTGAGCGCTCACAATCTCCCCTCGGCCCCCTCACTCCTGAGCTCACACACTCACCCCTCGGCCCCCTCACTCCTGATCTCCCTCACTCTCCCCTCGGCCCCCTCACGCCTGAGTTCACACACTTTCTCCTCATCCCCTCACTTCTGATCTCCCTCACTCTCCCCTCAACCCGTCACTTCTGATTCTTCTCACTCTCCCCTCGGCCCCCTCACTCCTGAGCTCACACACTCTCTCCTCATCCCGTCACTCCTGATCTCCCTCACTCTCCCCTCATCCTCCTCACTCCTGATCTCCCTCACTCTCCCCTCATTCCCCCTCACTCCTGATCTCCCTCACTCTCGCCTCATCCCCCTCACTCCTGATCTCCCTCACTCTCCCCTCATTCCCCCCCACTCCTGATCTCCCTCACTCTCCCCTCATTCCCCCTCACTCCTGATCTCCCTCACTCTCCCCTCATTCCCCCTCACTCCTGATCTCCCTCACTCTCCCCTCATTCCCCCTCACTCCTGATCTCCCTCACTCTCCCCTCATCCCCCTCACTCCTGATCTCCCTCACTCTCCCCTCATTCCCCCCCACTCCTGATCTCCCTCACTCTCTCCTCATCCCGTCACTCCTGAGCTCCCTCACTCTCTCCTCATTCCCCTCACTCCTGATCTCCCTCACTCTCCCCTCATTCCCCTCACTCCTGATCTCCCTCACTCTCCCCTCAGCCCCCTCACTCCTGATCTCCCTCACTCTCCCCTCATCCCCCTCACTCCTGATCTCCCTCACTCTCCCCTCATCCCCTCACTCCTGATCTCCCTCACTCTCCCCTCATCCCCCTCACTCCTGATCGCCCTCACTCTCCCCTCATCCCCCTCACTCCTGATCTCCCTCACTCTCCCCTCATCCCCCTCACTCCTGATCTCCCTCACTCTCCCCTCATCCCCCTCACTCCTGATTGCCCTCACTCTCCCCTCATCCCCCTCACTCCTGATCTCCCTCACTCTCCCCTCATCCCCCTCACTCCTGAGCTCCCTCACTCTCCCCTCATCCCCCTCACTCCTGATCTCCCTCACTCTCCCCTCATTCCCCCTCACTCCTGATCTCCCTCACTCTCCCCTCATCCCCTCACTCCTGATCTCCCTCACTCTCCCCTCATCCCCCTCACTCCTGATCTCCCTCACTCTCCCCTCATCCCCCTCACTCCTGATCTCCCTCACTCTCCCCTCATTCCCCCACACTCCTGATCTCCCTCACTCTCCCCTCATTCCCCCTCACTCCTGATCCCCCTCACTCTCCCCTCATCCCCCTCACTCCTGATCTCCCTCACTCTCCCCTCATCCCCCCCACTCCTGATCTCCCTCACTCTCTCCTCATCCCCCCCACTCCTGATCTCCCTCACTCTCCCCTCATCCCCCTCACTCCTGATCTCCCTCACTCTCCCCTCATTCCCCCCCACTCCTGATCTCCCTCACTCTCTCCTCATCCCGTCACTCCTGATCTCCCTCACTCTCCCCTCATCCCCCTCACTCCTGATCTCCCTCACTCTCCCCTCATCCCCCTCACTCCTGATCTCCCTCACTCTCCCCTCATTCCCCCCCACTCCTGATCTCCCTCACTCTCCCCTCAGCCCCCTCACTCCTGATCTCCCTCACTCTCTCCTCATCCCGTCACTCCTGAGCTCCCTCACTCTCTCCTCATTCCCCTCACTCCTGATCTCCCTCACTCTCCCCTCATCCCCCTCACTCCTGATCTCCCTCACTCTCCCCTCATCCCCCTCACTCCTGATCTCCCTCACTCTCCCCTCATTCCCCCTCACTCCTGAGCTCCCTCACTCTCTCCTCATTCCCCTCACTCCTGATCTCCCTCACTCTCCCCTCATCCCCCTCACTCCTGATCTCCCTCACTCTCCCCTCATTCCCCCTCACTCCTGATCTCCCTCACTCTCTCCTCATCCTGTCACTCCTGATCTCGCTCACTCTCCCCTCGGCCCCCTCACTCCTGATCTCCCTCACTCTCCCCTCATCCCCCTCACTCCTGATCTCCCTCACTCTCCCCTCATCCCCCCCACTCCTGATCTCCCTCACTCTCCCCTCATTCCCCCTCACTCCTGATCTCCCTCACTCTCCCCTCATTCCTCCTCACTCCTGATCTCCCTCACTCTCTCCTCATCCCGTCACTCCTGATCTCGCTCACTCTCCCCTCGGCCCCCTCACTCCTGATCTCCCTCACTCCCCCCTCATCCCCCTCACTCCTGATCTCCCTCACTCTCCCCTCAGCCCCCTCACTCCTGATCTCCCTCACTCTCCCCTCATCCCCCTCACTCCTGATCTCCCTCACTCTCTCCTCATCCCGTCACTCCTGATCTCCCTCACTCTCCCCTCATCCCCCCTCACTCCTGATCTCCCTCACTCTCCCCTCAACCTCCTCACTCCTGATCTCCCTCACTCTCCCCTCATCCCCCCTCACTCCTGATCTCCCTCACTCTCCCCTCATTCCCCCTCACTCCTGATCTCCCTCACTCTCCCCTCATCCCCCCCACACCTGATCTCCCTCACTCTCTCCTCATCCCGTCACTCCTGATCTCCCTCACTCTCCCCTCATTCCCCCTCACTCCTGATCTCCCTCACTCTCCCCTCATTCCTCCTCACTCCTGATCTCCCTTACTCTCCCCTCAGCCCCCTCACTCCTGATCTCCCTCACTCTCCCCTCATCCCCCTCACTCCTGATCTCCCTCACTCTCCCCTCATCACCCTCACTCCTGAGCTCCCTCACTCCTGAGCTCCCTCACTCCTGAGCTCCCTCACTCCTGAGCTCCCTCACTCCTGAGCTCCCTCACTCCTGAGCTCCCTCACTCCTGAGCTCCCTCACTCCTGATCCCCCTCACTCCTGATCTCCCTCACTCCCCCCTCATCCCCCTCACTCCTGAGCTCCCTCACTCTCTCCTCGCCCCCCTCACTCCTGATCTCCCTCACTCTCCCCTCATCCCCCTCACTCCTGAGCTCACTCACTCTCCCCTCATCCTCCTCACTCCTGATCTACCTCACTCTCCCCTCATCCCCCTCACTCCAGAGCTCACTCACTCTCCCCTCGGCCCCCTCACTCCTGATCCCCCTCACTCTCCCCTCATCCTCCTCACTCCTGAGCTTGCACACTCTCCCCTCGGCCCCCTCACTCCTGATCTCCCTCACTCTCCCCTCATCCCCCTCACTCCTGATCTCCCTCACTCTCCCCTCATCCCCCCCACTCCTGATCTCCCTCACTCTCCCCTCATTCCCCCTCACTCCTGATCTCCCTCACTCTCTCCTCATCCCGTCACTCCTGATCTCCCTCACTCTCCCCTCATTCCCCCTCACTCCTGATCTCCCTCACTCTCCCCTCATTCCTCCTCACTCCTGATCTCCCTCACTCTCTCCTCATCCCGTCACTCCTGATCTCGCTCACTCTCCCCTCATCCCCCTCACTCCTGAGCTCACTCACTCACCCCTCATCCTCCTCACTCCTGATTCCCCTCACTCTCCCCTCACCCCCCTCACTCCTGATCCCCCTCACTCCTGATCCCCCTCACTCCTGATCCCCCTCACTCCTGATCCCCCTCACTCCTGATCCCCCTCACTCCTGATCCCCCTCACTCCTGATCCCCCTCACTCCTGATCCCCCTCACTCCTGATCTCCCTCACTCTCCCCTCATCCCCCTCACTCCTGATCTCCCTCACTCCCCTCATCCCCCTCACTCCTGATCTCCCTCACTCTCCCCTCAACCCCTCACTCCTGATCTCCCTCACTCTCCCCTCGGCCCCCTCACGCCTGAGCTCACACACTCTCCCCTCGGCCCCCTCACTCCTGATCTCCCTCACTCTCCCCTCATCCCCCTCACTCCTGATCTCCCTCACTCTCCCCTCATCTCCCCCACTCCTGATCTCCCTCACTCTCCCCTCATTCCCCCTCACTCCTGATCTCCCTCACTCTCCCCTCATTCCTCCTCACTCCTGATCTCCCTCACTCTCTCCTCATCCCGTCACTCCTGATCTCGCTCACTCTCCCCTCGGCCCCCTCACTCCTGATCTCCCTCACTCCCCCCTCATCCCCCTCACTCCTGATCTCCCTCACTCTCCCCTCAGCCCCCTCACTCCTGATCTCCCTCACTCTCCCCTCATCCCCCTCACTCCTGATCTCCCTCACTCTCTCCTCATCCCGTCACTCCTGATCTCGCTCACTCTCCCCTCGGCCCCCTCACTCCTGATCTCCCTCACTCCCCCCTCATCCCCCTCACTCCTGATCTCCCTCACTCTCCCCTCAGCCCCCTCACTCCTGATCTCCCTCACTCTCCCCTCATCCCCCTCACTCCTGATCTCCCTCACTCTCTCCTCATCCCGTCACTCCTGATCTCCCTCACTCTCCCCTCATCCCCCCTCACTCCTGATCTCCCTCACTCTCCCCTCAACCTCCTCACTCCTGATCTCCCTCACTCTCCCCTCATCCCACCTCACTCCTGATCTCCCTCACTCTCCCCTCATTCCCCCTCACTCCTCATCTCCCTCACTCTCCCCTCATCCCCCCCACACCTGATCTCCCTCACTCTCTCCTCATCCCGTCACTCCTGATCTCCCTTACTCTCCCCTCAGCCCCCTCACTCCTGATCTCCCTCACTCTCCCCTCATCCCCCTCACTCCTGATCTCCCTCACTCTCCCCTCATCCCCCTCACTCCTGAGCTCCCTCACTCCTGAGCTCCCTCACTCCTGAGCTCCCTCACTCCTGAGCTCCCTCACTCCTGAGCTCCCTCACTCCTGAGCTCCCTCACTCCTGAGCTCCCTCACTCCTGAGCTCCCTCACTCCTGAGCTCCCTCACTCCTGATCCCCCTCACTCCTGATCTCCCTCACTCCCCCCTCATCCCCCTCACTCCTGAGCTCCCTCACTCTCTCCTCGCCCCCCTCACTCCTGATCTCCCTCACTCTCCCCTCATCCCCCTCACTCCTGAGCTCACTCACTCTCCCCTCATCCTCCTCACTCCTGATCTACCTCACTCTCCCCTCATCCCCCTCACTCCAGAGCTCACTCACTCTCCCCTCGGCCCCCTCACTCCTGATCCCCCTCACTCTCCCCTCATCCTCCTCACTCCTGAGCTTGCACACTCTCCCCTCGGCACCCTCACTCCTGAACTCACACACCCTCCCCTCGGCCCCCTCACTCCTGATCTCCCTCACTCTCCCCTCGGCCCCCTCACGCCTGAGCTCACACACTCTCCCCTCGGCCCCCTCACTCCTGAGCTCTCACACTTTCTCCTCATCCCTTCACTTCTGATCTCCCTCACTCTCCCCTCATCCTCCTCACTCCTGATCTCCCTCACTCTCCCCTCATTCCTGATCTCCCTCACTCTCTCCTCATCCCGTCACTCCTGATCTCGCTCACTCTCCCCTCGGCCCCCTCACTCCTGATCTCCCTCACTCTCCCCTCATCCCCCTCACTCCTGATCTCCCTCACTCTCCCCTCATCCCCCCCACTCCTGATCTCCCTCACTCTCCCCTCATTCCCCCTCACTCCTGATCTCCCTCACTCTCTCCTCATCCCGTCACTCCTGATCTCCCTCACTCTCCCCTCATTCCCCCTCACTCCTGATCTCCCTCACTCTCCCCTCATTCCTCCTCACTCCTGATCTCCCTCACTCTCTCCTCATCCCGTCACTCCTGATCTCGCTCACTCTCCCCTCATCCCCCTCACTCCTGAGCTCACTCACTCACCCCTCATCCTCCTCACTCCTGATTCCCCTCACTCTCCCCTCACCCCCCTCACTCCTGATCCCCCTCACTCCTGATCCCCCTCACTCCTGATCCCCCTCACTCCTGATCCCCCTCACTCCTGATCCCCCTCACTCCTGATCTCCCTCACTCTCCCCTCATCCCCCTCACTCCTGATCTCCCTCACTCCCCTCATCCCCCTCACTCCTGATCTCCCTCACTCTCCCCTCAACCCCTCACTCCTGATCTCCCTCACTCTCCACTCATCCCCCTCACTCCTGACCCCCCTAACTCCTGACCCCCCTCACTCCTGATCCCCCTCACTCTCCCCTCATCCCCCCCTCACTCCTGATCCCCCTCACTCTCCCCTCATCCCCCCCTCACTCCTGATCCCCCTCACTCTCCCCTCATCCCCCCCCTCACTCCTGATCTCCCTCACTCTCCCCTCATCCCCCCCCCACTCCTGATCTCCCTCACTCTCCCCTCGTCCCCCTCACTCCTGAGCTCACTCACTCTCCCCTCATCCCCCTCACTCCTGAGCTCACTCACTCTCCCTCATCCCCCTCACTCCTGATCCCCCTCACTCTCCCCTCATCCCCCTCACTCCTGAGCTTGCACACTCTCTCCTCGGCCCCCTCACTCCTGATCCCCCTCACTCTCCCCTCATCCCCCTCACTCCTGAGGTTGCACACTCTCTCCTCGGCCCCCCTCACTCCTGAGCTCACTCACTCTCCCCTCATCCCGTCACTTCTGATCTCCCTCACTCTCCCCTCATCCTCCTCACTCCTGATCGCCCTCACTCTCCCCTCATTCCCCCTCACTGCTGATCTCCCTCACTCTCTCCTCATCCCCCCCACTCCTGATCTCCCTCACTCTCCCCTCATTCCCCCCCACTCCTGATCTCCCTCACTCTCTCCTCATCCCGTCACTCCTGATCTCCCTCACTCTCACCTCATCCCCCTCACTCCTGATCTCCCTCACTCTCCCCTCATCCCCCTCACTCCTGATCTCCCTCACTCTCCCCTCATTCCCCCTCAATCCTGATCTCCCTCACTCTCCCCTTGGCCCCCTCACTCCTGATCTCCCTCACTCTCCCCTCATCCCCCTCACTCCTGATCTCCCTCACTCTCTCCTCATCCCCCTCACTCCTGATCTCCCTCACTCTCCCCTCATTCCCCCTCACTCCTGATCTCCCTCACTGTCCCCTCATCCCCTCCCACTCCTGATCTCCCTCACTCTCCCCTCATTCCCCCTCACTGCTGATCTCCCTCACTCTCTCCTCATCCCCCCCACTCCTGATCTCCCTCACTCTCCCCTCATTCCCCCCCACTCCTGATCTCCCTCACTCTCTCCTCATCCCGTCACTCCTGATCTCCCTCACTCTCCCCTCATCCCCCTCACTCCTGATCTCCCTCACTCTCCCCTCAACCTCCTCACTGCTGATCTCCCTCACTCTCCCCTCATCCCCCCTCACTCCTGATCTCCCTCACTCTCCCCTCATCCCCCCTCACTCCTGATCTCCCTCACTCTCCCCTCATTCCCCCTCACTCCTGATCTCCCTCACTCTCCCCTTGGCCCCCTCACTCCTGATCTCCCTCACTCTCCCCTCATCCCCCTCACTCCTGATCTCCCTCACTCTCCCCTCATCCCCCTCACTCCTGAGCTCCCTCACTCTCTCCTCGCCCCCCTCACTCCTGATCTCCCTCACTCTCCCCTCATCCCCCTCACTCCTGAGCTCACTCACTCTCCCCTCATCCTCCTCACTCCTGATCTACCTCACTCTCCCCTCATCCCCCTCACTCCAGAGCTCACTCACTCTCCCCTCGGCCCCCTCACTCCTGATCCCCCTCACTCTCCCCTCATCCCCCTCACTCCTGAGCTTGCACACTCTCCCCTCGGCCCCCTCACTCCTGAACTCACACACCCTCCCCTCGTCCCCCTCACTCCTGATCTCCCTCACTCTCTACTCATCCCCCTCACTCCTGATCTCCCTCACTCTCCCCTCGGCCCCCTCACTCCTAAGCGCTCACAATCTCCCCTCGGCCCCCTCACTCCTGAGCTCACGCACTCTCTCCTCATCCCCCTCACTCCTGATCTCCATCACTCTCCCCTCGGCCCCCTCTCTCCTGAGCGCTCACAATCTCCCCTCGGCCCCCTCACTCCTGAGCTCACACACTCACCCCTCGGCCCCCTCACTCCTGAGCGCTCACAACCTCCCCTCGGCCCCCTCACTCCTGAGCTCACACACTCTCCCCTCGGCCCCCTCACTCCTGATCTCCCTCACTCTCCCCTCGGCCCCCTCACGCCTGAGCTCACACACTCTCCCCTCGGCCCCCTCACTCCTGAGCTCACACACTTTCTCCTCATCCCCTCACTTCTGATCTCCCTCACTCTCCCCTCAACCCGTCACTTCTGATTCTTCTCACTCTCCCCTCGGCCCCCTCACTCCTGAGCTCACACACTCTCTCCTCATCCCGTCACTCCTGATCTCCCTCACTCTCCCCTCATCCTCCTCACTCCTGATCTCCCTCACTCTCCCCTCATTCCCCCTCACTCCTGATCTCCCTCACTCTCTCCTCATCCCGTCACTCCTGATCTCCCTCACTCTCCCCTCATTCCCCCTCACTCCTGATCTCCCTCACTCTCCCCTCATCCCCCTCACTCCTGATCTCCCTCACTCTCCCCTCATCCCCCTCACTCCTGATCTCCCTCACTCTCCCCTCATTCCCCCCCACTCCTGATCTCCCTCACTCTCTCCTCATCCCGTCACTCCTGAGCTCCCTCACTCTCTCCTCATTCCCCTCACTCCTGATCTCCCTCACTCTCCCCTCATTCCCCTCACTCCTGATCTCCCTCACTCTCCCCTCAGCCCCCTCACTCCTGATCTCCCTCACTCTCCCCTCATTCCCCCTCACTCCTGATCTCCCTCACTCTCCCCTCATCCCCCTCACTCCTGATCTCCCTCACTCTCCCCTCATCCCCTCACTCCTGATCTCCCTCACTCTCCCCTCATCCCCCTCACTCCTGATCGCCCTCACTCTCCCCTCATCCCCCTCACTCCTGATCTCCCTCACTCTCCCCTCATCCCCCTCACTCCTGATCTCCCTCACTCTCCCCTCATCCCCTCACTCCTGATCTCCCTCACTCTCCCCTCATCCCCCTCACTCCTGATCTCCCTCACTCTCCCCTCATCCCCCTCATTCCTGATCTCCCTCACTCTCCCCTCATCCCCCTCACTCCTGAGCTCCCTCACTCTCTCCTCGCCCCCCTCACTCCTGATCTCCCTCACTCTCCCCTCATCCCCCTCACTCCTGAGCTCACTCACTCTCCCCTCATCCTCCTCACTCCTGATCTACCTCACACTCCCCTCATCCCCCTCACTCCAGAGCTCACTCACTCTCCCCTCGGCCCCCTCACTCCTGATCCCCCTCACTCTCCCCTCATCCCCCTCACCCCTGAGCTTGGACACTCTCCCCTCGGCCCCCTCACTCCTGAACTCACACACCCTCCCCTCGGCCACCTCACTCCTGATCTCCCTCACTCTCTACTCATCCCCCTCACTCCTGATCTCCCTCACTCTCCCCTCGGCCCCCTCACTCCTGAGCTCACCCACTCTCCCCTTGGCCCCCTCACTCCTAAGAGCTCACAATCTCCCCTCGGCCCCCTCACTCCTGAGCTCACACACTCACCCCTCGGCCCCCTCACTCCTGATCTCCCTCACTCTCCCCTCGGCCCCCTCTCTCCTGAGCTCACACACTCTCCCCTCGGCCCCCTCACTCCTGAGCGCTCACAATCTCCCCTCGGCCCCCTCACTCCTGAGCTCACACACTCACCCCTCGGCCCCCTCACTCCTGATCTCCCTCACTCTCCCATCGGCCCCCTCACGCCTGAGCTCACACACTTTCTCCTCATCCCCTCACTTCTGATCTCCCTCACTCTCCCCTCAACCCGTCACTTCTGATTCTTCTCACTCTCCCCTCGGCCCCCTCACTCCTGAGCTCACACACTCTCTCCTCATCCCGTCACTCCTGATCTCCCTCACTCTCCCCTCATCCTCCTCACTCCTGATCTCCCTCACTCTCCCCTCATTCCCCCTCACTCCTGATCTCCCTCACTCTCCCCTCATCCCCCTCACTCCTGATCTCCCTCACTCTCCCCTCATTCCCCCCCACTCCTGATCTCCCTCACTCTCCCCTCATTCCCCCTCACTCCTGATCTCCCTCACTCTCCCCTCATTCCCCCTCACTCCTGATCTCCCTCACTCTCCCCTCATTCCCCCTCACTCCTGATCTCCCTCACTCTCCCCTCATCCCCCTCACTCCTGATCTCCCTCACTCTCCCCTCATTCCCCCCCACTCCTGATCTCCCTCACTCTCTCCTCATCCCGTCACTCCTGAGCTCCCTCACTCTCTCCTCATTCCCCTCACTCCTGATCTCCCTCACTCTCCCCTCATTCCCCTCACTCCTGATCTCCCTCACTCTCCCCTCAGCCCCCTCACTCCTGATCTCCCTCACTCTCCCCTCATTCCCCCTCACTCCTGATCTCCCTCACTCTCCCCTCATCCCCCTCACTCCTGATCTCCCTCACTCTCCCCTCATCCCCTCACTCCTGATCTCCCTCACTCTCCCCTCATCCCCCTCACTCCTGATCGCCCTCACTCTCCCCTCATCCCCCTCACTCCTGATCTCCCTCACTCTCCCCTCATCCCCCTCACTCCTGATCTCCCTCACTCTCCCCTCATCCCCCTCACTCCTGATCTCCCTCACTCTCCCCTCATCCCCCTCACTCCTGATTGCCCTCACTCTCCCCTCATCCCCCTCACTCCTGATCTCCCTCACTCTCCCCTCATCCCCCTCACTCCTGAGCTCCCTCACTCTCCCCTCATCCCCCTCACTCCTGATCTCCCTCACTCTCCCCTCATTCCCCCTCACTCCTGATCTCCCTCACTCTCCCCTCATCCCCTCACTCCTGATCTCCCTCACTCTCCCCTCATCCCCCTCACTCCTGATCTCCCTCACTCTCCCCTCATCCCCCTCACTCCTGATCTCCCTCACTCTCCCCTCATTCCCCCTCACTCCTGATCTCCCTCACTCTCCCCTCATTCCCCCTCACTCCTGATCTCCCTCACTCTCCCCTCATCCCCCTCACTCCTGATCCCCCTCACTCTCCCCTCATCCCCCCCACTCCTGATCTCCCTCACTCTCTCCTCATCCCCCCCACTCCTGATCTCCCTCACTCTCCCCTCATGCCCCTCACTCCTGATCTCCCTCACTCTCCCCTCATTCCCCCCCACTCCTGATCTCCCTCACTCTCTCCTCATCCCGTCACTCCTGATCTCCCTCACTCTCCCCTCATCCCCCTCACTCCTGATCTCCCTCACTCTCCCCTCATCCCCCTCACTCCTGATCTCCCTCACTCTCCCCTGATTCCCCCCCACTCCTGATCTCCCTCACTCTCCCCTCAGCCCCCTCACTCCTGATCTCCCTCACTCTCTCCTCATCCCGTCACTCCTGAGCTCCCTCACTCTCTCCTCATTCCCCTCACTCCTGATCTCCCTCACTCTCCCCTCATCCCCCTCACTCCTGATCTCCCTCACTCTCCCCTCATCCCCCTCACTCCTGATCTCCCTCACTCTCCCCTCATTCCCCCTCACTCCTGAGCTCCCTCACTCTCTCCTCATTCCCCTCACTCCTGATCTCCCTCACTCTCCCCTCATCCCCCTCACTCCTGATCTCCCTCACTCTCCCCTCATTCCCCCTCACTCCTGATCTCCCTCACTCTCTCCTCATCCTGTCACTCCTGATCTCGCTCACTCTCCCCTCGGCCCCCTCACTCCTGATCTCCCTCACTCTCCCCTCATCCCCCTCACTCCTGATCTCCCTCACTCTCCCCTCATCCCCCCCACTCCTGATCTCCCTCACTCTCCCCTCATTCCCCCTCACTCCTGATCTCCCTCACTCTCCCCTCATTCCTCCTCACTCCTGATCTCCCTCACTCTCTCCTCATCCCGTCACTCCTGATCTCGCTCACTCTCCCCTCGGCCCCCTCACTCCTGATCTCCCTCACTCCCCCCTCATCCCCCTCACTCCTGATCTCCCTCACTCTCCCCTCAGCCCCCTCACTCCTGATCTCCCTCACTCTCCCCTCATCCCCCTCACTCCTGATCTCCCTCACTCTCTCCTCATCCCGTCACTCCTGATCTCCCTCACTCTCCCCTCATCCCCCCTCACTCCTGATCTCCCTCACTCTCCCCTCAACCTCCTCACTCCTGATCTCCCTCACTCTCCCCTCATCCCCCCTCACTCCTGATCTCCCTCACTCTCCCCTCATTCCCCCTCACTCCTGATCTCCCTCACTCTCCCCTCATCCCCCCCACACCTGATCTCCCTCACTCTCTCCTCATCCCGTCACTCCTGATCTCCCTCACTCTCCCCTCATTCCCCCTCACTCCTGATCTCCCTCACTCTCCCCTCATTCCTCCTCACTCCTGATCTCCCTCACTCTCCCCTCAGCCCCCTCACTCCTGATCTCCCTCACTCTCCCCTCATCCCCCTCACTCCTGATCTCCCTCACTCTCCCCTCATCCCCCTCACTCCTGAGCTCCCTCACTCCTGAGCTCCCTCACTCCTGAGCTCCCTCACTCCTGAGCTCCCTCACTCCTGAGCTCCCTCACTCCTGAGCTCCCTCACTCCTGAGCTCCCTCACTCCTGAGCTCCCTCACTCCTGAGCTCCCTCACTCCTGAGCTCCCTCACTCCTGAGCTCCCTCACTCCTGATCCCCCTCACTCCTGATCTCCCTCACTCCCCCCTCATCCCCCTCACTCCTGAGCTCCCTCACTCTCTCCTCGCCCCCCTCACTCCTGATCTCCCTCACTCTCCCCTCATCCCCCTCACTCCTGAGCTCACTCACTCTCCCCTCATCCTCCTCACTCCTGATCTACCTCACTCTCCCCTCATCCCCCTCACTCCAGAGCTCACTCACTCTCCCCTCTGCCCCCTCACTCCTGATCCCCCTCACTCTCCCCTCATCCCCCTCACTCCTGATCTCCCTCACTCTCCCCTCATCCCCCTCACTCCTGATCTCCCTCACTCTCCCCTCATTCCCCCTCACTCCTGATCTCCCTCACTCTCCCCTCATTCCCCCTCACTCCTGATCTCCCTCACTCTCCCCTCATCCCCCTCACTCCTGATCCCCCTCACTCTCCCCTCATCCCCCCCACTCCTGATCTCCCTCACTCTCTCCTCATCCCCCCCACTCCTGATCTCCCTCACTCTCCCCTCATCCCCCTCACTCCTGATCTCCCTCACTCTGCCCTCATTCCCCCCCACTCCTGATCTCCCTCACTCTCTCCTCATCCCGTCACTCCTGATCTCCCTCACTCTCCCCTCATCCCCCTCACTCCTGATCTCCCTCACTCTCCCCTCATCCCCCTCACTCCTGATCTCCCTCACTCTCCCCTCATTCCCCCCCACTCCTGATCTCCCTCACTCTCCCCTCAGCCCCCTCACTCCTGATCTCCCTCACTCTCTCCTCATCCCGTCACTCCTGAGCTCCCTCACTCTCTCCTCATTCCCCTCACTCCTGATCTCCCTCACTCTCCCCTCATCCCCCTCACTCCTGATCTCCCTCACTCTCCCCTCATCCCCCTCACTCCTGATCTCCCTCGCTCTCCCCTCATTCCCCCTCACTCCTGAGCTCCCTCACTCTCTCCTCATTCCTCTCACTCCTGATCTCCCTCACTCTCCCCTCATCCCCCTCACTCCTGATCTCCCTCACTCTCCCCTCATTCCCCCTCACTCCTGATCTCCCTCACTCTCTCCTCATCCTGTCACTCCTGATCTCGCTCACTCTCCCCTCGGCCCCCTCACTCCTGATCTCCCTCACTCTCCCCTCATCCCCCTCACTCCTGATCTCCCTCACTCTCCCCTCATCCCCCCCACTCCTGATCTCCCTCACTCTCCCCTCATTCCCCCTCACTCCTGATCTCCCTCACTCTCCCCTCATTCCTCCTCACTCCTGATCTCCCTCACTCTCTCCTCATCCCGTCACTCCTGATCTCGCTCACTCTCCCCTCGGCCCCCTCACTCCTGATCTCCCTCACTCCCCCCTCATCCCCCTCACTCCTGATCTCCCTCACTCTCCCCTCAGCCCCCTCACTCCTGATCTCCCTCACTCTCCCCTCATCCCCCTCACTCCTGATCTCCCTCACTCTCTCCTCATCCCGTCACTCCTGATCTCCCTCACTCTCCCCTCATCCCCCCTCACTCCTGATCTCCCTCACTCTCCCCTCAACCTCCTCACTCCTGATCTCCCTCACTCTCCCCTCATCCCCCCTCACTCCTGATCTCCCTCACTCTCCCCTCATTCCCCCTCACTCCTGATCTCCCTCATTCTCCCCTCATCCCCCCCACACCTGATCTCCCTCACTCTCTCCTCATCCCGTCACTCCTGATCTCCCTCACTCTCCCCTCATTCCCCCTCACTCCTGATCTCCCTCACTCTCCCCTCATTCCTGTTCACTCCTGATCTCCCTCACTCTCCCCTCAGCCCCCTCACTCCTGATCTCCCTCACTCTCCCCTCATCCCCCTCACTCCTGATCTCCCTCACTCTCCCCTCATCCCCCTCACTCCTGAGCTCCCTCACTCCTGAGCTCCCTCACTCCTGAGCTCCCTCACTCCTGAGCTCCCTCACTCCTGAGCTCCCTCACTCCTGAGCTCCCTCACTCCTGAGCTCCCTCACTCTCTCCTCGCCCCCCTCACTCCTGATCTCCCTCACTCTCCCCTCATCCCCCTCACTCCTGAGCTCACTCACTCTCCCCTCATCCTCCTCACTCCTGATCTACCTCACTCTCCCCTCATCCCCCTCACTCCAGAGCTCACTCACTCTCCCCTCGGCCCCCTCACTCCTGATCCCCCTCACTCTCCCCTCATCCCCCTCACTCCTGAGCTTGCACACTCTCCCCTCGGCCCCCTCACTCCTGAACTCACACACCCTCCCCTCGGCCCCCTCACTCCTGATCTCCCTCACTCTCCCCTCGGCCCCCTCACGCCTGAGCTCACACACTCTCCCCTCGGCCCCCTCACTCCTGAGCTCTCACACTTTCTCCTCATCCCTTCACTTCTGATCTCCCTCACTCTCCCCTCATCCTCCTCACTCCTGATCTCCCTCACTCTCCCCTCATCCCCCTCACTCCTGAGCTCACTCACTCTCCCCTCGGCCCCCTCACTCCTGATCCCCCTCACTCTCCCCTCATCCCCCTCACCCCTGAGCTTGGACACTCTCCCCTCGGCCCCCACACTCCTGAACTCACACACCCTCCCCTCGGCCACCTCACTCCTGATCTCCCTCACTCTCTACTCATCCCCCTCACTCCTGATCTCCCTCACTCTCCCCTCGGCCCCCTCACTCCTGAGCTCACCCACTCTCCCCTTGGCCCCCTCACTCCTAAGAGCTCACAATCTCCCCTCGGCCCCCTCACTCCTGAGCTCACACACTCACCCCTCGGCCCCCTCACTCCTGATCTCCCTCACTCTCCCCTCGGCCCCCTCTCTCCTGAGCTCACACACTCTCCCCTCGGCCCCCTCACTCCTGAGCGCTCACAATCTCCCCTCGGCCCCCTCACTCCTGAGCTCACACACTCACCCCTCGGCCCCCTCACTCCTGATCTCCCTCACTCTCCCATCGGCCCCCTCACGCCTGAGCTCACACACTTTCTCCTCATCCCCTCACTTCTGATCTCCCTCACTCTCCCCTCAACCCGTCACTTCTGATTCTTCTCACTCTCCCCTCGGCCCCCTCACTCCTGAGCTCACACACTCTCTCCTCATCCCGTCACTCCTGATCTCCCTCACTCTCCCCTCATCCTCCTCACTCCTGATCTCCCTCACTCTCCCCTCATTCCCCCTCACTCCTGATCTCCCTCACTCTCCCCTCATCCCCCTCACTCCTGATCTCCCTCACTCTCCCCTCATTCCCCCCCACTCCTGATCTCCCTCACTCTCCCCTCATTCCCCCCCACTCCTGATCTCCCTCACTCTCCCCTCATTCCCCCTCACTCCTGATCTCCCTCACTCTCCCCTCATTCCCCCTCACTCCTGATCTCCCTCACTCTCCCCTCATTCCCCCTCACTCCTGATCTCCCTCACTCTCCCCTCATCCCCCTCACTCCTGATCTCCCTCACTCTCCCCTCATTCCCCCCCACTCCTGATCTCCCTCACTCTCTCCTCATCCCGTCACTCCTGAGCTCCCTCACTCTCTCCTCATTCCCCTCACTCCTGATCTCCCTCACTCTCCCCTCATTCCCCTCACTCCTGATCTCCCTCACTCTCCCCTCAGCCCCCTCACTCCTGATCTCCCTCACTCTCCCCTCATTCCCCCTCACTCCTGATCTCCCTCACTCTCCCCTCATCCCCCTCACTCCTGATCTCCCTCACTCTCCCCTCATCCCCTCACTCCTGATCTCCCTCACTCTCCCCTCATCCCCCTCACTCCTGATCGCCCTCACTCTCCCCTCATCCCCCTCACTCCTGATCTCCCTCACTCTCCCCTCATCCCCCTCACTCCTGATCTCCCTCACTCTCCCCTCATCCCCCTCACTCCTGATTGCCCTCACTCTCCCCTCATCCCCCTCACTCCTGATCTCCCTCACTCTCCCCTCATCCCCCTCACTCCTGAGCTCCCTCACTCTCCCCTCATCCCCCTCACTCCTGATCTCCCTCACTCTCCCCTCATTCCCCCTCACTCCTGATCTCCCTCACTCTCCCCTCATCCCCCTCACTCCTGATCTCCCTCACTCTCCCCTCACTCCTGATCTCCCTCACTCTCCCCTCATTCCCCCTCACTCCTGATCTCCCTCACTCTCCCCTCATCCCCCCTCACTCCTGATCTCCCTCACTCTCCCCTCATCCCCCTCACTCCTGATCCCCCTCACTCTCCCCTCATCCCCCCCACTCCTGATCTCCCTCACTCTCTCCTCATCCCCCCCACTCCTGATCTCCCTCACTCTCCCCTCATGCCCCTCACTCCTGATCTCCCTCACTCTCCCCTCATTCCCCCCCACTCCTGATCTCCCTCACTCTCTCCTCATCCCGTCACTCCTGATCTCCCTCACTCTCCCCTCATCCCCCTCACTCCTGATCTCCCTCACTCTCCCCTCATCCCCCTCACTCCTGATCTCCCTCACTCTCCCCTCATTCCCCCCCACTCCTGATCTCCCTCACTCTCCCCTCAGCCCCCTCACTCCTGATCTCCCTCACTCTCTCCTCATCCCGTCACTCCTGAGCTCCCTCACTCTCTCCTCATTCCCCTCACTCCTGATCTCCCTCACTCTCCCCTCATCCCCCTCACTCCTGATCTCCCTCACTCTCCCCTCATCCCCCTCACTCCTGATCTCCCTCACTCTCCCCTCATTCCCCCTCACTCCTGAGCTCCCTCACTCTCTCCTCATTCCCCTCACTCCTGATCTCCCTCACTCTCCCCTCATCCCCCTCACTCCTGATCTCCCTCACTCTCCCCTCATTCCCCCTCACTCCTGATCTCCCTCACTCTCTCCTCATCCTGTCACTCCTGATCTCGCTCACTCTCCCCTCGGCCCCCTCACTCCTGATCTCCCTCACTCTCCCCTCATCCCCCTCACTCCTGATCTCCCTCACTCTCCCCTCATCCCCCCCACTCCTGATCTCCCTCACTCTCCCCTCATTCCCCCTCACTCCTGATCTCCCTCACTCTCCCCTCATTCCTCCTCACTCCTGATCTCCCTCACTCTCTCCTCATCCCGTCACTCCTGATCTCGCTCACTCTCCCCTCGGCCCCCTCACTCCTGATCTCCCTCACTCCCCCCTCATCCCCCTCACTCCTGATCTCCCTCACTCTCCCCTCAGCCCCCTCACTCCTGATCTCCCTCACTCTCCCCTCATCCCCCTCACTCCTGATCTCCCTCACTCTCTCCTCATCCCGTCACTCCTGATCTCCCTCACTCTCCCCTCATCCCCCCTCACTCCTGATCTCCCTCACTCTCCCCTCAACCTCCTCACTCCTGATCTCCCTCACTCTCCCCTCATCCCCCCTCACTCCTGATCTCCCTCACTCTCCCCTCATTCCCCCTCACTCCTGATCTCCCTCACTCTCCCCTCATCCCCCCCACACCTGATCTCCCTCACTCTCTCCTCATACCGTCACTCCTGATCTCCCTCACTCTCCCCTCATTCCCCCTCACTCCTGATCTCCCTCACTCTCCCCTCATTCCTCCTCACTCCTGATCTCCCTCACTCTCCCCTCATTCCTCCTCACTCCTGATCTCCCTCACTCTCCCCTCAGCCCCCTCACTCCTGATCTCCCTCACTCTCCCCTCATCCCCCTCACTCCTGATCTCCCTCACTCTCCCCTCATCCCCCTCACTCCTGAGCTCCCTCACTCCTGAGCTCCCTCACTCCTGAGCTCCCTCACTCCTGAGCTCCCTCACTCCTGAGCTCCCTCACTCCTGAGCTCCCTCACTCCTGAGCTCCCTCACTCCTGATCCCCCTCACTCCTGATCTCCCTCACTCCCCCCTCATCCCCCTCACTCCTGAGCTCCCTCACTCTCTCCTCGCCCCCCTCACTCCTGATCTCCCTCACTCTCCCCTCATCCCCCTCACTCCTGAGCTCACTCACTCTCCCCTCATCCTCCTCACTCCTGATCTACCTCACTCTCCCCTCATCCCCCTCACTCCAGAGCTCACTCACTCTCCCCTCGGCCCCCTCACTCCTGATCCCCCTCACTCTCCCCTCATCCCCCTCACTCCTGATCTCCCTCACTCTCCCCTCATCCCCCTCACTCCTGATCTCCCTCACTCTCCCCTCATTCCCCCTCACTCCTGATCTCCCTCACTCTCCCCTCATTCCCCCTCACTCCTGATCTCCCTCACTCTCCCCTCATCCCCCTCACTCCTGATCCCCCTCAATCTCCCCTCATCCCCCCCACTCCTGATCTCCCTCACTCTCTCCTCATCCCCCCCACTCCTGATCTCCCTCACTCTCCCCTCATCCCACTCACTCCTGATCTCCCTCACTCTCCCCTCATTCCCCCCCACTCCTGATCTCCCTCACTCTCTCCTCATCCTGTCACTCCTGATCTCCCTCACTCTCCCCTCATCCCCCTCACTCCTGATCTCCCTCACTCTCCCCTCATCCCCCTCACTCCTGATCTCCCTCACTCTCCCCTCATTCCCCCCCACTCCTGATCTCCCTCACTCTCTCCTCATCCCGTCACTCCTGAGCTCCCTCACTCTCTCCTCATTCCCCTCACTCCTGATCTCCCTCACTCTCCCCTCATCCCCCTCACTCCTGATCTCCCTCACTCTCCCCTCATCCCCCTCACTCCTGATCTCCCTCGCTCTCCCCTCATTCCCCCTCACTCCTGAGCTCCCTCACTCTCTCCTCATTCCCCTCACTCCTGATCTCCCTCACTCTCCCCTCATCCCCCTCACTCCTGATCTCCCTCACTCTCCCCTCATTCCCCCTCACTCCTGATCTCCCTCACTCTCTCCTCATCCTGTCACTCCTGATCTCGCTCACTCTCCCCTCGGCCCCCTCACTCCTGATCTCCCTCACTCTCCCCTCATCCCCCTCACTCCTGATCTCCCTCACTCTCCCCTCATCCCCCCCACTCCTGATCTCCCTCACTCTCCCCTCATTCCCCCTCACTCCTGATCTCCCTCACTCTCCCCTCATTCCTCCTCACTCCTGATCTCCCTCACTCTCTCCTCATCCCGTCACTCCTGATCTCGCTCACTCTCCCCTCGGCCCCCTCACTCCTGATCTCCCTCACTCCCCCCTCATCCCCCTCACTCCTGATCTCCCTCACTTTCCATTCAGCCCCCTCACTCCTGATCTCCCTCACTCTCCCCTCATCCCCCTCACTCCTGATCTCCCTCACTCTCTCCTCATCCCGTCACTCCTGATCTCCCTCACTCTCCCCTCATCCCCCCTCACCCCTGATCTCCCTCACTCTCCCCTCAACCTCCTCACTCCTGATCTCCCTCACTCTCCCCTCATCCCCCCTCACTCCTGATCTCCCTCACTCTCCCCTCATTCCCCCTCACTCCTGATCTCCCTCACTCTCCCCTCATCCCCCCCACACCTGATCTCCCTCACTCTCTCCTCATCCCGTCACTCCTGATCTCCCTCACTCTCCCCTCATTCCCCCTCACTCCTGATCTCCCTCACTCTCCCCTCATTCCTGTTCACTCCTGATCTCCCTCACTCTCCCCTCAGCCCCCTCACTCCTGATCTCCCTCACTCTCCCCTCATCCCCCTCACTCCTGATCTCCCTCACTCTCCCCTCATCCCCCTCACTCCTGAGCTCCCTCACTCCTGAGCTCCCTCACTCCTGAGCTCCCTCACTCCTGAGCTCCCTCACTCCTGAGCTCCCTCACTCCTGAGCTCCCTCACTCCTGAGCTCCCTCACTCCTGATCCCCCTCACTCCTGATCTCCCTCACTCCCCCCTCATCCCCCTCACTCCTGAGCTCCCTCACTCTCTCCTCGCCCCCCTCACTCCTGATCTCCCTCACTCTCCCCTCATCCCCCTCACTCCTGAGCTCACTCACTCTCCCCTCATCCTCCTCACTCCTGATCTACCTCACTCTCCCCTCATCCCCCTCACTCCAGAGCTCACTCACTCTCCCCTCGGCCCCCTCACTCCTGATCCCCCTCACTCTCCCCTCATCCCCCTCACTCCTGAGCTTGCACACTCTCCCCTCGGCCCCCTCACTCCTGAACTCACACACCCTCCCCTCGGCCCCCTCACTCCTGATCTCCCTCACTCTCCCCTCGGCCCCCTCACGCCTGAGCTCACACACTCTCCCCTCGGCCCCCTCACTCCTGAGCTCTCACACTTTCTCCTCATCCCTTCACTTCTGATCTCCCTCACTCTCCCCTCATCCTCCTCACTCCTGATCTCCCTCACTCTCCCCTCATTCCCCCTCACTCCTGATCTCCCTCACTCTCTCCTCATCCCGTCACTCCTGATCTCGCTCACTCTCCCCTCGGCCCCCTCACTCCTGATCTCCCTCACTCTCCCCTCATCCCCCTCACTCCTGATCTCCCTCACTCTCCCCTCATCCCCCCCACTCCTGATCTCCCTCACTCTCCCCTCATTCCCCCTCACTCCTGATCTCCCTCACTCTCTCCTCATCCCGTCACTCCTGATCTCCCTCACTCTCCCCTCATTCCCCCTCACTCCTGATCTCCCTCACTCTCCCCTCATTCCTCCTCACTCCTGATCTCCCTCACTCTCTCCTCATCCCGTCACTCCTGATCTCGCTCACTCTCCCCTCGGCCCCCTCACTCCTGATCTCCCTCACTCCCCCCTCATCCCCCTCACTCCTGATCTCCCTCACTCTCCCCTCAGCCCCCTCACTCCTGATCTCCCTCACTCTCCCCTCATCCCCCTCACTCCTGATCTCCCTCACTCTCTCCTCATCCCGTCACTCCTGATCTCCCTCACTCTCCCCTCATCCCCCCTCACTCCTGATCTCCCTCACTCTCTCCTCATCCCGTCACTCCTGATCTCCCTCACTCTCCCCTCAGCCCCCTCACTCCTGATCTCCCTCACTCTCCCCTCATCCCCCTCACTCCTGATCTCCCTCACTCTCTCCTCATCCCGTCACTCCTGATCTCCCTCACTCTCCCCTCATCCCCCCTCACTCCTGATCTCCCTCACTCTCTCCTCATCCCGTCACTCCTGATCTCCCTCACTCTCCCCTCATTCCCCCTCACTCCTGATCTCCCTCACTCTCCCCTCATTCCCCCCCACTCCTTATCTCCCTCACTCTCCCCTCAACCTCCTCACTCCTGATCTCCCTCACTCTCCCCTCATCCCCCCTCACTCCTGATCTCCCTCACTCTCCCCTCAACCTCCTCACTCCTGATCTCCCTCACTCTCCCCTCATCCCCCTCACTCCTGATCTCCCTCACTCCTGATCTCCCTCACTCTCCCCTCATCCCCCTCACTCCTGATCTCCCTCACTCCCCTCATCTCCCTCACTCCTGATATCCCTCGCTCTCCCCTCATCCCCCTCACTCCTGATCTCCCTCACTCCCCTCATCCCCCTCACTCCTGAGCTCCCTCACTCTCCCCTCATTCCCCCTCACTCCTGATCTCCCTCACTCTCCCCTCAACTCCTCACTCCTGATCTCCCTCACTCTCCCCTCATCCCCCTCACTCCTGAGCTCCCTCACTCCTGATCCCCCTCACTCCTGATCCCCATCACTCTACCCTCATCCCCCTCACCCCTGAGCTCCCTCACTCTCCCCTCATCCCCCTCACTCCTGATCTCCCTCACTCTCCCTTCATCCCCCCCTCACTCCTGATCTCCCTCACTCTCCCCTCATCCCCCCTCACCCCTGAGCTCCCTCACTCTCCCCTCATCCCCTCCACTCCTGATCTCCCTCACTCTCCCCTCATCCCCTCCACTCCTGATCTCCCTCACTCTCCCCTCATCCCCCTCACTCCTGAGCTCACTCACTCTCCCCTCGGCCCCCTCATTCCTGATCTCCCTCACTCTCCCCTCATCCCCCTCACTCCTGAATTCCCTCACTCTCTCCTCGCCCCCCTCACTCCTGATCTCCCTCACTCTCCCCTCATCCCCCTCACTCCTGAGCTCACTCACTCTCCCCTCGGCCCCCTCACTCCTGATCTACCTCACTCTCCCCTCATCCCCCTCACTCCTGAGCTTGCACACTCTCCCCTCGGCCCCCTCACTCCTGAACTCACACACCCTCCCCTCGGCCCCCTCACTCCTGATCTCCCTCACTCTCTACTCATCCCCCTCACTCCTGATCTCCCTCACTCTCCCCTCGGCCCCCTCACTCCTGAGCTCACCCACTCTCCCCTTGGCCCCCTCACTCCTAAGCGCTCACAATCTCCCCTCGGCCCCCTCACTCCTGAGCTCACGCACTCTCTCCTCATTCCCCTCACTCCTGATCTCCCTCACTCTCCCCTCATCCCCCTCACTCCTGATCTCCCTCACTCTCCCCTCATCCCCCTCACTCCTGATCTCCCTCACTCTCCCCTCATTCCCCCTCACTCCTGAGCTCCCTCACTCTCTCCTCATTCCCCTCACTCCTGATCTCCCTCACTCTCCCCTCATCCCCCTCACTCCTGATCTCCCTCACTCTCCCCTCATTCCCCCTCACTCCTGATCTCCCTCACTCTCTCCTCATCCTGTCACTCCTGATCTCACTCACTCTCCCCTCGGCCCCCTCACTCCTGATCTCCCTCACTCTCCCCTCATCCCCCTCACTCCTGATCTCCCTCACTCTCCCCTCATCCCCCCCCACTCCTGATCTCCCTCACTCTCCCCTCATTCCCCCTCACTCCTGATCTCCCTCACTCTCTCCTCATCCCGTCACTCCTGATCTCCCTCACTCTCCCCTCATTCCCCCTCACTCCTGATCTCCCTCACTCTCCCCTCAATCCTCCTCACTCCTGATCTCCCTCACTCTCTCCTCATCCCGTCACTCCTGATCTCGCTCACTCTCCCCTCGGCCCCCTCACTCCTGATCTCCCTCACTCCCCCCTCATCCCCCTCACTCCTGATCTCCCTCACTCTCCCCTCAGCCCCCTCACTCCTGATACCCCTCACTCTCCCCTCATCCCCCTCACTCCTGATCTCCCTCACTCTCTCCTCATCCCGTCACTCCTGATCTCCCTCACTCTCCCCTCACCCCCCCTCACTCCTGATCTCCCTCACTCTCCCCTCAACCTCCTCACTCCTGATCTCCCTCACTCTCCCCTCATCCCCCCTCACTCCTGATCTCCCTCACTCTCCCCTCAACCTCCTCACTCCTGATCTCCCTCACTCTCCCCTCATCCCCCCCACTCCTGATCTCCCTCACTCTCCCCTCAGCCCCCTCACTCCTGATCTCCCTCACTCTCCCCTCATCCCCCTCACTCCTGATCTCCCTCACTCTCCCCTCATCCCCCTCACTCCTGATCTCCCTCACTCTCCCCTCATGCCCCCTCACTCCTGATCTCCCTCACTCTCCCCTCATCCCCCTCACTCCTGAGCTCCCTCACTCCTGAGCTCCCTCACTCCTGAGCTCCCTCACTCCTGAGCTCCCTCACTCCTGAGCTCCCTCACTCCTGAGCTCCCTCACTCCTGATCCCCCTCACTCCTGATCTCCCTCACTCCCCCCTCATCCCCCTCACTCCTGAGCTCCCTCACTCTCTCCTCGCCCCCCTCACTCCTGATCTCCCTCACTCTCCCCTCATCCCCCTCACTCCTGAGCTCACTCACTCTCCCCTCATCCTCCTCACTCCTGATCTACCTCACTCTCCCCTCATCCCCCTCACTCCAGAGCTCACTCACTCTCCCCTCGGCCCCCTCACTCCTGATCCCCCTCACTCTCCCCTCATCCCCCTCACTCCTGAGCTTGCACACTCTCCCCTCGGCCCCCTCACTCCTGAACTCACACACCCTCCCCTCGGCCCCCTCACTCCTGATCTCCCTCACTCTCCCCTCGGCCCCCTCACGCCTGAGCTCACACACTCTCCCCTCGGCCCCCTCACTCCTGAGCTCTCACACTTTCTCCTCATCCCTTCACTTCTGATCTCCCTCACTCTCCCCTCATCCTCCTCACTCCTGATCTCCCTCACTCTCCCCTCATTCCCCCTCACTCCTGATCTCCCTCACTCTCTCCTCATCCCGTCACTCCTGATCTCGCTCACTCTCCCCTCGGCCCCCTCACTCCTGATCTCCCTCACTCTCCCCTCATCCCCCTCACTCCTGATCTCCCTCACTCTCCCCTCATCCCCCCCACTCCTGATCTCCCTCACTCTCCCCTCATTCCCCCTCACTCCTGATCTCCCTCACTCTCTCCTCATCCCGTCACTCCTGTTCTCCCTCACTCTCCCCTCATTCCCCCTCACTCCTGATCTCCCTCACTCTCCCCTCATTCCTCCTCACTCCTGATCTCCCTCACTCTCTCCTCATCCCGTCACTCCTGATCTCGCTCACTCTCCCCTCGGCCCCCTCACTCCTGATCTCCCTCACTCCCCCCTCATCCCCCTCACTCCTGATCTCCCTCACTCTCCCCTCAGCCCCCTCACTCCTGATCTCCCTCACTCTCCCCTCATCCCCCTCACTCCTGATCTCCCTCACTCTCTCCTCATCCCGTCACTCCTGATCTCCCTCACTCTCCCCTCATCCCCCCTCACTCCTGATCTCCCTCACTCTCCCCTCAACCTCCTCACTCCTGATCTCCCTCACTCTCCCCTCATCCCCCTCACTCCTGATCTCCCTCACTCCTGATCTCCCTCACTCTCCCCTCATCCCCCTCACTCCTGATCTCCCTCACTCCCCTCATCTCCCTCACTCCTGATCTCCCTCACTCTCCCCTCATCCCCCTCACTCCTGAGCTCCCTCACTCTCCCCTCATTCCCCCTCACTCCTGATCTCCCTCACTCTCCCCTCAACTCCTCACTCCTGATCTCCCTCACTCTCCCCTCATCCCCCTCACTCCTGAGCTCCCTCACTCCTGATCCCCCTCACTCCTGATCCCCCTCACTCTACCCTCATCCCCCTCACCCCTGAGCTCCCTCACTCTCCCCTCATCCCCCTCACTCCTGATCTCCCTCACTCTCCCCTCATCCCCCTCACTCCTGATCTCCCTCACTCTCCCTTCATCCCCCCCTCACTCCTGATCTCCCTCACTCTCCCCTCATCCCCCCTCACCCCTGAGCTCCCTCACTCTCCCCTCATCCCCTCCACTCCTGATCTCCCTCACTCTCCCCTCATCCCCTCCACTCCTGATCTCCCTCACTCTCCCCTCATCCCCCTCACTCCTGAGCTCACTCACTCTCCCCTCGGCCCCCTCATTCCTGATCTCCCTCACTCTCCCCTCATCCCCCTCACTCCTGAGCTCCCTCACTCTCTCCTCGCCCCCCTCACTCCTGATCTCCCTCACTCTCCCCTCATCCCCCTCACTCCTGAGCTCACTCACTCTCCCCTCGGCCCCCTCACTCCTGATCTACCTCACTCTCCCCTCATCCCCCTCACTCCTGAGCTTGCACACTCTCCCCTCGGCCCCCTCACTCCTGAACTCACACACCCTCCCCTCGGCCCCCTCACTCCTGATCTCCCTCACTCTCTACTCATCCCCCTCACTCCTGATCTCCCTCACTCTCCCCTCGGCCCCCTCACTCCTGAGCTCACCCACTCTCCCCTTGGCCCCCTCACTCCTAAGCGCTCACAATCTCCCCTCGGCCCCCTCACTCCTGAGCTCACGCACTCTCTCCTCATCCCCCTCACTCCTGATCTCCATCACTCTCCCCTCGGCCCCCTCTCTCCTGAGCGCTCACAATCTCCCCTCGGCCCCCTCACTCCTGAGCTCACACACTCACCCCTTGGCCCCCTCACTCCTGAGCGCTCACAACCTCCCCTCGGCCCCCTCACTCCTGAGCTCACACACTCTCCCCTCGGCCCCCTCACTCCTGATCTCCCTCACTCTCCCCTCGGCCCCCTCACGCCTGAGCTCACACACTCTCCCCTCGGCCCCCTCACTCCTGAGCTCACACACTTTCTCCTCATCCCCTCACTTCTGATCTCCCTCACTCTCCCCTCAACCCGTCACTTCTGATTCTTCTCACTCTCCCCTCGGCCCCCTCACTCCTGAGCTCACACACTCTCTCCTCATCCCGTCACTCCTGATCTCCCTCACTCTCCCCTCATCCTCCTCACTCCTGATCTCCCTCACTCTCCCCTCATTCCCCCTCACTCCTGATCTCCCTCACTCTCTCCTCATCCCCCCCACTCCTGATCTCCCTCACTCTCCCCTCATTCCCCCCCACTCCTGATCTCCCTCACTCTCCTCTCATTCCCCCCCACTCCTGATCTCCCTCACTCTCTCCTCATCCCGTCACTCCTGATCTCCCTCACTCTCCCCTCATCCCCCTCACTCCTGATCTCCCTCACTCTCCCCTCATTCCCCCCCACTCCTGATCTCCCTCACTCTCTCCTCATCCCGTCACTCCTGAGCTCCCTCACTCTCTCCTCATTCCCCTCACTCCTGATCTCCCTCACTCTCCCCTCATTCCCCCTCACTCCTGATCTCCCTCACTCTCCCCTCATCCCCCTCACTCCTGATCTCCCTCACTCTCCCCTCATTCCCCCTCACTCCTGATCTCCCTCACTCTCCCCTCATCCCCCTCACTCCTGATCTCCCTCACTCTCCCCTCATCCCCCTCACTCCTGAGCTCCCTCACTCTCTCCTCGCCCCCCTCACTCCTGATCTCCCTCACTCTCCCCTCATCCCCCTCACTCCTAAGCTCACTCACTCTCCCCTCATCCTACTCACTCCTGATCTACCTCACTCTCCCCTCATCCCCCTCACTCCAGAGCTCACTCACTCTCCCCTCGGCCCCCTCACTCCTGATCCCCCTCACTCTCCCCTCATCCCCCTCACTCCTGAGCTTGCACACTCTCCCCTCGGCCCCCTCACTCCTGATCTCCCTCACTCTCTCCTCATCCCCCTCACTCCTGAGCTCACTCACTCTCCCCTCGGCCCCCTCACTCCTGATCGACCTCACTCTCCCCTCATCCCCCTCACTCCTGAGCTTGCACACTCTCCCCTCGGCCCCCTCACTCCTGAACTCACACACCCTCCCCTCGGCCCCCTCACTCCTGATCTCCCTCACTCTCTACTCATCCCCCTCACTCCTGATCTCCCTCACTCTCCCCTCGGCCCCCTCACTCCTGAGCTCACCCACTCTCCCCTTGGCCCCCTCACTCCTAAGCGCTCACAATCTCCCCTCGGCCCCCTCACTCCTGAGCTCACGCACTCTCTCCTCATCCCCCTCACTCCTGATCTCCATCACTCTCCCCTCGGCCCCCTCTCTCCTGAGCGCTCACAATCTCCCCTCGGCCCCCTCACTCCTGAGCTCACACACTCACCCCTTGGCCCCCTCACTCCTGAGCGCTCACAACCTCCCCTCGGCCCCCTCACTCCTGAGCTCACACACTCTCCCCTCGGCCCCCTCACTCCTGATCTCCCTCACTCTCCCCTCGGCCCCCTCACGCCTGAGCTCACACACTCTCCCCTCGGCCCCCTCACTCCTGAGCTCACACACTTTCTCCTCATCCCCTCACTTCTGATCTCCCTCACTCTCCCCTCAACCCGTCACTTCTGATTCTTCTCACTCTCCCCTCGGCCCCCTCACTCCTGAGCTCACACACTCTCTCCTCATCCCGTCACTCCTGATCTCCCTCACTCTCCCCTCATCCTCCTCACTCCTGATCTCCCTCACTCTCCCCTCATTCCCCCTCACTCCTGATCTCCCTCACTCTCTCCTCATCCCCCCCACTCCTGATCTCCCTCACTCTCCCCTCATTCCCCCCCACTCCTGATCTCCCTCACTCTCCTCTCATTCCCCCCCACTCCTGATCTCCCTCACTCTCTCCTCATCCCGTCACTCCTGATCTCCCTCACTCTCCCCTCATCCCCCTCACTCCTGATCTCCCTCACTCTCCCCTCATTCCCCCCCACTCCTGATCTCCCTCACTCTCTCCTCATCCCGTCACTCCTGAGCTCCCTCACTCTCTCCTCATTCCCCTCACTCCTGATCTCCCTCACTCTCCCCTCATTCCCCCTCACTCCTGATCTCCCTCACTCTCCCCTCATCCCCCTCACTCCTGATCTCCCTCACTCTCCCCTCATTCCCCCTCACTCCTGATCTCCCTCACTCTCCCCTCATCCCCCTCACTCCTGATCTCCCTCACTCTCCCCTCATCCCCCTCACTCCTGAGCTCCCTCACTCTCTCCTCGCCCCCCTCACTCCTGATCTCCCTCACTCTCCCCTCATCCCCCTCACTCCTAAGCTCACTCACTCTCCCCTCATCCTACTCACTCCTGATCTACCTCACTCTCCCCTCATCCCCCTCACTCCAGAGCTCACTCACTCTCCCCTCGGCCCCCTCACTCCTGATCCCCCTCACTCTCCCCTCATCCCCCTCACTCCTGAGCTTGCACACTCTCCCCTCGGCCCCCTCACTCCTGATCTCCCTCACTCTCCCCTCATCCCCCTCACTCCTGAGCTCACCCACTCTCCCCTTGGCCCCCTCACTCCTAAGCGCTCACAATCTCCCCTCGGCCCCCTCACTCCTGAGCTCACGCACTCTCTCCTCATCCCCCTCACTCCTGATCTCCATCACTCTCCCCTCGGCCCCCTCTCTCCTGAGCGCTCACAATCTCCCCTCGGCCCCCTCACTCCTGAGCTCACACACTCACCCCTCGGCCCCCTCACTCCTGAGCGCTCACAACCTCCCCTCGGCCCTCTCACTCCTGAGCTCACACACTCTCCCCTCGGCCCCCTCACTCCTGATCTCCCTCACTCTCCCCTAGGCCCCCTCACGCCTGAGCTCACACACTCTCCCCTCGGCCCCCTCACTCCTGAGCTCACACACTTTCTCCTCATCCCCTCACTCCTGATCTCCCTCACTCTCCCCTCATCCCCCTCACTCCTGATCTCCCTCACTCTCCCCTCATTCCCCCTCACTCCTGATCTCCCTCACTCTCCCCTCATTCCCCCTCACTCCTGATCTCCCTCACTCTCCCCTCATCCCCCTCACTCCTGATCCCCCTCAATCTCCCCTCATCCCCCCCACTCCTGATCTCCCTCACTCTCTCCTCATCCCCCCCACTCCTGATCTCCCTCACTCTCCCCTCATCCCACTCACTCCTGATCTCCCTCACTCTCCCCTCATTCCCCCCCACTCCTGATCTCCCTCACTCTCTCCTCATCCTGTCACTCCTGATCTCCCTCACTCTCCCCTCATCCCCCTCACTCCTGATCTCCCTCACTCTCCCCTCATCCCCCTCACTCCTGATCTCCCTCACTCTCCCCTCATTCCCCCCCACTCCTGATCTCCCTCACTCTCTCCTCATCCCGTCACTCCTGAGCTCCCTCACTCTCTCCTCATTCCCCTCACTCCTGATCTCCCTCACTCTCCCCTCATCCCCCTCACTCCTGATCTCCCTCACTCTCCCCTCATCCCCCTCACTCCTGATCTCCCTCGCTCTCCCCTCATTCCCCCTCACTCCTGAGCTCCCTCACTCTCTCCTCATTCCCCTCACTCCTGATCTCCCTCACTCTCCCCTCATCCCCCTCACTCCTGATCTCCCTCACTCTCCCCTCATTCCCCCTCACTCCTGATCTCCCTCACTCTCTCCTCATCCTGTCACTCCTGATCTCGCTCACTCTCCCCTCGGCCCCCTCACTCCTGATCTCCCTCACTCTCCCCTCATCCCCCTCACTCCTGATCTCCCTCACTCTCCCCTCATCCCCCCCACTCCTGATCTCCCTCACTCTCCCCTCATTCCCCCTCACTCCTGATCTCCCTCACTCTCCCCTCATTCCTCCTCACTCCTGATCTCCCTCACTCTCTCCTCATCCCGTCACTCCTGATCTCGCTCACTCTCCCCTCGGCCCCCTCACTCCTGATCTCCCTCACTCCCCCCTCATCCCCCTCACTCCTGATCTCCCTCACTTTCCATTCAGCCCCCTCACTCCTGATCTCCCTCACTCTCCCCTCATCCCCCTCACTCCTGATCTCCCTCACTCTCTCCTCATCCCGTCACTCCTGATCTCCCTCACTCTCCCCTCATCCCCCCTCACCCCTGATCTCCCTCACTCTCCCCTCAACCTCCTCACTCCTGATCTCCCTCACTCTCCCCTCATCCCCCCTCACTCCTGATCTCCCTCACTCTCCCCTCATTCCCCCTCACTCCTGATCTCCCTCACTCTCCCCTCATCCCCCCCACACCTGATCTCCCTCACTCTCTCCTCATCCCGTCACTCCTGATCTCCCTCACTCTCCCCTCATTCCCCCTCACTCCTGATCTCCCTCACTCTCCCCTCATTCCTGTTCACTCCTGATCTCCCTCACTCTCCCCTCAGCCCCCTCACTCCTGATCTCCCTCACTCTCCCCTCATCCCCCTCACTCCTGATCTCCCTCACTCTCCCCTCATCCCCCTCACTCCTGAGCTCCCTCACTCCTGAGCTCCCTCACTCCTGAGCTCCCTCACTCCTGAGCTCCCTCACTCCTGAGCTCCCTCACTCCTGAGCTCCCTCACTCCTGAGCTCCCTCACTCCTGATCCCCCTCACTCCTGATCTCCCTCACTCCCCCCTCATCCCCCTCACTCCTGAGCTCCCTCACTCTCTCCTCGCCCCCCTCACTCCTGATCTCCCTCACTCTCCCCTCATCCCCCTCACTCCTGAGCTCACTCACTCTCCCCTCATCCTCCTCACTCCTGATCTACCTCACTCTCCCCTCATCCCCCTCACTCCAGAGCTCACTCACTCTCCCCTCGGCCCCCTCACTCCTGATCCCCCTCACTCTCCCCTCATCCCCCTCACTCCTGAGCTTGCACACTCTCCCCTCGGCCCCCTCACTCCTGAACTCACACACCCTCCCCTCGGCCCCCTCACTCCTGATCTCCCTCACTCTCCCCTCGGCCCCCTCACGCCTGAGCTCACACACTCTCCCCTCGGCCCCCTCACTCCTGAGCTCTCACACTTTCTCCTCATCCCTTCACTTCTGATCTCCCTCACTCTCCCCTCATCCTCCTCACTCCTGATCTCCCTCACTCTCCCCTCATTCCCCCTCACTCCTGATCTCCCTCACTCTCTCCTCATCCCGTCACTCCTGATCTCGCTCACTCTCCCCTCGGCCCCCTCACTCCTGATCTCCCTCACTCTCCCCTCATCCCCCTCACTCCTGATCTCCCTCACTCTCCCCTCATCCCCCCCACTCCTGATCTCCCTCACTCTCCCCTCATTCCCCCTCACTCCTGATCTCCCTCACTCTCTCCTCATCCCGTCACTCCTGATCTCCCTCACTCTCCCCTCATTCCCCCTCACTCCTGATCTCCCTCACTCTCCCCTCATTCCTCCTCACTCCTGATCTCCCTCACTCTCTCCTCATCCCGTCACTCCTGATCTCGCTCACTCTCCCCTCGGCCCCCTCACTCCTGATCTCCCTCACTCCCCCCTCATCCCCCTCACTCCTGATCTCCCTCACTCTCCCCTCAGCCCCCTCACTCCTGATCTCCCTCACTCTCCCCTCATCCCCCTCACTCCTGATCTCCCTCACTCTCTCCTCATCCCGTCACTCCTGATCTCCCTCACTCTCCCCTCATCCCCCCTCACTCCTGATCTCCCTCACTCTCTCCTCATCCCGTCACTCCTGATCTCCCTCACTCTCCCCTCAGCCCCCTCACTCCTGATCTCCCTCACTCTCCCCTCATCCCCCTCACTCCTGATCTCCCTCACTCTCTCCTCATCCCGTCACTCCTGATCTCCCTCACTCTCCCCTCATCCCCCCTCACTCCTGATCTCCCTCACTCTCTCCTCATCCCGTCACTCCTGATCTCCCTCACTCTCCCCTCATTCCCCCTCACTCCTGATCTCCCTCACTCTCCCCTCATTCCCCCCCACTCCTTATCTCCCTCACTCTCCCCTCAACCTCCTCACTCCTGATCTCCCTCACTCTCCCCTCATCCCCCCTCACTCCTGATCTCCCTCACTCTCCCCTCAACCTCCTCACTCCTGATCTCCCTCACTCTCCCCTCATCCCCCTCACTCCTGATCTCCCTCACTCCTGATCTCCCTCACTCTCCCCTCATCCCCCTCACTCCTGATCTCCCTCACTCCCCTCATCTCCCTCACTCCTGATATCCCTCGCTCTCCCCTCATCCCCCTCACTCCTGATCTCCCTCACTCCCCTCATCCCCCTCACTCCTGAGCTCCCTCACTCTCCCCTCATTCCCCCTCACTCCTGATCTCCCTCACTCTCCCCTCAACTCCTCACTCCTGATCTCCCTCACTCTCCCCTCATCCCCCTCACTCCTGAGCTCCCTCACTCCTGATCCCCCTCACTCCTGATCCCCATCACTCTACCCTCATCCCCCTCACCCCTGAGCTCCCTCACTCTCCCCTCATCCCCCTCACTCCTGATCTCCCTCACTCTCCCTTCATCCCCCCCTCACTCCTGATCTCCCTCACTCTCCCCTCATCCCCCCTCACCCCTGAGCTCCCTCACTCTCCCCTCATCCCCTCCACTCCTGATCTCCCTCACTCTCCCCTCATCCCCTCCACTCCTGATCTCCCTCACTCTCCCCTCATCCCCCTCACTCCTGAGCTCACTCACTCTCCCCTCGGCCCCCTCATTCCTGATCTCCCTCACTCTCCCCTCATCCCCCTCACTCCTGAATTCCCTCACTCTCTCCTCGCCCCCCTCACTCCTGATCTCCCTCACTCTCCCCTCATCCCCCTCACTCCTGAGCTCACTCACTCTCCCCTCGGCCCCCTCACTCCTGATCTACCTCACTCTCCCCTCATCCCCCTCACTCCTGAGCTTGCACACTCTCCCCTCGGCCCCCTCACTCCTGAACTCACACACCCTCCCCTCGGCCCCCTCACTCCTGATCTCCCTCACTCTCTACTCATCCCCCTCACTCCTGATCTCCCTCACTCTCCCCTCGGCCCCCTCACTCCTGAGCTCACCCACTCTCCCCTTGGCCCCCTCACTCCTAAGCGCTCACAATCTCCCCTCGGCCCCCTCACTCCTGAGCTCACGCACTCTCTCCTCATTCCCCTCACTCCTGATCTCCCTCACTCTCCCCTCATCCCCCTCACTCCTGATCTCCCTCACTCTCCCCTCATCCCCCTCACTCCTGATCTCCCTCACTCTCCCCTCATTCCCCCTCACTCCTGAGCTCCCTCACTCTCTCCTCATTCCCCTCACTCCTGATCTCCCTCACTCTCCCCTCATCCCCCTCACTCCTGATCTCCCTCACTCTCCCCTCATTCCCCCTCACTCCTGATCTCCCTCACTCTCTCCTCATCCTGTCACTCCTGATCTCACTCACTCTCCCCTCGGCCCCCTCACTCCTGATCTCCCTCACTCTCCCCTCATCCCCCTCACTCCTGATCTCCCTCACTCTCCCCTCATCCCCCCCCACTCCTGATCTCCCTCACTCTCCCCTCATTCCCCCTCACTCCTGATCTCCCTCACTCTCTCCTCATCCCGTCACTCCTGATCTCCCTCACTCTCCCCTCATTCCCCCTCACTCCTGATCTCCCTCACTCTCCCCTCAATCCTCCTCACTCCTGATCTCCCTCACTCTCTCCTCATCCCGTCACTCCTGATCTCGCTCACTCTCCCCTCGGCCCCCTCACTCCTGATCTCCCTCACTCCCCCCTCATCCCCCTCACTCCTGATCTCCCTCACTCTCCCCTCAGCCCCCTCACTCCTGATACCCCTCACTCTCCCCTCATCCCCCTCACTCCTGATCTCCCTCACTCTCTCCTCATCCCGTCACTCCTGATCTCCCTCACTCTCCCCTCACCCCCCCTCACTCCTGATCTCCCTCACTCTCCCCTCAACCTCCTCACTCCTGATCTCCCTCACTCTCCCCTCATCCCCCCTCACTCCTGATCTCCCTCACTCTCCCCTCAACCTCCTCACTCCTGATCTCCCTCACTCTCCCCTCATCCCCCCCACTCCTGATCTCCCTCACTCTCCCCTCAGCCCCCTCACTCCTGATCTCCCTCACTCTCCCCTCATCCCCCTCACTCCTGATCTCCCTCACTCTCCCCTCATCCCCCTCACTCCTGATCTCCCTCACTCTCCCCTCATGCCCCCTCACTCCTGATCTCCCTCACTCTCCCCTCATCCCCCTCACTCCTGAGCTCCCTCACTCCTGAGCTCCCTCACTCCTGAGCTCCCTCACTCCTGAGCTCCCTCACTCCTGAGCTCCCTCACTCCTGAGCTCCCTCACTCCTGATCCCCCTCACTCCTGATCTCCCTCACTCCCCCCTCATCCCCCTCACTCCTGAGCTCCCTCACTCTCTCCTCGCCCCCCTCACTCCTGATCTCCCTCACTCTCCCCTCATCCCCCTCACTCCTGAGCTCACTCACTCTCCCCTCATCCTCCTCACTCCTGATCTACCTCACTCTCCCCTCATCCCCCTCACTCCAGAGCTCACTCACTCTCCCCTCGGCCCCCTCACTCCTGATCCCCCTCACTCTCCCCTCATCCCCCTCACTCCTGAGCTTGCACACTCTCCCCTCGGCCCCCTCACTCCTGAACTCACACACCCTCCCCTCGGCCCCCTCACTCCTGATCTCCCTCACTCTCCCCTCGGCCCCCTCACGCCTGAGCTCACACACTCTCCCCTCGGCCCCCTCACTCCTGAGCTCTCACACTTTCTCCTCATCCCTTCACTTCTGATCTCCCTCACTCTCCCCTCATCCTCCTCACTCCTGATCTCCCTCACTCTCCCCTCATTCCCCCTCACTCCTGATCTCCCTCACTCTCTCCTCATCCCGTCACTCCTGATCTCGCTCACTCTCCCCTCGGCCCCCTCACTCCTGATCTCCCTCACTCTCCCCTCATCCCCCTCACTCCTGATCTCCCTCACTCTCCCCTCATCCCCCCCACTCCTGATCTCCCTCACTCTCCCCTCATTCCCCCTCACTCCTGATCTCCCTCACTCTCTCCTCATCCCGTCACTCCTGTTCTCCCTCACTCTCCCCTCATTCCCCCTCACTCCTGATCTCCCTCACTCTCCCCTCATTCCTCCTCACTCCTGATCTCCCTCACTCTCTCCTCATCCCGTCACTCCTGATCTCGCTCACTCTCCCCTCGGCCCCCTCACTCCTGATCTCCCTCACTCCCCCCTCATCCCCCTCACTCCTGATCTCCCTCACTCTCCCCTCAGCCCCCTCACTCCTGATCTCCCTCACTCTCCCCTCATCCCCCTCACTCCTGATCTCCCTCACTCTCTCCTCATCCCGTCACTCCTGATCTCCCTCACTCTCCCCTCATCCCCCCTCACTCCTGATCTCCCTCACTCTCCCCTCAACCTCCTCACTCCTGATCTCCCTCACTCTCCCCTCATCCCCCTCACTCCTGATCTCCCTCACTCCTGATCTCCCTCACTCTCCCCTCATCCCCCTCACTCCTGATCTCCCTCACTCCCCTCATCTCCCTCACTCCTGATCTCCCTCACTCTCCCCTCATCCCCCTCACTCCTGAGCTCCCTCACTCTCCCCTCATTCCCCCTCACTCCTGATCTCCCTCACTCTCCCCTCAACTCCTCACTCCTGATCTCCCTCACTCTCCCCTCATCCCCCTCACTCCTGAGCTCCCTCACTCCTGATCCCCCTCACTCCTGATCCCCCTCACTCTACCCTCATCCCCCTCACCCCTGAGCTCCCTCACTCTCCCCTCATCCCCCTCACTCCTGATCTCCCTCACTCTCCCCTCATCCCCCTCACTCCTGATCTCCCTCACTCTCCCTTCATCCCCCCCTCACTCCTGATCTCCCTCACTCTCCCCTCATCCCCCCTCACCCCTGAGCTCCCTCACTCTCCCCTCATCCCCTCCACTCCTGATCTCCCTCACTCTCCCCTCATCCCCTCCACTCCTGATCTCCCTCACTCTCCCCTCATCCCCCTCACTCCTGAGCTCACTCACTCTCCCCTCGGCCCCCTCATTCCTGATCTCCCTCACTCTCCCCTCATCCCCCTCACTCCTGAGCTCCCTCACTCTCTCCTCGCCCCCCTCACTCCTGATCTCCCTCACTCTCCCCTCATCCCCCTCACTCCTGAGCTCACTCACTCTCCCCTCGGCCCCCTCACTCCTGATCTACCTCACTCTCCCCTCATCCCCCTCACTCCTGAGCTTGCACACTCTCCCCTCGGCCCCCTCACTCCTGAACTCACACACCCTCCCCTCGGCCCCCTCACTCCTGATCTCCCTCACTCTCTACTCATCCCCCTCACTCCTGATCTCCCTCACTCTCCCCTCGGCCCCCTCACTCCTGAGCTCACCCACTCTCCCCTTGGCCCCCTCACTCCTAAGCGCTCACAATCTCCCCTCGGCCCCCTCACTCCTGAGCTCACGCACTCTCTCCTCATCCCCCTCACTCCTGATCTCCATCACTCTCCCCTCGGCCCCCTCTCTCCTGAGCGCTCACAATCTCCCCTCGGCCCCCTCACTCCTGAGCTCACACACTCACCCCTTGGCCCCCTCACTCCTGAGCGCTCACAACCTCCCCTCGGCCCCCTCACTCCTGAGCTCACACACTCTCCCCTCGGCCCCCTCACTCCTGATCTCCCTCACTCTCCCCTCGGCCCCCTCACGCCTGAGCTCACACACTCTCCCCTCGGCCCCCTCACTCCTGAGCTCACACACTTTCTCCTCATCCCCTCACTTCTGATCTCCCTCACTCTCCCCTCAACCCGTCACTTCTGATTCTTCTCACTCTCCCCTCGGCCCCCTCACTCCTGAGCTCACACACTCTCTCCTCATCCCGTCACTCCTGATCTCCCTCACTCTCCCCTCATCCTCCTCACTCCTGATCTCCCTCACTCTCCCCTCATTCCCCCTCACTCCTGATCTCCCTCACTCTCTCCTCATCCCCCCCACTCCTGATCTCCCTCACTCTCCCCTCATTCCCCCCCACTCCTGATCTCCCTCACTCTCCTCTCATTCCCCCCCACTCCTGATCTCCCTCACTCTCTCCTCATCCCGTCACTCCTGATCTCCCTCACTCTCCCCTCATCCCCCTCACTCCTGATCTCCCTCACTCTCCCCTCATTCCCCCCCACTCCTGATCTCCCTCACTCTCTCCTCATCCCGTCACTCCTGAGCTCCCTCACTCTCTCCTCATTCCCCTCACTCCTGATCTCCCTCACTCTCCCCTCATTCCCCCTCACTCCTGATCTCCCTCACTCTCCCCTCATCCCCCTCACTCCTGATCTCCCTCACTCTCCCCTCATTCCCCCTCACTCCTGATCTCCCTCACTCTCCCCTCATCCCCCTCACTCCTGATCTCCCTCACTCTCCCCTCATCCCCCTCACTCCTGAGCTCCCTCACTCTCTCCTCGCCCCCCTCACTCCTGATCTCCCTCACTCTCCCCTCATCCCCCTCACTCCTAAGCTCACTCACTCTCCCCTCATCCTACTCACTCCTGATCTACCTCACTCTCCCCTCATCCCCCTCACTCCAGAGCTCACTCACTCTCCCCTCGGCCCCCTCACTCCTGATCCCCCTCACTCTCCCCTCATCCCCCTCACTCCTGAGCTTGCACACTCTCCCCTCGGCCCCCTCACTCCTGATCTCCCTCACTCTCTCCTCATCCCCCTCACTCCTGAGCTCACTCACTCTCCCCTCGGCCCCCTCACTCCTGATCGACCTCACTCTCCCCTCATCCCCCTCACTCCTGAGCTTGCACACTCTCCCCTCGGCCCCCTCACTCCTGAACTCACACACCCTCCCCTCGGCCCCCTCACTCCTGATCTCCCTCACTCTCTACTCATCCCCCTCACTCCTGATCTCCCTCACTCTCCCCTCGGCCCCCTCACTCCTGAGCTCACCCACTCTCCCCTTGGCCCCCTCACTCCTAAGCGCTCACAATCTCCCCTCGGCCCCCTCACTCCTGAGCTCACGCACTCTCTCCTCATCCCCCTCACTCCTGATCTCCATCACTCTCCCCTCGGCCCCCTCTCTCCTGAGCGCTCACAATCTCCCCTCGGCCCCCTCACTCCTGAGCTCACACACTCACCCCTTGGCCCCCTCACTCCTGAGCGCTCACAACCTCCCCTCGGCCCCCTCACTCCTGAGCTCACACACTCTCCCCTCGGCCCCCTCACTCCTGATCTCCCTCACTCTCCCCTCGGCCCCCTCACGCCTGAGCTCACACACTCTCCCCTCGGCCCCCTCACTCCTGAGCTCACACACTTTCTCCTCATCCCCTCACTTCTGATCTCCCTCACTCTCCCCTCAACCCGTCACTTCTGATTCTTCTCACTCTCCCCTCGGCCCCCTCACTCCTGAGCTCACACACTCTCTCCTCATCCCGTCACTCCTGATCTCCCTCACTCTCCCCTCATCCTCCTCACTCCTGATCTCCCTCACTCTCCCCTCATTCCCCCTCACTCCTGATCTCCCTCACTCTCTCCTCATCCCCCCCACTCCTGATCTCCCTCACTCTCCCCTCATTCCCCCCCACTCCTGATCTCCCTCACTCTCCTCTCATTCCCCCCCACTCCTGATCTCCCTCACTCTCTCCTCATCCCGTCACTCCTGATCTCCCTCACTCTCCCCTCATCCCCCTCACTCCTG
This sequence comes from Scyliorhinus torazame, assembly GCF_047496885.1. Taxonomy (NCBI): domain Eukaryota; kingdom Metazoa; phylum Chordata; class Chondrichthyes; order Carcharhiniformes; family Scyliorhinidae; genus Scyliorhinus; species Scyliorhinus torazame. The sequence continues at coordinate 25,424,840 of NC_092712.1, forward strand.
ATCTCCCTCACTCTCCCCTCATTCCCCCCCACTCCTGATCTCCCTCACTCTCTCCTCATCCCGTCACTCCTGAGCTCCCTCACTCTCTCCTCATTCCCCTCACTCCTGATCTCCCTCACTCTCCCCTCATTCCCCCTCACTCCTGATCTCCCTCACTCTCCCCTCATCCCCCTCACTCCTGATCTCCCTCACTCTCCCCTCATTCCCCCTCACTCCTGATCTCCCTCACTCTCCCCTCATCCCCCTCACTCCTGATCTCCCTCACTCTCCCCTCATCCCCCTCACTCCTGAGCTCCCTCACTCTCTCCTCGCCCCCCTCACTCCTGATCTCCCTCACTCTCCCCTCATCCCCCTCACTCCTAAGCTCACTCACTCTCCCCTCATCCTACTCACTCCTGATCTACCTCACTCTCCCCTCATCCCCCTCACTCCAGAGCTCACTCACTCTCCCCTCGGCCCCCTCACTCCTGATCCCCCTCACTCTCCCCTCATCCCCCTCACTCCTGAGCTTGCACACTCTCCCCTCGGCCCCCTCACTCCTGATCTCCCTCACTCTCCCCTCATCCCCCTCACTCCTGAGCTCACCCACTCTCCCCTTGGCCCCCTCACTCCTAAGCGCTCACAATCTCCCCTCGGCCCCCTCACTCCTGAGCTCACGCACTCTCTCCTCATCCCCCTCACTCCTGATCTCCATCACTCTCCCCTCGGCCCCCTCTCTCCTGAGCGCTCACAATCTCCCCTCGGCCCCCTCACTCCTGAGCTCACACACTCACCCCTCGGCCCCCTCACTCCTGAGCGCTCACAACCTCCCCTCGGCCCTCTCACTCCTGAGCTCACACACTCTCCCCTCGGCCCCCTCACTCCTGATCTCCCTCACTCTCCCCTAGGCCCCCTCACGCCTGAGCTCACACACTCTCCCCTCGGCCCCCTCACTCCTGAGCTCACACACTTTCTCCTCATCCCCTCACTTCTGATCTCCCTCACTCTCTCCTCATCCCGTCACTCCTGATCTCCCTCACTCTCCCCTCATCCTCCTCACTCCTGATCTCCCTCACTCTCCCCTCATTCCCCCCCACTCCTGATCTCCCTCACTCTCTCCTCATCCCGTCACTCCTGAGCTCCCTCACTCTCTCCTCATTCCCCTCACTCCTGATCTCCCTCACTCTCCCCTCATTCCCCCTCACTCCTGATCTCCCTCACTCTCCCCTCATCCCCCTCACTCCTGATCTCCCTCACTCTCCCCTCATTCCCCCTCACTCCTGATCTCCCTCACTCTCCCCTCATCCCCCTCACTCCTGATCTCCCTCACTCTCCCCTCATTCCCCCTCACTCCTGATCTCCCTCACTCTCCCCTCATCCCCCTCACTCCTGATCTCCCTCACTCTCCCCTCATTCCCCCCCACTCCTGATCTCCCTCACTCTCTCCTCATCCCGTCACTCCTGAGCTCCCTCACTCTCTCCTCATTCCCCTCACTCCTGATCTACCTCACTCTCCCCTCATTCCCCTCACTCCTGATCTCCCTCACTCTCCCCTCAGCCCCCTCACTCCTGATCTCCCTCACTCTCCCCTCATTCCCCCTCACTCCTGATCTCCCTCACTCTCCCCTCATTCCCCCTCACTCCTGATCTCCCTCACTCTCCCCTCATCCCCTCACTCCTGATCTCCCTCACTCTCCCCTCATCCCCCTCACTCCTGATCGCCCTCACTCTCCCCTCATCCCCCTCACTCTCCCCTCATCCCCCTCACTCCTGATCTCCCTCACTCTCCCCTCATCCCCTCACTCCTGATCTCCCTCACTCTCCCCTCATCCCCCTCACTCCTGATCTCCCTCACTCTCCCCTCATCCCCCTCATTCCTGATCTCCCTCACTCTCCCCTCATCCCCCTCACTCCTGAGCTCCCTCACTCTCTCCTCGCCCCCCTCACTCCTGATCTCCCTCACTCTCCCCTCATCCCCCTCACTCCTGAGCTCACTCACTCTCCCCTCATCCTCCTCACTCCTGATCTACCTCACACTCCCCTCATCCCCATCACTCAAGAGCTCACTCACTCTCCCCTCGGCCCCCTCACTCCTGATCCCCCTCACTCTCCCCTCATCCCCCTCACTCCTGAGCTTGCACACTCTCCCCTCGGCCCCCTCACTCCTGAACTCACACACCCTCCCCTCGGCCCCCTCACTCCTGATCTCCCTCACTCTCTACTCATCCCCCTCACTCCTGATCTCCCTCACTCTCCCCTCGGCCCCCTCACTCCTGAGCTCACCCACTCTCCCCTTGGCCCCCTCACTCCTAAGCGCTCACAATCTCCCCTCGGCCCCCTCACTCCTGAGCTCACGCACTCTCTCCTCATCCCCCTCACTCCTGATCTCCATCACTCTCCCCTCGGCCCCCTCTCTCCTGAGCTCACACACTCTCCCCTCGGCCCCCTCACTCCTGAGCGCTCACAATCTCCCCTCGGCCCCCTCACTCCTGAGCTCACACACTCACCCCTCGGCCCCCTCACTCCTGAGCGCTCACAACTTCCCCTCGGCCCCCTCACTCCTGAGCTCACACACTCTCCCCTCGGCCCACTCACTCCTGATCTCCCTCACTCTCCCCTCGGCCCCCTCACGCCTGAGCTCACACACTCTCCCCTCGGCCCCCTCACTCCTGAGCTCACACACTTTCTCCTCATCCCCTCACTTCTGATCTCCCTCACTCTCCCCTCAACCCGTCACTTCTGATTCTTCTCACTCTCCCCTCGGCCCCCTCACTCCTGAGCTCACACACTCTCTCCTCATCCCGTCACTCCTGATCTCCCTCACTCTCCCCTCATTCCCCCTCACTCCTGATCTCCCTCACTCTCTCCTCATCCCGTCACTCCTGATCTCCCTCACTCTCCCCTCATTCCCCCTCACTCCTGATCTCCCTCACTCTCCCCTCATTCCCCCCCACTCCTGATCTCCCTCACTCTCCCCTCATTCCCCCTCACTCCTGATCTCCCTCACTCTCCCCTCATTCCCCCTCACTCCTGATCTCCCTCACTCTCCCCTCATTCCCCCTCACTCCTGATCTCCCTCACTCTCCCCTCATCCCCCTCACTCCTGATCTCCCTCACTCTCCCCTCATTCCCCCCCACTCCTGATCTCCCTCACTCTCTCCTCATCCCGTCACTCCTGAGCTCCCTCACTCTCTCCTCATTCCCCTCACTCCTGATCTCCCTCACTCTCCCCTCATTCCCCTCACTCCTGATCTCCCTCACTCTCCCCTCAGCCCCCTCACTCCTGATCTCCCTCACTCTCCCCTCATTCCCCCTCACTCCTGAGCTCACCCACTCTCCCCTTGGCCCCCTCACTCCTAAGCGCTCACAATCTCCCCTCGGCCCCCTCACTCCTGAGCTCACGCACTCTCTCCTCATCCCCCTCACTCCTGATCTCCATCACTCTCCCCTCGGCCCCCTCTCTCCTGAGCTCACACACTCTCCCCTCGGCCCCCTCACTCCTGAGCGCTCACAATCTCCCCTCGGCCCCCTCACTCCTGAGCTCACACACTCACCCCTCGGCCCGCTCACTCCTGATCTCCCTCACTCTCCCCTCGGCCCCCTCACGCCTGAGCTCACACACTCTCCCCTCGGCCCCCTCACTCCTGAGCTCACACACTTTCTCCTCATCCCCTCACTTCTGATCTCCCTCACTCTCCCCTCAACCCGTCACTTCTGATTCTTCTCACTCTCCCCTCGGCCCCCTCACTCCTGAGCTCACACACTCTCTCCTCATCCCCCTCACTCCTGATCTCCCTCACTCTCCCCTCATCCTCCTCACTCCTGATCTCCCTCACTCTCCCCTCATTCCCCCTCACTCCTGATCTCCCTCACTCTCCCCTCATCCCCCCCACTCCTGATCTCCCTCACTCTCTCCTCATCCCGTCACTCCTGATCTCCCTCACTCTCCCCTCATTCCCCCTCACTCCTGATCTCCCTCACTCTCCCCTCATTCCCCCCCACTCCTGATCTCCCTCACTCTCCCCTCATTCCCCCTCACTCCTGATCTCCCTCACTCTCCCCTCATTCCCCCTCACTCCTGATCTCCCTCACTCTCCCCTCATTCCCCCTCACTCCTGATCTCCCTCACTCTCTCCTCATCCCGTCACTCCTGATCTCCTTCACTCTCCCCTCATTCCCCCTCACTCCTGATCTCCCTCACTCTCCCCTCATTCCCCCCCACTCCTGATCTCCCTCATTCTCCCCTCATTCCCCCTCACTCCTGATCTCCCTCACTCTCCCCTCATTCCCCCTCACTCCTGATCTCCCTCACTCTCCCCTCATTCCCCCTCACTCCTGATCTCCCTCACTCTCCCCTCATCCCCCTCACTCCTGATCTCCCTCACTCTCCCCTCATTCCCCCCCACTCCTGATCTCCCTCACTCTCTCCTCATCCCGTCACTCCTGAGCTCCCTCACTCTCTCCTCATTCCCCCTCACTCCTGATCTCCCTCACTCTCCCCTCATTCCCCTCACTCCTGATCTCCCTCACTCTCCCCTCAGCCCCCTCACTCCTGATCTCCCTCACTCTCCCCTCATTCCCCCTCATTCCTGATCTCCCTCACTCTCCCCTCATCCCCCTCACTCCTGATCTCCCTCACTCTCCCCTCATCCCCTCACTCCTGATCTCCCTCACTCTCCCCTCATCCCCCTCACTCCTGATCGCCCTCACTCTCCCCTCATCCCCCTCACTCCTGATCTCCCTCACTCTCCCCTCATCCCCCTCACTCCTGATCTCCCTCACTCTCCCCTCATCCCCCTCACTCCTGATTGCCCTCACTCTCCCCTCATCCCCCTCACTCCTGATCTCCCTCACTCTCCCCTCATCCCCCTCACTCCTGAGCTCCCTCACTCTCCCCTCATCCCCCTCACTCCTGATCTCCCTCACTCTCCCCTCATTCCCCCCACTCCTGATCTCCCTCACTCTCCCCTCATCCCCTCACTCCTGATCTCCCTCACTCTCCCCTCATCCCCCTCACTCCTGATCTCCCTCACTCTCCCCTCATTCCCCCTCACTCCTGATCTGCCTCACTCTCCCCTCATCCCCCTCACTCCTGATCTCCCTCACTCTCCCCTCATCCCCCTCACTCCTGATCTCCCTCACTCTCCCCTCATTCCCCCTCACTCCTGATCTCCCTCACTCTCCCCTCATTCCCCCTCACTCCTGATCTCCCTCACTCTCCCCTCATCCCCCTCACTCCTGATCTCCCTCACTCTCCCCTCATTCCCCCTCACTCCTGATCTCCCTCACTCTCCCCTCATCCCCCTCACTCCTGATCTCCCTCACTCCCCTCATCCCCCCCACTCCTGATCTCCCTCACTCTCTCCTCATCCCCCCCACTCCTGATCTCATTCACTCTCCCCTCATTCCCCCCCCCACTCCTGATCTCCCTCACTCTCCCCTCATCCCCCTCACTCCTGATCTCCCTCACTCTCCCCTCATTCCCCCCCACTCCTGATCTCCCTCACTCTCTCCTCATCCCGTCACTCCTGATCTCCCTCACTCTCCCCTCATCCCCCTCACTCCTGATCTCCCTCACTCTCCCCTCATCCCCCTCACTCCTGATCTCCCTCACTCTCCACTCATTCCCCCCCACTCCTGATCTCCCTCACTCTCCCCTCAGCCCCCTCACTCCTGATCTGCCTCACTCTCTCCTCATCCCGTCACTCCTGAGCTCCCTCACTCTCTCCTCATTCCCCTCACTCCTGATCTCCCTCACTCTCCCCTCATCCCCCTCACTCCTGATCTCCCTCACTCTCCCCTCATCCCCCTCACTCCTGATCTCCCTCACTCTCCCCTCATTCCCCCTCACTCCTGAGCTCCCTCACTCTCTCCTCATTCCCCTCACTCCTGATCTCCCTCACTCTCCCCTCATCCCCCTCACTCCTGATCTCCCTCACTCTCCTCTCATTCCCCCTCACTCCTGATCTCCCTCACTCTCTCCTCATCCTGTCACTCCTGATCTCGCTCACTCTCCCCTCGGCCCCCTCACTCCTGATCTCTCTCACTCTCCCCTCATCCCCCTCACTCCTGATCTCCCTCACTCTCCCCTCATCCCCCCCACTCCTGATCTCCCTCACTCTCCCCTCATTCCCCCTCACTCCTGATCTCCCTCACTCTCTCCTCATCCCGTCACTCCTGATCTCCCTCACTCTCCCCTCATTCCCCCTCACTCCTGATCTCCCTCACTCTCCCCTCATTCCTCCTCACTCCTGATCTCCCTCACTCTCTCCTCATCCCGTCACTCCTGATCTCGCTCACTCTCCCCTCGGCCCCCTCACTCCTGATCTCCCTCACTCCCCCCTCATCCCCCTCACTCCTGATCTCCCTCACTCTCCCCTCATCCCCCCTCACTCCTGATCTCCCTCACTCTCCCCTCAGCCCCCTCACTCCTGATCTCCCTCACTCTCCCCTCATCCCCCTCACTCCTGATCTCCCTCACTCTACCCTCATCCCCCTCACTCCTGATCTCCCTCACTCTCCCCTCATGCCCCCTCACTCCTGATCTCCCTCACTCTCCCCTCATCCCCCTCACTCCTGAGCTCCCTCACTCCTGAGCTCCCTCACTCCTGAGCTCCCTCACTCCTGAGCTCCCTCACTCCTGAGCTCCCTCACTCCTGAGCTCCCTCACTCCTGATCCCCCTCACTCCTGATCTCCCTCACTCCCCCCTCATCCCCCTCACTCCTGAGCTCCCTCACTCTCTCCTCGCCCCCCTCACTCCTGATCTCCCTCACTCTCCCCTCATCCCCCTCACTCCTGAGCTCACTCACTCTCCCCTCATCCTCCTCACTCCTGATCTACCTCACTCTCCCCTCATCCCCCTCACTCCAGAGCTCACTCACTCTCCCCTCGGCCCCCTCACTCCTGATCCCCCTCACTCTCCCCTCATCCCCCTCACTCCTGAGCTTGCACACTCTCCCCTCGGCCCCCTCACTCCTGAACTCACACACCCTCCCCTCGGCCCCCTCACTCCTGATCTCCCTCACTCTCCCCTCGGCCCCCTCACGCCTGAGCTCACACACTCTCCCCTCGGCCCCCTCACTCCTGAGCTCTCACACTTTCTCCTCATCCCTTCACTTCTGATCTCCCTCACTCTCCCCTCATTCCCCCTCACTCCTGATCTCCCTCACTCTCTCCTCATCCCGTCACTCCTGATCTCGCTCACTCTCCCCTCGGCCCCCTCACTCCTGATCTCCCTCACTCTCCCCTCATCCCCCTCACTCCTGATCTCCCTCACTCTCCCCTCATCCCCCCCACTCCTGATCTCCCTCACTCACCCCTCATTCCCCCTCACTCCTGATCTCCCTCACTCTCTCCTCATCCCGTCACTCCTGATCTCCCTCACTCTCCCCTCATTCCCCCTCACTCCTGATCTCCCTCACTCTCCCCTCATTCCTCCTCACTCCTGATCTCCCTCACTCTCTCCTCATCCCGTCACTCCTGATCTCGCTCACTCTCCCCTCGGCCCCCTCACTCCTGATCTCCCTCACTCTCCCCTCATTCCCCCTCACTCCTGATCTCCCTCACTCCCCCCTCATCCCCCTCACTCCTGATCTCCCTCACTCTCCCCTCAGCCCCCTCACTCCTGATCTCCCTCACTCTCCCCTCATCCCCCTCACTCCTGATCTCCCTCACTCTCTCCTCATCCCGTCACTCCTGATCTCCCTCACTCTCCCCTCATCCCCCCTCACTCCTGATCTCCCTCACTCTCCCCTCAACCTCCTCACTCCTGATCTCCCTCACTCTCCCCTCATCCCCCCTCACTCCTGATCTCCCTCACTCTCCCCTCAACCTCCTCACTCCTGATCTCCCTCACTCTCCCCTCATCCCCCTCACTCCTGATCTCCCTCACTCCTGATCTCCCTCACTCCTGATCTCCCTCACTCTCCCCTCATCCCCCTCACTCCTGATCTCCCTCACTCCCCTCATCTCCCTCACTCCTGATCTCCCTCACTCTCCCCTCATCCCCCTCACTCCTGATCTCCCTCACTCCCCTCATCCCCCTCACTCCTGAGCTCCCTCACTCTCCCCTCATTCCCCCTCACTCCTGATCTCCCTCACTCTCCCCTCAACTCCTCACTCCTGATCTCCCTCACTCTCCCCTCATCCCCCTCACTCCTGAGCTCCCTCACTCCTGATCCCCCTCACTCCTGATCCCCCTCACTCTACCCTCATCCCCCTCACCCCTGAGCTCCCTCACTCTCCCCTCATCCCCCTCACTCCTGATCTCCCTCACTCTCCCCTCATCCCCCTCACTCCTGATCTCCCTCACTCTCCCTTCATCCCCCCCTCACTCCTGATCTCCCTCACTCTCCCCTCATCCCCCCTCACCCCTGAGCTCCCTCACTCTCCCCTCACCCCCTCCACTCCTGATCTCCCTCACTCTCCCCTCATCCCCTCCACTTCTGATCTCCCTCACTCTCCCCTCATCCCCCTCACTCCTGAGCTCACACACTCTCCCCTCGGCCCCCTCATTCCTGATCTCCCTCACTCTCCCCTCATCCCCCTCACTCCTGAGCTCCCTCACTCTCTCCTCGCCCCCCTCACTCCTGATCTCCCTCACTCTCCCCTCATCCCCCTCACTCCTGAGCTCACTCACTCTCCCCTCGGCCCCCTCACTCCTGATCTACCTCACTCTCCCCTCATCCCCCTCACTCCTGAGCTTGCACACTCTCCCCTCGGCCCCCTCACTCCTGAACTCACACACCCTCCTCTCGGCCCCCTCACTCTTGATCTCCCTCACTCTCTACTCATCCCCCTCACTCCTGATCTCCCTCACTCTCCCCTCGGCCCCCTCACTCCTGAGCTCACCCACTCTCCCCTTGGCCCCCTCACTCCTAAGCGCTCACAATCTCCCCTCGGCCCCCTCACTCCTGAGCTCACGCACTCTCTCCTCATCCCCCTCACTCCTGATCTCCATCACTCTCCCCTCGGCCCCCTCTCTCCTGAGCGCTCACAATCTCCCCTCGGCCCCCACACTCCTGAGCTCACACACTCACCCCTCGGCCCCCTCACTCCTGAGCGCTCACAACCTCCCCTCGGCCCCCTCACTCCTGAGCTCACACACTCTCCCCTCGGCCCCCTCACTCCTGATCTCCCTCACTCTCCCCTCGGCCCCCTCACGCCTGAGCTCACACACTCTCCCCTTGGCCCCCTCACTCCTGAGCTCACACACTTTCTCCTCATCCCCTCACTTCTGATCTCCCTCACTCTCCCCTCAACCCGTCACTTCTGATTCTTCTCACTCTCCCCTCGGCCCCCTCACTCCTGAGCTCACACACTCTCTCCTCATCCCGTCACTCCTGATCTCCCTCACTCTCCCCTCATCCTCCTCACTCCTGATCTCCCTCACTCTCCCCTCATTCCCCCTCACTCCTGATCTCCCTCACTCTCTCCTCATCCCCCCCACTCCTGATCTCCCTCACTCTCTCCTCATCCCGTCACTCCTGATCTCCCTCACTCTCCCCTCATTCCCCCTCACTCCTGATCTCCCTCACTCTCCCCTCATCCCCCTCACTCCTGATCTCCCTCACTCTCCCCTCATTCCCCCCCACTCCTGATCTCCCTCACTCTCTCCTCATCCCGTCACTCCTGAGCTCCCTCACTCTCTCCTCATTCCCCTCACTCCTGATCTCCCTCACTCTCCCCTCATTCCCCTCACTCCTGATCTCCCTCACTCTCCCCTCAGCCCCCTCACTCCTGATCTCCCTCACTCTCCCCTCATTCCCCCTCACTCCTGATCTCCCTCACTCTCCCCTCATCCCCCTCACTCCTGATCTCCCTCACTCTTCCCTCATCCCCTCACTCCTGATCTCCCTCACTCTCCCCTCATCCCCCTCACTCCTGATCGCCCTCACTCTCCCCTCATCCCCCTCACTCCTGATCTCCCTCACTCTCCCCTCATCCCCCTCACTCCTGATCTCCCTCACTGTCCCCTCATCCCCTCACTCCTGATCTCCCTCACTCTCCCCTCATCCCCCTCACTCCTGATCTCCCTCACTCTCCCCTCATCCCCCTCATTCCTGATCTCCCTCACTCTCCCCTCATCCCCTTCACTCCTGAGCTCCCTCACTCTCTCCTCGCCCCCCTCACTCCTGATCTCCCTCACTCTCCCCTCATCCCCCTCACTCCTGAGCTCACTCACTCTCCCCTCATCCTCCTCACTCCTGATCTACCTCACACTCCCCTCATCCCCATCACTCAAGAGCTCACTCACTCTCCCCTCGGCCCCCTCACTCCTGATCCCCCTCACTCTCCCCTCGGCCCCCTCACTCCTGAGCTTGCACACTCTCCCCTCGGCCCCCTCACTCCTGATCTCACACACCCTCCCCTCGGCCCCCTCACTCCTGATCTCCCTCACTCTCTACTCATCCCCCTCACTCCTGATCTCCCTCACTCTCCCCTCGGCCCCCTCACTCCTGAGCGCTCACAATCTCCCCTCGGCCCCCTCACTCCTGAGCTCACACACTCACCCCTCGGCCCCCTCACTCCTGAGCGCTCACAACCTCCCCTCGGCCCCCTCACTCCTGAGCGCTCACACTCTCCCCTCGGCCCCCTCACTCCTGATCTCCCTCACTCTCCCCTCGGCCCCCTCACGCCTGAGCTCACACACTCTCCCCTCGGCCCCCTCACTCCTGAGCTCACACACTTTCTCCTCATCCCCTCACTTCTGATCTCCCTCACTCTCCCCTCAACCCGTCACTTCTGATTCTTCTCACTCTCCCCTCGGCCCCCTCACTCCTGAGCTCACACACTCTCTCCTCATCCCGTCACTCCTGATCTCCCTCACTCTCCCCTCATCCTCCTCACTCCTGATCTCCCTCACTCTCCCCTCATTCCCCCTCACTCCTGATCTCCCTCACTCTCTCCTCATCCCGTCACTCCTGATCTCCCTCACTCTCCCCTCATTCCCCCTCACTCCTGATCTCCCTCACTCTCCCCTCATTCCCCCCACTCCTGATCTCCCTCACTCTCCCCTCATTCCCCCTCACTCCTGATCTCCCTCACTCTCCCCTCATTCCCCCTCACTCCTGATCTCCCTCACTCTCCCCTCATTCCCCCTCACTCCTGATCTCCCTCACTCTCCCCTCATCCCCCTCACTCCTGATCTCCCTCACTCTCCCCTCATTCCCCCCCACTCCCGATCTCCCTCACTCTCCCCTCATTCCCCCTCACTCCTGATCTCCCTCACTCTCCCCTCATTCCCCCTCACTACTGATCTCCCTCACCCTCCCCTCATCCCCCTCACTCCTGATCTCCCTCACTCTCCCCTCATTCCCCTCACTCCTGATCTCCCTCACTCTCCCCTCATCCCGTCACTCCTGAGCTCCCTCACTCTCTCCTCATTCCCCTCACTCCTGATCTCCCTCACTCTCCCCTCATTCCCCTCACTCCTGATCTCCCTCACTCTCCCCTCAGCCCCCTCACTCCTGATCTCCCTCACTCTCCCCTCATTCCCCCTCACTCCTGAGCTCACCCACTCTCCCCTTGGCCCCCTCACTCCTAAGCGCTCACAATCTCCCCTCGGCCCCCTCACTCCTGAGCTCACGCACTCTCTCCTCATCCCCCTCACTCCTGATCTCCATCACTCTCCCCTCGGCCCCCTCTCTCCTGAGCGCTCACAATCTCCCCTCGGCCCCCTCACTCCTGAGCTCACACACTCTCCCCTCGGCCCCCTCACTCTTGAGCGCTCACAATCTCCCCTCGGCCCCCTCACTCCTGAGCGCTCACAACCTCCCCTCGGCCCCCTCACTCCTGAGCTCACACACTCTCCCCTCGGCCCCCTCACTCCTGATCTCCCTCACTCTCCCCTCGGCCCCCTCACGCCTGAGCTCACACACTCTCCCCTCGGCCCCCTCACTCCTGAGCTCACACACTTTCTCCTCATCCCCTCACTTCTGATCTCCCTCACTCTCCCCTCAACCCGTCACTTCTGATTCTTCTCACTCTCCCCTCGGCCCCCTCACTCCTGATCTCCCTCACTCTCCCCTCAGCCCCCTCACTCCTGATCTCCCTCACTCTCCCCTCATTCCCCCTCACTCCTGATCTCCCTCACTCTCCCCTCATCCCCCTCACTCCTGATCTCCCTCACTCTCTCCTCATCCCGTCACTCCTGATCTCCCTCACTCTCCCCTCATTCCCCCTCACTCCTGATCTCCCTCACTCTCCCCTCATCCCCCTCACTCCTGATCTCCCTCACTCTCCCCTCATTCCCCCCCACTCCTGATCTCCCTCACTCTCTCCTCATCCCGTCACTCCTGAGCTCCCTCACTCTCTCCTCATTCCCCTCACTCCTGATCTCCCTCACTCTCCCCTCATTCCCCTCACTCCTGATCTCCCTCACTCTCCCCTCAGCCCCCTCACTCCTGATCTCCCTCACTCTCCCCTCATTCCCCCTCACTCCTGATCTCCCTCACTCTCCCCTCATCCCCCTCACTCCTGATCTCCCTCACTCTCCCCTCATCTCCTCACTCCTGATCTCCCTCACTCTCCCCTCATCCCCCTCACTCCTGATCGCCCTCACTCTCCCCTCATCCCCCTCACTTTTGATCTCCCTCACTCTCCCCTCATCCCCTCACTCCTGATCTCCCTCACTCTCCCCTCATCCCCTCACTCCTGATCTCCCTCACTCTCTCCTCATCCCCTCACTCCTGATCTCCCTCACTCTCCCCTCATCCCCCTCACTCCTGATCTCCCTCACTCTCCCCTCATCCCCCTCATTCCTGATCTCCCTCACTCTCCCCTCATCCCCCTCACTCCTGAGCTCCCTCACTCTCTCCTCGCCCCCCTCACTCCTGATCTCCCTCACTCTCCCCTCATCCCCCTCACTCCTGAGCTCACTCACTCTCCCCTCATCCTCCTCACTCCTGATCTACCTCACACTCCCCTCATCCCCCTCACTCCAGAGCTCACTCACTCTCCCCTCGGCCCCCTCACTCCTGATCCCCCTCACTCTCCCCTCATCCCCCTCACTCCTGAGCTTGCACACTCTCCCCTCGGCCCCCTCACTCCTGAACTCACACACCCTCCCCTCGGCCCCCTCACTCCTGATCTCCCTCACTCTCTACTCACCCCCCTCACTCCTGATCTCCCTCACTCTCCCCTCGGCCCCCTCACTCCTGAGCTCACCCACTCTCCCCTTGGCCCCCTCACTCCAAAGCGCTCACAATCTCCCCTCGGCCCCCTCACTCCTGAGCTCACGCACTCTCCCCTCATCCCCCTCACTCCTGATCTCCATCACTCTCCCCTCGGCCCCCTCTCTCCTGAGCTCACACACTCTCCCCTCGGCCCCCTCACTCCTGAGCGCTCACAATCTCCCCTCGGCCCCCTCACTCCTGAGCTCACACACTCACCCCTCGGCCCCCTCACTCCTGAGCGCTCACAACCTCCCCTCGGCCCCCTCACTCCTGAGCTCACACACTCTCCCCTCGGCCCCCTCACTCCTGATCTCCCTCACTCTCCCCTCGGCCCCCTCACGCCTGAGCTCACACACTCTCCCCTCGGCCCCCTCACTCCTGAGCTCACACACTCTCTCCTCATCCCGTCACTCCTGATCTCCCTCACTCTCCCCTCATCCTCCTCACTCCTGATCTCCCTCACTCTCCCCTCATTCCCCCCCACTCCTGATCTCCCTCACTCTCCCCTCATTCCCCCTCACTCCTGATCTCCCTCACTCTCCCCTCATTCCCCCTCACTCCTGATCTCCCTCACTCTCCCCTCATTCCCCCTCACTCCTGATCTCCCTCACTCTCCCCTCATCCCCCTCACTCCTGATCTCCCTCACTCTCCCCTCATTCCCCCCCACTCCTGATCTCCCTCACTCTCTCCTCATCCCGTCACTCCTGAGCTCCCTCACTCTCTCCTCATTCCCCTCACTCCTGATCTCCCTCACTCTCCCCTCATTCCCCTCACTCCTGATCTCCCTCACTCTCCCCTCAGCCCCCTCACTCCTGATCTCCCTCACTCTCCCCTCATTCCCCCTCACTCCTGATCTCCCTCACTCTCCCCTCAGCCCCCTCACTCCTGATCTCCCTCACTCTCCCCTCATCCCCTCACTCCTGATCTCCCTCACTCTCCCCTCATCCCCCTCACTCCTGATCGCCCTCACTCTCCCCTCATCCCCCTCACTCCTGATCTCCCTCACTCTCCCCTCATCCCCCTCACTCCTGATCTCCCTCACTCTCCCCTCATCCCCTCACTCCTGATCTCCCTCACTCTCCCCTCATCCCCCTCACTCCTGATCTCCCTCACTCTCCCCTCATTCCCCCTCACTCCTGATCTCCCTCACTCTCCCCTCATCCCCTCACTCCTGATCTCACTCACTCTCCCCTCATCCCCCTCACTCCTGATCTCCCTCACTCTCCCCTCATTCCCCCTCACTCCTGATCTCCCTCACTCTCCCCTCATCCCCCTCACTCCTGATCTCCCTCACTCTCCCCTCATCCCCCTCACTCCTGATCTCCCTCACTCTCCCCTCATTCCCCCTCACTCCTGATCTCCCTCACTCTCCCCTCATCCCCCTCACTCCTGATCTCCCTCACTCTCCCCTCATCCCCCCCACTCCTGATCTCCCTCACTCTCTCCTCATCCCCCCCACTCCTGAGCTCCCTCACTCTCCCCTCATTCCCCCCCCACTCCTGATCTCCCTCACTCTCCCCTCATTCCCCCCCCACTCCTGATCTCCCTCACTCTCCCCTCATCCCCCTCACTCCTGATCTCCCTCACTCTCCCCTCATTCCCCCCCACTCCTGATCTCCCTCACTCTCTCCTCATCCCGTCACTCCTGATCTCCCTCACTCTCCCCTCATCCCCCTCACTCCTGATCTCCCTCACTCTCCCCTCATTCCCCCCCACTCCTGATCTCCCTCACTCTCCCCTCAGCCCCCTCGCTCCTGATCTCCCTCACTCTCTCCTCATTCCGTCACTCCTGAGCTCCCTCACTCTCTCCTCATTCCCCTCACTCCTGATCTCCCTCACTCTCCCCTCATCCCCCTCACTCCTGATCTCCCTCACTCTCCCCTCATCCCCCTCACTCCTGATCTCCCTCACTCTCCCCTCATTCCCCTCACTCCTGAGCTCCCTCACTCTCTCCTCATTCCCCTCACTCCTGATCTCCCTCACTCTCCCCTCAATCCCCCTCACTCCTGATCTCCCTCACTCTCTCCTCATCCCATCACTCCTGATCTCGCTCACTCTCCCCTCGGCCCCCTCACTCCTGATCTCCCTCACTCTCCCCTCATCCCCCTCACTCCTGATCTCCCTCACTCTCCCCTCATCCCCCCCACTCCTGATCTCCCTCACTCTCCCCTCATTCCCCCTCACTCCTGATCTCCCTCACTCTCTCCTCATCCCGTCACTCCTGATCTCCCTCACTCTCCCCTCATTCCCCCTCACTCCTGATCTCCCTCACTTTTCCCTCATTCCTCCTCACTCCTGATCTCCCTCACTCTCTCCTCATCCCGTCACTCCTGATCTCGCTCACTCTCCCCTCGGCCCCCTCACTCCTGATCTCCCTCACTCCCCCCTCATCCCCCTCACTCCTGATCTCCCTCACTCTCCCCTCAGCCCCCTCACTCCTGATCTCCCTCACTCTCCCCTCATCCCCCTCACTCCTGATCTCCCTCACTCTCTCCTCATCCCGTCACTCCTGATCTCCCTCACTCTCCCCTCATCCCCCCTCACTCCTGATCTCCCTCACTCTCCCCTCAACCTCCTCACTCCTGATCTCCCTCACTCTCCCCTCATCCCCCCACTCCTGATCTCCCTCACTCTCCCCTCAGCCCCCTCACTCCTGATCTCCCTCACTCTCCCCTCATCCCCCTCACTCCTGATCTCCCTCACTCTCCCCTCATCCCCCTCACTCCTGATCTCCCTCACTCTCCCCTCATGCCCCCTCACTCCTGATCTCCCTCACTCTCCCCTCATCCCCCTCACTCCTGAGCTCCCTCACTCCTGAGCTCCCTCACTCCTGAGCTCCCTCACTCCTGAGCTCCCTCACTCCTGAGCTCCCTCACTCCTGAGCTCCCTCACTCCTGATCCCCCTCACTCCTGATCTCCCTCACTCCCCCCTCATCCCCCTCACTCCTGAGCACCCTCACTCTCTCCTCGCCCCCCTCACTCCTGATCTCCCTCACTCTCCCCTCATCCCCCTCACTCCTGAGCTCACTCACTCTCCCCTCATCCTCCTCACTCCTGATCTACCTCACTCTCCCCTCATCCCCCTCACTCCAGAGCTCACTCACTCTCCCCTCGGCCCCCTCACTCCTGATCCCCCTCACTCTCCCCTCATCCCCCTCACTCCTGAGCTTGCACACTCTCCCCTCGGCCCCCTCACTCCTGATCTCCCTCACTCTCCCCTCGGCCCCCTCACGCCTGAGCTCACACACTCTCCCCTCGGCCCCCTCACTCCTGAGCTCTCACACTTTCTCCTCATCCCGTCACTTCTGATCTCCCTCACTCTCCCCTCAACCCGTCACTTCTGATTCTTCTCACTCTCCCCTCGGCCCCCTCACTCCTGAGCTCCCTCACTCTCCCCTCATTCCCCTCACTCCTGATCTCCCTCACTCTCCCCTCATCCTCCTCACTCCTGATCTCCCTCACTCTCCCCTCATTCCCCCTCACTCCTGATCTCCCTCACTCTCCCGTCACTCCTGATCTCCCTCACTCTCCCCTCATCCTCCTCACTCCTGATCTCCCTCACTCTCCCCTTGCCCCCCTCACTCCTGATCTCCCTCACTCTCTCCTCATCCCCCCCGCTCCTGATCTCCCTCACTCTCTCCTCAGCCCCCTCACTCCTGATCTCCCTCACTTTCCACTCAGCCCCCTCACTCCTGATCTCCCTCACTTTCCCCTCATCCCCCTCACTCCTGATCTCCCTCACTCTCCCCTCATCCCCTCCCACTCCTGATCTCCCTCACTCTCCCCTCATCCCCCCTCACTCCTGATCTCCCTCACTCTTTCCTCATTCCCCTCACTCCTGATCTCCCTCACTCTCCCCTCATCCCCCCTCACTCCTGATCTCCCTCACTCTCCCCTCATCCCCCCTCACTCCTGATCTCCCTCACTCTCCCCTCAACCTCCTCACTCCTGATCTCCCTCACTCTCCCCTTGGCCCCCTCACTCCTGATCTCCCTCACTCTTTCCTCATTCCCCTCACTCCTGATCTCCCTCACTCTCCCCTCATCCCCCCTCACTCCTGATCTCCCTCACTCTCCCCTTGGCCCCCTCACTCCTGATCTCCCTCACTCTCCCCTCATCCCCCTCACTCCTGATCTCCCTCACTCTCCCCTCATCCCCTCCCACTCCTGATCTCCCTCACTCTCTCCTCATCCCCCTCACTCCTGATCCCCCTCACTCTCCCCTCATCCCCTCCCACTCCTGATCTCCCTCACTCTCCCCTCATCCCCCTCACTCCTGATCTCGCTCACTCTCCCCTCATCCCGTCACTCCTGATCTCCCTCACTCTCCCCTCATCCCCCCTCACTCCTGATCTCCCTCACTCTCCCCTCATCCCCCTCACTCCTGATCTCCCTCACTCTCCCCTCATCCCCCCTCACTCCTGATCCCCCTCACTCTCCCCTTGGCCCCCTCACTCCTGATCTCCCTCACTCTCCCCTCATCCCCCCTCACTCCTGATCTCCCTCACTCTCCCCTCATCCCCCTCACTCCTGATCTCCCTCACTCTCCCCTTGGCCCCCTCACTCCTGAACTCGCTCATCACGACACCCTATGCTGCTCTTGCTCATGTATTTGCTTTGTTTGGCCCCTTGTTCCGCACCGTAACCAATCATTGTTTGTCGATGTACCATTTGTCAATGTTCCCTGTTAATTATTGTTTTTATCTACTGTGTACGTTCCCTCGGCCACAGAAAAATACTTTCCACTGTAGTTCGGTACATGTGACAATGAATTAAATCAAATCAAATCTCCCCATACTCCTCACTCCTTTTTTAAAAATAAATTTTGAGTACCCAATTCATTTTTTCCAATTACGGGGCAATTTAGCGTGGCCAATCCACCCACCCTGCACATCTCTGGGTTGTGGGGGCGAAACCCACGCAAACACGGGGAGAATGTGCAAACTCCACACGGACAGTGACCCGGGGCCGGGATCGAACCTGGGACCCCGGCGCCGTGAGGCAGCAGTGTTAACCACTGCGCCCACCGTGCTGCCCGCCACGCTCCTCCCTCCTGATGTCACTCACTCTCCCCTCGGCCTCCTCACTCACCATCCACCCCCCCCCCTCCGGAGAATCCGCTTGATTCTCCACAACTCCTCAGCACCTCTCCCTCCCCCACCCTGTTCACCATTTCCACCCCCATCCCCCGCTCCTTCTCCCAACTGTTCGGAATCACCCATATTTCGCAACTGAAATACTGAAGAAAATGTTCCCCCACCGTCGCCCTAAAACAGGGGGAAGTGTTGAGTTGGTGGGAGGTAGGGGGAATGATGAGGGGAGAGAGATGGGGGGGAATTGGGCTGGAGGTAAGGGGGATGATGGGGACAGTGTTTGAGGGGGGAGGGTTACAGGGGGAGGAGTTATGAGGGGGAGGGGGGGGTTGGAGAGAACCAGAGGTCTGGAGTGGAGATGTGGGGGGAAGGAACTAGGGTTAGGGGTGACGGGCAGAGGTGTGAGGTGAGGAGATGGGGAGAGCACGAGAGACGAGTCCTGCCTTCAGTGTGTTAGCCTGTGTCTACATGGTGCCCATCTTCCACAAGGGTGTGGACTGTGATTGGGAACAGGCACCGAGACTGCATCCTGAATCCCAGCAGAAGGCCACAAGGAATGGGAGCTGGAATAAGCCATTCAGCCCGTCAAACCTATTGAAACTAGTACACGGATGATCTAACACTCACCATGTCGTTACCCTGGTTACCCCGGCTACTCCAGCGAATGCAGTGAGCAACCCTGACAGGGGAGTAACCAGGATGTACCCGCCCATCCTCTGTGACTGGTATCGTCCCCAAGCTGAGTTAGGGCTTTGGATCTGGCCCCTGGGACTCTGAGGTGTAAATGGAGCAATCTGTTCCCGTCATTCCCAGCATCTGGCATCACTGCCAAGTGACATTCCCTCTAATTTCCACCTGGAATGCCCGCCAATTTTAAGTTCATGGCCCCTTTAAATTATTTGGTGCATTAACAGCAAACCCACAATAATTTAAAGGGACTGCGGGGCAGGGCAGGGGGCCCCACCCTTCGTGGAAACATCGCTGGCTAGGCCAGCATTTATTGCCCATCCCTAGTTGCCCTTGGGTGAGCGGTGAGCTGCCTCCTTGAACCGCTGCGGTCCCCGAGGTGTAGGTACACCCACAGTGCTGTTAGGGAGGGGGTAGCAGGATTTTAACTCTGAGACAGTGAAGGAACGGCCGATATATTTCCAAATCAGGTTGGTGAGGGTCTTGGAGGGGAACCTGCAGGTGATGGGGTTCCGAGATATCTGTTGCTCCTGTCCTTCTGGAGGGTCGAGGTCGGAGATTTGGAAAGTGCATCTTGTCGATGGTGTAGACAGTGCAGTGTTGGGGGGCCGTACCTTCTGCATATCACCATGGCAACGGAATCTGTGAAGATAACCCGTCTATTTTCTCGTTTCCCCAGGTCACCAGGTCAGAAGGAGCAGGAGTGTTACTGTCACCAGGTTTTTATTGACAAGGATGATGATCTTATCGTTCCCACAGTACAGCAGTTGGTGGAACATTCCTTCCACAGTAACCATCTCAAACTGGCTGAGGTGAGTGGATTGTCAGTCTCTATGTTATTGGGGCTGATGGAATAAAACCATGAGGCAGGACGCACACTGGTTCCTTGGGTATCGAAGATTACAAACAATGTAATTGAACTATTTGATCGGGTAGATAGCAAGGAACACAAAGCATTAGAAACAGGAGCAGGGTGTAGACCAGGTGGCCTGTCAAACCTGCTCCTCCAGTCAAATACGATCACAGCCGATCTGGGACTTCATCTCCACTTCCCCACCCGCAGCCCATCCTTCTTAATTTCCTACGAGGCCAAAAATCTGCCGGCCCCAACCTTAAGGGTGGCACGGTAGCACACCGGTTAGCACTGTCGCTTCACAGCGGCAGAGTCCCAGGTTCGATTCCAGGTTTGGATCACTGTCTGTGCGGAGTCTGCACGTTCTCCCCGTGTGTGCGTGGGTTTCCGCCCACAAGTCCCGAAAGACGTGCTGTTAGGTCATTTGGACATTCTGAATTCTCCCTCTGTGTACCCGAACAGGCGCCAGAATGTGGTGACTAGGGGCTTTTCACAGTAACTTCATTGCGGTGTTAATGTAAGCCTACTTGTGACAATAATAAAGATTATTATTCTGATTATTATAATGGAGAATGTCACAATCCTCTGTGGGTGAAGTCATTTTTCATCATCTCAGTCCCAAATGATTGGTTCCTCATCCTGAGATCCTGTTCCCTGTTTTAGATGCTCCTACCGACGGGAACAATCTCAGTGTCCACCCTATAAAGCCCATCCTGTAGGTTTCAATGGGGTCGCCTCTCATTCTCCCAACTCCAGAGAATATATAAACCCAATTTACTCCACCTCTCATCGTAGAGCAACCCCCTCGTCCCAGAGACCAATGTGGTGAGCCTTCGCTGTAACTGCCTCCAATGCCAGTATATCCTTTCTGATGGAGACCAGAACCGCACACACTATTCCAAAACGTGCCTCACCAAATCCCTGTCCAACTGCAGCAAGCCCTCGGGTTTTGTTTAACAGCCGGTTTAACTTGCCCTGCCATTTTCAGTGGTTTGTCCGTGTGAGCCCTCGGGTCCACCTGCTGTAAAATGAATTGTTTGATTCCTCAGGTCCCGTCTTGCTTCATAATCCAGATGCCTCGTTTCGGGAAGAATTACAAAATGTTTGAGAAAATCATCCCATCCTTGGAGCTCGACGTCACTGACCTGCTGTGCGACAGTATGTAGAAGCGGGCGGCCCTGTCTGATCCCGCGGCGCGGAGTGGGGGCGGGGGTGATTGTGTTGGTGGTTTGGGGCAGGGGAGGTGGCAGGGAAATGGGGTACGGTGGGTGGGTGGGGTTAGCGAGGGAGTAGCCAGTGGGCCAGCCCTGTCTGCCCGTCCTGGCATTCAGCGAGGGGCCAGGCCAATGGCATGAGGTGAGAAACATGGACATACCCCCTGGATATAGTCCCATTTTCACCACCCGCCCCGGTGGCCATCTGCATCGGGGTTAAGTTCTTATTGGAGAAGGCCAGGTGGTGACAGAAATTAGACCTGTTCACAATCTGCACCTCAACTCCTCAACTCACCCCCACTCTCCTCAACTCACCCCCACTCTCCTCAACTCACCCCCACTCTCCTCAACTCAGCCCCACTCGCCTCAACTCACCCCCACTCTCCTCAACTCACCCCCACTCTCCTCAACTCACCCCCACTCTCCTCAACTCACCCCCACTCTCCTCAACTCAGCCCCTCTCGCCTCAACTCAGCCCCTCTCGCCTCAACTCACCCCCACTCGCCTCAACTCACCCCCACTCGCCTCAACTCACCCCCACTCGCCTCAACTCACCCCCACTCGCCCCCACTCGCCTCAACTCGGCCCCACTCGCCTCAACTCAGCCCCACTCTCCTCAACTCACCCCCACTCTCCTCAACTCAGCCCCACTCGCCCCCACTCGCCCCCACTCGCCCCCACTCGCCCCCACTCGCCCCCACTCGCCTCAACTCGCCCCCACTCGCCTCAACTCGCCCCCACTCGCCTCAACTCACCCCCACTCTCCTCAACTCACCCCCACTCTCCTCAACTCACCCCCACTCTCCTCAACTCACCCCCACTCTCCTCAACTCACCCCCACTCTCCTCAACTCACCCCCACTCTCCTCAACTCACCCCCACTCTCCTCAACTCAGCCCCACTCGCCTCAACTCACCCCCACTCTCCTCAACTCACCCCCACTCACCTCAACTCACCCCCACTCGCCTCAACTCACCCCCACTCGCCTCAACTCACCCCCACTCGCCTCAACTCACCCCCACTCGCCTCAACTCACCCCCACTCTCCTCAACTCACCCCCACTCGCCTCAACTCACCCCCACTCGCCTCAACTCACCCCCACTCGCCTCAACTCACCCCCACTCGCCTCAACTCACCCCCACTCGCCTCAACTCACCCCCACTCTCCTCAACTCACCCCCACTCTCCTCAACTCACCCCCACTCGCCTCAACTCACCCCCACTCGCCTCAACTCACCCCCACTCGCCTCAACTCACCCCCACTCGCCTCAACTCACCCCCACTCGCCTCAACTCACCCCCACTCGCCTCAACTCACCCCCACTCGGCTCAACTCACCCCCACTCGGCTCAACTCACCCCCACTCGGCTCAACTCACCCCCACTCGCCTCAACTCACCCCCACTCGCCTCAACTCACCCCCACTCGCCTCAACTCACCCCCACTCGCCTCAACTCACCCCCACTCTCCTCAACTCACCCCCACTCTCCTCAACTCACCCCCACTCTCCTCAACTCACCCCCACTCTCCTCAACTCACCCCCACTCTCCTCAACTCACCCCCACTCTCCTCAACTCACCCCCACTCTCCTCAACTCACCCCCACTCTCCTCAACTCACCCCCACTCTCCTCAACTCACCCCCACTCTCCTCAACTTACCCCCACTCGCCTCAACTCACCCTCACTCGCCGCAGCTCACCCCCCCCCACTCGCCACAGCTCACCCCTACTCACCCCAACACCCCCACTCGCCTCAACCTACCCCCCAGCTCGCCTCAGCTCACCTCCACTCACCTCAGCTCACCCTACCACTCGCCCCAACTCACGGGTAGCACGGGAGCACAGTGGTTAGCACAATTGCTTCACAGCTCCAGGGTCCCAGGTTCGATTCCCAGCTTGGGTCACTGCCTGTGCGGAGTCTGCACAACCTCCCCGTGTGTGCGTGGGTTTCCTCCAAGTGCTCCAGTTTCCTCCCACAGTCCAAAGATGTGCAGGTTAGATGGATTGGCCATGATAAATTGTCCTTAGTGTTAAAATTGCCGTTAGTGTTGGGTGGGGTTACTGGGTTATGGTGATAGGGTGGAGGTGTTGACCTTGGGTAGGGTGTTCTTTCCAAGAGCCGGTGCAGACTCGATGGGCCGAATGGCCTCCTTCTTCTGCACTGTAAATTCTATGTAACTCACCCCCACTCGGCTCAACTCACCCCCACTCGCCTCAACTCACCCCCACTCGCCTCAACTCACCCCCACTCGGCTCAACTCACCCCCACTCGGCTCAACTCACCCCCACTCGGCTCAACTCACCCCCACTCGCCTCAACTCACCCCCACTCGCCTCAACTCACCCCCACTCGCCTCAACTCACCCCCACTCGCCTCAACTCACCCCCACTCGCCTCAACTCACCCCCACTCGCCTCAACTCACCCCCACTCGCCTCAACTCACCCCACTCGCCTCAACTCACCCCCACTCGCCTCAACTCACCCCCACTCGCCTCAACTCACCCCCACTCGCCTCAACTCTCCCCCACTCGCCTCAACTCTCCCCCACTCGCCTCAACTCACCCCCACTCGCCTCAACTCACCCCCACTCGCCTCAACTCACCCCCACTCGCCTCAACTCACCCCCACTCGCCTCAACTCACCCCCACTCGCCTCAACTCACCCCCACTCGCCTCAACTCACCCCCACTCGCCTCAACTCACCCCCACTCGCCTCAACTCACCCCCACTCGCCTCAACTCACCCCCACTCGCCTCAACTCACCCCCACTCGCCTCAACTCACCCCCACTCGCCTCAACTCACCCCCACTCGCCTCAACTCACCCCCACTCGCCTCAACTCACCCCCACTCGCCTCAACTCACCCCCACTCGCCTCAACTCACCCCCACTCGCCTCAACTCACCCCCACTCGCCTCAACTCACCCCCACACGCCTCAACTCACCCCCACTCTCCTCAACTCACCCCCACTCTCCTCAACTCACCCCCACTCTCCTCAACTCACCCCCACTCTCCTCAACTCACCCCCACTCTCCTCAACTCACCCCCACTCTCCTCAACTCACCCCCACTCTCCTCAACTCAGCCCCACTCGCCTCAACTCACCCCCACTCTCCTCAACTCACCCCCACTCACCTCAACTCACCCCCACTCGCCTCAACTCACCCCCACTCGCCTCAACTCACCCCCACTCGCCTCAACTCACCCCCACTCTCCTCAACTCACCCCCACTCGCCTCAACTCACCCCCACTCGCCTCAACTCACCCCCACTCGCCTCAACTCACCCCCACTCGCCTCAACTCACCCCCACTCGCCTCAACTCACCCCCACTCGCCTCAACTCACCCCCACTCGCCTCAACTCACCCCCACTCGCCTCAACTCACCCCCACTCGCCTCAACTCACCCCCACTCGCCTCAACTCACCCCCACTCGCCTCAACTCACCCCCACTCGCCTCAACTCACCCCCACTCGCCTCAACTCACCCCCACTCGCCTCAACTCACCCCCACTCGCCTCAACTCACCCCCACTCGCCTCAACTCACCCCCACTCGCCTCAACTCACCCCCACTCGCCTCAACTCACCCCCACTCGCCTCAACTCACCCCCACTCTCCTCAACTCACCCCCACTCTCCTCAACTCACCCCCACTCTCCTCAACTCACCCTCACTCGCCGCAGCTCACCCCCCCCCACTCGCCACAGCTCACCCCTACTCACCCCAACACCCCCACTCGCCTCAACCTACCCCCCAGCTCGCCTCAGCTCACCTCCACTCACCTCAGCTCACCCTACCACTCGCCCCAACTCACGGGTAGCACGGGAGCACAGTGGTTAGCACAATTGCTTCACAGCTCCAGGGTCCCAGGTTCGATTCCCAGCTTGGGTCACTGCCTGTGCGGAGTCTGCACAACCTCCCCGTGTGTGCGTGGGTTTCCTCCAAGTGCTCCAGTTTCCTCCCACAGTCCAAAGATGTGCAGGTTAGATGGATTGGCCATGATAAATTGTCCTTAGTGTTAAAATTGCCGTTAGTGTTGGGTGGGGTTACTGGGTTATGGTGATAGGGTGGAGGTGTTGACCTTGGGTAGGGTGTTCTTTCCAAGAGCCGGTGCAGACTCGATGGGCCGAATGGCCTCCTTCTTCTGCACTGTAAATTCTATGTAACTCACCCCCACTCGGCTCAACGCACCCCCACTCGGCTCAACTCACCCCCACTCGCCTCAACTCACCCCCACTCGCCTCAACTCACCCCCACTCGGCTCAACTCACCCCCACTCGGCTCAACTCACCCCCACTCGCCTCAACTCACCCCCACTCGCCTCAACTCACCCCCACTCGCCTCAACTCACCCCCACTCGCCTCAACTCACCCCCACTCGCCTCAACTCACCCCCACTCGCCTCAACTCACCCCCACTCGCCTCAACTCACCCCCACTCGCCTCAACTCACCCCCACTCGCCTCAACTCACCCCACTCGCCTCAACTCACCCCCACTCGCCTCAACTCACCCCCACTCGCCTCAACTCTCCCCCACTCGCCTCAACTCTCCCCCACTCGCCTCAACTCTCCCCCACTCGCCTCAACTCTCCCCCACTCGCCTCAACTCACCCCCACTCGCCTCAACTCACCCCCACTCGCCTCAACTCACCCCCACTCGCCTCAACTCACCCCCACTCGCCTCAACTCACCCCCACTCGCCTCAACTCACCCCCACTCGCCTCAACTCACCCCACTCGCCTCAACTCACCCCCACTCGCCTCAACTCACCCCCACTCGCCTCAACTCACCCCCACTCTCCTCAACTCACCCCCACTCTCCTCAACTCACCCCCACTCTCCTCAACTCACCCCCACTCTCCTCAACTCACCCCCACTCTCCTCAACTCACCCCCACTCTCCTCAACTCAGCCCCACTCGCCTCAACTCACCCCCACTCTCCTCAACTCACCCCCACTCACCTCAACTCACCCCCACTCACCTCAACTCACCCCCACTCGCCTCAACTCACCCCCACTCGCCTCAACTCACCCCCACTCGCCTCAACTCACCCCCACTCTCCTCAACTCACCCCCACTCGCCTCAACTCACCCCCACTCGCCTCAACTCACCCCCACTCGCCTCAACTCACCCCCACTCGCCTCAACTCACCCCCACTCGCCTCAACTCACCCCCACTCGCCTCAACTCACCCCCACTCGCCTCAACTCACCCCCACTCGCCTCAACTCACCCCCACTCGCCTCAACTCACCCCCACTCGCCTCAACTCACCCCCACTCGCCTCAACTCACCCCCACTCGCCTCAACTCACCCCCACTCGCCTCAACTCACCCCCACTCGCCTCAACTCACCCCCACTCGCCTCAACTCACCCCCACTCTCCTCAACTCACCCCCACTCTCCTCAACTCACCCCCACTCTCCTCAACTCACCCCCACTCGCCGCAGCTCACCCCCCCCCACTCGCCACAGCTCACCCCTACTCACCCCAACACCCCCACTCGCCTCAACCTACCCCCCAGCTCGCCTCAGCTCACCTCCACTCACCTCAGCTCACCCTACCACTCGCCCCAACTCACGGGTAGCACGGGAGCACAGTGGTTAGCACAATTGCTTCACAGCTCCAGGGTCCCAGGTTCGATTCCCAGCTTGGGTCACTGCCTGTGCGGAGTCTGCACAACCTCCCCGTGTGTGCGTGGGTTTCCTCCAAGTGCTCCAGTTTCCTCCCACAGTCCAAAGATGTGCAGGTTAGATGGATTGGCCATGATAAATTGTCCTTAGTGTTAAAATTGCCGTTAGTGTTGGGTGGGGTTACTGGGTTATGGTGATAGGGTGGAGGTGTTGACCTTGGGTAGGGTGTTCTTTCCAAGAGCCGGTGCAGACTCGATGGGCCGAATGGCCTCCTTCTTCTGCACTGTAAATTCTATGTAACTCACCCCCACTCGGCTCAACTCACCCCCACTCGCCTCAACTCACCCCCACTCGCCTCAACTCACCCCCACTCGGCTCAACTCACCCCCACTCGGCTCAACTCACCCCCACTCGCCTCAACTCACCCCCACTCGCCTCAACTCACCCCCACTCGCCTCAACTCACCCCCACTCGCCTCAACTCACCCCCACTCGCCTCAACTCACCCCCACTCGCCTCAACTCACCCCCACTCGCCTCAACTCACCCCACTCGCCTCAACTCACCCCCACTCGCCTCAACTCACCCCCACTCGCCTCAACTCTCCCCCACTCGCCTCAACTCTCCCCCACTCGCCTCAACTCTCCCCCACTCGCCTCAACTCACCCCCACTCGCCTCAACTCACCCCCACTCGCCTCAACTCACCCCCACTCGCCTCAACTCACCCCCACTCGCCTCAACTCACCCCCACTCGCCTCAACTCACCCCCGCTCGCCTCAACTCACCCCCGCTCGCCTCAACTCACCCCCGCTCGCCTCAACTCACCCCCGCTCGCCTCAACTCACCCCCGCTCGCCTCATCTCACCCCCGCTCGCCTCAACTCACCCCCGCTCGCCTCAACTCACCCCCGCTCGCCTCAACTCACCCCCGCTCGCCTCAACTCACCCCCGCTCGCCTCAACTCACCCCCGCTCGCCTCAACTCACCCCCGCTCGCCTCAACTCACCCCCGCTCGCCTCAACTCACCCCCGCTCGCCTCAACTCACCCCCGCTCGCCTCAACTCACCCCCGCTCGCCTCAACTCACCCCCGCCCGCCTCAACTCACCCCCGCCCGCCTCAACTCACCCCCGCTCGCCTCAACTCACCCCCGCCCGCCTCAACTCACCCCCGCCCGCCTCAACTCACCCCCGCTCGCCTCAACTCACCCCCGCCCGCCTCAACTCACCCCCGCCCGCCTCAACTCACCCCCGCCCGCCTCAACTCACCCCCGCCCGCCTCAACTCAACTCACCCCCGCTCGCCTCAACTCACCCCCGCTCGCCTCAACTCACCCCCGCTCGCCTCAACTCACCCCCGCTCGCCTCAACTCACCCCCGCTCGCCTCAACTCACCCCCGCTCGCCTCAACTCACCCCCGCTCGCCTCAACTCACCCCCGCTCGCCTCAACTCACCCCCGCTCGCCTCAACTCACCCCCGCTCGCCTCAACTCACCCCCGCTCGCCTCAACTCACCCCCGCTCGCCTCAACTCACCCCCGCTCGCCTCAACTCACCCCCGCTCGCCTCAACTCACCCCCGCTCGCCTCAACTCACCCCCGCTCGCCTCAACTCACCCCCGCTCGCCTCAACTCACCCCCGCTCGCCTCAACTCACCCCCGCTCGCCTCAACTCACCCCCGCTCGCCTCAACTCACCCCCGCTCGCCTCAACTCACCCCCGCTCGCCTCAACTCACCCCCGCTCGCCTCAACTCACCCCCGCTCGCCTCAACTCACCCCCGCTCGCCTCAACTCACCCCCGCTCGCCTCAACTCACCCCCGCTCGCCTCAACTCACCCCCGCTCGCCTCAACTCACCCCCGCTCGCCTCAACTCACCCCCGCTCGCCTCAACTCACCCCCGCTCGCCTCAACTCACCCCCGCTCGCCTCAACTCACCCCCGCTCGCCTCAACTCACCCCCGCTCGCCTCAACTCACCCCCGCTCGCCTCAACTCACCCCCGCTCGCCTCAACTCACCCCCGCTCGCCTCAACTCACCCCCGCTCGCCTCAACTCACCCCCGCTCGCCTCAACTCACCCCCGCTCTCCTCAACTCACCCCCACTCTCCTCAACTCACCCCCACTCGCCGCAGCTCACCCCCCCCCACTCGCCACAGCTCACCCCTACTCACCCCAACACCCCCACTCGCCTCAACCTACCCCCCAGCTCGCCTCAGCTCACCCTACCACTCGCCCCAACTCACGGGTAGCACGGGAGCACAGTGGTTAGCACAATTGCTTCACAGCTCCAGGGTCCCAGGTTCGATTCCCAGCTTGGGTCACTGCCTGTGCGGAGTCTGCACAACCTCCCCGTGTGTGCGTGGGTTTCCTCCAAGTGCTCCAGTTTCCTCCCACAGTCCAAAGATGTGCAGGTTAGATGGATTGGCCATGATAAATTGTCCTTAGTGTTAAAATTGCCGTTAGTGTGGAGTGGGGTTACTGGGTTATGGTGATAGGGTGGAGGTGTTGACCTTGGGTAGGGTGTTCTTTCCAAGAGCCGGTGCAGACTCGATGGGCCGAATGGCCTCCTTCTTCTGCACTGTAAATTCTATGTAACTCACCCCCACTCGGCTCAACTCACCCCCACTCGCCTCAACTCACCCCCACTCTCCTCAACTCACCCCCACTCTCCTCAACTCACCCCCACTCTCCTCAACTCACCCCCACTCTCCTCAACTCACCCCCACTCTCCTCAACTCACCCCCACTCTCCTCAACTCACCCCCACTCTCCTCAACTCACCCCCACTCGCCTCAACTCACCCCCACTCGCCTCAACTCACCCCCACTCGCCTCAACTCACCCCCACTCGCCTCAACTCACCCCCACTCGCCTCAACTCACCCCCGCTCGCCTCAACTCACCCCCGCTCGCCTCAACTCTCCCCCGCTCCCCTCAACTCACCCCCGCTCCCCTCAACTCACCCCCGCTCGCCTCAACTCACCCCCGCTCGCCTCAACTCACCCCCGCTCGCCTCAACTCACCCCCGCTCGCCTCAACTCACCCCCGCTCGCCTCAACTCACCCCCGCTCGCCTCAACTCACCCCCGCTCGCCTCAACTCACCCCCGCTCGCCTCAACTCACCCCCGCTCGCCTCAACTCACCCCCGCTCGCCTCAACTCACCCCCGCTCGCCTCAACTCACCCCCGCTCGCCTCAACTCACCCCCGCTCGCCTCAACTCACCCCCGCTCGCCTCAACTCACCCCCGCTCGCCTCAACTCACCCCCGCTCGCCTCAACTCACCCCCGCTCGCCTCAACTCACCCCCGCTCGCCTCAACTCACCCCCGCTCGCCTCAACTCACCCCCGCTCGCCTCAACTCACCCCCGCTCGCCTCAACTCACCCCCGCTCGCCTCAACTCACCCCCGCTCGCCTCAACTCACCCCCGCTCGCCTCAACTCACCCCCGCTCGCCTCAACTCACCCCCGCTCGCCTCAACTCACCCCCGCTCGCCTCAACTCACCCCCGCTCGCCTCAACTCACCCCCGCTCGCCTCAACTCACCCCCGCTCGCCTCAACTCACCCCCGCTCGCCTCAACTCACCCCCGCTCGCCTCAACTCACCCCCGCTCGCCTCAACTCACCCCCGCTCGCCTCAACTCACCCCCGCTCGCCTCAACTCACCCCCGCTCGCCTCAACTCACCCCCGCTCGCCTCAACTCACCCCCGCTCGCCTCAACTCACCCCCGCTCGCCTCAACTCACCCCCGCTCGCCTCAACTCACCCCCGCTCGCCTCAACTCACCCCCGCTCGCCTCAACTCACCCCCGCTCGCCTCAACTCACCCCCGCCCGCCTCAACTCACCCCCGCCCGCCTCAACTCACCCCCGCCCGCCTCAACTCACCCCCGCCCGCCTCAACTCACCCCCGCCCGCCTCAACTCACCCCCGCCCGCCTCAACTCACCCCCGCCCGCCTCAACTCACCCCCGCCCGCCTCAACTCACCCCCGCCCGCCTCAACTCACCCCCGCCCGCCTCAACTCACCCCCGCCCGCCTCAACTCACCCCCGCCCGCCTCAACTCACCCCCGCCCGCCTCAACTCACCCCCGCCCGCCTCAACTCACCCCCGCCCGCCTCAACTCACCCCCGCTCGCCTCAACTCACCCCCGCTCGCCTCAACTCACCCCCGCTCGCCTCAACTCACCCCCGCTCGCCTCAACTCACCCCCGCTCGCCTCAACTCACCCCCGCTCGCCTCAACTCACCCCCGCTCGCCTCAACTCACCCCCGCTCGCCTCAACTCACCCCCGCTCGCCTCAACTCACCCCCGCTCGCCTCAACTCACCCCCGCTCGCCTCAACTCACCCCCGCTCGCCTCAACTCACCCCCGCTCGCCTCAACTCACCCCCGCTCGCCTCAACTCACCCCCGCTCGCCTCAACTCACCCCCGCTCGCCTCAACTCACCCCCGCTCGCCTCAACTCACCCCCGCTCGCCTCAACTCACCCCCGCTCGCCTCAACTCACCCCCGCTCGCCTCAACTCACCCCCGCTCGCCTCAACTCACCCCCGCTCGCCTCAACTCACCCCCGCTCGCCTCAACTCACCCCCGCTCGCCTCAACTCACCCCCGCTCGCCTCAACTCACCCCCGCTCGCCTCAACTCACCCCCGCTCGCCTCAACTCACCCCCGCTCGCCTCAACTCACCCCCGCTCGCCTCAACTCACCCCCGCTCGCCTCAACTCACCCCCGCTCGCCTCAACTCACCCCCGCTCGCCTCAACTCACCCCCGCTCGCCTCAACTCACCCCCGCTCGCCTCAACTCACCCCCGCTCGCCTCAACTCACCCCCGCTCGCCTCAACTCACCCCCGCTCGCCTCAACTCACCCCCGCTCGCCTCAACTCACCCCCGCTCGCCTCAACTCACCCCCGCTCGCCTCAACTCACCCCCGCTCGCCTCAACTCACCCCCGCTCGCCTCAACTCACCCCCGCTCGCCTCAACTCACCCCCGCTCGCCTCAACTCACCCCCGCTCGCCTCAACTCACCCCCGCTCGCCTCAACTCACCCCCGCTCGCCTCAACTCACCCCCGCTCGCCTCAACTCACCCCCGCTCGCCTCAACTCACCCCCGCTCGCCTCAACTCACCCCCGCTCGCCTCAACTCACCCCCGCTCGCCTCAACTCACCCCCGCTCGCCTCAACTCACCCCCGCTCGCCTCAACTCACCCCCGCTCGCCTCAACTCACCCCCGCTCGCCTCAACTCACCCCCGCTCGCCTCAACTCACCCCCGCTCGCCTCAACTCACCCCCGCTCGCCTCAACTCACCCCCGCTCGCCTCAACTCACCCCCGCTCGCCTCAACTCACCCCCGCTCGCCTCAACTCACCCCCGCTCGCCTCAACTCACCCCCGCTCGCCTCAACTCACCCCCGCTCGCCTCAACTCACCCCCGCTCGCCTCAACTCACCCCCGCTCGCCTCAACTCACCCCCGCTCGCCTCAACTCACCCCCGCTCGCCTCAACTCACCCCCGCTCGCCTCAACTCACCCCCGCTCGCCTCAACTCACCCCCGCTCGCCTCAACTCACCCCCGCTCGCCTCAACTCACCCCCGCTCGCCTCAACTCACCCCCGCTCGCCTCAACTCACCCCCGCTCGCCTCAACTCACCCCCGCTCGCCTCAACTCACCCCCGCTCGCCTCAACTCACCCCCGCTCGCCTCAACTCACCCCCGCTCGCCTCAACTCACCCCCGCTCGCCTCAACTCACCCCCGCTCGCCTCAACTCACCCCCGCTCGCCTCAACTCACCCCCGCTCGCCTCAACTCACCCCCCCTCGCCTCAACTCACCCCCCCTCGCCTCAACTCACCCCCCCTCGCCTCAACTCACCCCCCCTCGCCTCAACTCACCCCCGCTCGCCTCAACTCACCCCCGCTCGCCTCAACTCACCACCCCCCCACTCGCCACAGCTCACCCCCCCTCGCCTCAACTCACCCCCCCTCGCCTCAACTCACCCCCCCTCGCCTCAACTCACCCCCCCTCGCCTCAACTCACCCCCCCTCGCCTCAACTCACCCCCCCTCGCCTCAACTCACCCCCCCTCGCCTCAACTGACCCCCCCTCGCCTCAACTCACCCCCCCCACTCGCCACAGCTCACCCCTACTCACCCCAACACCCCTACTCGCCTCAACCTACCACCCAGCTCGCCTCAGCTCACCTCCACTCGCCTCAGCTCACCCTACCACTCGCCCCAACTCACGGGTAGCACGGGAGCACAGTGGTTAGCACAATTGCTTCACAGCTCCAGGGTCCCAGGTTCGATTCCCAGCTTGGGTCACTGCCTGTGCGGAGTCTGCACAACCTCCCCGTGTGTGCGTGGGTTTCCTCCAAGTGCTCCAGTTTCCTCCCACAGTCCAAAGATGTGCAGGTTAGATGGATTGGCCATGATAAATTGTCCTTAGTGTTAAAATTGCCGTTAGTGTGGAGTGGGGTTACTGGGTTATGGTGATAGGGTGGAGGTGTTGACCTTGGGTAGGGTGTTCTTTCCAAGAGCCGGTGCAGACTCGATGGGCCGAATGGTCTCCTTCTTCTGCACTGTAAATTCTATGTAACTCACCCCTACTCGGCTCAACTCACCCCCACTCGGCTCAACTCACCCCCGCTCGCCTCAACTCACCCCCGCTCGCCTCAACTCACCCCCGCTCGCCTCAACTCACCCCCGCTCGCCTCAACTCACCCCCGCTCGCCTCAACTCACCCCCGCTCGCCTCAACTCACCCCCGCTCGCCTCAACTCACCCCCACTCGCCTCAACTCACCCCCACTCGCCTCAACTCACCCCCACTCGCCTCAACTCACCCCCACTCGCCTCAACTCACCCCCACTCGCCTCAACTCACCCCCACTCGCCTCAACTCACCCCCGCTCGCCTCAACTCACCCCCGCTCGCCTCAGCTCACCCCCGCTCGCCTCAGCTCACCCCAGCTCGCCTCAGCTCACCCCCGCTCGCCTCAGCTCACCCCCGCTCGCCTCAGCTCACCCCCGCTCGCCTCAGCTCACCCCCGCTCGCCTCAGCTCACCCCCGCTCGCCTCAGCTCACCCCCGCTCGCCTCAGCTCACCCCCGCTCGCCTCAGCTCACCCCCGCTCGCCTCAGCTCACCCCCGCTCGCCTCAGCTCACCCCCACTCGCCTCAACTCACCCCCACTCGCCTCAACTCACCCCCACTCGCCTCAACTCACCCCCACTCGCCTCAACTCACCCCCACTCGCCTCAACTCACCCCCGCTCGCCTCAGCTCACCCCCGCTCGCCTCAGCTCACCCCCGCTCGCCTCAGCTCACCCCCGCTCGCCTCAGCTCACCCCCGCTCGCCTCAGCTCACCCCCGCTCGCCTCAGCTCACCCCCGCTCGCCTCAGCTCACCCCCGCTCGCCTCAGCTCACCCCCGCTCGCCTCAGCTCACCCCCGCTCGCCTCAGCTCACCCCCACTCGCCTCAACTCACCCCCACTCGCCTCAACTCACCCCCACTCGCCTCAACTCACCCCCACTCGCCTCAACTCACCCCCACTCGCCTCAACTCACCCCCACTCGCCTCAACTCACCCCCACTCGCCTCAACTCACCCTCCACTCGCCTCAACTCACCCTCCACTCGCCTCAACTCACCCTCCACTCACATCAGCTCATCCCCTCTCACCTCAACCCTCCCCCACTCGCCTCCACTCACCTCAGCTCACCCCTTCTCACCTCAACTCACCTCAGCTCACCACACTTCACCTTACCTCTCCGTCTCGCCTCACTCCTCCACTTCCTCCACTGTGCAGCCCCATCCATTTTGCCTCGCCTACCTTATCCAAACATGTCATAATCTTGTTCACCTTGATCAAATCTCCCCTCAATCTCCTTTGCCCCACGGAGAGCAACCCCATCTTAATCCTGCAGCTCAACTCCCTCCCTGCGGGGAATGTTCTCCGACAGGAAATCCCAGGCTTCAGGAATAACCCTTGCTGGGGGGGAATTGAAACGTATTCTCTCCGCCGCAGGTCCGAGGGAATGCTGCCTGTGCGGGGAGCTGGCCACTCAGGAATGTGAAGAGTGCTTCAAGGACAAACTCTTTTCGAAAACAGGACTGAAGCAATACTGTGACATGTGCTGGCGTCAGGTATGTGACCCACGCCCCACCTTGTACTCTGCATATCAGTGCTCCTGCTTTACCTGGGATCGGACTGTGCAGGTTTGCAAGATCAGTCAATTCGATTTTAATTCATTTACGGGATGTGGGCGTCGCTGGTTAGGCCAGTTACTGTGAAAAGCCCCTCGTCGCCACATTCCGGCGCCTGTTCGGGGAGGCTGTTGCCCTTGTCCTTCTAGTTGGTAAAGGTTGTGGGTTGTGAAAGGTGCTGCCTCGGGAGCCTTGGCGGGTTCCTGCAGTGCATCTTGTAGATGGTACACACGGCTGCCACTGTGCGTCGGTGGGGGAGAGGAAGTGAATGTTAAGGGTGGTGGATAGGGGCAGCACGGTGGCACAGTGGGTTAGCACTGCGGCCTCACGGCGCCGAGGTCCCAGGTTCAATCCCGGCTCTGGGTCACTGTCCGTGTGGAGTTTGCACATTCTCCCCGTGTTTGCGTGGGTTCCGCCCCCACAACCCAAAGATGTGCAGGGTAGGTGGATTGACCACGCTAAATTGCCCCTTAATTGGAAAAGATGAATTGGGTAATCTAAATTCTTTTTTAAAAAGGTGGTGGATAGGGTGCTAATCAAGTGGGCTGCTTTGTCCTTTGTGGGTGCACGAACACCGGGAGAGACCTCACCCGAGTGAGAAACAGCCAGTGAGTATATTTGGGAATTTGAAGCAAAATGGGAATGTGGTGCAGAGGGGAGGGAGGTACTTTTCTGCTTTCTAACTTTTTTGCACTTCGAAGTGGTCTTGCCCTGCTGTAGGAGTAGAGGCTACAAGGGAGTGAGCTGATTGATAGGTATTGGGCAAGTTGTTTCCCTCCCATTTGAAGCAACATTAAAATAAAAGTAATAGTTCTAGATTTTGAAAAAAAATAACTTTCCTAATATTCTACTTGGAATTGGAATAAATTTCAGGCCGTTTAAGCAAAAAAGGATGACTTGGGGAGCTCAGACCCGTGTTTTGTACAGCCTGTAGTACGTGGGAATTCCTGGACGCTCTGTGCGGTCTGGGCGACCAATGTGCGGGAAGTACCACCAGTTTGACCATCTTGAGAGCCGGGTTTCTGAGCTTGAGAATCAGATGAGTTGCTACATTCCGAGCAATATCAGTTTCTAGGAGTGTACAATAGGCACGCAAACAGTCAGGGAGAGATGGAAGAGCAGATATGTCAGAAAATATCAGAGAAGTGTAAAAATAATAGGGTAGTAATTGTCAGGGATTTCAACTTCCCCAATATTAATTGGACAGGCTAAGTGTGAAAGGCTTAGAAGAGGTGTATTAAGAGCAAGAGGGTAACCAGGGCAAGAGTCGGGCCAGTCTGGGCCAAAGTGTCAATCTGTGTGTGGACCTGAACAAGTAGGTGAGGTATTAAATGAGTATTTTGCATCTGTGTTCAGTATGGAGAAGGACGATGTTGGTATGGAAAGCAGGGAGGGGGACTGCGATATAACTGAATTAGCATTGAGAAGGAGGAGGTGTTAGCGGTTTTAGCAGGCTTGAGAGTGGATAAATCCCCAGGCCCAGATGAGATGTATCCTCGGCCGCCCTGTGAGGCAAGGGAGGAGATGGCAGGAGCTCTGATGTTAATTTTATTGCTTTCTGGCCACAGGTGAGGTTCCAGAGGACTGGAGGAGAGGTAATGTGGTATCATCATTCAAGAAAGGAAGTAGGGAAAAACCAAGCCATTATAGACCAGTGAGTCCAACATCAGCGGTAGGGAAGTTCTTGGGAAATATTCTGAGGGACAGAATCAATCTCCACTTGGAGAGGCAAAGGTTAAACAAGGACAGTCAGCATGGTTTTGTCAGAGGGAGATCATGTCTAACAAATTTGACCGAATCTGTCAAGGAGCTGACTGGGTGTGTAGATGAGGGCAGTGCGGTTGATGTAGTCTACATGGACTTCAGTAAGGCTTTTGAAAAGGTCCCGCGTGGGAGACTGATGAAGAAGGTAAGAGCCCATAGGGTCCAGGGCAGGATCCAAAATTGGCTTAGTGGCAGTGGGTGATGGTCGGAGATTATGTTTGTGACTAGAAGTCTGTGTCCAGTGGTGTACAGCTGCGATTGGTGCTGGTCCCTTGCTGTTTGCAGTGTACCGATCAGTAAGTTCGCAGATGCCGATAGAATTGGTGGTGTGGTAAATAGCGACGAGGAAAGCCTTAGATTACAGGACGATATGGACAGGCTGGTCAGAGGGGCAGAACAGCGGCAAATGGAATTGAAGCCTGAAAAGTGTGAGGTGATGCATTTTGGGAGGACGGACAAGGCACGGGCATTCACAATGAAAGGTTAGGTCATGAGGAAGGACAGAGGACCAGGGGGACCTTGGGGGTGCGTGTCCGAAGAGCCCTGAAGGCAGCAGGACAGGAATCATAGAATCTTAGAATCATAGAATTTACAGTGCAGAAGGAGGCCATTCGGCCCATCGAGTCTGCACCGGCTCTTAGAAAGAGCACCCCACCCAAGGCCCACACCTCCACCCTATCCCCATAACCCAGTAACCCCACCCAACACTAAGGGCAATTTTGGACACTAAGGGCAATTTAGCATGACCAATCCACCTAACCTGCACATCTTTGGACTGTGGGAGGAAACCGGAGCACCCGGAGGAAACCCACGCACACACGGGGAGAACGTGCAGACTCCGCACAGACAGTGACCCAAGCCGGGAATCGAACCTGGAACCCTGGAGCTGTGAAGCAATTGTGCTATCCACCATGCTACCGTGCTGCCCAGTTAAGTTAAGATGGTTAAGAATAATAAAGAACAATAAAGTTATGCTGCAGCTGTTTAAAACGCTGGTTAAGTCACAGCTAGAGTGCTGTCTGCAGGTCACCACACTATAGGAAGGATGTGATTGCACTGGAGAGGGTGCAGAGGGGATTCACCAGGATGTTGCCTGGGGGGGTTTCAGCTGTGAAGAGAGGCTGGGTTAGGACGGGGTTGTTTTCCCTGGAGCAGAGAAGGCTGAGGGGGTTGAGGTGTACAAAATTATGAAGGACATAGATTGGGTAGATAGGAAGAAACCTTTCCCCTTAGTAGAGGGGCCAGTAACCAGATTTAAGGTAAGGGGCAGGGGGTTTAGAGGGGATGCGAGGAAAATATTTTCTCCCAGAGGGTGGTGGGAGTCTGGAACTCGCTGCCTGAAAGGGTGGTGGATACGGGAACCCTCACAACATTTACGAAGTATTTAGATGAGCACTTGAAACGTCCTCGCATACAAGGCTACGGACCAGGTGCTGGAAAATGGGATTCAAATAGTTAGGTGCAGGATGGCTAGCACAGACACTATGGGCTGAAGGGCCTCTTTTCATGCTGTAAAACTCTGACACTATGGATGGTGTTGAGTTTCTTTTTTTTTAAATTTAGAGTACCCAATTATTATTTTTTTTATTTCCCAATTGAGGTGCAATTTAGCGCGGCCAATCCACCTAACCTGCACAGCTTTGGGTTGTGGGGGTGAAACCCACGCAGACACGGGGAGAATGTGCAAACTCCACACGGATAGTGACCCAGGGCCTTGATCGAACCTGGGACCTCAGCGCCGCAGTCCCAATGCTAACCACTGCGCCACATGCCGCCCCTTGGTGTTGGGTTTCTTGAGTGTTGTTGGAGCTGCACTCATCCAGGCAAGTGGAGAGTGTCCCATCACACTCCTGACTTGTCCCTACTGTGGTTTCTGGATATTGCGAAGCAGTCTGCAACGAATTAAATAACTAATGTAGTTATTTTATATAATGTAGGGGGCAGGTTTAGCTCAGTTGGCTAGACAGCTGGTTCATGAAGCAGAGGGCGGCCAGCAGGGCAGGTTCAATTCCCGTACCGGGTGAAGGCCCCGCCTTCTCACCCTCTCGCCTGAGGTGTGGTGATCCTCAGGTTAAATCACCCCCAGTCAGCTCTCTCTCTCTCTCTCTCGCTCTCGCTCTCTCTCTTTCCCCGCCTCTCAAAGGGGAAAGCAGCCTATGGTCATCTGGAACTATGGCGACTTTACTTTGTACCTGTAGGCAGTGAGGCAGCTATTTTGTGAACATTCCAATATGCAATTCCCTCAGGTAACCAAGGTGTTGGGATCTATCCCCTTGGCCCATTCCCCACTGAGGCCCTGTATCTAACCTGAGTCACGTTAGATAGCGTTGTGTTTCTTGCCGCTGTGAGCACCGGGAAACACGCAGCTAAACGTGCTCGCCATGGGACATAGTTCCCATTTGGTTAAATCACGGCCGTGAACTCTGTTCCTCTCTCCACAGATACTGCCAGAGTATTTCTGAGTTTTTTCCCCCTTATTTCTGATTGTCAGCGCCTTGGGTATTTTTAGCGGTGGGGGGGGGGGGGGGGGGGGGGGGGGGGGGGCGGGGCGGGGGGAAGGTTCTGTCAAATTGGGCCTTTTTTGGGGGCCTTTCAGTTTGCCTGAATTAAACCACAGATGCACATTATAATCGTGCAGCTCCAAAGCCAATAACCACACTGCTCATGTGCACAGGAACAGAAGTGAACCCCCAATGAATATCGCCAATGAACAGAATTAAACACTGGATAGATTTGATGTGGGGATGCCGGCGTTGGACTGGGGTGAGCACAGTAAGAAGTCTTACAACACCAGGTTAAAGTCCAACAGGTTTGTTTCAATGTCACCTGTGGAAGGAACAGCGCTCCGAAAGCTAGTGACATCGAAACCAACCTGTTGGACTTTAACCTGGTGTTGTAAGACTTCTTACTGGATAGATTGGTAGCAGAGGTGTGGAGATCATTGAACCTTAACCTGCGAAGGTGGGTGACAGGCTGCTGGAAGCACCCTCATCGCCATAGCAACCACACCACAACCGTTTTGGTTGAGTCCAGCCTTGGTTTAAAACTCTGTCAGCCATTTTATTCCTCCGAGGACAACGGAATTCCTAGATCTAACGTTCCCTCCTGTTTTTTTTTTTATTTCCTCCCCCCCCCACCGAATAACGCAGGTACATTACCATTCCTCCAGACGAAGCCACGGGTCCATGAAGCTCGATTGCCCGGTCGAGTTTGCACGCACTGGGAAGGCGATGGTGCCGCGGGAGAAGATGCAGCTCTTCGCTGTGCTCTGCATCGAGACCAGTCATTACGTGTCGTTCATCAAATACGGGCCTGAAGACCATCAGTGGATGTTCTTCGACAGCATGTCCGACAGACACGGTGAGGACTGTGGAATTGATTGCCGGGATAGACAATAACAAAATGCAAAACAAGTCATTACGTGTCGTTCATCAAATACGGGCCTGAAGACCATCAGTGGATGTTCTTCGACAGCATGTCCGACAGACACGGTGAGGACTGTGGAATTGATTGCCGGGATAGACAATAACAAAATGCAAAACAGATAACGTAAAGTCTTACTACAATTATTCAGGGCATTGGTGAGGCCGCACCCAGAGTATTGATCTTCTACCTAAGTTCACCTTCTGTGCTATCCCCATAATCCCTTAGCTCCTTTACTACCCAAGAATCTATCAACCTTGGATATACCCAGAAACTGAGTATCCACAGTTCTCCGGGATAGAGAATTCCAAAGATTCGTGACGCTTTTAGTGAAGAAAGTTCTCCTCATCTTGGCCCTAGATGGTCAACCCTTCATTCTAAGACTGTGACCCCGCGTTGGGCATCCCTCAGCCAGGGGGAGCCACCTTCTCACTTTTGCTGGACTTCCCGGGAGTGCAACAAATGTTCACCGGACTGATTCCCGGGATGAGCGGATTGTCCGGTGAGGAGTATTTCATAGAACAATAGAATCCCTAGAGTGCAGAAGGAGGCCATTCGGCCCATCGGGTCTGCACCGACGCTCACCTGTCCCCGTTTATTACCCGACCCTAATTGCCCTTCAGCCATTGCAGAGGGGGACAGTCAAGAGTCGACCACATTGCGGTGGGTCTGGAGTCACATGTAGGCCAGACCGGGTAAGGACGGCAGATTTCCTTCCCTAAAGGAACATTCGTGAACCAGATGGGTTTTTAAAAATAAATTTAGAGTACCCAATTATTTTTTTCCAATTAAGGGGCAATTTAGCGTGGCTAATCCACCTAGCCTGCACATCTTTGGGGTGTGGGGGTGAAACCCACGCAAACACGGGGAGAATGTGCAAACCCCACACGGACAGTGACCCAGAGCCGGGATCGAACCTGGGACCTCGGCGCCGTGAGGCAGCAGGGGCTAACCCACTGCGCCCCCCTGCTGCCCTCCAGATGGTGTTTTACGACAATCGACAATGGTCATCATTATAATTTTAATTCCAGATTTTTTTTGAATTGAATTCAGATTTCACCATCTGCCCTGGTGGGATTCGAACATGGTCCCTGGGTTTCTGGATGACCAGTGCAGTGGATTATTAGATCAGTGATAATACCATTGCGCTATCACCTTCCCACATCTCTTGCCCAGAACTTTAAATCTGTGACCCCCACTCATCCATTGTACCGTCAGCTAACGAGGAGGTTTTATCTTTGTCTACCTCATTTCAACTTGCCGTCCTCGATCAGCTTTCAGACACTGGGACGGACATAAACTTAAACTCCGAGTTGGGCCTTTTCTGGGTGAAGTTAGGAATCAATTCTTGATGAGTGGGTGGGAATACGCACCTGCCTCCCTCAGAGAACCACTCCACTAATACATTTCAATCCGAGATTGATTGATAGATTTTTGCTCGACGGGGTTACAAAAGGATATGGAGTTGAGATACAGAGCACCTGCGATCTTGTTGAAAGACGGAACAGGCTCGAGGGGCTGAATGGCCTTTCCCTGTTTTCCTAAGCTGCTCTACAGCGCATCTCCAGCAGGGGTCACTGCATCATCATCTGGAGCTGCCTCCTCCGCGACTAGCCAGAGGCGCTGAGTCCCGTAGCGGTGACCGTGCTGCTGTCTGGCGGTACAGCGAAGGAATATGCCGGCAGCCTGGATCTATGAGCCAGAGGACGAGGGTTCAAATCCCACCGTAGGCAGTTTGAGAATCTCAATTCCGTTTTCAAGAAAATTTGGAAATAAAAAGCTGGGATCAGCAAGAAGCGACTGTGACACCGTTGTTTGAGGTAAAATCTCCCCCCTCCCACACTAATGTGCCTTAATCTCAACTGCCCTCTGAAAGGAACACGCAAGTTCTGTCAAAACTGTCCGCAATTAAAATCAGCAAATTTGACTCCGGCAAGGCCTCACCTCACGGCATAGATTTCATCGAATTTACAGTGCAGAAGGAGGCCATTCGGCCCATTGACTCTGCACCGGCTCTTGGAAAGAGCACCCTACCCAAGGTCCACACCTCCACCCTATCCCCATAACCCAGTAACCCCACCCAACACTAAGGGCAATTTTGGACACTAAGGGCAATTTATCATGGCCAATCCACCTAACCTGCACATCTTTGGACTGTGGGAGGAAACCGGAGCACCCGGAGGAAACCCACGCAGACACGGGGAGGACGTGCAGACTCCGCACAGACAGTGACCCAAGCCGGAATCGAACCTGGGACCCTGGAGCTGTGAAGCAATTGTGCTATCCACTATGCTACCGTGCTGCCCGACTCTGGAATTATATTGGGATTTTAGGGGGTTAAATGATAAGAACCTGTTGCATTGTTATTTATGAAATGGGGAGGCTGAGAGGCGAACAAATTGAAGTGTGTAAAACTATGAGGTGCCCAAGTAGGTTCGACAGAAAGGCCCTTGTGTGAGGTCCGCGTAATCAAAGGGTTTAGGGGGAGAGGGTGGCGGTTTGGAGGCGATCTGAGGGGTTGCATTTATTCCGTCCAAGGATGGTGGAGACCTGCCTCAAAAGGGGCCATTAACCCTGTTATTCTTTCATAGAACATACAGTGCAGAAGGAGGCCATTCGGCCCATCGAGTCTGCACCGACCCATTTAAGCCCTCACTTCCAACCGATACCCTTTTATTCCAATTAAGGGGCAATTTAGCGTGGCCAATCCACCTACCCTGCACATCTTTGGGTTTGTGGGGGCGAAACCCACGCAGACCCTGGCACTGTGAAGCCACGGTGCTATCCACTTGTGCTACCGTGCTGCCCAGGGATGTGGGTGTCGCTGCCAACGTCGGTATTAGTTGCCCCTCGAACTGAGTGGTTTGCTCGGCCATTTTGGAGGGGCAGTTAAAAAACAGTCAACCACATTGCTGTGGGTCTGGAGTCACACGTAGGCCAGGCCAGGTAAGGTGGGCAGACTTCCTTCCCTAAAGGACACAGGTGAACCGGATGGGTTTTTAACAACAATCGATGATAGTTTCCCGGTCACCATCGCTGAGATCAACTTTAGGTGGAAGGATTCAATTAGATGGGTACCGAGACATAGCACATGTCGGCGTCATCCCCGCGCATGCGCAGAGGGCTTCGCTTCCGCACCGGGAATGGCGGACCGGTACAGCCTCCGGTGCGGAAAGATAGAGTGCCCCCACGGCACAGGCCCGCCCGCGGATCGGTGGGCCCCGGGGCCAGATCCCCCCCCCCTCGACCCCCCCCAAGAACCCCGGAGCCCGCCCGCGCCGCCAGGTCCCGCCGGTAAGGGACCTACTCTAATTTACGCCGGCGGGACTGGCAAAGGACGGGCGGGCCTTCGGCCCATCGCGGGCCGGAGAATCCGGTCAGCCCCGGGGCCCATTGAGTCGCGCCGGACCCCGCCATTCTCCGAGGCGGGCGGCGCAACTCACGCCGGGGCAATGTTTGGGGGGGGTG
This sequence comes from Scyliorhinus torazame, assembly GCF_047496885.1. Taxonomy (NCBI): domain Eukaryota; kingdom Metazoa; phylum Chordata; class Chondrichthyes; order Carcharhiniformes; family Scyliorhinidae; genus Scyliorhinus; species Scyliorhinus torazame. Next base: position 25,468,290 of record NC_092712.1, read on the forward strand.
GTAGAATTAGGAGGACAGCGGGGGCGGGATTCACGCCGACCCCCGGCGATTCTCCCACCCGGCGGGGGGGGGGTCGGCGAATCCCGCCCAAGGTTAAAATTAGAGCTGGGCCTTTTGAGGAATGAAATCAAGAAGCGCTTCTGCCACACGAGATTCAATTGAAATCTAGAACATTCTTCACCCTGATTGTGGGAGTCAATTGGATCTTTCAGGGCCAAGACCGATAGATTTTTCAGTAAGTGTATTAATTGGTGGAGCTGGGCCGAGGGCTGTAGGACCTCTCCCTCTTCCTATGTCGCACTGGCACCCACTGGGGGGCAGCACCTTGATTCATGAGGTAAAGTGCTCCACAATCCTGTCCATACCATGCGCTGTGCCGGGCTGATATTTGTCCTTCAGGCGACATCGCCAAAGCCAGGTGGTCATTATCTCATTGCAGCCTGCGGGATCCTCCTGTGCGCCAAATGGCTGCCACGTTGCGTACATGACGACAGTGTCAGGAAAGTATTGCGTGGCCATAAAGCACTTCGAACAGAAGGTGTAGGTGCCGGATCACTGTCCGTGTGGAGTTTGCACATTCTCCCCGTGTCTGTGTGGGTCTCCACACAACCCAAAGATGTGCAGGGCAGGTGGATTGGCCACAATAAATTGCCCCTTAATTGGAAAAAATGAATTGGGTACTCCAAATTTTTATTCTAAAATACTTGTGCTTCTTTATAATGTGTCCTGAGGTGGCAAAAGGCGCTATATAAATGCAAGTCTTTATTGACAGATTAAAAAAAAATTTTTTTTTTGCTTGTCCTGTTGGTGTGACCCTACAGGTGGGGAGAGTGGGTATAATATCCCCACGGTGACGCACTGCCCCGAAGTGGCGAAATATGCCAACTATTCAGCGGCGAAGCTGATCAAAGAGCAACCACGTGACATGGAAGGAGTGGCCAAGCGGCAGCTGTGTGACGCTTACATGTACCTGTACGAGAACCCTCGGATGGCCGTGTACAAGTAACCCCCCCCCCCCCTCCCGCCCACCCCTTCCTCCCCTCCAACAAAAACGGTGACTGGCAAAGATCAGGAGGAGGAGGGGGTGGGCAACATACTTTAGAAGAAGAACAAATTAAAATGAAACGGCTGTTCAAATGACCATATGTTAGCGATTATCAGTCACTGAGGGAGATTAGAAGGTAGGGGGTCAAGTGAGGCTTGGAGTGGGGATGACTGGGCCTACCCCCCTCTTTCCCCCCCCCCCCCCACCCAAGTGGGGATGACTGACCCCCCCCCCCCCCCCACCCTGTTATTTACTTGTCTTTCACCTGACCTTCAGCCAGGAGGTTTGATGCGTGACTGGGTCACAGTGGAGCTGACATCGTAGTCTTGGTGATATTCTCCCCCCAGTCTCTCGGTTAGGAGTCACACTTGGACATCCTGATTTATGCTTCCCGCCTCGTACTCCCTGGAAAAGCTGCCCTTCCTTCCCCAGGACTGAATAATATTTTACTCTCGCCCCACAGAACTTTGAACGTTGAAAGCTTGCGGCAGCCCCAATTTCGATCACGCTTTCCCCTCCCACTTCGTTCACGGAATGTGGGCATTGGCGCCCATTCTAGTTGCCCTTGAGGTGTCGGCTGTTCTATTCCAGAAAGCCAGACAGAGAAGGATAGAACTGGACCCAATCTTTGCACACTTCTATGAACATTTATTTACAGAGTTACACCGTACAAGTACACCCCTCCGAACCCAACAACCATAGTTTCCATTGGCTCCTATTTATAGTAGCACCAGTTAATGCCCACTCCTGAAAGACAGTCAAATACTCAATTAAAATCCAATTAACTGGGGGAAGTCACTTTCTGGAACTGCTGCAATGTGTAGTGAAGATGCTCCCACAATGCCGTTTGAGAGGGAGTTCCATGATTTTGACACATCAATATTGAAGAAATGCCCGATATATAGGTGATTGAGACACAGAAGGTATATATCTTTACTTTTGTCTGCCTCTCGTTATACACATGTATGCTAGCTGCATCATATTTTATTTTCTAATTGCTACAGTGCAAGGAACTCGGTTTCTGCTCTGGCAGCTAGTGACTGTTTCCCAATCTCGTGACTCTTCGGGTTTTGCTATTTTGTTTCTTGTTGCTGAGTTTTGTCAGATTTGTATTTTGCGAATAATTTTATCTTTATAAAATAAAAAGATGTATCTAATTTTGCATTTTTGTGGGGCTTGCTGGAGGACGAATCATTTGAAATCGGGCTTCGGGTCACTGTTTTGAGGCACAGAATGGTGACAGGAACAGAAGGAAGTCATCGGCCCATCCCGGTTCTCTTGAGGAGCAAATTGCCCCCCCCCCGCCCCCGCCCCGTGGCCACTCGCTTTTCCCAGTAACCCTGCAAATCCTTACCCTCCAGATAACGACCTAACTCCCCTCTGAATGCCTCGATTGAACCTGCAATAAGTCGGGTTGGGATGAATCTGTGCTTTATACAGGTGTACAGAAAGAGGCCATTCGGCCCATCGAGTCTGTACCGACCCTTTGAAAGACCACCCTACCTAGGCCCTATCCCCCCCACTCTGTAACCTCATCCTAAGGGGCAATTTAACATGTCCAATTCACCTAACCTGCACATCTTTGGACTGTGGGTGGAAATCGGAGCACCCGGAGGAAACCCACGCAGACACGGGGAGAAAGTGCAGACTCCGCACAGACAGACAGCCTGAGGCCGGAATCGAACCCGGATCCCTGGTGCTGTGAGGCAGCAGTGCTAACCACTGTGCCGCCGTTTTTTTAAAAATTCATTTACGGGATTTGGTCGTCGTTGGTGAGGCCAGCATCTGTTGCCCTTCAGAAGGTGGTGGTGAGTTGCTTTCTTGAACCGCTGCAGTCCTTGAGGTGTAGGTACATCCACCGTGCTGTTAGGGAGGGAGTTCCAGGATTTTGCCCAAATGGCAGCGATATGTTTCCAAGTCAGGCTGGTGAGTGACTTGGAGGGGAACCTCCAGGTGGTGGGGTTCCCAGGTATCTGCTGGCCTTGTCCTTCAAATGGCAGTATCATAGAATCATAGAAGTTTACAGCATGGAAACAGGCCCTTCGGCCCAACCAGTCCATGCCGCCCAGTTTTTACCATTAAGCTAGTCCCAGTTGCCCGCACTTGGCCCATAACCCTCTATACCCATCTTACCCATGTAACTATCTAAATGCTTTTTAAAAGACACAATTGTACCCGCCTCTACTACTACCTCTGGCAGCACATTCCAGACACTCACTACCCTCTGAGTGACGAAATTGCCCTTCTGAATCTCTCCCCTCTCACCTTAAACCTATGCCCTCTAGTTTTAGACTCCCCTACCTTTGGGAAAAGATGTTGACTATCTACCTTATCTATGCCCCTCATTATTTTATAGACCTCTATAAGTTCACCCCTAAGCCTCCTACGCTCCAGGGAAAAAAGTCCCAGTCTATCCAGTCTCTCCTTATAACTCAAACCATCAAGTCCCGGTAACATCCTAGTAAAGCTTTTTTGCACTCTTTCATGGATTTGGAAGGTGCTGTCTAGGGATCTTGGTGAGTTACTGCAGTGCATCTTGTGGATGGTACACACGGCTGCCACTCCTCGTCGGTGGTGGAGGGTTTGAATGTTTGTGGAAGGGGGAGCAATCAAGCGGGGCTGCTTTGTCCTGGATGGTATCGAGCTTCTTGAGTGTTGTTGGAGCTGCTCTCATCCAGCCAAGTGGAGAGAATTCCATCGCACTCCTGACTTGTGCTTGGCAGATGACGGAGGGATTTTAACATCACCCCCTAAACACTGTACACTCAACAACTGAGAATGGTGAAGCAGCAAGGCTGTAGGAAACATCACCAAGTTCCTCTCCAAGTCACCTGGCATTGTAAATTGGGAATATATCGCTGGTCGTTCATTGCCAACATCACTGTGGCTGTGTTTCCACCATTTAAACTACCGTGACTCAAAAGGAAGATTCACAGGCACCTTCCCGAGGGCAACCAGGAGGGGACAATAAATCCTGGCCCGACCAGCATCGGCAAAAATTCAACTGCAGTGAGGGGCATTTTTCAGAATTCATCCAATAATTCTTTGTACTTCAGTCTGGTTCCAATCCAGCATTGAAAAAAAAAAATCAATGACTTGTTTCAGTTCTGGGAAATAAAGGAAGGCCTAATAACTAGAACGAGATGAGGAAGGTAATTGGGAAATAGTAACCACAGCATCACTAGATTGAATATAAGAACAGAACAAGATAAGGAGGCAATGATAAGGATGCTGGTGAAAGGTCAGGGTTCAGTGAGATGAGCAGTCTGGTCAAGTTAAAATGTTCGGGGGAGGAACAGGCAGGAAAGTGACGTTTAGGCCATGATCAGATCAGCCATGGTCGTGGGATAATGGTTAGCACCGTTGCTTCACAGCGCCAGGGTTCCAGGTTCGATTCCCGGCTTGGGTCACTCTCTGTGCGGAGTTTGCACGTCTTCCCCGTGTCTGTGTGGGTTTCCTCCGGGTGCTCCGGTTTCCTCCCACAAGTCCCGAAAGACGTGCTTGTTGGGTGAATTGGACATTCTGAATTCTCCCTCTGTGTACCCGAACAGGCGCCGGAATGTGGCAACGAGGGGATTTGTAAGTCTACAAACAAGTAAGCCTACTTGGTGACAATAATAAAGATTATAGATTATCATATTGCAGGCTGTATCGCCATACAGCGTAGTCTGGCTCCTACTTATATTCTTAACTGGGCAGAAAATTTAAAACAAATCATGGCAGCCAGTAGCTGAAGATCATTTTTTTTTTTTTAAAAACAGCCGTCTGTCCACCTTGAAGGAAGCGGTTTTACCAATGTCGGCTGATGGAGCAAAAAAAAAACAATTTAAAAAAAATTAAAAGTAACCATTTTTTTTTTCCAATTTAGCGTGGCCAATCCACCTAACCTGCACATCTTTGGGTTGTGGGGATGAGACCCACGCAGAGACGGGGAGATTGTGCAAACTCCACACGGACAGTGACCCGGGGCCTGGATCGACCTCGGCGCCGTGAGGCAGCAGTGCTAACCACTGCGCCACCGTGCTGCCCAGAAACAACAAAATAATGATCGTCATGACGGTCACACGGGTTAGGTCACACATGCATGACCATTTGGTTACCAATCTGGGAACAGCAAGATCCCGGAGCGGTTTTAGCAATGTTGGTTGATGCACAAACGACTGACCAGAAGAGTGTGGCACCTGAGACAGCAGGCGGGGCTGTGGGGTTCATGTTTTACCCAAAAGGTGCCTCATCTGACAGTGCAGCACTCCCTAGGTACTGCACTGTACTTCAACCTAGATCTTTCACTCCAATCCCCAGAGACTTGAAAGCACAACTTTTGGACTGGGAGATGAGAGTGCAGCGCTAAAGGAGCTGTGGCTGGCACCTACCACATTGCCACCAGGGCCCTAACACTGGAGCTGTTCCGGTCCTGGTATTAGCCAGTTCTGGCGAGCCGCTGAACATCGATAAGGATGAAGAATGTGGGGAGTGTTGTGTGTCCGCTCGCACGTTACAAACTAAATCTCTGGGTGTCTTATCAGAGTTGTAGGCTGGAGGAGATCAGTGTCAGGACATTGTTCGAGCTGATAAATGTTTCATTGTGCTGTCAGCTGCTGCTGTTGTTCCAGAGACTCCGATAGTATCTCGGAGCAGAGAGTTACTTCGTCCAGTTTTACGCTGACTTCTGCGAAATGAAAGACATTGCCTTTGTAATCGTAACCTTGAACTCTCCGTGTGAGGATTAACACTGAATGTCCCTGCTCGCGTTGAAAGGGCATCATCTTCACGAATGGGACCAGCTAACAGTTCTGATTGTCAGTTCTCACAGGCAGCCCCCTGGCCCGCATTAAGCTCTTGGTTACACCTCAAAGACGAGAAGGGCTTCGATGGACACGTGATGAGGCGAGATTTCTCAGACAAGGTGCTTATTCCCCTGGAGTCCAGAAGATTAGGGGTTGATAGGATTTTGTAGGGTAGAGAGAGTAACTATTTCCTCTGGTGGGGGGAGTCCTCAACCAGGGAGATAACCTTCCAATTCGAGCTAGGCTCTTCAGGGAGATCAGGTACAGGGTAGTGGACATCTAGAACCTTCTCCTTCCTGACTGACTTGGTTTTTCTTCTATATTCGGCTCTGTATCACCCCCTTCTGTCCCTCCACAATGTGACCTATCCCCCTGCCAAATTAGTTTCAAACCCCCCACCCCAACAGTCGTACCCAGAAGGATGTTGGACTTGTTTCAGTTCGGGTGCAACCTGCCCGACTTGTACAGGTCCCACCTTCCCCAGAAACAGACCCAGGAACCGAAAGCTCCCTCCTCAGCCATGTATTGATCTGCTCCATCCTCCTATCCGCAATACTCACCGGCATGTGTCACCGGGGGGGGGGGGTAATCCAGATATTGCAACCTTTGAGATCCTACTTTTTAATTTGCTACCCAGCTCCCTAAATTCTTGCTGCAGGACCTCATCCCCTTTTCTCTCTATGTCGTTGGTTGGACCGCGACCTCGGAATGTTCACCCTCCCCCTTCAGAACGCCCCCCCAGCAGTTCAGTGACAATCTTGGTCCTGGAACCAGGAAAGCAATACACCACCATGGAGTCACGCCTGCTTGCTTGATTTATTGTCACGTGTACCGAAGTATAATGAAAAGCATTGTTCTGCGGCCTAGGGAACGTACACAGTACGTACACAGTAACCAAAAAGAATAATCAACATAGTACATCGACAAACAGTGATTGGTTACAGTGCGGAACAAGGGGCCAAACAAAGCAATTACATGAGCAAGAGCAGCATAGGACATGGTGAATAATGTTGCTGCAGGGAACAGATCAGTCCGAGGGGGAGTCGTTGAGGAGTCTTGTAGCTGTGGGGAAGAAGCTGTTCCTATGTCTGGATGTGCGGGTCTTCAGACTTCTGTACCTTCTGCCTGATGGAAGGGTCTGGAAGAGGGCAAAGCGGGCACAGAAATGCCTGTCTGCACCCCTCACTATCGAATCTCCTACCGCTATTGTTGTTCCACTCTTACTCCTCCCCCCCCCCCCCCCTCGCCCCTGCAGCTGAGCCACCCACAGTGCCGTGAACCTAGCTCTGGCTGCGCTCCCCAGAGGAACCGTCACTCCCACCGTTTTCCAGCACAGAAAGCCGGTTCTTGAGTGAGATGCACTCTGGGGATTTCTTGACTACCTGTCTGCCTCCCATTCTTCTGACGGGTGGGGCGGAATTCTCCGGTATCCGGCGGGCGGGCAGTACCGGCGCCAAAGAGTGGCGTGCACCACCCCGGCGCCAGCCCTTCGGGGGCTAGGCCGGTGCTGGAGTGGTTGGCGCATGGGCGGGAGCGCCAGCCTGTTCTCAGAACCGCTGCCGTGATTCCTGCGCGTGCGCCCCACGCCGGCCATGGCGGAGCTTCACAGCGGGCGGCGCGGAGGGAAAGAGTGCCCCCATGGCACAGGCCCGCCCGCAGTTCGGTGGGGCCTGATCGCGGGCCAGGCCACCTTTGGGCCCCCCCCCCCCCCCCCCGGGGGCCAGATCGGCCCGCGCCCCCCCCCCCCCCGAGCACTCCCCAGGCCGCCTGCAGAGCCAGGTCCCGCCAGTAAGAACCTTGTGTGATTTACGCTGGCGGGACTGGCCGCTCGGCCCATCGCGGAGCGGAGAATCACTGGGGGGGGGGGGGGGGGTGCTGCCAACGGCCCCCGACCGGCGCGATTCCCACCCCTGCCAAAAATCCGGCGCCGGAGAATTCGGCAGCCGCCGTCCGGGGGGGCGGGGCGGGATTCACGCCGGCCCATCGGGGGGGGGGGGGGGGTCGGCGAATCCCGCCCGTGATGTCTCATTCCCTCTCCGACTTCACTTCCTGAGGCTGCTGGGTGACCACACCTAACAACGTGTTATCCGTGAGCCTCTCAGCCTCGCGGACGCACCGCTCTCCCTCCAGCCGACGCTCAAGCTCAGAAACCCGGCTCTCAAACTGGTCAAACCGGTGACGCCTCCTGCAAATGTGGTCATCCAGACCGCACGGAGCGTCCAGGAATTCCCACATACTGCAGGCTGTGCAAAACATCCTTGCCTTTCTCTCCTTACGTTTCTATCTATTCTAACCGGACCCCTCATCATTTCAAACCCTTCTCTCAAATCTCCTCTTCCTCATGGAAGATAATCTCAGCAGAGAACATAGAACTGTACAACACAGTACAGGCCCTTCGGCCCACGATGTTGTGCCGAACTAGTCTGAAACTAAAATCAAATCTAGCATCTCCAATCTGTCCATGTAATCTCATCCTGAAAGCCTCGTCAGCTTCCCAATCCTTTGGGATTGAAAACAATACTCCAGTTGAGACCAGGCCAGGTAGAGACGGCAGATTTATTTCCCGAAAAGACATTAGTGAACCAGATGTGGTTTTATGACGATCCAGTAGTTTCATGGTCACCATTAATGGCACTAACTTTTTATGATTGATTTATTTAATTGTCTCAATTTAATTTTCTCTCGGCGGTTGGTAGTGGGATTTGAACCCATGTTCCTAGGGGACTAAACCATGAAATAGAAACAAAACACAGCGGCTCTGAAGAGACTCAATCTCTTTTTCGCTCTCCACAGATGCTGCCAGACCTGCTGATTTTTTTTCCCCGCATTCTCTGTTTTCATTCCCTGAGCCCCTCGACTTGGAGATGACTCACCTGACCCAGAATCAGGAATGGAGACTTTCCCAACAGAAGTCGAAACGGGTCCAGCATCGACCACCGGCCAAGCACAGTGGGACCACCCAAGCGTTTGGCCCGTAAACGTCCCTCCCCGGTCGTTGCACCCCACCAGGCCCGGAACCGCAGGCGTTCAGGGAGAGATTTCCCGGAGATCAGAGGCTCGACCGCTGAAGGCTTTCACACCCTTGGGGGTTGGAAACAATGGGCGCAATTCTCCGGCCTCGTTACACTCGTGCTCAAGCGAAGCGAGGCCGGTAATAACGGGAGAGGCCAAAAACGAGAACCGCGCCAGGCGCCAAACACTTGCCGATGCCACCGGCCCGCTCCCGTAGGTGAAATCGGGATCTCGCCGTAGCGTGCCGTGAAACCAATTATCACCACTTAAGCCCAATTTCCATGCAATTAACGTGGGCCGCTCCATATCCAGTGGCCTCCCATGATCCAGCGGCCTCCCCAGCGAGTGTTCACGCTGGAGCCGATAAGTACTCCATTTGAAAAACTTGAACCTGGCGGACGGGCTTCTGTGGCGAGCGGAGGAGGGGAGCAGCCATCTTTGCTCACGGACAAAGAGCCCTGGGGTGCTGAGATTGCCACTCCTGTGCTCGGTGGGGGTGGGGGACCCTCCGCAGGAGTGGGCTGCCATGGGAGGGTGGGGGGCCAACTGGCGGGCAACCGCTCAAGGCACCAACATGCCAACCCATGGATTGTGTACCCGTTCCAGGGGCGCCCCTTGTCCCTGCCCGCCTGCCCCGCCAACTACCCATAACCCCAACCGACTGCTGAGGTCTCTGGCCTTGCGGCTGTTGCTGAGAGGGAATTGGCAATCTTGGTTAAGTGAACACTTCACACAACCCAAGTGGATTCCCTTGGTTGGTGAGCCATGCAGCATGTGGAAGTCATTGCCTTGCCTCGCAATCACACCTTCATGCCTCGACACTGTGCCTGAACACTGTGGGAGGCAACATCGCACACGCAGCATCCGAACACCCAGGGGATGGGACACAGCCCCGGGGACACGGCCGGAGGGTGCCACGGGGAGGGGGAGATGCCTGGAGAGATGGGCCAAGGGTTCGGGGGTCGGCCCAGATTGTCGAAGAAGGTGTCAGAGGCATCATACTGGTTGTGCTCAAGGGTGTTTATTGTATTTGACAATTCCCCACCCCTCAACCCCTACCTACGTCCCCCATCCTCTTCCCTCCTCCCCCGGTGCCCTCAGTGATCCTCGATGTGCTTGGCCCTCCGAGCTCTACCGCTACGTCTAGGTGTTTTCCCAGGATGCACATCTGAGATGGAGGCAGCCAGCTGCTTACCTCGTCCCGTGGCCTTCGATACCCCTGGCGGGCGTCCTCTGGGGGCTGTGAGGCTGGAGGGCCCTGGCTCACTTGCGGGCGGCACATGCCCAGCCGTGCCACCCTGTCCCGTGTGCTGACCCCGAGACGCGGCCTCATCAGAGGGGTGGAGCCCGGGGGAAGCTGGTGGCCACTGTCATCACTCCATGGGACGGGTCCCGGTTCACACTCAGTGGTCCCTCCTCCTGGTCGGTGCTCATAGGGCAGCTGGTTTGAGCCCCGGCTGCCTCTGCATCATCTGGTTCTGCCAGCCTTGGTGGTTCCCCGATGTCTGCACCATCGTGTCGCCACCAGGGGGTGCCCCCTATCCCCCATGCTATTTGCATTGGCAATTGAGCCTTTGGCGATGGCTTTGAGGGAGTCCAGGAACTGGAGGGGGCTGGTCCGGGGTGGGGGGGGGGGGGGGGGGGGGGGGAGAAACACCGGGTATCGCTGTATGCCGACGACCGGTTACTGTATGTGGCGGACCTGGTGGGGGGGATGCCGGAGGTGATGCAGATCCTCAGGAAGTTTGGGGACTTTTCCGGGTATAAACTCAACATGGGGAAGAGTGAGCTCTTCGTGGTACACCCAGGGGACCAGGGAAGGGGGATAGACGAGCATCCACTGAAGAGGGCGGAAAGGAGTTTTCGGTACCTAGGGATCCAGGTGGCCAGGAGCTGGGGGGCCCTGCACAAGCTCAACTTGGCGAGGCCGGTGGAGCAGATGGAGGAGGATTTTAAAAGGTGGGATATGCTGCCACTCTCCTTGGCGGGTAGTGTACAGTCGGTGAAGATGACGGTGCTCCCGAGGTTCCTTTTTATATTCCAGTGCCTCCCCATCCTGATCCCTAAGGCCTTTTTTAAGCGGGTCAGCAGGAGCATCATGGGGTTTGTATGGGCGAAAAAGACCCCGAGGGTGAGAAGGGTGTTTCTGGAACGGAGCAGGGACAGAGGGCTAGCGTTGCCTAATCTGTGGGGGGTACTACTGGGCTGCCAATGTGGCGATGATACGCAAGTGGGTAATGGAGGGGGAGGGGGCGGCGTGGAAGAGGCTGGAGATGGCGTCCTGTGTGGGCACGAGCCTGAGGGCACTGGTGACGGCACCGCTGCCGCTCCCGCCGACAAGGTACACCACGAGTCCAGTGGTGGCGGCGACCCTCAAAATTTGGGGGCAGTGGAGACGCCACAGGGGGGGAGGCAGAGGCTTCGGTGAGGTCCCCAATCCAAGAGAACCATCGGTTTGTCCCGTTGAGAATGGAAGGGGGGTTCCTGAGCTGGCACAGGGCAGGTAATAGAAGGATGGGGGACCTGTTTATAGATGGGACGTTTGCGAGCCTTGGGGCGTTGGAGGAAAAATTCAGGCTCCCCCCTGGAAATGCCTTCAGGTACATGCAGGTAAAGGCGTTTGTAAGACGGCAGGTGAGGGAATTCCGCTGCTGCCAGCACGTAGGATCCAGGATAGGTGCTCTCGGGAGTGTGGGTTCGAGAAGGCAAGGTCTCGGCGATTTACCAGGAGATGCAGGAGGAGGAGGAGGCCTCGGTGGAGGAGCTGAAAGGTAAATGGGAGCAGGAGCTGGGGGGAGGAGATAGACGAGGGTATGTGGGCGGACGCCCTGGGTAGGGTAAATTCTTCCTCCTCTTGCGGCAGGCTTAGCCTGATACAATTTAAGGTTCTGCACAGGGCGCACATGTCTGGGGCAAGGCTGAGTCGGTTTTTTGGAGTAAAGGACAGGTGTGTGAGGTGTTCGGGGAGCCCAGCAAATCACGCCCACATGTTCTGGGCGTGCCCAGCGCCGGATGGGTTCTGGAGGGGCGTTGCGAGGACGGTGTCTAGGGTGGTAAACACCCGGGTTCAGCTGAGTTGGGGGCTCGCACTATTTGGGGTATCGGACGAGCCGGGAGTGCAGGAGGCGAAAGGGGCTGGTATTCTGGCCTTTGCGTCCCTGGTAGCCCGGCGGAGGATTCTGCCACAGTGGAAGGATGCGAGGCCCCCAAGCTTGGAAGCCTGGATCAGCGACATGGCAGGGTTCATAAAATTGGAGAGGGTAAAACTTGCCTTAAGAGGATCTGTGCAAGGGTTCTTCAGGCAGTGGCAACCGTTCCTTGACTTTCTAGCGGAGCGTTAGGAGGTGGTCAGCAGCAGCAGCAACCCGGGGGGAGAGGGGGGGGTGCGGGGGGGTACTTTGTGTTTACTACTGTGTTTATTATCGTTTGATGGGGGGCTTGTATATTGGGGGAATACATGACATAGCTATAAGATGTTTATTTATGTGTTCTTTGTTTTTTCTTATTTCTGTAAGGGGGGGTTGTTGAAAATATGTAAAAATTTGAATTAAAATATTATTTTTTTTAAAAAGAAATGTCTTGCGTAGAAGGCTATGGACAAAGTGCTGGAAAATGGGATTAGTGTAGGTAGGTGCTTGATGGCCAGTACAGACACTATGGGCCGAAGGGCCTCTTTCTGTTCTGTATACCTCTTATGACTATGAGAAATGACTGCCATTGGTGAAACCAGAGTACACAATCAGATTTAAAGTGATTGGCAAAAGAACCAGGGGATGAGGTGAGGCCCGCAGTGAATGGTTCAGGCCTGGAATGCATTGCCTGAGTGCGCGGGGGAGGCCGATTCAGTCCAGGCTTTCCAAAGGGAATTGGATTATCATCCGAAGGGGGAATAGCTGTGGGGCTCCAAGGAAAGGGCGGAGATTGGAATGGGTGAATTATTCTTGAAGAGAGCTCGCTCAGCCATGCTGGGTCTAAATGGCCTAGCTGTGACCATTCTGTGATTCTATCTATGTGACTCCAAACCCACTTAATCTCCCGCTGTGGTACACGAAGGGTTAATCTCCAGCCAGAGTGAACCTTGAAACAGTAACAACTAATCTTCAACGCCTCTCCACTCTTCACCTCCCTGCCGTGTCAAAAGCTCTTTCTCAACATCGTGGCGAGGATGGAGAACATAGTTTTAAGTAAGCACGGACCGACCTGTGTTCTGTGTTTCTGCCCAGCTACCCTCCCGGAGCAGTTGCTCTGCAAGCATTACCTTTGTTCTAACTGCATTGAGGACATCCAGAGCAAGGGGGCAGGCCAGGGTGTAGTGGACTGCCCCCTGTGCAGCAGCATGTTCCCCCTCGATCCCAGCCAGGTCCTCACTCCCGGTGTCCCCAGTCCGGACAAGCTGGAGGAGGCTGCCGCCTTCCCGGGCCCCGCCGCTGGGCCTCCGTCATGCGGAGACGACGCAACGGAAGGCAAGGTGTGCGACCCCCTCCTGGGGAAGCCCTCGCCCGACCTCGCCGAGAAACGGTGCCAGGAACACAACGAGGCCCTGGAGTTTTACTGTGAAGATGACGGAGAATGCGTGTGCGGCCCCTGTACAACAACAGGCAACCACAAATCTCACTCACTGATGAGCTTCGAGAAGGCAGCGGCTCAGATTAAGGTGAGTGGCAGGGGGACGAGGGGGACTTTGACGTTATAGAGAAACTGGGATTGGTCTTCCTTGAGCAGGGAAGGAGGGGGTTTGGGGGGGGGAGGGGGGTGTTCAAATTCCTGACAATGAGAATTAGGAGAAACTAATTTCACACAGGAGGGTTATAACCAGAGTGAAGATAGTCTTGCAAAACAGCCAGAGGCAGGATTTGGAGACTGCAGTTTATACATTGGGTTATTGTGGTCTAGAAAGCTACGATCGGAAAGATCAGTGAAGCAGATTCAATAGTGCTTTCCCCAGAGATTGGATAGGAGTTTGGAAAGGAAATATCTGTAGGGAACAAGGGACAATTGGAATGTCTTTGCAAAGAGCCAGGATAGGCACAACGGGCCGAGTGGCCTCCGTCTGCACCTATCTCAATCATTCCATGATTGCATGGCACAAAATCAAAGGATTTAAGGAAATATTTAAAATGCTATTGCTGGGCTGGGACAAGGTCAAGGATTTTGAGGGAGTTGATTTGATTTATTATTTTCACACGTATTAGGATACAGTGAAAAGTATTGTTTCTTGCACGCTATACAGACAATGCATACCGTACATAGGGAAGGAAGGAGAGACTACAGAATGTAATGTTACAGTCATAGGGTATAGAGAAAAGATCAATTTATTACGAGGAAGGTCCATTCAAAAGTCTGATGGCAGCAGGGAAGAAGTGGTGGGGGGGGAGAGATGTGGGGGTCGAATTGGTCATAATGAATTCTCCCTCCGTGTACCCGAACAGGCGTCGGAGTGTAGCGACTAGAGGATTTTCACAGTAACTTCATTGCAGTATTAATGTAAGCCCACTTGTGACGATAAAGATTATCATTATTAATCCTTTGTGTCAGTTATAAGGTACCAGTAAATAGAATGTAATTTACAGGTGGCTGTAAATGATGGGCGATGTATACACAGAGTGTGTGTAAAGATATGATATTTGTGGCCAGAAAGTGGCTTGTCCTAGATACCACATGAATGACTGTTGGAATGAAGGGCTTGTTGTATGAGGAACGGTTGAGGACTCTGGGTCTGTACTCGGAGTTTAGAAGGATGAGGGGGGATCCTATTGAAACTTCCAGGATACTGAGAGGCCTGGATAGAGTGGACGTGGAAAGGATGTTTCCACTTGTAGGAAAAGTTAGAAGCAGAGGACACCATCTCAGATTAAAGGGACAATCCTTTAAAACCGAGATGAGGAGGAATTTCTTCAGCCAGAGGGTGGTGAATCTGTGGAACGCTTTGCCGCAGAAGGCTGTGGAGGCCAAATCACTGAGTGTCTTTAAGACAGAGTTAGGTTGGTTCTTGATCAATAAGGGGACCAGGTGTTACGGGGAGAAGGCAGGAGAATGGGGATGAGAAACATATCATCCATGATTGAATGGCGGAGCAGACTCGATGGGCTGAATGGCCTAATTCTGTTCCTGTATCTTATGGTCTTATGGCCTTGTAGCAGGTCAACATGTACACGCCAAATGATGGTATATATTCTAGGGTTTAAAAGAATAAGAGGTAATATAAATTGAAATTTATAAGACTAAACATGTAAAACTGAAGGTTTAAGGACTAACCTTAAAGCAGAAAGAGAGATAGAACATAGAACAAAGAACTATACAGCGCAGAACAGGCCCTTCGGCCCACGATGTTGCACCGAAACAAAAGCCATCTAACCTACACTATGCCATTATCATCCATATGCTTATCCAATAAACTTTTAAATGCCCTCAATGTTGGCGAGTTCACTACTGTTGCAGGTAGGGCATTCCACGGCCTCACTACTCTTTGCGTAAAGAACCTACCTCTGACCTCTGTCCTATATCTATTACCCCTCAGTTTAAAGCTATGTCCCCTCGTGCCAGCCATTTCCATCCGCGGGAGAAGGCTCTCACTGTCCACCCTATCTAACCCCCTGATCATTTTGTATGCCTCTATTAAGTCTCCTCTTAATCTTCTTCTCTCCAACGAAAACAACCTCAAGTCCATCAGCCTCATAAGATTTTCCCTCCATACCAGGCAACATCCTGGTAAATCTCCTCTGCACCCGCTCCAAAGCCTCCACGTCCTTCCTATAATGCGGTGACCAGAACTGTACGCAATACTCCAAATGCGGTCGTACCAGAGATGGAAAGGCAGAAGGTGTTGGGAGGGAATTCCAAAGTTTGGGCCCCAGGAAGCTGAAGGCATGGCAGCCAATGGCGGAATGATTAAAAACAGGAATACGCAAGAGGTATAAGCTTGAGAAAAACCCGAGTCCATTGGTGAACTGGCACAATAGGGTTGGGTGACCCTCTTAAGTCCTGAACCTCCTGAGTTTTTGTCAGTTGCTAATTCCCAATCTTCCGGGTGGGAATATTCCAGGAGGCTTGGTCACGTGACTCCCTGCCCTGAGTTACCCCATTCCCATGTACCTGCTGTTGGCCACCTGGCCTGTTAGTCTGCCTTGCCATGGCCAATTGGGGAGTGAAAAACCGCTTTGCCTCTCGATTAGCTGAATCTTGACTGTCAATCAGACTGCCTCCCATCTCCGTGAGCAGAAGGCGATCAACGAAAATGGAAAAACAAAACCCCCACAGGGGTCGTCCTATGAAGAAATGTTCAACAGGCTGGGCCCCTAACCATTGGAGATTCAAGAATAGAGGTGATCCTCCTGAATAAGATTCAAAGGGGACTTGATAGAGTGGATACTGAAAGGATGTTTCCTTATATGGGGAGCATAAAATGAGGGGATATAGTTTAAAAATAAGAGGTCTCCTTTTGCGGCTGAGATGAGAATGATTTCTCCCAAAGAATCACTAATGTATAGTATTCTCTTCCTCAGAGAGCAGTAAAGGCTGGGTCATTGAATCTATTCACTGGCGCAGTGGGTTAGCACTGCTGCCTCACGGCGCTGAGGTCCCAGGTTCAATCCCGGCTCTGGGTCACTGGCCGTGTGGAGTTTGCACATTCTCCCCGTGTCTGCGTGAGTTTCGCCCCCACAACCCAAAGATGTGCAGGCTAGGTGGATTGGCCGCGCTAAATTGCTCCTTAATTGGAAAATATGAATTGGGTACTCTAAAATTAAAAAAAAAAAAGAATCTATTCAAGGCAGAGATAGACAGATTTTGGATAGACAACGGAGTCAATGACTATTGGGGGACAGTCAGCAGAGTGGAGCTGAGGCCACAACCAATCAGCCATGGGTAGGGTGCTCTTTCCAAGAGCCGGTGCAGACTCGATGGGCCGAATGGCCTCCTTCTGCACTGTAAATTCTATGATAATCTATGATGATCTTATTGAATGGTGGAACAGGCTCGAAGGTCCTTTCAGCCATCTCATGCTCCAATATTCTTGCAAAATCTCAGCTGTTGCCCTTAAGGATTTTCACTGGGATATCTTGGGGTCTCCAGGCCGATCCTGGAGGGCAGGGTTACTGTGGGGCCATCTACCAACTCACACCTTGTAGATTCGGCACTGACTGATGAATCAAGTCCCACATTTGAATTCACACTGAAGTGTTATTTACTGTTTTTACAGGACAAAGTGTTAAACAGTGTCAAGAGTCTTCTCCAAACTCAACAGGGTTACCACTTCAAATACCAAGATCTTCAAAAATCAGAAGAGGAACTAAAGGTTGAAGACGCTCTCGCTGGTTCCGCGTTTCTCTTGGAGGGACATTTTCTTTCTTTCTCCCTTTCTCTCTCTCTCTCTCTCTGCGGGGTGGGTTCAGTGACAAAAGTGGTTGTGTGACTGGCCTAATAGAGGCGGATTCTCCATTGCCCAATGATGGGGGGAGTAGGGGTTTCGGATCACCCTCGTGTGCTTGGTGGGGGAGCGGGGCGGTCGTGGGGGTAGGATGTCCCTCCTTGTCAGTGTGCGTGGGGGGGGGGGGGGGGGCGGAGACCACCGCTACACCTTGGGACTGGGCGGCCTGCACAAAATGGGGACCCAATACCAAGATTCCAATGGAATCCGGCAAGCTCTCCCCGGATCATATTTTTGCATGTTTAAGGAGTGAGACTCACAGCCGGGCGCTGCTCCCAACACGAGTGGAGAACAGTCCCGAATCTCCACTGACCGGGAGCAATTAGCCTCCAGAACGGTGAATCCCGGCCATCACCTCGAGATCGGGAGTTCCGATCCCACGATGGCAGTTTGAGCATTTGATCTCAGTTTTTGCTCGAGGTCTGGGAATAAAAAAAAAAGAGGGTAGCGGTAAAAATGATGGCGGATCCGTTAGATTCTCGTTAAAAGCCCAACCCATTCGGGAAAGACCCTTTGAGGAAGGAAATTTGCCGTCTTTACCTGGCCTGCGCCTAGACCTGACTCCAGTCGCCAATAAATGTGACTGACTCTGAACTGCCTGCTGATGCCACCATTTTATCACACCTGTAACGGCTCAGGAAGGAGGCCCAACGCACCTTCACCTCCGCAAAAGCAACGGGGGAATACAACAACAACTTATATTTATAGAGCACCTTTAACACAACAAGCTCCCAAGGTGTTTGTAGGAGCATTATCAAACCATGTTTGACACTGGGCCATATGAGGAGATATTAGGTCAGATGACCAATGTTGTGCCTTTATAAACTACAGTGTGTATTTAACCTGTATACGGTGGACAAATGATCACCACAAGTTGTTTAGTACAATAATTGTTTATTAATACACAAAGTTAAATATTTAATCAAACGTTCATGCACATTGGACTATAAACTAATCCACTTAAAACGACCTTAACTTCCAAGTGACTGGCAAGTACAGAGCAGATAAGGCCTTATCGGGGATCTGGTAGTATGGCAGTGCTGGAGTTCTTGTAGCTGGTCGTCTGTGTCCTCTGGCCTGGTCCCTCAGTGGATGGCATGGATGGCCTTCCACCTGGCTGGCGATGGGTTCACCGTTGTTGTTGGCTGCTGAAGCTGTCGTCGGGAAGGCTGCAGTCGAGTGAGCGAGTGGTGGGCTATGCAGCACCTTTTATCTTTCTAGCTTTCGCGCCCTTTTGGGCGGTCCCAGGTGATGGTCCAATGAATCGATAGGGTCTTGATCACCCTGATCGATCTTGACCAATTGGGGACGGACACCTTGATGGCTGGGCGGGTCCCGGTCGTTAGTGTCCGAGGCACATAGGCCTTCCCTAATAAGGAAAGCAGGCGCTGCTGAGTCTGCCATTTATTGTCAGTTTCTACCTGGAGCCCATTGCCCCGGGAAGACCCCTTAATGGCCTTTCTCCTGTTGGTTTCTGCATAAGTCTGAGCTGCAGCTTTTGGATATTTGCAGGCTGTAGCCTGTCTGCGCTCAGGCTTGGCCAAAATTCCCATCACTCTTTGCGGGCGGCCATTTTAGATGGCCACACCAACAGCTCGGACAAATAGGTGGGTGTTAAGGAGTGTCTTAATGGAAGAAAGTGAGATCACGAAGCTGAGAGGTTTAGGGAGGATATTCCATAACTTGGGTCCAAGCAGCTGAATGCAGAGCCACCCGGTGGTAGAGATTACAGCGACAGCAAGTGTTGAGGCCATTGGAGGGAGTTGAAGACCAGGATCTTGGTATCACTGTAATGTCCTCCAGCCCAACAACCCTCGGAGATATCTGTGCTCCTCCAATTCTGGCCGATTGTGCAGGCCTGATTTTAATCGCTCCAGCGTTGGTGGCCTTGCCTTCAGTTGGCTGGCCCCAAGTTCTGGAACACTCTCTCTACATTTCTCCATCCTGATTTAAGACCCTCCCCAAAAGCTTTGACAAAGTCTGGCCTAATATCTCCTCATGGGGCTGGGTGTCATACTGTGCTTTATGATCTCCTGCGATGGGCCTGGGGATGTTACATGCCATTAAAGGTGCTAGATAAATATAAGTTGTTGTTGTGGAGCTGGTTAGGATATAGCAGTAGGATACCTTAAATTATTATTTCATAGGATGAGGCCATCGCTGGGCCAGCATTTGTTGCCCGTCCCTAATTGCCTTTGAACTGAGTGTTTTGCTCGGCCATTGCAGAGGGGAATTAAGAGTCAACCACATTGCTGTGTGTCTGGAGTCACATGTAGGCCAGACCAGGTAAGGACGGCAGATTTCCTTCCCTGAAGGACATTGGTGAACCAGCCGGGTTTTACAACAATTGCTGATGGTTGCCAACATCTAAATGGGTAGCACTAGCTAAACCGTGCTAGTTTGTCCCTGGAAGACCTCTTAATGGCCTTTCTCCTGTTGGTTTCTGCATAAATCAGAGATTGCAGCTTTTGCATATTTGCAGTGCTCGGCCTTGGCCAAAATTCCCATCACCCTTTGCGGGCGGCCATTTTAGATGGCCACACCAAC
Source organism: Scyliorhinus torazame (assembly GCF_047496885.1). Lineage (NCBI taxonomy): Eukaryota > Metazoa > Chordata > Chondrichthyes > Carcharhiniformes > Scyliorhinidae > Scyliorhinus > Scyliorhinus torazame. Next base: position 25,488,106 of record NC_092712.1, read on the forward strand.
AGCTCGGACAAATAGGTGGGTGTTAAGGAGTGTCTTAATGGAAGAAAGTGAGATCACGAAGCTGAGAGGTTTAGGGAGGATATTCCATAACTTGGGTCCAAGCAGCTGAATGCAGAGCCACCCGGTGGTAGAGATTACAGTGGTAATCTGCTGAAGTGGCTGTCCTGATAATGAAAGCACCTCAGCAGAAATAAGCAAAAGATGGGTCTTGAGGAGTTCCAATGATGAGCCTGTGATTATTTCCTTCAACCTTGTTCCACTGTGGGATTGTCCTTGGGGAGAAAGATTGTTGACACAACTGTCTTGGAAACAAATGGTCTTGTAGCTTGAATGACTATCTTTATGTTTTGTCACTGCCACAGGGCACCTCCTTTGCCTTTGTGATTCCCATTCCGAATCTTTTTATCAAAGATGCGACACTGGTGTTTATTGAATGCTTTTGCCTTGGTGTATTTTATTAAATTGGAAGAAGAGCTGACTAATCTGAAAAACGTGCCTGCTTATTTACCCCAGCCCCTTGCAATAAAGACCAACTTTCTAATTGCCCTCCTCGCACGATACTGCAGATGTTGGAAATCTGATGTCACCCCCGAACAACCTACCTCTAATTTTAAGGGTATGCTGACCACCCCCCCCGTGTTCTGGACTGCATCCCCCTCCCCCCCTCCGCCCGCCCCCCTCCCCCCCCCCCCCCCCCCCCCCGACTCTCTTCCCTGACCACCAGGTAATAGAGTCTCTATCTGACCATGAGTTGATCTTTCAGATGCAGGTCGGTCGACTGCAAGGAAACCTATCGAAGAAGTTTATGGCCTGGAGGAGCAGCCTGGAGGAAGATGAAGAAAATGTGCTGAGAATGATTGATGAGGAAGCAAACCGGTTGACATCCAAGAGTAGCTCCTGTTCAAAAACATTAAACGACAAGATGGACTTGATCAGACAGATAGACGATGCAGCACAGGATCTGACAAAATGCGATCGTCTAGAATTTCTTGAGGTATATCAGACAACAATACGTTTAGATACTTCAGGTCGACTTTTTTTTTAACATTATTAATCGCCAGGTCCATATTCAGAATGGAATCCTGTCTCTGCAAACTTGTCCCAGTGGTAGCCCTGTACTGCCATCACTGGTTGGATGAAGCAATTACAGCAGGACAAATTGAGCTGAATTGTGGATGTGGGAGTTTATAATGGAATTATACGCAGTAAGGACACAAATTATTGCAAAATGTGATCTGATTTGCACACGCTGGCCTGTAACCCTCACCTGAAGATTATACCTGGTCTTGTCTTCCCAAATATAACTCTGTGGGTGGTCGGCATGTCGCAAATTGAAAATCCTGGAGCTGTGCTCTCTTTCGAAATACAAAAACCTTGCTGTCACGCTTTTGTGTCACCATTTGGTCCCATCATAAATTCCTCTGTCCATATTTATAATGGAAACAGACTATGTAAACATGTCACATTGTAATTACAGCCACCTACCCCTGGTGGTGCTGTTGCTGCGCAGTTTGTGCATTTCCTGGTTCCTCGGTGCGTACAGCAGAGAGATTCCTCCATTCTAACCAATTCTGTTTTCCAAATTGCTGTTAATTTTCCGTATTTAACTCTAAAGAAAATGCAAAAATTCATTTAAAAATTAAGAACACAATGTATCTAACATGGAGCCTGAATTATATCTGTTAATCTGCTTTTACCTGAATATTGTCCATGGTGTTGGTCCATATGTACAAACCATTGGTATATTCAACATCAAGGGTGTGCACACATTTCCTGCATTAGTGTTCTATGGTCATGACTTTTTATGGTCAAACCTTTTTTTATATTAACAGGCAGTGTTGCTATGGTTACAAGTTTTTACCCAATTCTTTTTTCTTTCCAATTAAGGGGCAGTTTAGCATAGCCAAATTCACCTACCCTGCACCTCTTTAGGTTTGTGGGGGTGAGACCCACGCAGACACTGGGAGAATGTGCAAACTCCACACGGACAGTGACCCCTATGGTTACAAGCTGAGGCTGGTAGGTGACTCCACTAAGTGCCTGTATTGCTCTTGTGAGTGATGATGGGTCCTCACACCTGACCCAGGTACACTGGTGTCACCTCCGGTTTATCCATCTGGTTCACTAATGTCCTTCAGAGAAGGAGATCTGTCATCCTTATCTGGTCTGGCCTACATGTGACCCCAGACCCACAGCAATGCGGTTGATTCTTAACTGTCCCTTGTGATAGTCCAGCAACTCACTCCAAGGGCAATTAGGAATGGACAACAAATGCTGGGGTTGCCAGTGATGTCCACATCCTGTGACTGATTAAGAAGAAACTTTGATGATTGGGCCTCCCGACTCACACGGATAATAATAACCTTTTATTGTCACAAGTATGAAGTTACTGTGAAAAACCCCTAGTCGCCATATTCCGGCACCTGTTCAGGTAAGCTGGTACGGGAATTGAACCCGCGCTGTTGGCCTTGTTCTGCATCACAAACCAGCTGTCTAGTCCACTGAGCTAAACCAGCCCATGATAAACCATGATACATACACTCTAATAACAGTCTAACTTTGTTTTATTTCACGATATCAACTCAATTGTCTAACTTGCCTCTCTCTCTCTTTTTGTCCCCACAGAAATCTAGACAACTCCTTTCCAAGTAAGTTTCATTCTGTCGTCCTGCAAATAATTGCTGCAGCTCAGGAACCTGCATTCTTGGTTATCAGAATTGGTTATTCAGGTTAGCAATCAGGGGCTGTTTAGCACAGGGCTAAATCGCTGGCTTTGAAAGCAGACCGAGGCAGGCCAGCAGCACGGTTCGATTCCCGTACCAGCCTCCCTAATTCCCGTACCAGCCTCCCCGAACAGGCGCCGGAATGTGGCGACTAGGGGCTTTTCACAGTAACTTCATTTGAAGCCTACTGGTGACAATAAGCGATTTTCATTTCATTTTCATTTCATTTCAATCCCTGCACTCTACCATTACCACCAAGCCAGGAGATCAACCCTGGTTCAATGAAGAGTGCAGGAGGGCACGCCAGGAGCAACACCAGGCATACCTAAAAATGTGTCAACCTGGTGAAGCTACAACACAGGACTACGGGCGGGATTGTAGAACCCCCCGCCGGGTCGGAGAATCGCCAGGAGCTGGCGTGAATCCCGCCCCCGCCGGTTGCCGAATTCTCCGGCACCGGATATTCGCCGGGGCGGGAATCGCGCTGCGCCGGTTGGCGGGCCCCCCCCCCCCAGCGATCCTCCGGCCGCGATGGGCCGAAGTCCTGCTGCTGTCATAGAACATAGAACATAGAACAATACAGCGCAGTACAGGCCCTTCGGCCCACGATGTTGCACCGAAACAAAAGCCATCTAACCTACACTATGCCATTATCATCCATATGTTTATCCAATAAACTTTTAAATGCCCTCAATGTTGGCGAGTTCACTACTGTTGCAGGTAGGGCATTCCACGGCCTCACTACTCTTTGCGTAAAGAACCTACCTCTGACCTCTGTCCTATATCTATTACCCCTCAGTTTAAGGCTATGTCCCCTCGTGCCAGCCATTTCCATCCGCGGGAGAAGGCTCTCACTGTCCACCCTATCCAACCCCCTGATCATTTTGTATGCCTCTATTAAGTCTCCTCTTAACCTTCTTCTCTCCAACGAAAACAACCTCAAGTCCATCAGCCTTTCCTCATAAGATTTTCCATCCATACCAGGCAACATCCTGGTAAATCTCCTCTGCACCCGCTCCAAAGCCTCCACGTCCTTCCTGTAATGCGGTGACCAGAACTGTACGCAATACTCCAAATGCGGCCGTACCAGAGTTCTGTACAGCTGCAACATGACCTCCCGACTCCGGAACTCAATCCCTCTACCAATAAAGGCCAACACTCCATAGGCCTTCTTCACAATCCTATCAACCTGGGTGGCAACTTTCAGGGACCTATGTACATGGACACCTAGATCCCTCTGCTCATCCACACTTTCAAGAACTTTACCATTAGCCAAATATTCCGCATTCCTGTTATTCCTTCCAAAGTGAATCACCTCACACTTCTCTACATTAAACTCCATTTGCCACCTCTCAGCCCAGCTCTGCATCTTATCTATATCCCTCTGTAACCTGCTACATCCTTCCACACTATCGACAACACCACCGACTTTAGTATCGTCTGTAAATTTACTCACCCACCCTTCTGCGCCTTCCTCTAGGTCATTGATAAAAATGACAAACAGCAACGGCCCCAGAACAGATCCTTGTGTGTACTCCATTCTGAACATTTCCCATCAACCACCACCCTCTGTCTTCTTTCAGCTAGCCAATTTCTGATCCACATCTCTAAATCACCCTCAATCTCCAGCCTCCGTATTTTTTGCAATAGCCTACTGTGGGGAACCTTATCAAACGCTTTGCTGAAATCCATATACACCACATCAACTGCTCTACCCTCGTCTACCTGTTCAGTCACCTTCTCAAAGAACTCAATAAGGTTTGTGAGGCATGACCTACCCTTCACAAAGCCATGCTGACTATCCCTGATCATATTATTCCTATCTAGATGATTATAAATCTTGTCTCTTATAATCCCCTCCAAGACTTTACCCACTACAGACGTGAGGCTCACCGGTCTATAGTTGCCGGGGTTGTCTCTGCTCCCCTTTTTGAACAAAGGGACCACATTTGCTGTCCTCCAGTCCTCTGGCACTATTCCTGTAGCCAATGATGACATAAAAATCAAAGCCAAAGGTCCAGCAATCTCTTCCCTGGCCTCCCAGAGAATCCTAGGATAAATCCCATCAGGTCCCGGGGACTTATCTATTTTCAGCCTGTCCAGAATTGCCAACACCTCTTCCCTACGTACCTCAATGCCATCTATTCTATTAGCCTGGGGCTCAGCATTCTCCTCCACAACATTATCTTTTTCCTGAGTGAATACTGACGAAAAATATTCATTTAGTATCTCGCCTATCTCTTCAGACTCCACACACAATTTCCCATCCCTGTCCTTGACTGGTCCTACTCTTTCCCTAGTCATTCGCTTATTCCTGACATACCTACAGAAAGCTTTTGGCTTTTCCTTGATCCTTCCTGCCAAATACTTCTCATGTCCCCTCCTTGCTCGTCTTAGCTCTCTCTTTAGATCCTTCCTCGCTACCTTGTAACTATCCATCGCCCCAAACGAAACTTCACACTTCATCTTCACATAGGCCTCCTTCTTCCTCTTAACAAGAGATTCCACTTCCTTGGTAAACCACGGTTCCCTCGCTCGACGCCTTCCTCCCTGTCTGACCGGTACATACTTATCAAGAACACGCAGTAGCTGATCCTTGAACAAGCCCCACTTATCCAGTGTGCCCAACACTTGCAGCCTACTTCTCCACCTTATCCCCCCCAAGTCACGCCTAATGGCATCATAATTGCCCTTCCCCCAGCTATAACTCTTGCCCTGCGGTGTATACTTATCCCTTTCCATCATTAACGTAAACGTCACCGAATTGTGGTCACTGTCCCCAAAGTGCTCTCCTACCTCCAAATCCAACACCTGGCCTGGTTCATTACCCAAAACCAAATCCAACGTGGCCTCGCCTCTTGTTGGCCTGTCAACATATTGTTTCAGGAAACCCTCCTGCACACACTGTACAAAAAACGACCCATCTATTGTACTCGAACTATATCTTTTCCAGTCAATATTTGGAAAGTTAAAGTCCCCCATAATAACTACCCTGTTACTTTCGCTCATATCCAGAATCATCTTCGCCATCCTTTCCTCTACATCCCTAGAACTATTAGGAGGCCTATAAAAAACTCCCAACAGGGTGACCTCTCCTTTCCTGTTTCTAACTTCAGCCCATACTACCTCGGAAGAAGAGTCCCCATCTAGCATCCTCTCCGCCACCGTAATACTGCTCTTGACTAGCAGCGCCACACCTCCCCCTCTTTTGCCTCCTTCTCTGTGCTTACTAAAACACCTAAACCCCGGAACCTGCAACATCCATTCCTGTCCCTGCTCTATCCATGTCTCCGAAATGGCCACAACATCGAAGTCCCAGGTACCAACCCATGCTGCCAGTTCCCCTACCTTATTTCGTATACTCCTGGCATTGAAGTAGACACACTTCAAACCACCTACCTGAACACTGGCCCCCTCCTGCGACGTCAAATCTGTGCTCCTGACCTCTATACTCTCATTCTCCCTTACCCTAAAACTACAATCCAGGTTCCCATGCCCCTGCTGCATTAGTTTAAACCCCCCCAAAGAGCACTAACTAATCTCCCCCCCAGGATATTTGTGCCCCTCAGGTTCAGATGTAGACCATCCTGTCTGTAGAGGTCCCACCTTCCCCAGAAAGAGCCCCAGTTATCCAAAAATCTGAATCCCTCCCGCCTGCACCATCCCTGTAGCCACGTGTTTAAATGCTCTCTCTCCCTATTCCTCATCTCACTATCACGTGGCACGGGCAACAACCCAGAGATAACAACTCTGTTTGTTCTAGTTCTGAGCTTCCATCCTAGCTCCCTGAAAGCCTGCCTGACATCCTTGTCCCCTTTCCTACCTATGTCGTTAGTGCCAATGTGGACCACGACTTGGGGCTGCTCCCCCTCCCCCTAAGGACCCGGAAAACACGATCCGAGACATCACGTACCCTTGCACCTGGGAGGCAACATACCAAACGTGAGTCTCTCACGCTCCCACAAAATCTCCTATCTGTGCCCCTGACTATAGAGTCCCCAATTACTAATGCTCTGCTCCTCTCCCCCCTTCCCTTCTGAGCAACAGGGACAGACTCCGTGCCAGAGGCCCGTACCCCATGGCTTACCCCTGGTAAGTCGTCCCCCCCACAAGTATCCAAAGCGGTATACTTGTTTCTCAGGGGAACGACCGCAGGGGATCCCTGCACTGACTGCTTTTTCCCAGTCCTTCTTACAGTTACCCACCTATCTCCAATCTTTGGTGTAACTAATTCCCTGAAGCTGCTATCTATGACCCCCTCTGCCTCCCGAATGATCCGAAGTTCTTCCAACTCCAGCGCCAGTTCCCTAACTTGGTCTTGGAGGAGCTGGAGATGGCAGCACTTCCTGCAGGTAAAATCAGCAGGGACACTAACTGCATCCCTCACCTCAAACATCCTGCAGGAGGAACATTGCACTCCCTTCCCTGCCATTCCTCTAACTTTCTACCAAGATCTGGCTAACAACTAAATTAAATTTTTATTAAAAAATAATAATAATATAATAAAATATTGTATTATTTTCATGCCTGTCCCGCTGGCGAGAATCAAACCACCACTCTTACCGGCGGGACGAGGCGGCGCAGGCGGGCTCCGGGGTCCTGGGGGGGGGGGCGCTATCTGGCCCCGGGGGGTGCCCTCAGGGTGGCCTGGCCCGCGATCGGGGCCCACCGATCTGCGGGCGGGCCTGTGCCACGGGGGGCACTCTTTTCCCTCCGTCTCGGCCACAGCCTCCGCGATGGCCGACGCGTAAGAGACACCCCCCCTGCGCATGCGCGGGGTGACGTCAGCGGCCGCTGACCCTCTCACGCATGCGCGGACTTCCACCACCCGCCGAAGTCCTTTCGGCCCCAGCTGGCGTGGCGCCAAAGGCCTTCCACGCCAGCCGGTGGAGCGGAAAAAACTCCGGCAAGGACCTAGCCCCTCACGGTGAGTGCTTGGCCCCTAAAGGTGCGGAGAAATCCGCACCTTTGGGGCGGCCCGACGCCGGAGTGGTTCACGCCACTCCATCCCGCCGGGACCCCCCGCCCCGCCGGGTCACGGCCTACATGTGCCAAACAGCATAAGCAGCAAGTAATAGACAGAGCTCTGCGATTCCACAGCAAATACATCAGATTCTGCAGTCTTGCCACATCCAGCTGTGAATGTTGGTGGACAATTAAACAACTCACTGGAGGAGGAGGCTCCTCGAATATCCCCATCCTCAATGATGGAGGAGCCCAGCACATCTGTGCAAAAGACAAGGCTGAGGCATTCACAACAATCTTCAGCCAGAAGTGCCGAGTGGATGATCCATCTCGGTCTCCTCCGGAGGTCCCCAGCATCACAGAGATCAGTTTTCAGCCAATACGATTCACTCTGATTTGTTATGTTGTAGGTGTAACAGAAGCGGCTTCCTTGTGGTGCACTTGACAAAGGAAGGTTCAGACGTGGAGATAACTTCAACACGTTTATTAAACTATTTACACTTCTATTACTCGGGTTCGACACTACTGCTAATCCTACTATAGCTACCCAGACTGACTAACCAGTTGCCGCAATCCACGTGGTGGGAGTGATATTGAATCAACCCTGTGTCTCTACTCACTGACTGTCTCCACTGGAAAGAGGCAGATCATGTGTGTGGTGTCCTTTATATATGGGTTGGTGTAATGCCCTCCTGTGGTGGTGTCACCTCTGTGTGTATCGTGAATGTTCATTGGTTGTGTCCTATCTAACTGATCTATTGGTTGAGTGTGTGTGTGTGATATCTCTTGTGCTCCCTCTAGTGTCTAGCTAGCCTACATGCATTTACATTGATGCACATCACCACACACTCCACGTGACATCAAGAAATGGCTGAAGGCACTGGATACTGCAAAGGCTATATATGACAATATTCCGGCAATAGTACTGAAGACTTGTGCTCCAGAACTTGCCACACCCCTAGCCAAGCCGTTCCAGTACAGCTACAACACTGGCATCGACCCGGCAATGTGGGAAATTGTCCAGGTGTGTCCTGTACACAGGAAACCGGACAAATCCAACCCAGCCAATTACCGCCTCATCAGTCTACTCTCCATCATCAGCAAAGTGATGGAAGGAGTCATCAACAGTGCCATCAAGCGGCACTTACTCGGCAATAATCTGCTCTGGGGAAAGAGCAATGTAATTCACCCCTTTCAAAAGTCCCTACGGGTCATTAGCATTCTGTGATCCTTAAACTCCCAAGGTAACTCAGTGTCAAATTCAGCCTGACCACATTCTGTGAATCACCTTCAAAAAGGTGCAAATGAGAGTGGTCTTTATTTTATTATTTTTAAAAATTATTTTTTTGTTTTTCATTCCAGGGCAAATGAGCTTCAGATGGAAGCAATACCAGTTGTCCACAAGGATATGTTTAATGTACGTTCTATATCTGAACAAGTCAAGGAGCTGATTGATAAATCTATGGTATACTACTCGATTATACTGAACATGATCGGTAAGAAGGTTCAAGTCCTGTGAATATACACCACAGCCAACCTTGTGTACAGCTGGACTGTGTCCTTAAACACTGCCCCAGGGTACCAGGTTCGATTCCGGCCACGGGTGACTGTCTGAAAGAAAGGAGGCATATTTTGGCAGAGACTAAAAGCACAATTGGAGGCAGGCAGTCAGACAGAGATACAAACAGATCATAGATCAGAGCATCAAAGAACAGCGGAAAGAAGCTATTCAGCTCCAGATGTTGAAATTGGCTTTTTCAATGGGTTGGTCAGTTAGCCCCACTTCCCCACTCTTTCCCTATGTTTCCTTCTGGTATTTATACAATTGCCTTTTGAAGGCTGCTGCTCTTCGTATTCGTTCAGGGGGCGTGCGTGGGTGTTGCCTACCCCAAATTGCCCTTGGGCTGAGTGGTTCGCTAGACTATTTCAGAGGTTAGTTAGGGGTCAACCACATTGCCGTGGGCCTGGAGTCCACCGCTGTTTAAGAAGGGAGGGAGGCAGAATACAGGAAATTCTAGATCGGTTAGCCTGATTTCGGTCACTGGTAAGATTTTAGAGTCCGTTATTAAAGATGAGATTGCGGAGTACTTGGAAGTGCATGGTAAAATAGGACTGAGTCAGCACGGCTTTGTCAAGGGGAGGTCGTGTCTGACAAATCTGTTAGAGTTCTTTGAGAAGGTAACAAGGAAGTTAGACAAAGGAGAACCAGTGGATGTGATTTATTTAGATTTCCAGAAGGCCTTTGACAAGGTGTCGCACAGGAGACTGTTAAATAAGTTAAGAGCTCCTGGTGTTAAGGGTAAGATCCTGGCATGGATCGAGGATTGGCTGACTGGCAGAAGACAGAGAGTGGGGATAAAGGGGTCTTTTTCAGGATGGCAGCCGGTGACTAGTGGTGTGCCTCAGGGGTCTGTGCTGGGACCACAACTTTTTACAATATACATTAATGATCTGGAAGAAGGTACTGAAGGCACTGTTGCTAAGTTTACAGATGATACAAAGATCTGTAGAGGGACAGGTAGTATTGAGGAAGCAAGGGGGCTGCAGAAGGACCTGGACAAACTAGGAGAGTGGGCAATGAAGTGGCAGATGGAATACAATGTGGAAAAGTGTGAGGTTATGCACTTTGGAAGGAGGAATCTAGGCATAGACTATTTTCTAAATGGGGAAATGCTAAGGAAATCAGAAGCACAAAGGGACTTGGGAGTCCTTGTTCAAGACTCTCAAGGTTAACGTGCAGGCTCAGTCAGAAGTTAGGAAGGCAAATGCAATGTTAGCATTCATGTCGCGAGGGCTAGAATACAAGACCGGGGATGTACTTCTGAGGCTGTATAAGGCTCTGGTCAGACCCCATTTGGAGTATTGTGAGCTGTTTTGGGCCCTATATCTAAGGAAGGATATGCTGGCCTTGGAAAGGGTCCAGAGGAGGTTCACAAGAATGATCCCTGGAATGAAGAGCTTGTCGTATGAGGAACGGTTGAGGACTCTGGGTCTGTACTCGTTGGAGTTTAGAATGGGGGATCTTATTGAAACTTACAGGATACTGAGAGAGTCCTGGATAGAGTGGACGTGGAGAGGATGTTTCCACTGAGTGGAAAAAACTAGAACCAGAGGACATAGCCTCAGACTGAAGGGACGATCCTTTAAAACCGAGATGAGGAGGAATTTCTTCAGCCAGAGGGTGGTGAATCTGTGGAACTCTTTGCCGCAGGAGGCTGTGGAGGCCAAATCACTGAGTGTCTTTAAGACAGAGATAGATAGGTTCTTGATTAATAAGGGGATCAGGAGTTATGGGGAGAAGGCAGGGGATTGGGGATGAGAAAAATATCAGCCATGATTGAATGGCGGAGCAGACTCGATGGGCCGAGTGGCCTGATCCTGCTCATATGGTCTTACTGATTGTATCAGGTCACAATTGTGGAATCTTGCTGTGCATGTATTAGCTGCTGCATTTCCTCCATTACAACAGTGAGTACACATCAAAAGTCTTTCATTTGATGTAAAGCGCTGTGGTGAATGTATTCACCATAGTATAAGCTGTCTGTGTAGCACTGTGGCCCAATGGTAATGTGATCTCCTTCCAGGTATTGTACTGGAACCTGGTGGGCTCCTCTTGTGCTTTTTAAAATCGTGAAACCGGTGTGGCGGCTGCTGAGGGAGGGAGAGGGGGTACGGAGAGGGTCAAACTTCGCCATAGTTGCTGACAGTTGTGCCGCTGGCCGTGGGGGGGGGGGCTTCTGCCAGGGCCGGGGGGAGTAGTGGGGGGTGGTGAGGAGGTGGGTTGTGGGGTCGGGGTGGACGGGCACGGAACACCATTGCCGCAGCCGATAAGGCAGCCACGCGGCTGCGCACACGGCTAACTGCCCACTGTGAACTTAGTGCCACGGGTCGTATAGGTGACCCCCCAGGGCACCCTCTAGGTGCCCTCTGGCCCCAGCCGACCCATCAGCTGTACGGGCGCGCTCCAGCACAGCCAGTGCCATCTTATTGGCCGGGATGAGTGTGTGTGGGGAGTGTAATGTGTCTGTGCGGCTGCAGCTTGTCAGCCTCCCGAGTGTCGATCACGGACCCGGCGAATCCCGCACCGTTCCTCATTGGAACGGATTGTGTTCCACGCGGCTCCGGTGCCGGCCCCTCGGCGGTAGCGGAATCGATCCAGGTGCGGCGCCAGATTCTCTGTCGTAAAAGTCCACGGATTCTGCGTCAGCGTCAACACTCTGTCTCAGAAACGGAGAATCCCGCCCACAATGTTTTGGCCTCAACTGCTTCCTGTGGGAACGGACTCCACAGATTCACCCATTCTCAGGGTGAAGACATTTCTCCTCACCTCTGTCCGAAATGGTCTCTCTCGTATCCTCGGACTGTGACTCCTGGTTCTGGACACCCCCACCATCGGGAACATCCTTCCTGCATCCACCCAGTCCAGTCCTGTTAGAATTTTATAGCTTTCTCTGAGATCCCCCCTCATTCTTCTGAACTCCAGCGTGAATATAATCCTAACCAACTAAATCGCTCCTCATATGTCAGCCCCACCATCCCAGGAATCATAGAACATAGAACATTACAGCGCAGTACAGGCCCTTCGGCCCTCGATGTTGCGCCGACCTGTGAAACCACTCTAAAGCCCATCTACACTATTCCCTTATCGTCCATATGTCTATCAGTCTGGTAAACCTTCATTGCTCTCCCTCCGTAGCAAGAACATCCTTCCTTACATAAGGAGACCAAAACTGCATACAATACTCCAGGTGTGGCCTGACCGAGCCCCTGTATAATTGCAGTAAAACATCCCTGCTCCTGTACGCGAATCCTCTCGCAATGGAGGTCAATATATCACTTGAATTTTTTGCCCCCCTGCTGTACCTGCATTCTTACCTTCAGCGACAGGTGTACAAGGACAGACAGGTCTCGTACATTCCCCTCTCTCAATCTATAGCCATTCAGATAATAATCTGCCTTCCTGTTTTTGCTACCAAAGCAGAAAACCTCCCATTTATCCACATTATGTTGTATTGCCATGCATCTCTGAAGTATCTCTGCATCCTCCTCACAGCTCACCCTCCCACCCAGCAATGCGTCATCGGCAAATTTGGAGATAAATCATTTAGTTCCCTCATCTAAATCATTAATTTGTATCGTGAATAGCTGGGTTGTATCATTGATCCCTGTGATACCCCACAATTTGGAAAAAGACACGTTTATTCCAAATCTTAGTTTCCTGTCTGCCAACCAGTTTTCTATCCATCTCAATACACGGCCCTCAATTCCGTACACGCTAACCTCTTATGTGGGACTTTGTCAAAAATCTTCTGAAAGTCCAAATAAACCACATCCGCTGGCTCCCCTCCACTGTCTCTGTCTTTAGCTTTGACAAAGGGTCATCGGACTCGAAACGTTAACTCTTTTCTCTCCCTACAGATGAACATAGAACATACAGTGCAGGCCATTCGGCCCATCGAGTATGCACCGACCCACTTAAGCCCTCACTTCCACCCTAACCCAATAACCCCTCCTAACCTTTTTTGGTCACTAAGGGCAATTTAACACGGCCAATCCACCTAACCTGTATGTCTTTCGGGACTTGTGGGAGGAAACCGGAGGAAACCCGCGCAGAAACGGGGAGAACGTGCAGACTCCGCACAGACAGTGATCCAGCGGGGAATTGAACCTGGGACCCTGGCGCTGTGAAGCCACAGTGCTAATCAGTTGTGCTACCGTGCTGCCCAGATGTTGCCAGACCTGCTGAGATTTTCCTGCATTTTCTTTTTGGTTTCAGAGTCCAGCATCCGCAGTAATTTGCTTTTATCCCCCTCATCAATTCTACTAGTTACATCTTCGAAGAATTCCAGTAGATTTGTCAAGCATGATTTCCCTTTCGTAAATCTGTGTTGACTCTGTCCAATCCTGCCAAGTGCTCTGCTATTAAATCTTTCACTTTTTTTTAAAATAAATATTTTATTGAAAATTTTTGGTCAACCAACACAGTACATTGTGCATCCTTTACACAATATTATAACAACACAAATAACAATGACCTATTTTATATAAACAAAAAACAAAAAATGAATAAATATTAAATAACAAAAATGAAAACTAGCCCTAATTGGCAACTGCCTTGTCACAAGTTACACCCCCCCCCGCCCACCCCCCCCCCCACCCCTTTCCCCCCCCCCCCCAAATCCTGGGCTGCTGCTGCTGCCTTCTTTTTCCCCTTCCATCTATCTATCCGCAAGGTATTCGACGAACGGTTGCCACCGCCTGGTGAACCCTTGAGCCGACCCCCTTAGGACGAACTTAATCCGCTCTAGCTTTATAAACCCCGCCATGTCATTTATCCAGGTCTCCACCCCCGGGGGCTTGGCTTCTTTCCACATTAGCAATATCCTGCGCCGGGCTACTAGGGACGCAAAGGCCAAAACATCGGCCTCTCTCGCCTCCTGCACTCCCGGCTCTTGTGCAACCCCAAATATAGCCAACCCCCAGCTTGGTTCGACCCGGACCCCCACTACTTTTGAAAGCACCTTTGTCACCCCCATCCAAAACCCCCGTAGTGCCGGGCATGCCCAAAACATATGGGTATGATTCGCTGGGCTTCTCGAGCACCTCGCACACCTATCCTCCACCCCAAAAAATTTACTGAGCCGCGCTCCAGTCATATGCGCCCTGTGTAATACCTTAAACTGAATCAGGCTTAGCCTGGTACACGAGGACGACGAGTTTACCCTACTTAGGGCATCCGCCCACAGCCCCTCCTTATTAAATCTTTCACAATGGACACCAGCATTTTCCCCACTATTGACGTCAGGCTGACTGGTCTATAATTCCCTGTTTTTTCTCTCTATCTCTCTTTGTAAATATTGGGGTGACATTAGCTACCCTCCAATCTGCAGGAACTGTTATAGAGTCTATAGAATCTTGGAAGATGACCACCAACATATCCATTATTTCTAGGGCCACTTCCTTATTAATAATAATAATAATAATAATAATAATCTTTATTGTCACAAGTAGGCTTACTCTAACGCTGCAATGAAGTTACTGTGAAAAGCCCCTAGTCGCCACATTCCGGCACCTGTTCGGGGACACAGAGGGAGAATTCAGAATGTCCAATTCACCCAACAAGCTCATCTTTCGGGACTTATAGGAGGAAACCGGAGCACCCGGAGGAAACCGGAGCACCCGGAGGAAACCCACGCAGACACGGGGAGAATGTGCAGACGGTGACCCAAGCCAGGAATCGAACCGGAGACCCCTGGCTCTGTGAAGCAACAGTGCTAACCACTGTGCCACCGTGCCGCCCATATTCTGGGATACAGATTAGGTATTCTGGGATGTAGATGTTCCCAATCCTCAGGACTCCTGTTCTGGACAATTTGTACGTCTCTCCCTCGGATTTAATGCTATCTCTAATTTCTCTTGTAAGCCATGGTTTGGTCATCTTTCCTGTTTTATTTTTTTGCGCCAAACAGGAATTAACAATTGTTGCAGTTCACCAACGCGCTCTTTGAATGATTACCGTTGCCTATCCATCATTGGATTGGATTTGTTTATTGTCACGTGTACCGAGGTACAGTGAAAAGTATTTTTCTGCGAGCAGCTCAACAGATCATTAAGTACATGAGAAGAAAAGGGAATAAAAGAAAATACATAATAGGGCAACACAACATATACAATGTAACTACAAAGCACTGGCATCGGATGAAGCATACAGGGTGTAGTGTTAATGAAGTCAGTCCATAAGAGGGTCATTTAGGAGTCTGGTGACAGTGGGGAAGAAGCTGTTTTTGAATCTGTTCGTGCGTGTTCTCAGACTTCTGTATCTCCTGCCCGATGGAAGAAGTTGGGAGAGTGAGTAAGCCGGGTGGGAGGGATCTTTGATTATGCTGCCCGCGTTCCCCAGGCAGCGGGAGGTGTAGATGGAGTCAATGGATGTGAGGCAGGTTTGTGTGATGGACTGGGCGGTGTTCACGACTCTCTGAAGTTTCTTGCGGTCCTGGGCCGAGCAGTTGCCATACCAGGCTGTGATGCAGCCCGATAGGATGCTTTCTATGGTGCATCTGTAAAAGTTGGTAAGGGTTAGTTTCCTGAGGAAGTATAGGCGCTGTTGTGTTTTCTTGGTTGTAGCGTCGACGTGGGTGGACCAGGACAGATTTTTGGAGATGTGCACCCCTAGGAATTTGAAACTGCTAACCATCTCCACCTCGGCCCCGTTGATGCTGACAGGGGTGTGTACAGTACTTTGCTTCCTGAAGTCAATTACCAGCTCTTTAGTTTTGCTGGCATTGAGGGAGAGATTGTTGCCGCTACACCACTCCACTAGGTTCTCTATCTCCCTCGTGTATTCTGACTCGTCGTTATTCGAGATCCGGCCCACTATGGTCATATCACCCTTTTAATTAACATCCCCCAATCCATCATAGCCAACTCGCACCACATACCTTCGTAGTTTCCTTTATTTAGATTCAGGACCTAAGCTTCAAATTCAATTACAACACTTCCCAGAACTCCCTCCCTAAGAGCACTGTGGGAGTACCTACACCACATGGACTGCAGTAGTTCAAGAAGGCAGCTCACCCCCACTTTCTCGAAGGCAATTAGGGATGGGCAGTAAATGGTTGCCGAGCCAACAATGCCCACATTCCTTGAATCGATAAAAAAGATCTAATCAGTTGTCTGGTCACCTGAACTGTGAAGCATCTTGGGATGTTTGACTGCATCGAGGCTGCTCTATAAATACAGGTTGTTGTTGTTGGTGGTGGTGGGTTGCAGGCCCAACACTGGTAAAGACTGTGACCCCTACCCTGAAGTTGTTGGAGTTATTTTCGGGGCCTTCCAGTGACCAGGCGGCGGGAGTGGAGCAGGCATCTGCACCACCGCCTCCCGCTGGCTCGGGGTTCCGGGAGGAGCCTGAGGGGATCCCGCCTGTCGATGATCCCGGTGGCGGGATCAAGGCAGGCCCTGGGTCGGTTGGTGGGCCCGTGTCGCCCGCCGCACTCAGTGTAGTGGAGGATTCGGGCCCGGAGGGCGACTGTCCGAAGGCCGTCAGCCGCCCAGTGTCGGGAGCGCAGGGTGCACGAGACGCTCTGTAGCGGGTCTCACTCGTGCTGACACTGTGTCGCCCCTCACCCCCTCTGGGGGTCTCCCGGAATCTGGCACATCATAATTGAAGGTTCTTTTGTTTTTCTGCCTCTGTAGGCCTATTGGGCCCCCCCTTCGCCAACACTCCGACTCCCTCCTTCCCCACCACCCTCCTTTCCTCTCACTCCCCCCCCCCCCCTTCCTTTCCCTTCTGCTGGTACAGAGGCCAGGGTATCTGGTCTCTCTAGCGCAAAGTTTAGTGCCTGTACCATTTGTTTTTGTTTGTAGAAATGTGTTGTGAACTGTTTTAGTAATCAGAGTATCCACCCCCCCCTCCCCGTACATTGGTACTGAGGGGAGGGTACCCTGGTCCTCCAACACAAAATGAGTGTTTGTACCGTTTGGCCTTGTATATATTTTTTTACTGTTTTAATGGAAAGATAATCATCTACCTCTCTCTCCTCCAGGTGAATGGGCACGCCTCACCCTGGACACCAAAACCGCATACTGGTTCTTGACCGTCTCTGAAGACGCCCGCTCGCTGTCGTTCGGATACGATTTGCAGCCTTACCCGTCCAATCCCGAGAGGTTCCGGACCCACCGCCAGATCCTCTGCTGCCAGAGTTTCACCTCGGGTTACCACTCTTGGGTGGTGCAGGCTGAAGGGATCGCCTGGGGGATCGGGATCGCGTACGGCAGCATTGCGAGGGAGGGCGAGCGTTCCGACCTGACCAACTCGGCCAAAGCCTGGTGCATTCACCTGAACCACGGCACGCTCACAGCCAGTCACAACGGGTTCCATATAGACATCATCAAGGAACCAGTATACACCAGGTTCCAGGTTGAGTTAGACTATGAGTCAGGTTATGTGTCATTTTACCAGGTTGCCGACAATCTCCAACACTTGTATACATTCAGAACCGACTTCCTCGAGCCTGTGTTTCCAGCATTTTCTTGTTTCTACATTTCCTCCATAAAACTCTGCTAGGTGGATTATTACATAGACACCCATTCGGCCCAACAGATCAATGCTGGTGGTTAATCTCCACATGGACCTCCTTCCACCTCAGCATATCTTTCTGCCATCTTTCGCTTATCTAGATTCCTCTTAGATGCATCTATGCTTATCATCTCAATCACTCCGTGTCACTCGCGGGGATTTACTAGCGATTAGCTTATACTTATGGTTTGAGTAATGCTCCGCAAGGCACGTCTGCTATTGGCCTCCACCACACCCTCTCCACATCAATCCCATTAATGTTTTATTTCTTAAGTTTAAGGATTTTTAAAAAGTGTTCTTGGAATGGGAACATCACTGGCAAGATCAGCGTTTCTCACACATCCCTAATGGAGCTGATTAAAGCTGTAACTTACTAAGAGTAGCTCACGAGCTTACTCAGTTACAACTGCAGGATGTTTTCAACAAGATTAAACAGTGCGTCACAAAGTCTGGGGGTTATTTGGAAGCTTAGACATTTGAACTGTACTGTGCGGAATTTTATGAATTATGCTTTCGTATGTCATTTACAGTTTGCATCCAAACATTATTAAAGCTTCAAAGTTGCACGAGTACTTTGTCGAGAAATGGTCCATCTTCACTGCCAACATTTTTTCACCAAAAATATACTTTGAAAAAAATATTTTTATTCAAGTTTTAACATTTTAATGGTCGCACAATATAACATTTCCAACTGAAATGACCCCAAAGCAGTCCCACAAGCCCCCCCCCCCCCCAGTCCAACCCTCCCCCACCCAGCTCTTCAAAATGTAATATAACAGACTCCGTCTCTTGTGGAACCCCTCACTCGTCCCCCTCAAGGCGAATTTCACCCTTTCCAAACACAGGAACTCCATTAAATCCCCCAGCCACACGGTGGCCGAGGGCGGACAAGCTGACCTCCACCCCAATAGGAGCCGCCAGCGAGCGATCAATGAGGCAAAGGCTAACGCATCTGCCCCCGCACCCGTCGGCAGCTCCACAGAGCCCGATACCCCGAATATGGCCACCGGGGGATTGGGGTCCAAGTCCCCCTGTCAGATCGCCGACATGGCGACGAAGAACGACCCCCAAAACTTCCCCAACTTCGGGCAGGACCAGAACATATGCACATGATTAGTTGGGTGGTCGTTTCTCGGCCTTTTGGCTAAGATCAAGCTTAGCGCTTCTCGGCCTTTTGGCTAAGATCAAGCTTAGCGCTTCTCGGCCTTTTGGCTAAGATGAACGTGAGGCCAACTGTAATGCCTGGATCTGGTATGTCTCCCTTGTGGGGACCATGATTGGATTCAATTTGAATTGTTTTTTGGAGCAGGCAAGGAGCTGGATTAGGGGTTGGCTCCTGTCCACACTCTGAGCTCAGGCTTTGTAACTCTGATAAAGTAATAAAAGAAAAATGATTGGCTGGGCCCCTCCCACACACACATGGACTCACACACATCCTCCACCCTTCAAACAACCGGCTCACCCTTGCCTTTGTCAGGTGCGTCCTATGTACCACTTCTAACTGAATCAGCCCCTACCTCGCTCGCGAGGTTGAAGCATTCACCCTCTGCCCACCCTCCACAGCACCTCATATCACAATCCCTCCAGCTCCATCCCCAATTCCTCTTCCCACTTGGACCCCATCCAGAGAAGCCCGTCTTCCAATATCCTCACGTAAATTGCCGAGACAACCCTGCCTGCCCAGCCCCCCCCCCCCACTGACAACACCCCCTCCAACAACGAGGAGGGCAGTGGCACCGGGAAGGTCGGGCAGACCTTTTTTACAAAGTCGCGCACCTCCATATACCTGAACACCCCCCCCGCCCCGGGGTACCCCATTCTTCGTCTCCAGCTCCTCCAAGTTTGCAAATCGATCTTCCAAAAACAGATCCATCACTTCCGCCAGCCCTTGTTCCTCCCAATCCTGAAACCTTGTATCCATCATCCCAGGCTCAAATCCATGGTTCCCTCGGATCGGCATCATCTTCGACCCCGCCCCCAATTTAAACTGCTGCTGAATCGGCCTCCAAATTCCCAACATGGCCACCACCACTGGGCTTCCTCTGTACCTCCCTGGGGTAAACGGGAGGGGGCGCCATTGTCAGCGCCCGAAACTCCGGCCCTTACAGAATCCAGACTCCAACTTCACCCACAGTGTCAAAGAACAAAGAAAAATTACAGCACAGGAACAGGTCCTTCGGCCCTCCAAGCCTGCGCCGATCCAGATCCTCTATCTAAAACGGTCACCTATTTTCTAAGGATCTGTATCCCTCTGCTCCCTGCCCATTCATGTATCTGTCTCGATACATCTTAAATGACGCTATCGTGCCCCCCTCTACCACCAAAATGGAGAACTGTGACCAGTGGTGTTCCACAGGGATCCGTGCTGGGACCACTGTTGTTTGTGATATACATAAATGATCTGGAGGAAAGTATAGGTGTTCTGACTAGCAAGTTTGCAGATGACACTAAGATTGGTGGAGTTGCAGATAGTGAAGGGAACTGTCAGAGAATACAGCAGAATATAGATAGATTGGAGAGATGGGCGGAGAAATGGCAGGTGGAGTTCAATCCGGGCAAATGTGAGGTGATGCATCTTGGAAGATCCAATTCAAGAGCAAACTATACGGTAAATGAAAAAGCCCTGGGGAAAATTGATGTACAGAGAGATCTGGGTGTTCAGGTCCATTGTACCCTGAAGGTGGCTGCGCAGGTCACTAGAGTGGTCAAGAAGGCATACAGCAAAAGAAAGTAACCTGAGTTCATCTCATTCGTTCGCACACTCGTCCTCTGGTCCTTGTACAACAACCTCACCCACGCCACAAACCTTGGCCCAATCCCAAACCTCTCCAACGCCACAAACAAATAGCTCCGCTCCACCTGATCAAATGCCTTCCCTGCATCCAGCGCTACCTCCTTGATCTCGTGGGCTTCCTGGCAGTCTTCACGACTCGAGGGCTTCGCTGCAGTGTTAATGTAAGCCTGCTTGTGACAATAAATATTATTTTAAAAAAGGCCCTGTGAGGCGTCGGAGTCAGAATCCCGCCCACAAGTGGCGGGACCAAATGGTACACGGTTTTAAACCGACTTGGGCGAACGTACCCAAGTATCGACCGGCATCGCGGGATCCATCGGCCTCCCCAGCGCTCGGTGTGGGGGTGGGGGGGGGGGGTGGGGGGTGTCTCCCGGGCCATCGGAGATCCCTGGGTGGTCAGGGTCAGTACAGCGTGGCTCCTTGGCCCTCTCCCTGGAACACAGCATGCATTACCAGGCTGGCAGGAGCACTGCCTGGGTGCCAGTGCCAAGGGCCAGGGCGAGGGGGACCATGCCTACGAAAGAAGGGTTGCAAAGGGGTTTGAAGTGTGCGGGTGTGCAGGGCAGGTAAGTAGGGGCCTCTGGGATGTTGGGGGTGTGATGGTAGGAGGTCCTGGAAGGGAGCTTGGGAGGGCCTGAAGAGGGTGGATCCACAGGGACCCCATAGTGTAGTATTTTCATTGGGGCATGTGAGGTAGTTGCCATGTGTGTGGGGTTCGAATCCTGATGGGGGCTGATGGTGATGTTTGAATTCAATAAAAATTTGGAATTAAAGATCTAAAGGTGACCATGAAACCATTGCTGATTGTCGTAAAACTAGGTAAACTACGTAATTTGGACGTTCTGAATTGTCCCTGTGCATCCGAACAGGCGGCGAAATGTGGCGACCAGGGGCTTTTCACAGTAACTTCATTGCAGTGTTAATGTAAGCCTATTTGTGACAATAAAGATTATTATTATTAAATACCCAGGACTCTGATCCTTGAGGGAAGGAAATCTGCTGTCCTTATCCGGCCTGGCCTACATGTGACTCCAGGCCCACTTAACTGCTGGTGCCAAGCCCATGTCCCATGAACAAATAAATAAAAAAAACAGTGGCACAGATTTAAGGTAAGGGGCAGGAGAGTTAGAGGGGATTTGAGGAAAAGCTTTTTCACGCAGAGCGTGGTGGGTGTTAGGAACTGACTGCCTGGAAGGGTGGTCGAGCCGGGAAGCCTCACAACATTGAAGAAATGTCTGTTTGAGCACTTGAAACACCACAGCATACATGGCTATGGGCTAAGTGCTCGAAAATGGGAATAGAGTTGATAGGTGCATGATGGCGGTACAGACACGATGGGCCGAATGGACTCTTTCTGCTCTCAAGCTCAATGACATTGGGGGCTGGTTTAGCAAAGTGGGCTAAACAGCTGGCTTGTAATGCAGAACAAAACTGTAATGTTCTATGTTCTATGTAATGCAGAACAAGGCCAGCAGCGCGGGTTCAATTCCCGTACCGGCCTCCCCGAACAGGCGCCGGGATGTGGCGACTAGGGGTTTTTCACAGTAACTTCATTGAAGCCTACTTGTGACAATAAGCGATTATTATCATCACATTAGTCCATCCTCCCTCCAGCGGCAGCGCTGTTTCTCCTCACTCCCAGATTACATCAGGCAGCTGCTGCAGTTCAGCCTCCCTCCAGCGGCAGTGCTGTTTCTCCCCACTCCCAGATTACATCATCCAGCTGCTGCAGTTCAGGCTCCCTCCAGCGGCAGTGCTGTTTCTCCTCACTCCCAGATTACATCATCCAGCTGCTGCAGTTCAGCCTTCCTCCAGCGGCAGCGCTGTTTCTCCACACTCCCAGATTACAGGAAAGGAGGGGTCACCCTGTTAGGGGTTTTCGATAAGCCTCCGAAAAGTTCCAGAGATGTAGAGGAAAGGATTGCAAAGATGATTCTGGATAGGAGCGAAAGCAACAGGGTAGTTGTTATGGGGGACTTTAACTTCCCAAATATTGACTGGAAACGCTATAGTTCGAGTACTTTAGATGGGTCTGTTTTTGTCTAATGTGTGCAGGAGGGTTTCCTGACACAGTATGTAGATAGGCCAACGAGAGGCGAGGCCATATTGGATTTGGTACTGGGTAATGAACCAGGACAGGTGTTAGATTTGGAGGTAGGTGAGCACTTTGGTGATAGTAACCACAATTCGATTAAGTTTACTTTAGTGATGGAAAGGGATAGGTATATACTGCAGGGCAAGAATTATATCTGGGGGAAAGGCAATTATGATGCGATGAGGCAAGACTTAGGATGCATCGGATGGAGAGGAAAACTGCAGGGGATGGGCACAATGGAAATGTGGAGCTTGTTCAAGGAACAGTTACTGTGAGTCCTTGATAAGTATGTACCTGTCAGGCAGGGAGGAAGTGGTCGAACAAGGGAACCGTGGTTTACTACAGCAGCCGAAACACTTGTCAAGAGGAAGAAGGAGGCTTATGTAAAGATGAGACATGAAGGTTCAGTTAGGGCGCTCGAGAGTTACAAGTTAGCTAGGAAGGACCTAAAGAGAGAGCTAAGAAGAGCCAGGAGGGGACATGAGAAGTCTTTGGCAGGTAGGATCAAGGATAACCCTAAAGCTTTCTATCGATATGTCAGGAATAAACGAATGACAGTAGTGGGAAGTTGTGCTTGGAGTCCGAGGAGATAGGAGAGGTGCTAAATGAATATTTTTCATCAGTGTTCACACAGGAAAAAAACAATGTTGTCGAGGAGAATACTGAGATTCAGGCTACTAGACTAGAAGGGCTTGAGGTTCATAAGGAGGAGGTGTTAGCAATTCTGGAAAGTGTGAAAATAGATAAGTCCCCTGGGCCGGATGGGATTTATCCTAGGATTCTCTGTGAAGCTAGGGAGGAGATTGCTGAGCCTTTGGCTTTGATCTTTAAGTCATCTTTGTCTACAGGAATAGTGCCAGAAGACTGGAGGATAGCAAATGTTGTCCCCTTGTTCAAGAAGGGGAGTAGAGACAACCCCGGTAACTACAGACCAGTGAGCCTTACTTTTGTTGTGGGCAAAATCTTGGAAAGGTTTATAAGAGATAGGATGTATAATCATCTGGAAAGGAATAATTTGATTAGAGATAATCAACACGGTTTTGTGAAGGATAGGTCGTGCCTCACAAACCTTATTGAGTTCTTTGAGAAGGTGACCAAACAGGTGGATGAGGGTAAAGCAGTTGATGTGGTGTATATGGATTTCAGGAAAGCATTTGATAAGGTTCCCCACCGTAGGCTACTGCAGAAAATACGGAAGCATGGGATTCAGGGTGATTTAGCAGTTTGGATCAGAAATTGGCCAGCTGGAAGAAGACAAAGGGTGGTGGCTGATGGGAAATGTTCAGACTGGAGTCCAGTTACTAGTGGCGTACCACAAGGATCTGTTTTGGGGCCACTGCTGTTTGTCATTTTTATAAATGACCTGGAGGAGGGCGTAGAAGGATGGGTGAGTAAATTTGCAGATGACACTAAAGTCGGTGGAGTTGTGGACAGTGCGGAAGGATGTTACAAGTTACAGAGGGACATAGATAAGCTGCAGCGCTGGGCTGAGAGGTGGCAAATGGAGTTTAATGCAGAAAAGTGTGAGGTGATTCATTTTGGAAGGAATAATAGGAAGACAGAGTACTGGGTTAATGGTAAGATTCTTGGCAGTGTGGATGAGCAGAGAGATCTCGGTGTCCATGTACATAGATCCCTGAAAGTTGCCACCCAGGTTGAGAGGGTTGTTGAGAAGGCGTACGGTATGTTAGTTTTTATTGGTAGAGGGATTGAGTTTCGGAACCATGAGTCATGTTGTAGCTGTACAAAACTCTGGTGCGGCCGCATTTGGAGTATTGCGTGCAATTCTGGTCGCCACATTATAGGAAGGATGTGGAAACATTTAAAGCATTCAGAGGAGATTTACCAGAACATTGCCTGGAATGGAGGGAAGATCTTATGAGGAAAGGCTGAGGGACTTGAGGCTGTTTTCATTAGAGAGAAGAAGGTTAAGAGGTGACTTAATTGAGGCATACAAGATGATCAGAGGATTGGATAGGGTGGACAGTGAGAGCCTTTTTCCTCGGATGGTGATGTCTAGCACGAGGGGACATAGCTTTAAATTGAGGGGAGATAGATATAGGACAGATGTCAGAGGTAGGTTCTTTACTCAGAGAGTACTAAGGGCGTGGAATGCCCTGCCTGCAACAGTAGTGGACTCGCCAACACTAAGGGCATTCAAATGGTCATTGGATAGACATATGGACAATAAGGGGATAGTGTAGATGGGCTTTAGAGTGGTTTCACAGGTCGGCGCAACATCGAGGGCCGAAGGGCCTGTACTGCGCTGTAATGTTCTATGTTCTAAGAAGTCAATGAATGGTTGCCACCTCCAGGTGCACCCTAACAACGACCCTCTCAAGGCGAATTTGATTTTCTCCAAGCCCAGGAAACTCGCCATGTCTGACAGCCAGGCTTCCGACTTCGGGGGGGGGTTGAGTCCCTCCAAGCTAGAAGTGTCCGTCTCCGGGCTACCAGGGAAGCAAAGGTCAAAACGTCGGCCTCTTTCTCCCCCTGGACTTCCTCAGAAACCCCAATAATCGCCACCTCCGGACCTAATGCCACCCTTTTGCTGATTTTCTCCTTGGTTCAATTGCTCTGTTTTATTACCTTTGCTCGAGTCGCCAGGTATCTTTATGATACCGCCACGAGGTTCAAGTCGGAGTAATGATCAATAACCCAATGCACCGGTTAGTAAGATTTAAATCAAAGCACATTTATTATACACAGTAATTGCTACTCATGCACAAATTCTACGTCTAAGCTACTTCTACAACTAACAGGCCGATACTTAACTTTGGACTGGCCCACCAGGTCAGGGGAACAAATGGCCTTTCGTTCGGGTTCTGAGTCTGCGGGATTCGAAGTTGGTACGGATTGGTAGCGAGGAGCGCCTATCCCGTAGCGAGCGTTGAATTAAGACTTACGATTATCGATCTTCACTACACCGGTCACGGTCAATGTTGGTTCGTGTTGCTGGGTGACCCGGGCAGGAAGAAGAGAGTGAAGAGGAGCTGCTGAAGAGTGAAGAGAGCAATTTGAACTCGGGGCTCAACTCTTATAGTCCCCAGGGGCTTCCCGCCTTTCGGGGCGGATCCTGTACCTGGTCCCAATCGCTTGGTTCGATTTTCTCCAATACTGGAGCGGTTCCCTGATCGATGGGCGGTCTTGAGGTGCTCGTTCACCTCCTTTGTGTTGGCTCCTGCTGGCGCCGAGGAGTCTGGCTTTGCTTTGTGTGTCAAAATGTTACTTATTGTTCCCGGGGATTGCTCATCAGTGCAGATGGCTGTTACTTTGTTATGCTGATGGTCGCTGGTATCGATGTTGTCTGGTTTTTTGCAGAGGTAAATACACAGCAAACCTGCAGCCGCTGGTTTCTGTCTTGTTGGCTGATTTTCCCATCAGCCTTTGCCGTTCGCCATTTTAAATTGGGAGTTGGCCACTTTAGGTGGCTACAGGCCCTCCTTGTGATCCTAACGCGAAGTGTGAAGGATCACATAACTATGTTGCTTTCCATTCCCTGACCTGGGGGGCACTTCTTTCATGGCCTCTACACTGACCATAACTATGCAAAAAATTTTTAACTGGCAATTCTAAGGGGCGTTATGTCAAACAGGGACATGCATTACAAAACAATAAAAAATGGGAACCTCTAACTATTCTTAATACACTACACTCACTTAAACATTTCATTATCCTAACTTCCTCAACCATACAACAAAATGATAGCAGTTTATACACAGTTTTCCTGGCTTGGCAGTCAAGCTCAGGATCGTACAATTTGCTCATGAACAGTTCTTTACATTTCTTTATTTACAATAAAACCGCAAATGAATGCTCTTTATTATAGATCGCGGGGGTCGGGGTCTTGGATAGAAGAGGGGCAGAAATGGTTGTTGGAGGTCCCTGGTTATAGATGTTTCAATAAGATTAGGGAGGGTGGTAAAAGAGGTGGGGGGGGGGCATTGTTAATTAGAGATAGTATAACAGCTGCAGAAAGGCAGTTCGAGGAGTATCAGCCTACTGAGGTAGTATGGGTTGAAGTCAGAAATAGGAAAGGAGCAGTCACCTTGTTAGGAGTTTTCCAAAGGCCCCCCAATAGTAGCAGAGATGTGGAGGAACAGATTGGGAAACAGATTTTGGAAAGGTGCAGAAGTCACAGGGTAGTAGTCATGGGTGACTTTAACTTCCCAAACATTGAGTGGAAACTCTTTAGATCAAATAGTTTGGATGGGGTGGTGTTTGTGCAGTGTGTCCAGGAAGCTTTTCTAACACAGTATGTAGATTGTCCGACCAGAGGAGGGGCAATATTGGATTTAGTACTTGGTAATGAACCAGGGCAAGTGATAGATTTGTTAGTGGGGGAGCATTTTGGAGATAGTGACCACAATTCTGTGACTTTCACTTTAGTAATGGAGAGGGATAGGTGCGTGCAACAGGGCAAGGTTTACAATTGGGGGAAGGGTAAATACGATGTTGTCAGACAAGAATTGAAGTGCACAAGTTGGGAACATAGGCTGTCAGGGAAGGACACAAGTGAAATGTGGAACTTGTTCAAGGAACAGGTACTACGTGTCCTTGATATGTATGTCCCTGTCAGGCAGGGAAGAGATGGTCGAGTGAGGGAACCATGGTTGACAAGAGAGGTTGAATGTCTTGTTAAGAGGAAAAAGGAGACTTATGTAAGGCTGAGTAAACAAGGTTCAGACAGGGCATTGGAGGGATACAAGATAGCCAGGAGGGAACTGAAGAAAGGGATTAGGAGAGCTAAGAGAGGGCATGAACAATCTTTGGCGGGTAGGATCAAGGAAAACCCCAAGGCCTTTTACACATATGTGAGAAATATGAGAATGACTAGAGCGAGGGTAGGTCCGATCAAGGACAGTAGCGGGAGATTGTGTATTGAGTCTGAAGAGATAGGAGAGGTCTTGAACGAGTACTTTTCTTCTGTATTTACAAATGAGAGGGGCCATATTGTTGGAGAGGACAGTGTGAAACAGACTGGTAAGCTCGAGGAAATACTTGTTAGGAAGGAAGATGTGTTGGGCATTTTGAAAAACTTGAGGATAGACAAGTCCCCCGGGCCTGACGGGATATATCCAAGCATTCTATGGGAAGCAATAGAGATTAAATTGCAGAGCCGTTGGCAATGATCTTTTCGTCCTCACTGTCAACAGGGGTGGTACCAGGGGATTGGAGAGTGGCGAATGTCGTGCCCCTGTTCAAAAAAGGGACTAGGGATAACCCTGGGAATTACAGGCCAGTTAGTCTTACTTTGGTGGTAGGCAAAGTCATGGAAAGGGTACTGAAGGATAGGATTTCTGAGCATCTGGAAAGACATTGCTTGATTAGGGATAGTCAGCACGGATTTGTGAGGGGTAGATCTTGCCTTACAAGTCTTATTGAATTCTTTGAGGAGGTGACCAAGCATGTGGATGAAGGTAAAGCAGTGGATGTAGTGTACATGGATTTTAGTAAGGCATTTGATAAGGTTCCCCATGGTAGGCTTCTGCAGAAAGTAAGGAGGCATGGGATAGTGGGAAATTTGGCCAGTTGGATAACGAACTGACTAACCGATAGAAGTCAGAGAGTGGTGGTGGATGGCAAATATTCAGCCTGGATCCCAGTTACCAGTGGCGTACCGCAGGGATCAGTTCTGGGTCCTCTGCTGTTTGTGATTTTCATTAATGACTTGGATGAGGGAGTTGAAGGGTGGGTCAGTAAATTTGCAGACGATACGAAGATTGGTGGAGTTGTGGATAGTGAGGAGGGCTGTTGTCGGCTGCAAAGAGACATAGGTAGGATGCAGAGCTGGGCTGAGAAGTGGCAGATGGAGTTTAACCCTGAAAAGTGTGAGGTTGTCCATTTTGGAAGGACAAATATGAATGCGGAATACAGGGTTAACGGTAGAGTTCTTGGCAATGTGGAGGAGCAGAGAGATCTTGGGGTCTATGTTCATACATCTTTGAAAGTTGCCACTCAAGTGGATAGAGCTGTGAAGAAGGCCTATGGTGTGCTAGCGTTCATTAACAGAGGGATTGAATTTAAGAGCCGTGAGGTGATGATGCAGCTGTACAAAACTTTGGTAAGGCCACATTTGGAGTACTGTGTACAGTTCTGGTCGCCTCATTTTAGGAAGGATGTGGAAGCTTTGGAAAAGGTGCAAAGGAGATTTACCAGGATGTTGCCTGGAATGGAGAGTAGGTCTTACGAGGAAAGGTTGAGGGTGCTAGGCCTTTTCTCATTAGAACGGAGAAGGATGAGGGGCGACTTGATAGAGGTTTATAAGATGATCAGGGGAATAGATAGAGTAGACAGTCAGAGACTTTTTCCCCGGGTGGAACAAACCATTACAAGGGTACATAAATTTAAGGTGAATGGTGGAAGATATAGGGGGGATGTCAGAGGTAGGTTCTTTATCCAGATAGTAGTGGGGGCATGGATTGCATTGCCTGTGGAAGTAGTTGGGAAACATTAGGGACCTTCAAGCAGCTATTGGATAGGTACATGGATTAGGGTAAAATTATATAGTGTAGATTTATTTGTTCTTAAGGGCAGCACGGTAGCATTGTGGATAGCACAATTGCTTCACAGCTCCAGGGTCCCAGGTTTGATTCCGGCTTGGGTCACTGTCTGTGCGGAGTCTGCACATCCTCCCCGTGTCTGCGTGGGTTTCCTCCGGGTGATCCGGTTTCCTCCCACAGTCCAAAGATGTGCAGGTTAGGTGGACTGGCCATGATAAATTGCCCTTAGTGTCCAAAATTGCCCTTAGTGTTGGGTGGAGGTGTTGACTTTGGGTAGGGTGCTCTTTCCAAGGGCCGGTGCAGACTCGGTGGGCCGAATGGCCTCCTTCTGCACTGTAAATTCTATGCTAATCTATGATTAATCTAGGACAAAGGTTCGGCACATCACCGTGGGCCGAAGGGCCTGTTCTGTGCTGTATTTTTCTATGTTCTATGGTCGTATCCGAAAATAGGGGATCTGATCCTATATACCGGGGTTCGAGAGCGGTAGGCTCTCCGTCTCCATTTCCGTAGACGCATAGTCTGCACGATGCAGCAGAGTATCGCCAATACTAGTAAGGTTTCTATTACATATGACAGAGTACCAGGTTATAAACCTGGCACACCAAGATGGTGCGGTGTCGCTGGTGACTGGTCTCTGGGGACTGTGGGGAAGTGAAACATTAACGGCTGGGGGGCTTGAGGTCATGGGGTTCACGTTCACTCGCAACCAAATGTCCATAAACATGATGCTGATCCATGTGGAGGAAGTCCTCATGGTGCTTCTTCTTTTCTTTCCTTCTCTTCTCCGGTCCTGGAGCTTCTGGGGTTCTGTGGAAACAAGCATAGTGTCTGTAACTATCTTGGTTTAACATCTCGTACGATAATCTGTCCTTTAGTGTCAAACCCCCGCCAGTTTCTCCTAAATTTCGGACACGCTGTGGTAGGCTATATTAGGGGTATCGCGGTACCTAGGTGGGATGTACCTTATACTGTAGTATGAGTGGTGGAACCTGCCTGCTGGTTCCGCCCAGCAGGCGGAGCATAAGAGTCTGTGTTTCACCCACAGCAGTCATTCTGTACCGAAGCTGCTGGGGTAACTACTTGTTCATTAAAGCCTTCAATTGGACGACAATCTCGCTTCAGTAGTGATTGATTGTGCATCAATTTAATGAACAAAATTGAAGAATGGCTGCTCTCCGCATCAAGCCAGAGTGTCTACAGCAACTTTTAAACATTGGCTGGCATGTTTCAGTGGGTACATCAGGACGGCCCCGACTACCCCCAGAGAGGAACAGAAAATGCAAGTCCTCCACTCAAGGGTGAGCCCAGAAATCTACACGCTTATCGAAGACGCGGACGGTTTCGAGGACGCAATGACTTTGTTAAACGAGCTTTACGTCCGCACTGTGAATCATGTATACGCTCGGCATCTTTTAGCTACCAGACGGCAGATCCCAGGGGAATCACTGGACGATTTTTTACCGCGCATTGTTAGTGTTAGGTAGAAACTGTAACTATCCACAAGTCTCAGCCAATGATCACACCAAACTCTTAATACAGGATGCTTTTGTTGCGGGCATGCTGTCCTCTAAAATCCGCCAACGACTGCTGGAAAATGACACACTAGGGCTTAAAGAGGCACGGAAACTTGCGCACTCCCTAGATGTAGCCTCCCGCAACGCCCTGGCTTACGTTCCCGACCGCGTGGTACCCGCATGGACAGGGTGGACCCCACCCGCAGCCGATTCCAAAGCACCCCTAAATTCCCCATAAGCTTGTGCAGTGCGGCAGCCAGGAAACCCCGGGGGGGGGGGGGGGGCCTGATGATATTTATGCGGGCAAAACAAACACCCCCGGCAACGCTGCCCGTCCAGATCCGCAATCTGCATGGGCTGCGGGAAGAAGGGGCACCTCATGGTAGTATGCCAGGCCCGGTCGGCCGCCGCTGTCTCCACAGGCGAACCGGGCCAGCTGCCATTCCTCTCCTCACAGGCAATGTGCAATTCATGGGGGCAGCCATCTTGGATGACGTCTCAGGACCCCGGCTCGGCTGGCCATGTATCGCCTGATGAGATCTCCCAGCCAGCCATGTGCGTGCGATTCATGGGACAGCCATCTGGGATGACGTCTCAGGCCCCCGACTCGGGTGGCTGTGTATAGCCCGACGAGATCTCTCAGCTTCTGCCACAACTTGCCTCAGTGACACTGGACCAGTCTCGGCCCCGAACGCTTTCAACCGCTACAACGTCGATACTCATCAACGGGCACAAGACATCCTGCTTGATCGACTCTGGGAGCACGGAGAGCTTCATCCATCCCAACACGGTAAGACACTGCTCCCTCACTGTACACCCGATTAAACAAAAGATCTCCCTGGCCTCTGGGTCCCACTCTGTGGAGATCCGGGGAAACTGCATAGGCAACCTCACGGTCCAGGGCGTGGAGTTCAATAACTTCCGACTCTACGTCCTCCCCCATCTCTGCGCTGCCACACTCCTGGGATTGGACTTCCAGTGTAACCTGCAAAGTTTAACGTTCAAATTCGGCGGCCCCATACCCCCCCTCACTGTCTGCGGCCTCGCGACCCTCAAGGTCGACCCGCCTTCCCTGTTTGTAAACCTTACCCCCGATTGAAAACCCATCGCCACCAGGAGCAGAGGTACAGTGCCCAGAACTGGGCCTTCAACAGGTCGGAAGTCTAACGGTTACGAAAGGAAGGCATTATCGAGGCCAGCAACAGCCCCTGGAGAGCTCAAGTGGTGGTTGTAAAGACCGAGGAGAAACACAGGATGGTCATAGACTACAGTCAGACCATCAACAGGTATACGCAGCTCGACACGTACCCTCTCCCCTGCATATCTGAAATGGTCAACCAGATAGCGCAATACAAGGTTTTCTCCACAGCAGACCTTAAATCAGCCTACCACCAGCTCCCCAATCGCCCGGACGACCGCAAGTACACTGCATTCGAAGCAGATGGGCGGCTCTACCACTTTCTAAGGGTTCCCTTTGGTGTCACAAATGGGGTCTCAGTCTTCCAACAGGAGATGGACCGAATGGTTGACCGGTACGGTCTGCGGGCCACGTTCCCGTACCGCGACAATGTCACCATCTGCGGCCACGACCAGCAGGACCACGACACCAACCTCCGCAAATTCCTCCATACCGCAAAAATCCTTAACTTAACCTATAACAAGGACAAATGCGTGTTTAGCACCGATCGCCTAGCCATCCTCGCCTACGTAGTGCATGATGGAATCATAGACCCAGATCCCGAACGCATGCGCCCCCTCATGGAGTTTCCCCTCCCCCACTGCTCCAAGGCCCTGAAATGTTGCCTGGGCTTCTTTTCTTATTACGCCCACTGGGTCCCCAATTCTGCGGACAAGGCCCGCCCACTAATCAAGTCCATGGTTTTTCCCCTATCGGCAGAGGCCCGCCAGGCTTTCAGTCGCATCAAAGCAGACATCGCCAGGCGACGATGCACGCAATTGATGAGTCCCTCCCCTTCCAGGTCGAGAGCGACGCATCAGACGTAGCTCTGGCTGCCACCCTCAATCAGGCGGGCAGACCCGTGGCCTTCTTTTCACGCACCCTCCACGCCTCAGAAATCCGCCATTCCTCCGTCGAGAAGGAGGCCCAGGCCTTCGACGAAGCTGTGCGGCATTGGAGGCATTACCTGGCCAGCAGGAGATTCACTCCTCACTGACCAACGGTCGGTACCCTTCATGTTTGACAATGCACAGCGGGGCAAAATTAAAGAATGATAAGATCTTACTGTGGAGGATCGAGCTCTCCACCTATAATTACGAGATTTTGTATCGTCCCGAGAAGCTCAACAAGCCGCCTGACGCCCTGTCCCGCGGCACTTGTGCCAGTGTACAAATAGACCGACTCCGGACCCTCCACGAAAACCTCTGCCACCCGGGGGTCACCCGGTTCTTCCACTTTGTTAAAACCCGCAATCTGCCCTACTCCATCGAGGAGGTCAGGGCCGTAACCAGAAACTGCCAAATCTGCGCGGAGTGCAAGCCGCACTTCTACAGGCCAGAGAAAGCGCACCTGGTGAAGGATTCCCGCCCCTTTGAACGCCTCAGCGTGGATTTCAAAGGGCCCCTTCCCTCCACCGACCACAACACGTATTTCTTTTTAAAAAAAAATATATTTTATTCAAGTTTTTTGGCCGAACATAACAATACGTAGTGTTTCTTTTACACAACAATAAAGCAATATAAATAACCGTGGCCAGTTTTAAACAAATAAATAAGTAATATATAAACAAAACAAAAAAACAAAACTAAATGGCAACTGCCTTGTCCAAAATAAATACTCTCCAAAAATACAATCCAATAATCCAATATACAATTACATATACCAAATACCTATACATATACAATAACATCCCTGAGAGTCCGTCCGATTCCTCCCCCCCGCCCTTCCCCCCCCGCCCCCCCCCCCGGGTTGCTGCTGTTGTCTACTTCTTTTCCATTCCCTCTACCTTTCTGTGAGGTAGTCGACGAACGGTTGCCACCGCCTGGTGAACCCCTGAGCCGAACCCCTTAACACAAACTTAATCCGTTCTAACTTTATAAACCCTGCCATATCGTTTATCCGGGTCTCCACCCCCGGGGGTTTGGCTTCCTTCCACATTAACAATATCCTGCGCCGGGCTACAAGGGACGCAAAGGCCAACACGTCAGCCTCTCTCGCCTCCTGCACTCCCGGCTCTTCTGCAACCCCAAATATAGCCAACCCCCAGCTTGGTTCGACCCGGACCCCCACCACCTTCGAAAGCACCTTTGTCACCCCCACCCAGAACCCCTGTAGTGCCCGGCATGACCAAAACATATGGGTATGATTCGCTGGGCCTCTCGAGCATCTCGCACACCTATCCTCTACCCCAAACAATTTACTAAGCCGTGCTCCAGTCATATGCGCCCTGTGTAGCACCTTAAATTGTATCAGTCTTAGCCTGGCACACGAGGACGATGAGTTTACCCTACATCGGGCATCAGCCCACAGCCCCTCCTCAATCTCCTCCCCCAGTTCTTCTTCCCATTTCCCTTTCAGCTCATCTACCATGATCTCCCCCTTGTCCCTCATCTCCCTGTATATGTCCGCTATCTTACCGTCCCCCACCCATGTCTCTGAGATCACTCTATCCTGCACTTCCTGCGTCGGGAGCTGCGGGAATTCCCTCACCTGTTGCCTCGCAAAAGCCCTCAATTGCATATCCCGAAATGCATTCCCTTGGGGCAACCCATATTTCTCCGTCAGCGCTCCCAGACTCGCAAACGTCCCATCTACAAATAGATCTCTTAGTTGTACTACCCCAGCTCTTTGCCATGCTCCAAATCCCCCATCCATTCTCCCCGGAACGAACCTATGATTGTTTCTTATCGGGGACCGCACCGAAGCTCCCGTCCCTCCCCTATGCCATCTCCACTGCCCCCAAATTTTCAATGTAGCCACCACCACCGGGCTTGTGGTGTATTTCTTTGGTGAGAACGGCAACGGCGCCGTCACCATTGCTTGCAGGCTAGTCCCCCTGCAGGACGCCCTCTCCAATCTCTTCCACGCCGCTCCCTCCCCTTCTCCCATCCACTTACACACCATTGAAACATTGGCGGCCCAGTAGTACTCACTTAGGCTCGGTAGTGCCAGCCCCCCCTGTCCCTGCTACGCTGCAAGAATCCCCGCCTCACTCTCGGGGTCTTCCCAGCCCACACAAAACTCATAATGCTCTTCTCAATTCTTTTGAAAAAAGCCTTCGTGATCACCACCGGGAGGCACTGGAACACAAAAAGGAATCTCGGGAGGACCACCATTTTAACCACCCTACCTGCCAATGACAGGGACACCATGTCCCATCTCTTGAAATCCTCCTCCATCTGTTCCACCAACCGTGTTAAATTGAGCCTATGTAATGTACCCCAATTCTTGGCTATCTGGATCCCCAGGTACCGGAAGTCCCTTGTTACCTTCCTCAACGGTAAATCCTCTATCTCTCTGCTCTGCTCCCCCGGATGCACCACAAATAACTCACTTTTCCCCATGTTCAGTTTATACCCTGAAAAATCCCCAAACTCCCCAAGTATCCGCATTATCTCTGGCATCCCCTCCGCCGGATCCGCCACATATAGCAACAAATCATCCGCATACAGAGATACCCGGTGTTCTTCTCCCCCCCTAAGTACTCCCCTCCACTTCTTGGAACCCCTCAATGCTATGGCCAGGGGTTCAATCGCCAATGCAAACAATAACGGGGACAGAGGACATCCCTGCCTCGTCCCTCTATGGAGCCGAAAATAGTCAGACCCCCGTCCATTCGTGACCACGCTTGCCATCGGGTCCCTATACAGCAACTGTACCCACCTGATATACCCGTCCCCAAAGCCAAATCTCCTTAACACCTCCCACAAATAATCCCACTCCACTCTATCAAATGCTTTCTCGGCATCCATCGCCACCACTATCTCCGCTTCCCCCTCTGGTGGGGGCATCATCATTACCCCTAGTAGCCTCCGTATATTTGTATTTAGCTGTCTCCCCTTCACAAACCCAGTTTGGTCCTCATGGACCACCCCCGGGACACAATCCTCTATCCTCATTGCCATTACCTTGGCCAGAATCTTAGCATCCACATTCAGGAGGGAAATAGGCCTGTATGACCCGCATTGCAGCGGGTCTTTTTCCTTCTTTAGGAGGAGCGATATCGTTGCCTCTGACATAGTCGGGGGCAGTTGCCCCCTTTCCCTCGCCTCATTAAAGGTTCTCATCAGTAGCAGGGCCAGCAAGTCCAAATATTTCTTATAGAATTCAACTGGGAATCCGTCTGGTCCCGGGGCCTTCCCCGCATGCTCCCAATCCTTTTCACTACTTCCTCCGTCTCAATCTGTGCTCCCATCCCCACTCTCTCCTGCTCCTCCACCTTAGGAAATTCAAGCTGATCCAGAAAGCACATCATTCTCTCCTTCCCGTCCGGGGGCTGCGCTTCATATAATCTTTCATAAAATGCCTTGAACACTCCATTCACTCTCTCCGCTCCCCGCTCCATCTCTCCCTCCTCATCTCTCACCCCCCCTATCTCCCTCGCTGCTCCCCTTTTCCTCAGTTGGTGGGCCAGCAACCTGCTCACCTTCTCCCCATATTCATACTGTACACCCTGTGCCTTCCTCCATTGTGCCTCTGCATTACCCATAGTCAACAAGTCAAATTCTACATGTAGCCTTTGCCTTTCCCTGTACAGTCCCTCCTCCGGTGCCTCCGCATATTGTCTGTCCACCCTCAGAAGTTCTTTCAACAACCGCTCCCTTTCCCTACCCTCCTGCTTTCCTTTATGTACCCTAATAGATATCAGCTCCCCTCTAACCACTGCCTTCAGTGCCTCCCAGACCACTCCCACCTGAACCTCCCCATTATCATTGAGTTCCAAGTACCTTTCAATACACCCCCTCACCCTTAAACACCCCCCCTCATCTGCCAATAATCCCATGTCCATTCTCCAGGGTGGAAGCTGTTGTTTTTCTTCCCCTATCTCCAGGTCCACCCAGTGTGGAGCATGATCTGAGATGGCTATAGCCGTGTACTCCGTCCCCGACACCTTTGGGATCAGTGCCCTTCCCAAAACAAAAAAATCTATTCGTGAAAATACTTTGTGTACATAGGAGAAAAACAAAAACTCCTTACTCCTAGGTCTACTAAATCTCCAGGGATCTACTCCTCCCATCTGCTCCATAAAATCCTTAAGCACCCTAGCTGCAGCCGGCCTCCTTCCGGTCCTGGAC
This sequence comes from Scyliorhinus torazame, assembly GCF_047496885.1. Lineage (NCBI taxonomy): Eukaryota > Metazoa > Chordata > Chondrichthyes > Carcharhiniformes > Scyliorhinidae > Scyliorhinus > Scyliorhinus torazame. Next base: position 25,525,033 of record NC_092712.1, read on the forward strand.
CTCGATCTGTCCAGCCCTGGGTCCAGCACCGTATTAAAGTCTCCACCCATTACCAACTTCCCCACTTCTAGGTCCGGGATTCGTCCTAACATACGCCTCATAAAATTGGCATCATCCCAGTTCGGGGCATACACGTCCACTAATACCACCGCCTCCCCTTGCAGTTTGCCACTCACCATCACGTATCTGCCCCACTATCTGCCACTATGGTCTTTGCCTCAAACATTACCCGCTTCCCCACTAGTATGGCCACCCCCTGTTTTTAGCATCTAGCCCCGAATGAAACACCTGCCCCACCCATCCTTTGCGAAGTCTAACCTGGTCTATCAGCTTCAGATGCGTCTCCTGAAGCATAACCACATCTGCCTTAAGTTTCTTTAGGTGTGCGAGTACCCGTGCCCTCTTAATCGGCCCGTTCAGCCCTCTCACATTCCACATGATCAACTGGGTTGGGGGGCTCTTTACCCCCCCCCCCCCCCCGCCCCCTTGACGACTAGCCATTTCCTTTTTCAATCCAGCTCCTCACCCGGTTCCCACGTAGCTGTATCCCCCCCAGGCGGCGCCCCCCCCCGCCCCGACCCCCCCTTCCATACCAGCTCCCCCTTCTCCCCAGCAGCAGCAACCCAGTTAACCCCCCCGCCCCGCTAGATCCCAAGCTAGCGTAATTGCACCCCCCATGTTACTCCCAGAAGTCAGCAAACTCTGGCCGACCTCGGCTTCCCCCCGTGACCTCGGCTCACACTGTGCGAGGCCCCCTCCTTCCTGCTTCCCTGTTCCCGCCATGATTACCATAGCGCGGGGACAAAGCCCGTGCTTCCCCTTTTGGCCCCGCCCCCAATGGCCGGCACCCTCAGCTCCTCATCCTCCCTCACCCCCTCCCCCACGACATGGGGAAGAGAGAAAAGTTACAGGGTCGCAGGTTTAACAATCTGGGAAGTCTTCTCTTCCCCCTTTTCCCCCCTTCATCCCACAAATTCACCCCCCCCCCCCTTTTGTCCCAAACGTTCTTTTTCTTCTGGCCCGCTCACTCCAGCTTCTCCTCGACAATAACTGTCCACGCCTCATCTGCCGTTTCGAAGTAGTGGTGTTTCCCTAGATGTGTGACCCAGTCTTGCCGGTTGCAGCATTCCGAATTTGACCTTCCTTTTATGCAACACCGCCTTGGCCCGATTAAAGCTTGCCCTCCTTCTCGCCACCTCCGCACTCCAATCTTGATATACGCGGATCACCGCATTCTCCCACCTACTGCTCTGAGTTTTCTTTGCCCATCTGAGGACCATCTCTCTGTCCTTATATCGGAGAAATCTCACCACTATTGCTCGAGGAATTTCTCCAGCCCTCGGTCTTCGCGCCATAACCCGATAGGCTCCCTCCACCTCCAGCGGACCCATCGGGGCCTCCGATCCCATTAACGAGTGCAGCATTGTGCTCACATATGCCCCGACGTCCGCCCCTTCTGCACCTTCGGGAAGACCAAGAATCCTTAGGTTCTTCCTCCTCGCATTATTCTCCAGCACCTCCAGCCTTTCCACACATCTTTTGTGTTGTGCCTCGTGGATCTCCGTTTTCACCACCAGGCCCTGTATGTCGTCCTCATTCTCAGCAGCCTTTGCCTTCACGACCCGAAGCTCCTGTTCCTGGGTCTTTTGCTCCTCCTTTAGCCCCTCAATCGCTTGTAATATCGGGGCCAACAGCTCCTTCTTCATCTCCTTTTTGAGTTCATCTACGCAACGCTGCAGGAACTCTTGTTGGTCAGGGCCCCATATTAAACTGCCTCCTTCCGAAGCCATCTTGCTTTGTGCCTGCCTTCCTGGCCGCTGCTCTAGAGGATCCACCGCAATCCGGCTACTTTCCTCTCTTTTTTCCATCCGTGTCCAGGGGGGATTCCCTTCTGGATTACCGCACAGTGTTATTTGTCGTTAAAATTGCCGATGGGGCTCCTATTAAGAGCCCAAAAGTCCGTTCCACCGGGAGCTGCCGAAACGTGCGACTCAGCTGGTCATCGCCGCACCCGGAAGTGACAACACGTATTTCTTAAACGTGATTGATGAGTACTCCTGGTTCCCTTTCGCCATCCCCTGTCCCGACATGATGGCTGCCACCGTCATTAAAGCCCTCCACAGCGTCTTTACCCTGTTTGTTTTCCCCACCTACATCCATAGCGACAGGGGGTCCTCCTTCATGAGTGACGAGCTGCGTCAATTCCTGCTCAGCAAGGGCTTTGCCTCCAGCTGGGCGACCAGTTACAACCCCCGGGGAAACGGGCAGGTAGAGAGGGAGAACGCAACGGTCTGGAAGGCCGTCCTACTAGCCCTACGATCCAAGAATCTCCCAGTGTCCCGATGGCAGGAGGTCCTCTCTGATGCGCTTCACTCCATCCGATCACTACTGTGCACTACTACCAATGAAACACCTCATGAACGTCACCTTGCCTTCCCTAGGAAGTCCTCCTCGGGGCCCTCGCTCCCAACATGGCTGGCAGCCCCCGGACCCGTCCTACTCCGCAAACACGTATGAGCCCACAAGTCGGACCCACTGGTCGAGAGGGTACATCTCCTCCATGCTAACCCCCAGTACTCCTATGTGGCGCATCCCGACAGCAGACAAGACACGGTCTCCCTCCGGGATCTGGCCCCCGCTGGATCCCCACCCTCACCCCCCCATCCGGATCTGATGAAGCTGAAGACGACATGCTCCCAGAGCCATAGATGCCCGAGCCGACGCCTGCATCACCGCCGGGACTGCGACGATCGCAGAGGACGACCAGGGCGCCCGACGGGCTGATAGTTTCATTGTAAAATGAACTTGTAAATAATTGTCTGTAAATATGTGTATTGCATGTAAAGGCACCGAAGGGTACCGCTGTAACCTCTACCACTGTAAAAGCAAGGCCACCACCCCCGCCGGACTTTTTTAAACAGGGGGTGAATGTGGTAGGCTATATTAGGGGTATCGCGGTAACCTAGGTGGGATGTACCTTATACTGTAGTATGAGTGGTAGAACCTGCCTGCTGGTTCCGCCCAGCAGGCGGAGCATAAGAGTCTGTGTTTTACCCACAGCAGTCATAGAATTTTACAGTGCAGAAGGAGGCCATTCGGCCCATCGAGTCTGCACCGGCTCTTGGAAAGAGCACCCTACCCAAGGTCCACACCTCCACCCTATCCCCACAACCCAGTAACCCCACCCTATACCAAGGGCAATTTTGGACACTATGGGCAATTTAGCATGGCCAATCCACCTAACCCGCACATCTTTGGACTGTGGGAGGAAACCGGAGCACCCGGAGGAAACCCACGCACACACGGGGAGGATGTGCAGACTCCGCACAGACAGTGACCCAAGCCGGAATCGAACCTGGGACCCTGGAGCTGTGAAGCATTTGTGCTATCCACAATGCTACCGTGCTGCCCATTCTGTCCCGGAGCTGCTGGGGTAACTACTTGTTCATTAAAGCCTTCAATTGGACTACAATCTCGCTTCGGTAGCCATTGATCGTGCATCACACGCCCAAAACATGTGGACATGGTCTGCCGGTCCTCTCAGACACTTTACACACCTGTCCTCCACGCCAAAGAATCTGCTCATCCGGGACACTGTCATGTGGGCCCGGTGGATGACCTTAAACTGAATCCGGCTGAGCCTGGCACATGTTGCAGTCCCATTAACCCTGCTCAGCACGTCCGCCCACTGGCCTTCCCCAATCTCCCCTCCCAACTCCTCCTCCCATTTATGCCTCAGCTCCTCGGTCTGTGCCTCCTCCGCCCCCATGAGCTCCTTGTAAATATCCGAGACACTTCCCTCCCCCTCCCATCCTCTAGACCCTATCTTGGATCCCCCTGAGTGGCAAGAGTGGAAAAGATGGCACCCGACTGCGCAAAAAGTCCCGCACCTGAATATACCGGAATTCATTCCCCCTCGTCAACCCAAACTTGGCCTCCAGCGCCCTCAAGCTAGGGAAGCTCCCTTCCAAGAACAAATCTCCCATCCGCTCAATCCCCGCGCACCGCCATGCCCGAAACCCCCCGTCCAACCTCCCCGGAGCAAATCGATGGTTGTCACATATCGGAGACCAGACCGATGCTCCCGTTGCTCCCACGTGCCTCCTCCACTGTCCCCAGATCCGAAGGGCCGCCACCACTACAGGATTGGTGGAGAAGCGCGCCGGCGGGAATGGCAGAGGCGCTGTCACCAACGCCCCCAGACTGGGGCCCCGACATGAGGCTGCCTCCACCCGCTCCCAAGCCGACCCCCCCCACCACCCACTTCCTTATCATGGCTATGTTAGCCGCCCAATAATAGTTGCTAAAATTCAGTAGTGCAAGCCTCCCATCCCCCTGGCTCCGCTCGAGCGTCACCCTCTTCACCCGCGGGGACTTGCCCGCCCATACAAAGCCCAAAATGATCTTGCTTGCCCTCTTAAAAAAGGAACGTGGAATGAAAATGGGGAGACACTGGAACACGAATAAGAACCTCGGGAGGACCGTCATTTTAACTGTCTGAACTCTCCCAGCTGACGACAGCAGGAGCGCATCCCACCTACGGAAGTCCCCTCGCATTTGATCTACCAGCCGGGACAGGTTCAGCTTGTGTATTTGATCCCAATCCCGCGCCACTTGTATTCCCAGGTACCTGAAACTGCCCCCAACTAACCGGAACGGCAGCTCCCTCAGCCGGTCCCCTTGACCCCTCTCCTGAACTACAAACATTTCACTTTTTGTCATACCCCGAAAACCGGCTGAATTCCCCCAGGGTCGCCATGATTCCATCCATCCCCGCCATCGGGTCCGAAATGTACAAAAGCAGGTCATCTGCATACAATGAAACTCTATGCTCCCCCCCCCCCCCCCCCGCCCCGAACCAGCCCCTTCCAACCTCTTGAAGCCCTCAGAGCAATTGCCAGCGGCTCTATAGCTGGCGCAAACAGCAGTGGGGAGAGGGGGCACCCGTCTCGTCCCACGGTGCAGTCTGAAATAGTCGGATGTCGTCCTGTTTGTCCTCACACTCGCCTCCGGGGCCTGATATAGCAGTCTGACCCAGTCGATGAAACCCACTCCAAATCCAAACCGTCCCAGCACCTCCCATAAGTCGTCCCACTCTACCCGGTCAAATGCCTTCTCCGCATCTATTGCCACCACTGCCTCCACCTCCTTTCCCTCTGGGGGCATCACGATCACATTGAGTAACCTTCTTATATTCGCCACCAGTTGCCTACCTTTAACGAACCCTGTTTGGTCCTCCCGAATAAAACTCGGCCCTCAATCCGAGTGGCCAAAATCTTTGCCAGCAGTTTGGCATCCACGTTAAGAAGGGACATCGGCCGATAAGACCTACACGACTCCGGGTTCTTGTCCCGTTTTAAAATCAAGGAGATGGTAGCCTGCGACATCGTCTGGAGCAGCACCCCTCTGTCCCTTGCCTCATTAAAAACCTTGACCAGCAGCGGCCCCAACATCCCGGAGAACTTTTTACAAAATTCTCCTCATCTCTGTTTTAAAGTGTCGTCCCTTTAGTCTGAGATGGTGTACTCTGAGATGGTGTACCCTGAGATGGTGTACTCCCTTTAGTCTGAGATGGTGTACTCTGAGATGGTGTACTCCCTTTAGTCTGAGATGGTGTACTCTGAGATGGTGTACCCTGAGATGGTGTACTCCCTTTAGTCTGAGATGGTGTACTCTGAGATGGTGTACCCTGAGATGGTGTACTCCCTTTAGTCTGAGATGGTGTACTCTGAGATGGTGTACTCCCTTTAGTCTGAGATGGTGTACTCTTGAGATGGTGTACTCCCTTTAGTCTGAGATGGTGTACTCCCTTTAGTCTGAGATGGTGTACTCTGAGATGGTGTACTCTGAGATGGTGTACTCCCTTTAGTCTGAGATGGTGTACTCTGAGATGGTGTACTCTGAGATGGTGTACTCCCTTTAGTCTGAGATGGTGTACTCTTGAGATGGTGTACTCCCTTTAGTCTGAGATGGTGTACTCTGAGATGGTGTACTCCCTTTAGTCTGAGATGGTGTACTCTGAGATGGTGTACCCTGAGATGGTGTACTCCCTTTAGTCTGAGATGGTGTACTCTGAGATGGTGTACTCCCTTTAGTCTGAGATGGTGTACTCTGAGATGGTGTACCCTGAGATGGTGTACTCCCTTTAGTCTGAGATGGTGTACCCTGAGATGGTGTACTCCCTTTAGTCTGAGATGGTGTACCCTGAGATGGTGTACTCTGAGATGGTGTACTCCCTTTAGTCTGAGATGGTGTACTCTGAGATGGTGTACCCTGAGATGGTGTACTCCCTTTAGTCTGAGATGGTGTACTCTGAGATGGTGTACTCCCTTTAGTCTGAGATGGTGTACTCTGAGATGGTGTACTCCCTTTAGTCTGAGATGGTGTACTCTGAGATGGTGTACTCTGAGATGGTGTACTCCCTTTAGTCTGAGATGGTGTACTCTGAGATGGTGTACCCTGAGATGGTGTACTCCCTTTAGTCTGAGATGGTGTACCCTGAGATGGTGTACTCTGAGATGGTGTACCCTGAGATGGTGTACTCCCTTTAGTCTGAGATGGTGTACTCTGAGATGGTGTACCCTGAGATGGTGTACTCCCTTTAGTCTGAGATGGTGTACTCTGAGATGGTGTACTCCCTTTAGTCTGAGATGGTGTACTCTGAGATGGTGTACCCTGAGATGGTGTACTCCCTTTAGTCTGAGATGGTGTACTCTGAGATGGTGTACCCTGAGATGGTGTACTCCCTTTAGTCTGAGATGGTGTACCCTGAGATGGTGTACTCCCTTTAGTCTGAGATGGTGTACTCTGAGATGGTGTACTCCCTTTAGTCTGAGATGGTGTACCCTGAGATGGTGTACTCCCTTTAGTCTGAGATGGTGTACTCTGAGATGGTGTACTCCCTTTAGTCTGAGATGGTGTACTCTGAGATGGTGTACCCTGAGATGGTGTACTCCCTTTAGTCTGAGATGGTGTACTCTGAGATGGTGTACTCTGAGATGGTGTACTCCCTTTACTCTGAGATGGTGTACTCTGAGATGGTGTACTCTGAGATGGTGTACTCTGAGATGGTGTACTCTGAGAAGGTGTACTCCCTTTAGTCTGAGATGGTGTACTCTGAGATGGTGTACTCTGAGATGGTGTACTCTGAGAAGGTGTACTCCCTTTAGTCTGAGATGGTGTACTCTGAGATGGTGTACTCTGAGATGGTGTACTCCCTTTAGTCTGAGATGGTGTACTCTGAGAAGGTGTACTCCCTTTAGTCTGAGATGGTGTACTCTGAGATGGTGTACTCTGAGATGGTGTACTCCCTTTAGTCTGAGATGGTGTACTCTGAGATGGTGTACTCTGAGATGGTGTACTCCCTTTAGTCTGAGATGGTGTACTCTGAGATGGTGTACTCTGAGATGGCGTACTCCCTTTAGTCTGAGATGGTGTACTCTGAGATGGTGTACTCCCTTTAGTCTGAGATGGTGTACCCTGAGATGGTGTACTCCCTTTAGTCTGAGGTGGTGTACTCTGAGGTGGTGTACTCTGAGGTGGTGTACTCTGAGATGGTGTACTCCCTTTAGTCTGAGATGGTGTACTCTGAGATGGTGTACTCCCTTTAGTCTGAGATGGTGTACTCTGAGATGGTGTACTCTGAGATGGTGTACCCTGAGATGGTGTACTCCCTTTAGTCTGAGATGGTGTACCCTGAGATGGTGTACTCCCTTTAGTCTGAGATGGTGTACTCTGAGATGGTGTACTCCCTTTAGTCTGAGATGGTGTACCCTGAGATGGTGTACTCCCTTTAGTCTGAGGTGGTGTACTCTGAGGTGGTGTACTCTGAGATGGTGTACTCCCTTTAGTCTGAGATGGTGTACTCTGAGATGGTGTACTCCCTTTAGTCTGAGATGGTGTACTCTGAGATGGTGTACTCTGAGATGGTGTACCCTGAGATGGTGTACTCCCTTTAGTCTGAGATGGTGTACTCTGAGATGGTGTACCCTGAGATGGTGTACCCTGAGATGGTGTACTCTGAGATGGTGTACCCTGAGATGGTGTACTCCCTTTAGTCTGAGATGGTGTACTCTGAGATGGTGTACCCTGAGATGGTGTACTCTGAGATGGTGTACTCTGAGATGGTGTACTCTGAGATGGTGTACTCCCTTTAGTCTGAGATGGTGTACTCTGAGATGGTGTACTCTGAGATGGTGTACTCCCTTTAGTCTGAGATGGTGTACTCTGAGATGGTGTACTCCCTTTAGTCTGAGATGGTGTACTCTGAGATGGTGTACCCTGAGATGGTGTACTCCCTTTAGTCTGAGATGGTGTACTCTGAGATGGTGTACCCTGAGATGGTGTACTCCCTTTAGTCTGAGATGGTGTACCCTGAGATGGTGTACTCCCTTTAGTCTGAGATGGTGTACTCTGAGATGGTGTACTCTGAGGTGGTGTACTCCCTTTAGTCTGAGGTGGTGTACTCTGAGATGGTGTACCCTGAGATGGTGTACTCTGAGATGGTGTACTCCCTTTAGTCTGAGATGGTGTACTCTGAGATGGTGTACCCTGAGATGGTGTACTCCCTTTAGTCTGAGATGGTGTACTCTGAGATGGTGTACTCTGAGATGGTGTACTCCCTTTAGTCTGAGATGGTGTACTCTGAGATGGTGTACTCCCTTTAGTCTGAGATGGTGTACTCTGAGATGGTGTACCCTGAGATGGTGTACTCCCTTTAGTCTGAGATGGTGTACTCTGAGATGGTGTACCCTGAGATGGTGTACTCCCTTTAGTCTGAGATGGTGTACCCTGAGATGGTGTACTCCCTTTAGTCTGAGATGGTGTACTCTGAGATGGTGTACTCCCTTTAGTCTGAGATGGTGTACTCTGAGATGGTGTACTCTGAGGTGGTGTACTCCCTTTAGTCTGAGATGGTGTACCCTGAGATGGTGTACCCTGAGATGGTGTACTCCCTTTAGTCTGAGATGGTGTACTCTGAGGTGGTGTACTCCCTTTAGTCTGAGGTGGTGTACTCTGAGATGGTGTACCCTGAGATGGTGTACTCTGAGATGGTGTACTCCCTTTAGTCTGAGATGGTGTACCCTGAGATGGTGTACCCTGAGATGGTGTACTCCCTTTAGTCTGAGATGGTGTACTCTGAGGTGGTGTGCTCCCTTTAGTCTGAGGTGGTGTACTCTGAGATGGTGTACCCTGAGATGGTGTACTCTGAGATGGTGTACTCCCTTTAGTCTGAGATGGTGTACTCTGAGGTGGTGTACTCCCTTTAGTCTGAGGTGGTGTACTCTGAGATGGTGTACCCTGAGATGGTGTACTCCCTTTAGTCTGAGATGGTGTACTCTGAGATGGTGTACTCCCTTTAGTCTGAGATGGTGTACTCTGAGAAGGTGTACTCCCTTTAGTCTGAGGTGGTGTACTCTGAGATGGTGTACCCTGAGATGGTGTACTCCCTTTAGTCTGAGATGGTGCCCTCTGGCTCGAGTTTTTCCGACAAGTGGAAACATCCTCTCCACGTCCACCCTATCCAGGCCTCGCAGTATCTTGTAAGTGTCAATAGGATCCCTCTCACCCTTCTAAACGCCAACGAGTACAGACCCAGAATCCTCAAACAAGTTCTTCATTCCAGGGATCATTCTTGTGCACCTCCTCTGGACCCTTTCCAAGGCCAGCTCATCCCTCCAGCGGCAGCGCTGTTTCTCCCACTCCCAGATTGCTGCTGCAGTTCACTGTCCCTCCAGCGGCAGCGCTGTTTCTCCCACTCCCAGATTGCTGCTGCAGTTCACTGTCCCTCCAGCGACAGCGCTGTTTCTCCCACTCCCAGATTGCTGCTGCAGTTCACTGTCCCTCCAGCGACAGCGCTGTTTCTCCCCACTCCCAGATTGCTGCTGCAGTTCACTGTCCCTCCAGCGGCAGCGCTGTTTCCCCTCCGCCCACTCCCAGATTGCTGCTGCAGTTCACTGTCCCTCCAGCGACAGCGCTGTTTCCCCTCCGCCCACTCCCAGATTACATCAGCCAGCTGCTGCAGTTCACTGTCCCTCCAGCGGCAGCGCTGTTTCTCCCCACTCCCAGATTGCTGCTGCAGTTCACTGTCCCTCCAGCGGCAGCGCTGTTTCTCCCACTCCCAGATTGCTGCTGCAGTTCACTGTCCCTCCAGCGACAGCGCTGTTTCTCCCACTCCCAGATTGCTGCTGCAGTTCACTGTCCCTCCAGCGACAGCGCTGTTTCTCCCACTCCCAGATTGCTGCTGCAGTTCACTGTCCCTCCAGCAGTAGCGCTGTTTCTCCCACTCCCAGATTGCTGCTGCAGTTCACTGTCCCTCCAGCGACAGCGCTGTTTCTCCCACTCCCAGATTGCTGCTGCAGTTCACTGTCCCTCCAGCGGCAGCGCTGTTTCTCCCCACTCCCAGATTGCTGCTGCAGTTCACTGTCCCTCCAGCGACAGCGCTGTTTCTCCCACTCCCAGATTGCTGCTGCAGTTCACTGTCCCTCCAGCGACAGCGCTGTTTCCCCTCCGCCCACTCCCAGATTACATCAGCCAGCTGCTGCAGTTCACTGTCCCTCCAGCGGCAGCGCTGTTTCTCCCCACTCCCAGATTGCTGCTGCAGTTCACTGTCCCTCCAGCGACAGCGCTGTTTCCCCTCCGCCCACTCCCAGATTACATCAGCCAGCTGCTGCAGTTCACTGTCCCTCCAGCGACAGCGCTGTTTCTCCCACTCCCAGATTGCTGCTGCAGTTCACTGTCCCTCCAGCGACAGCGCTGTTTCCCCTCCGCCCACTCCCAGATTACATCAGCCAGCTGCTGCAATTCACTGTCCCTCCAGCGGCAGCGCTGTTCCCCCCCCCCCCAGATTACATCAACCAGCTGCTGCAGTTCACTGTCCCTCCAGCGGCAGCGCTGTTCCGCCCCCCCCCCAGATTACATCAGCCAGCTGCTGCAGTTCACTGTCCCTCCAGCAGTAGCGCTGTTTCTCCCCACTCCCAGATTGCTGCTGCAGTTCACTGTCCCTCCAGCGGCAGCGCTGTTTCCCCTCTCCCCACTCCCAGATTACATCAGCCAGCTGCTGCAGTGCAGCCTCCCTCCAGCAGTAGCGCTGTCGCCCCCTTGTTCTCTCCTCGGCCCCGGCTCATGCTGCTCAGGTTGGCTGCCCGCAGTCGCGCCGCCGCCGCCGCCGCTTGGTACTCACTGTTGCCGGGAACGTGGTGCCGGACGGTGTGTGTGTCAGTCCCGGGCCTCCAGAAGCAGAAGCTGAAGCCGCTGTGGCAGCGCATGGCTCCCGGGATGGAAGGAGACGCGGGCAGCGAGGAGCAGGTCTTGGCGCCGCTGAGACAGGCGGTGCGGGAGCAGGTAGGAGAGTCCGGGGATGGTGAGAGAGCCTGAGGGTGGGCCCGGGGCCCGCAGGGTGGGCACGGGGCCCGCGGGGTGGGCCCGGGGCCCGTGGGGTGGGCCCGGGGCCCGCGGGGTGGGCACGGGGCGCGCGGGGTGGGCCCGGGGCCCGCGGGGTGGGCCCGGGGCCCGCGGGGTGGGCCCGGGGCTCGCGGGGTGGGCACGGGGTCCGCGGGGTGGGCACGGGGCTCGCGGGGTGGGCCCGGGGCTCGCGGGGTGGGCCCGGGGCCCGCGGGGTGGGCACGGGGCTCGCGGGGTGGGCACGGGGCCCGCGGGGTGGGCACGGGGCCCGCGGGGTGGGCACGGGGCCCGCGGGGTGGGCACGGGGCCCGCGGGGTGGGCCCGGGGCCCGCGAGGTGGGCACGGGGCCCGCGGGGTGGGCACGGGGCTCGCGGGGTGGGACCGGGGCTCGCGGGGTGGGCACGGGGCCCGCGGGGTGGGCACGGGGCCCGCGGGGTGGGCCCGGGGCCCGCGGGGTGGGAACGGGGCCCGCGGGGTGGGCCCGGGGCCCGCGGGGTGGGCCCGGGGCCCGCGGGGTGGGCCCGGGGCCCGCGGGGTGGGCCCGGGGCTCGCGGGGTGGGCCCGGGGCCCGCGGGGTGGGCCCGGGGCCCGCGGGGTGGGCACGGGGCCCGCGGGGTGGGCCCGGGGCCCGCGGGGTGGGCCCGGGGCCCGCGGGGTGGGCCCGGGGCCCGCGGGGTGGGCCCGGGGCCCGCGGGGTGGGCACGGGGCCCGCGGGGTGGGCACGGGGCCCGCGGGGTGGGCACGGGGCCCGCGGGGTGGGCACGGGGCCCGCGGGGTGGGATGGGGCCCGCGGGGTGGGCACCGGGCTCGCAGGGTGGGCACCGGCACCCGGAGAGTGGGCGCCGGCCCCCGGAGAGTGGGCGTCGGCCCCCGGAGAGTGGTCACTGGGACCCGGAGAGTGGGCGCCGGCCCCCGGAGAGTGGGCGCCGGCCCCCGGAGAGTGGGCGCCGGCCCCCGGAGAGTGGGCACCGGCCCCCGGAGAGTGGGCACCGGGATTTGGAGAGTGGGGAATGGGCTGGAGAGTGGGCACCGGGACCTGGAGAGTGGGCACCGGGGCAGTGGGGAGTGGAGAATGGGCCGGAGAGTGGGGAACGGTGCCTGGGGAGTGGGCTGGGGGTCCGGAGAGAGGGCATGTGACCCGGAGAGTGGACATGGGGGCCAAGGGAGTGGGCACGGGGCCCTGAGTGGGCATGATGCCTGTGAAACGGGGCCGGGCAGTGGGCACGGGGCCCCTGGAGTGGAGTGGGCACCGGACCCACACTGGAGATTCATTCAGTATGCTTCCAGGAATGGGGGAATCCAGGCACAGGGTTACATCGGGAGAAGGTGGTAGTTAGCACTGTTGCTTCACAGCTCCATGGTCCCAGGTTCGATTCCCAGCTTGGGTCACTGTCTGTGCGGAGTCTGCACGTTCTCCCCGTGTCTGCGTGGGTTTCCTCCGGGTGCTCCAGTTTCCTCCCACAAGTCCCGAAAGATGTGCTGTTGGATAATTTGGACACTCTGAATTCTCCCTCAGTGTACCCGAACAGGCGCCGGAGTGTGGCGACTAGGGGCTTTTGTAAGCCTGCTTGTGACAATAATAAAGATTATTATTAAGTGAGATTTGATCGGCACAGACAAGATTATGACAGATTGGGACAAGGAAACACTACTACTATCGGCTAGTGGTACAAACCCAGAGGCACAGATTTAAGATTTTGAGGAAGCGTGTGTGGCAGACTTGAGCAAGAACTATTTCGACATGATGATAATGACCTACCCTACACAGGAGGAGATCAATAATTTCAGGATCAAACTGGATGGAGACTTGAGACAGGGCTAGGGGGGTAGAATAGGATGTGGGACAGATTGGTTTGCTCCACAGAGAGCTGACGTGGGTTCGAAGGGTTGAATGATCCTGTGACTCTTTGACAATGAACGTTCTGCCCTGTCCGGTGACGACTCTTATCAGTTAATCTAATTTTGATGATTCCTGAGTGTGGTATAAAAACCCATTCACTGAAATGAATCTAACACACATTTACCTTTTATCACTTGATGCTGGATTGCTGAGTCCTTAATCGTGAGATGGTGACATTGCGGCATTGTCACTGGACCAGTTAACCAGAGACCCTGGGTAAAGCCCAGTACACGGGTTCAAATCCCAGTCTGGAGCTGGTGGAATTTAAATTCAATTAGCAAATCTGGAATCTAAAGTTAGTCTCAGTAATGATGACCATGAAACCATTGTCGATTGTTGTAAAGCCCACCTGGTTCACTATTGACCTTCAGGGAAGGAAATCTGCCACCCTTGTCCGGTCTGGGCCTATATGTGACTCCAGATCGACAGCATCATGGCTGACTCTTAACCACCTCTGAAATAACCGAGCAAATCACTCAGTTCAAGGGCAATTAGGGATGAACAGCAAATGCTGACCCAGCCAGCGAGGCCCACATCCCGCGAAAGAAGGAGCAGCACGGTAGCACCATGGTTAGCACTGTTGCTTCAAGGTGTCAAGGGCCCGGATTCGATTCCCGGCTTGGGTCACCGTCTGTGCGGGGTCCGCACGTTCTCCCCGTGTCTGCGTGGGTTTCCTCCGGGCGCTCCGGTTTCATCCCACAGGTCCCGAAAGACGTGTTGTTAGGTGAATTGGACATTCTGAATTCTCCCTCTGTGTACCCGAACAGGCGCCGGAATGTGGCGACGAGGGGATTTTCACAGTAACTTCATTGCAGGGTTAATGTAAGCCTACTTGTGGCAATAAAGATTATCATGGAAAAAAAATACAAAGCCATTGCAATAATAGCTGCTTATTTATTTTTCTATTTGTAATATTCAACCAGTAATCAGAGTTAGAGAATAAATGCAAATTCTTGCATTTTGATATAACATGAAATAAAATACTTGCTTTTATTTATACCGTGCCTTTGACAACCTGAGGATGTTCTATAAAGCTGGACAGGCAATGAAGTATTCTTGAAGCGTAATCACTATTGTTTCATGTGGGAGTACCTTTAAGAAATGGGTGTTTATAAATGGGTGTGTATATAAATATCTGTAGTGAGAGGACCTTTAAGAAATGGGTGTTTATAAATGGGTGTGTATATAAATATCTGTAGTGAGAGGACCTTTAAGAAATGGGTGCTTATTACTTCAGTGAGTGGGTGGACTGGGCTGTCTGTCAGCTTTTTACTTTCGTTTTAGGCTGTTTGCTGCAGGGTGTGTTTTAGTTTCGTTTTCAGAGCTGGATAGCTGCAGTCACAGCCAGAAGATGTATTCGCGTCTCCCTCTGTAATCTAAAGACTGTAAATCGATCCTTTGGTGATTTAAAACTAACAACTACTCTTAGTAGTGACTTTAACCTGATGTGCTTCTGTTTAAAGGTTTTTTTAAAGTCTTCTGGATGTTAAAAGGACAGCTTACGGATTACTTAGTGTTGTATTCTTTGGGGGTTGTATTTGAATTAATGGTTGCTAAGATGTTCACTGATTTAAAAAGTTTAATTTGAGTTCATAGAATAAACATTGTTTTGCTTTAAAAAATACTTTTCCATTTCTGCTGTACCACACCTGTAGAGTGGGCCGTGTGCTCCCCATACCACAATCTATTAAAGGTTGTGGGTCAGGTGAACTCCATGATATACTTTGGGGTTCTCTAAACCCTGGCCCATAACACTTGTAATGCAGGAAATGTGACAGCCAGTTTTGTGCACACCAAGCTTCCACGCACAGATGTGTGATGATCTGTAGGGGCTGTTTAGCACAGGGCTAAATCGCTGGCTTTGAAAGCAGTCCAGCAGCACGGTTCAATTCCCGTACCAGCCTCCCCGAACAGGCACCGGAATGTGGCGACTAGGGGCTTTTCACAGTAACTTCATTTGAAGCCTACTTGTGACAATAAGCGATTTTCATTTCATTTCATTTCGACTGAAGGATAAATATTCACCCCCAACACTGCGGAGGGCTCCTTTGCTCTCTGCATTGTGCCGTGGTACCACTGAACCTTTCGAGTCCCCCTGAGAGGCAGATTTAAATTCTCATTGGAAAGACAGTGCCGCACTTCCTCAGCACTGCGCTGCGGTGTCAATTTGGATTTTGTGCTCCAGTCTCTGGAGTGGATTACCAGCCTGCTGAGCCAGACACAGGAGTGAACTGTCTGTGCCCCTATCCACTGTAAACCTGACCAGACAACTATCTCCCTTAATATAACAACAGTCTCATCTGCTCACAGTGACATTGATGTATTCAGTTGTTAGAAATGTTGGTTCTGCAGTGGCACATTTTGCTGTTTTTTGTTATAAGTTTTAGGGGCAAAAGTCTTTTCCTTCTGGCATTAATGATTTTAACATTTGTCTTCATCCACTCTTTTCTTTTTCTAAAATAAATTTTAGAGTACCCAATTCATTTTTTCCAATTAAGGGGCAATTTTAGCGTGGCCAATCGACTTGCCCTGCACACCTTTGGGTTGTGAGGGCAAAACCCACACAGACACGGGGAGAATGTGCAAACTCCACACGGACAGTGACCCAGAGCCGGGATCGAACCTGGGACCTCGGCACCGTGAGACCATAAGACATAGGAGCAGAATTAGTCTGCTCCGCCGTTCAATCACGGCTGATATTTTCTCATCCCCATTCTCCTGCCTTCTCCCCATAACCCCTGATCCCTTATTAATCAATTACCTATCTATCTCAGTGATTTGGCCTCCACAGCCTTCTGCGGCAAAGAGTTCCACAGATTCACCACCCTCTGGCTGAAGAAATTCCTCCTCATCCCTGTTTTAAAGTATTGTCCCTTTAGTCTGAGATGGTGTCCTCTGCTTCTGGTTTTTCCTACAAGTGGAAACATCCTCTCCACGTCCAAGTGAGGCAGCAATGCTAACCACTGCGCCACCGTGCTTTACCGCTCCTTGTTCCTTTTCTGCGTAATGGGAGTGAAAGATGAGTTCAGAGCAGTCTCCTATCTGAGTGGGAATAAGCAAAGCGTCAGAACACTTGTTCGCAGTGATTAGGGGCATTGTGATTTTGTCGTACTGTTTGGAATCGATCCATTCAGCTCATCGTGAGAGTGCAACATGTCTCTTCAGATTGATCGAGGCAATATTTTAAACCCAGCCCGGGTGTTGAAGTCCCGCCAAGTAGTTGTCTCCCACATTTTAAGCGAGGAGCTCAGATTCTTGTTCGAGATCAGACTCTGCCCACCCTCTTCTCCTTCAGACCTGCGTCGGAGCTAGCCGGGTGTGCCTGAGGTTATACTGCTGCTCCTGTAGTCCTCAGTGCAATGTGAACACAGATGGAGGAGGGTATCGGCACATCCTGCCTGCTGCAGTCTCCTTTTGCAGATTCCTCCCTCCCTCCCTCCCCCCTGCCACGTTTCCCTCCTTCAGCAGAGAGCTGCAGCCTCGCCCTGCTCAATGACACAGACTGCTTTCTGTATTTACTGCACTCCCTCATCAGTGATCACACACAACCGCTGTCTGCCTGCCCATTTCAGTGATGCGTCTTCTGCACCTTCGCGTTCTCTTCCTTTCAATCTTTTTGTGAAGGCTGTTTAATCCAAAAGGAAAGTCTGGCATTCCTGTGGTGCTTTTCATGACCACCTAAGGTGCTTTACAGCCAGTGAAGTGTGTTTGAAGTGTAGTCACTGTTGTAATGTTGGCAATACAGCAGCCAGTCGATGTACACCAAGCTCCCACAAATAGCACTGTGGCAATGATTAGGAAATCTGTTTTTTGAGATATTGTAACATCATGGCCCCTGTGCTCCCAGTTACACTGTAGATTCATAGACTCCCTACAGTGCAGAATGAGGCTATTCGGCCCATCAAGCCTGCACTGACCCTCTGAAAGAGCATTCTACCTAGAGCCACACCACTGCCCCATCCCCATAACCCTGGACACAAAGGGGCAAAACCTAACCTGCACACCTTTGGAGTGCGGGAGGAAACTGGAGTACTCGGAGGAAACCCACGCAGACACGGGGAGAACGTGCAGACTCTGCACAGACAGCAACCCGAGGCCGGAATTCAATCCGGGTCCTTAGTACTGGGATGCAGCAGTGCTAACCACTGTGCCGCCCTGTATTGTAACATCTCCTCTGCGTTCCCAGTTACAGTGTTGTAATACCATCTCCTCTGCATTCCCAGTTAAGGTGTGCTGTAATACCATCTCCTCTCTGTTCTCAGTTACACTGTGCTGTAATACCATCTCCTCTGTGTTCCCAGTTACACTGTGCTGTAATACCATCTCCTCTGTGTTCCCAGTTACAGTGTGCTGTAATATCTCCTCTGTGTTCCCAGTTAAGGTGTGCTGTAATACCATCTCCTCTCTGTTCTCAGTTACACTGTGCTGTAATACCATCTCCTCTGTGTTCCCAGTTACTGTGTGCTGTAATATCATCTCTGTGTCGCCAGTTACAGTGTGCTGTAACACCATCTCCTCTGTGTTCCCAGTTACAATGTGCTGTAATATCTCCTCTGTGTTCCCAGTTAAGGTGTGCTGTAATACCATCTCCTCTCTGTTCTCAGTTACACTGTGCTGTAATACCATCTCCTCTGTGTTCCCAGTTACTGTGTGCTGTGTTATCATCTCTGTGTCCCCAGTTACACTGTGCTGTAATACCATCTCCTCTGTGTTCCCAGTTACAGTGTACTGCAATATCATCTCCTCTGTGTTTCCAGTTACAGTGTGCTGTAATACCATCTCCTCTGTGTTCCCAGTTACTGTGTGCTGTAATATCATCTCCTCTGTGTTCCCAGTTACAGTGTGCTGTAATATCATCTCCTCTGTGTTCCCAGTTACAGTGTGCTGTAATATCATCTCCTCTGTGTTTCCAGTTACAGTGTGCTGTAATACCATCTCCTCTGTGTTCCCAGTTACAGTGTGCTGTAATATCATCTCCTCTGTGTTCCCAGTTACAGTGTGCTGTAATATCATCTCCTCTGTGTTTCCAGTTACAGTGTGCTGTAATACCATCTCCTCTGTGTTCCCAGTTACAGTGTGCTGTAATACCATCTCCTCTGTGTTCCCAGTTACAGTGTGCTGTAATACCATCTCCTCTGTGTTCCCAGTTACAGTGTGCTGTAATACCATCTCCTCTGTGTTCCCAGTTACAGTGTGCTGTAATATCATCTCCTCTGTGTTCCCAGTTACACTGTGCTGTAATATCATCTCCTCTGTGTTTCCAGTTACAGTGTGCTGTAATACCATCTCCTCTGTGTTCCCAGTTACAGTGTGCTGTAATATCATCTCCTCTGTGTTCCCAGTTACACTGTGCTGTACATAGAATATACAGTGCAGAAGGAGGCCATTCGACCCATCGAGTCTGCACCGATCCACTTAAGCCCTTACTTCCACCCTATCCCTGTAACCCAGTAACCCCTCCTCACCTTTTTTTTAGCCACTAAGGGCAAGTTATCACGGCCAATCCACCTAACCTGCACGTCTTTGGACTGTGGGAGGAAACCGGAGCACCCGGAGGAAACCCACGCAGACACGAGGAGAAAGTGCAGACTCCGCACAGACAGTGACCCAGCAGGGAATCGAACCTGGGACCCTGGCACTGTGAAGCCACAGTGCTAATGTGTAATATTATCTCCTCTGTGTTCCCAGTTACGCTGTGCTGTAATATCATCTCTGTGTTCCCAGTTACACTGTGCTGTAATACCATCTCCTCTGTGTTCCCAGTTACAGTGTGCTGTAATATCATCTCCTCTGTGTTTCCAGTTACAGTGTGCTGTAATACCATCTCCTCTGTGTTCCCAGTTACAGTGTGCTGTAATATCATCTCCTCTGTGTTCCCAGTTACAGTGTGCTGTAATATCATCTCCTCTGTGTTCCCAGTTACAGTGTGCTGTAATATCATCTCCTCTGTGTTCCCAGTTACAGTGTGCTGTAATATCATCTCCTCTGTGTTTCCAGTTACAGTGTGCTGTAATACCATCTCCTCTGTGTTCCCAGTTACAGTGTGCTGTAATATCATCTCCTCTGTGTTTCCAGTTACAGTGTGCTGCAATATCATCTCCTCTGTGTTCCCAGTTACAGTGTGCTGTAATATCATCTCCTCTGTGTTCCCAGTTACAGTGTGCTGTAATATCATCTCCTCTGTGTTCCCAGTTACAGTGTGCTGTAATATCATCTCCTCTGTGTTTCCAGTTACAGTGTGCTGCAATATCATCTCCTCTGTGTTCCCAGTTACAGTGTGCTGTAATATCATCTCCTCTGTGTTCCCAGTTACAGTGTGCTGTAATATCATCTCCTCTGTGTTCCCAGTTACAGTGTGCTGTAATATCATCTCCTCTATGTTCCCAGTTACAGTGTGCTGTAATATCATCTCCTCTGTGTTCCCAGTTACAGTGTGCTGTAATATCATCTCCTCTGTGTTCCCAGTTACAGTGTGCTGTAATATCATCTCCTCTGTGTTCCCAGTTACAATGTGCTGTAATATCATCTCTGTGTTTCCAGTTACAGTGTGCTGCAATATAATCTCCTCTGTGTTCCCAGTTACAGTGTGCTGTAATATCATCTCCTCTGTGTTCCCAGTTACACTGTGCTGTACATAGAATATACAGTGCAGAAGGAGGCCATTCGACCCATCGAGTCTGCACCGATCCACTTAAGCCCTTACTTCCACCCTATCCCTGTAACCCAGTAACCCCTCCTCACCTTTTTTTTAGCCACTAAGGGCAAGTTATCACGGCCAATCCACCTAACCTGCACGTCTTTGGACTGTGGGAGAAAACCGGAGCACCCGGAGGAAACCCACGCAGACACGAGGAGAAAGTGCAGACTCCGCACAGACAGTGACCCAGCAGGGAATCGAACCTGGGACCCTGGCACTGTGAAGCCACAGTGCTAATGTGTAATATTATCTCCTCTGTGTTCCCAGTTACGCTGTGCTGTAATATCATCTCTGTGTTCCCAGTTACACTGTGCTGTAATACCATCTCTTCTGTGTTCCCAGTTACAGTGTGCTGTAATACCATCTCCTCTGTGTTCCCAGTTACAGTGTGCTGTAATATCATCCCCTCTGTGTTCCCAGTTACAGTGTGCTGTAATATCATCTCCTCTGTGTTCCCAGTTACACTGTGCTGTAATATCATCCCCTCTGTGTTCCCAGTTACAGTGTGCTGTAATATCATCTCCTCTGTGTTCCCAGTTACACTGTGCTGTACATAGAACATGCAGGGAAGACAGTGGAACAGCAACGGCAGGAGTTTTTGAGGGTTATTTGGGAGGCACAACAGAAATTCATCCCAAGGAGGAGGAAACTTGCTAAGGGGAGGACAAGGCATCCATGGCTGACGAGAGAAGTCAAGGACAGCATAAACGCAAAAGAAAAAGCATACAAAGTGGCGAGGATTAGTGGGAAGCCAAAGGATGGGAATCCTTTTAAAATGAGCAGAAGATAACTTAAAAAGCAATAAGGGGGGGGAAGAAGGTGAAATATGAGTACAAGCTCGCTAGTAATATAAAGAAGATAAGAGAGTTTCTTTCAACGTATAAAAGATAAGAGAGAAGCAAAAATAGACATTGGACCACTGGAATATGTGGCTGGAGAAGTAATAATAGGAAACAAAGAAATGGCAGACGAACTGAATAGTTACTTTGCATCAGTATTCACGGTGGAAGACACCAGAGGGATGCCAGAGCTCCAGGAGAATCAGGGGGCAGAGGTGAGTGCAGTGGCCATCACTAAGGAGAAAGTTCTGGGGAACCTGAAAGGTCTGAAGGTGGATAAGTCACCTGGACCGGATGGACTACACCCCAGGGTTCTAAAAGAGATAGCTGAGGAAATTGTGGAGGCATTAGTGATGATCTTCCAGGAATCACTGGAGGCAGGAAGGGTCCAGAGGACTGGAAAGTGGCTAAAGTAACTCCACTGTTTAAGAAGGGAGGGAGGCAGAAGACGGGAAATTATAGGCCGGTTAGCCTGACTTTGGTTATTGGCAAGATTTTAGAGTCCGTTATTAAAGATGAGATCGCAGAGTACTTGGAAGTGCATGGTAAAATAGGACTGAGTCAGCACAGCTTTGTCAAGGGGAGGTCATGTCTGACAAATCTGTTAGAGTTCTTTGAGGAGGTAACAAGGAAGTTAGACAAAGGAGAACCAGTGGACGTGATTTATTTAGATTTCCAGAAGGCCTTTGACAAGGTGCCGCACAGGAGACTGTTAAATAAGTTAAGAGCTCCTGGTGTTAAGGGTAACATCCTGGCATGGATAGAGGATTGGCTGACTGGCAGAAGGCAAAGAATGGGGATTAAGGGGTATTTTTCAGGATGGCAGCCGGTGACTAGTGGTGTGCCTCAGGGGCCTGTGCTGGGACCACAACTTTTCACAATGTACATTAATAATCTGAGTAAGGAACTGAAGGCACTGTTGCTAAGTTTGCAGAGGTACAGGTAGTATTGAAGCAAGGGGGCTTTTTGTGAGGGCCACGAAGAATCCAGCACGAGTTTTAAGGATACAAAGTAATAACATTTATTTACAATAACATATATATATATATATCTATATATATAACAGCAGCAGCAACTTCCCTTGCTGCACACTCCTTCCTGCTGGTTCCAATATCCAGCTTTATTTATACTTGGAGTTTACTAATGGTTTCTCCGCCCCCCTCATTGGGGAAGCTCATACTCCCACAGGATTGTGGGATTGTCATTAGTCCCCAGCCAATGGTAAGCAGGCAGGTTATAACAGGGCTGCAGAAGGATTTGGACAGGCTCGGAGAGTGGGCAAAGAAGTGGCAGATGAAATACAATGTGGAAAAGTGTGAGGTTGTGCACTTTGGAAGGAGGAATTGAGACAGAGACTATTTTCTAAATGGGGAAATGCTTAGGAAATCAGAAGTACAAAGGGACTTGGGAGTCCTTGTCAAGATTCTCTCAAGGTTAATGTGTAGGTTCAGTCGGCAGTTAGGAAGGAAAATGCAATGTTAGCATTCATGTCGAGAGAGCTAGAATACAAGACCCGGGATGTACATCTGAGGAAATATAAGGCTCTGGTCAGACCCCATTTGGAGTATTGTGATCAGTTTTGGGCCCCGTATCTAAGGAAAGATGTGTTGGCCTTGGAAAGGGCCCAGAGGAGGTTCATTGGAATGAAGAGCTTGTCGTATGAGGAACATTTGAGGACTCTGGGTCTGTACTCATTGGAGTTTAAAAGGGTGAGGGGGGATCTTATTGAAACTTACAGGATACTGAGAGGCCTGGATAGAGTGGACGTGGAGAGGATGTTTCCACTGAGTGGAAAAAACTAGAACCGGAGGACACAACCTCAGACTGAAGGGACGATCCTTTAAAACAGAGATGAGGAGGAATCTCTTCAGCCAGAGGGTGGTGAATCTGTGGAACTCTTTGCCGCAGAAGGCTGTGGAGGCCAAATCACTGAGTGTCTTTAAGACAGAAATAGATAGGTTCTTGATTAATAAGGGGATCAGGAGTTATGGGGAGAAGGCAGGGGAATGGGGATGAGAAAAATATCAGCCATGATTGAATGGCGGAGCAGACTCGATGGGCCGAGTGGCCTAATTCTGCTCCTATGTCTTCTGGTCTTACAGCTCCAGGGTCTCAGGTTCGATTCTCGGCTTGGGATCACTGTCTGTGGAGTCTGCACGTTCTCCCATTGTCTGTGTGGGTTTCCATTATGACCTGGTTGAAGTTGGATTTTCCTCGGTTAATTATTCTTACTCTAGATTTTTTAAACCCTCATTTACGGGATGTGTGCGTCGCTGGCTAGGCCAGCATTTATTGCTCATCCCTTGTCCTGTCCTTGTCACCTAACTCTTATGATACAATGATCACTGTTTCCTAAATGTTCCCATACTGACACTTGATCCATTCGGCCCACCTCAACCCAAGATTTTGAAAAGAAAATTCTAATTAAGGGCCAATTTAGCGTGGCCAATCCACCTACCCGGCACATCTTTGGGTTGTGACGCAAAACCCACGCAAACACGGGGAGAATGTGCAAACTCCACATGGACAGTAACCCAGAGCCGGGATCGAACCTGGGACCTCGGCGCCGTGAAGCAGCAGTGCTAACCACTGCGCCACCGTGCTGCCCCCTCATTCCCAAGATTAACTGGATTTTTTCAGAACCTCCTCTCCAAAAGAACTGCCCTTAAAACAGTTGTAAACTTGATCGGCACATTGAGCATTCATTCCTTCCACTACCCGCGCACAGTGTGTATCAGTCTTGGCTCTCTGTAAATCATAGAATTTACAGTGCAGAAGGAGGGGCCATTCGGCCCATCGAGTCTGCACCGGCTCTTGGAAAGAGCACCCTACCCAAGGTCCACACCTCTGCCCTATCCACATAACCCAGCAACCCCACCCAACATTAAGGGCAATTTTAGACACTAATGGCAATTTATCATGGGCAATCCACCTAACTTGCACATCTTTGGACTGTGAGAGGAAACCGGGGCACCCGGAGGAAACCCACACACACACACACACGGGGAGGATGTGCAGACTCCGCACAGACAGTGACCCAAGCCGGGAATCGAACCTGGGACCCTGGAGCTGTGAAGCAATTGTGCTATCCACAATGCTACCATGCTGCCCCTAGTGACGTTGTTGCTCTCGCCGGGGAGGAAGAGTTATTGTTGAAATCCGCAGCCTCCAGCTGCGGGTCTGCGCAGATAGATCTAACATGTTCTCATTCAGCTCTCTATTGTTGCTTTCCAGGGAGAACTTGTTCGGAAGCTGAAAGCAGAGAATTCTCCACAGGTGGATGTCGATAAAGCTGTGGCAGAGCTCAAGACCCGTAAAAGAATCCTAGAGGCTAAGGTATGAACCACAGTCTGCCTGCATGACACTATTCTTACATACCTAACCGTAGCCAGAGAAAGCCCTGTAATAAATCTCACACCGTGCTACCCCCCATCCCTCGTTTCTTATCTACCTTGGCAACTTCACCTGAACACACCCCGTTAGGCCCCATTTCTGCACTGACCACATCCAGCTTCATCTTGCCGCCCCCTCTCTAGACCTTTCATCGTCTTTGATGTTCTACATTGCTTCCCAGCATTCCGATCTCGGACAAGCTGCAGTTTCCACCAATTAATCATGAGGAAGAGCAAAGACGTTGGTTTCAGTCCCCATCATGAACTTTTTTTTAAGTAAGTATTTTTGTTAAAGACGTTTTCCATTTGTACATGAAAATATCAGAAGACCAAACATCAGCAGGAACAGAGAACACAGACCCCAACATCAAAATGAAATAATAATCGCTTATTGTCACAAGTAGGCTTCAAATGAAGTTACTGTGAAAAGCCCCTAGTCGCCACATTCCAGCGCCTGTTCGGGGAGGCTGGTACGGGACTTGAACCGTGCTGCTGGCCTGCCTTGGTCTGCTTTAAAAGCCAGCTCTTTAGCCCTGTGCTAAACATCCCCTAATTCCAACACCCCAACACACCCCGTCCTCTTAATTCTACCCCCTTATCTCCCTCACTCCCAACCCTCAAGATGAACTCCTCCTCCGCCCCCCCATAAGGCTAACTTGACCGTCTCCAAATGCAGGAATTCTGCCAGGTCACTCTCCCACACCCCGCCTTCGGCAGCTCTGAGTCCCACCAGCACAACAAGATCCGTCTCCGGGCTATCAGGGCGACAAAGGCCAAGACACCGGCTTCTCTCCCCACCTGGGCTCCCGGACCTTCCGCCACTCCAAATATCGGCACACCTCCAGACCCGGGGCCGGCCCCACACCCAGAATCTCGGACATGACATCTGAGAACTCCTGCCAGAACCCCCCCCCCGGCTTCCGACACGTCCAGAACATGTGGATGTGATTCCCGGGCCCCCCCGCACACCGCCCACACCGATCCTCCACCCTCGCAAAGAACCAGCTCATCCTCATAACATCATGTGGGCCCCATGCACCAGCTTAAACTGGACGATGATTAATCGCGTACACGACGAGGACATGTTCACCCTCCGCAAAGCCTCCACCCATGTCCCGGCCTGTACCTCCCATCCCAGCTCCTCCTCCTATTTGCGCTTGATCTCCTCCCTCTCCATCAGCTCTCCATAAATGTCTCTGACACGAACCTCTTCTCCAATATCATCCTCTAACAGCTTATCCTGCAGCACTGGAGGCGGCAGCCCTGGGAAAGATGGCACCCCTCTCCTCACAAAATCCCTCACCTGCAGGTAGCATTGTGGATAGCACAATTGCTTCACAGCTCCAGGGTCCCAGGTTCGATTCCGGCTTGGGTCACTGTCTGTGCGGAGTCTGCACATCCTCCCCGTGTCTGCGTGGGTTTCCTCCGGGTGCTCCGGTTTCCTCCCACAGTCCAAAGATGTGCAGGTTAGGTGGATTGGCCATGATAAATTGCCCTTAGTGTTCAAAATTGCCCTTAGTGTTGGGTGGGGTTACTGGGTTATGGGGATAGGGTGGAGGTGTCGACCTTGGGTAGGGTGCTCTTTCCAAGAGCCGGTGCAGACTCAATGGGCTGAATGGCCTCCTGCACTGTAAATTCTATGATAATCTATGATAATTCCCTTTAGGCTGCTCATACGTTTCCTCCAAATCTTCCAGACCGGCACACTTGTTCCCCACAAAGAAGTCCCTAAAATACTCTATCCCCACCTGGTGTCACCCCTTGTACCTCGTATCCAGCCCCGCCAACACAAACCTGTGCTGTCACGTATCGGTGCCCACATCGACATGCACTCTAACCCCAAGTGTTGCCTGCACTGGCTCCAAACCCGCAATGCTGAGATCACCACTGGGCTTAGAGTCCCGGACTGGCGAGAACGAAAGGGGCGGCAACAACAGTGCCCTCAAACACATCCCCCTACATGATGCTGCCTCCACCTGCCCCCACACCGTTCCCTCCTCCACTGCCCGTTTCCTCACCATTGTGATATTCGCCGCCCAATAGTAGTTCATCAAACCCGCCCCGCTCAATCCCTTTCCAACCCCTCGACGCGATGCCCTGAGTGCCATTGGCAGCGGCTCTATCGCCAAAGCGAAAAGCAACGGGGAGAGCAGGCACCTCTGCCTCGTCCCCCGATGCAGCCCGAAGTACCCTGAGCTTGTCCTATTTGCCCGGACACTAGCCATCGGCGCCTGTACAGGAGGTGAACCCAGTGCACGAACCCCTGACCAAACCCGAACCGACCCAGCTCTCCAACAGAGACACCCACTCCACCCGATCAAAAGCCTTCTACTCCCTCCTGCCCCTCCGAGGGATTATAATGACATTAAGCAGCCTACACACACTCGCTGACAACTGCCACTCCTTCACAAATCCCGTATGGTCCTCACCTATCACCCCCCCCCCCCCCCCCCCCCCCCCCCCCCCCCCCCGGCGCAAATCCTCTGAGCATGAAGTTAACACCGTCGCTAACAGCAGTAATATCAGGTAGTACAACCACACGTCTCCGGGTCTTTATCTTTCTTCAAAATCAGCTAAATGGACGCCTGTGACAATGTGGGGAGGAGCTCGCCCCTACCCCTCACTTCATTGTACACCCCCACTAGCCGAGGCCCCAACTCATAGAATCTCTACAGTGCAGAAGGAGGCCAATCGGCCCATCGAGTCTGCACTAACCCTCTGAAAGAGCACTACCTAGGACCACTCCCCCGCCCGATCCCTGTAACTCTGGACACTAAGGGCAATGTCAACATAGCTTAAGGCAGTAGTTAACCTAACCTGCACATCTTTGGGCTGTGGGAGGAAACTGGAGCACCCGGAGGAAACCCAGGCAGACGCGAGGAGAACGTGCAGACTCCGCGCAGACTGTCGCCGAAGGTAGGAACTGAACCCGGCTCGCTGGCGCAGTAAGGCAGCTAACTACTGTGCCACCGTGCCGCACCAAACTTCCTGTAAAACTCTGCTGGAACCAGTCCGGCCCCTGGGCCTTTCCCACCTGCATCGATCCATCGCAGTCCATCACCTCCCTCAGCTCAATTGGGGCCCCCAATCTCTGCACCCTCCCCTCCTCCACTATAGGGAATTCCAACCCGTCCTAGAACCTCCTCATATCCTCCTCCCTTCTGTAGAAGGCCTCAAATACCCCACCACCTTGCCCCTCTCATCCCTCACCCTACCAATCTCCCTCATCGCTGCCTGCTTCCTCAGTTGGTGGGCCGACATGCGACTCGCCTTTTCCCTGTGCTTGTACACTGCCCCTCTGACCCTCCGCAATTGCCCTACCGCCTTCCCCGTGGACACCAATCCAAACTTCATCTGGAGCCTCTTCCTGTCCTTTAATTGCCCCTCCTCTGACACAACCGAGTACCTCCGATCCATCCTCAAAACCTCATCCACTAGCCTTGCCCTCTCCTCTCGCTCCACCCTCTCCCAGCAGCACGGTTCGATTCCCGTACCAGCCTCCCCGAACAGGCGCCGGAATGTGGTGACTAGGGGCTTTTCACAGTAACTTCATTTGAAGCCTACTTGTGACAATAAGCGATTTTCATTTTTTCATTTCATTTCATACCCTCGAATAACGGCCCTCACCCCTCACACAATCCACCATCACGCATTTTTTCGTGATGGACAAGGTGCTGCTGGCGGGGGTGGCTGATTTGGTGTATTCGGCGATGAGAATCAATGAGTGTACACTCACTGCCGTGTGGTATATGAGAATCAATGAGTGTACACTCATTGCCATGTGGTATATGAGAATCAATGAGTGTACACTCACTGCCGTGTGGTATATGAGAATCAATGAGTACGCTCACTGCCGTGTGGTATATGAGAATCAATGAGTAGGCTCACTGCCGTGTGGTATATGAGAATCAATGAGTGTACACTCACTGCCATGTAGTATATGAGAATCAATGAGTGTACACTCACTGCCGTGTGGTATATGAGAATCAAGGAGTGTACACTCACTGCCGTGTGGTATATGAGAATCAAGGAGTGTACACACTGCTGTGATATATGAGAATCAATGAGTGTAGACTCACTGCCGTGTGGTATACGAGAATCAATGAGTGTACACTCACTGCCGTGTGGTATATGAGAATCAAGGAGTGTACACTCATTGCCATGTGGTATATGAGAATCAATGAGTGTACACTCACTGCCGTGTGGTATATGAGAATCAATGAGTACGCTCACTGCCGTGTGGTATATGAGAATCACTGAGTGTACACTCACTACCGTGTGGTATATGATAATGAGTGTACACTCACTGTCACGTGGTATATGAGAATCAATGAGTACGCTCACTGCCGTGTGGTATATGAGAATCAATGAGTGTACACTCACTACTGTGTGGTATATGAGAATCAATGAGTACGCTCACTGCCGTGTGGTATATGAGAATCAATGAGTGTACACTCACTGCCGTGTGGTACCTGAGAATCAATGAGTACACTCACTGCCATGTAGTATATGAGAATCATTGAGTGTACACTCATTGCCATGTGGTATATGAGAATCAATGAGTGTACACACACTGCTGTGATATATGAGAATCAATGAGTGTACACTCACTGCCGTGTGGTATATGAGAATCAATGAGTGTACACTCATTGCCATGTGGTATATGAGAATCATTTGAGTGTACACTCACTGTCGTGTGGTATATGAGAATCAATGAGTGTACACTCACTGCCGTGTGGTATATGAGAATCAATGTATATGAGAATCAATGAGTGTACACTCATTGCCATGTGGTATATGAGAATCACTTGAGTGTACACTCACTGCCGTGTGGTATATGAGAATCACTTGAGTGTACACTCACTGTCGTGTGGTATATGAGAATCAATGAGTGTACACTCACTGCCGTGTGGTATATGAGAATCACTTGAGTGTACACTCACTGTCGTGTGGTATATGAGAATCACTTGAGTGTACACTCATTGCCATGCGGTATATGAGAATCAATGAGTGTGCACACACTGCCGTGTGGTATATGAGATTCACGGAGTGTACACTCACTGTCGTGTGGTTATATGAGAATCACTGACTGTACGCTCACTGCCGTGTGGTATATGATAATCACTAAGTGTACACTCACTGCCGTATGATATTTGAGAATCAATGAGTGTACAGTCACTGCCGTGTGATATATGAGAATTACTGAGTGTAAACTCACTACCGTGTGGTATATGAGAATCACTGAGTACGCTCACTGCCGTGTGGTATATGAGAATCACTGAGTGTACACTCATTGCCATGTGGTATATGAGAATCAATGAGTGTACACTCACTGCCGTGTGGTATACGAGAATCACTGAGTGTACACTCACTGCCGTGTGGTATATGAGAATCAATGTATATGAGAATCAATGAGTGTACACTCACTGCCGTGTGGTATATGAGAATCACTGAGTGTACACTCACTGCCGTGTGGTATATGAGAATCACTGAGTACGCTCACTGCCGTGTGGTATATGAGAATCACTGAGTGTACACTCACTACCGTGTGGTATATGAGAATCACTGAGTATGCTCACTGCCGCGTGGTATATGAGAATCACTGAGTACGCTCACTGCCGCGTGGTATATGAGAATCACTGAGTACGCTCACTGCCGTGTGGTATATGAGAATCAATGAGTGTACACTCACTGCCATGTAGTATATGAGAATCAATGAGTACGCTCACTGCCGCGTGGTATATGAGAATCACTGAGTACGCTCACTGCCGCGTGGTACACTCTCACTGGTGTGCAGTTTTCACTTCTGTCAGTTCTAAACAAACCGATCTGAGTATTTGATGTGTTTTCTACCCTGCGTGACTCAGAGAGAAACATCCTACAATCACAGCGATTGTTTTGCCTCACTGACTAATTCGTATTTCAGTCATCTGCAAACTGCTCTCCATCCGTCCTTTTCTCCACAGGAGCTGGCTCTGCAGCCAAAGGATGACATCGTTGACCGAGGGAAAATGGAGGACACACTAAAGAGGAGGTTCTTCTACGATCAGGCTTTTGCTATATATGGAGGTAGGAGGGCCAATCGCCGGGCAATTGGATATTTGTACAAACGTGCAAAATTGGTAGACAGGGAAAGGGCAGTTAGCCGACGAGCCTGCCTCAGACTATAGTGACTAGAGATCCTTTTCCCCGCTACAATGCAGTCCCCTAGGAGAGAAATAATCAAGGGCCAATAAGGGGAAAAAGATTGTTACATTTCTGTTGCGCTGCCCCCCCCCCCCATCAACCTTCAGGCAATGAGATCATATTGACTAAGTGTTCTCTATAAAGCCACTCACCTCCTCTGTAATGGCATTCTGTCACAGTCAGCAGCCAACCCAAGCTAGAGTCACAGACTCTCGTTACAGACTCTCGGCGGTTGTGGCAAGGCCTAAACAACATAACGGGCTACAAAGCGAAGCCGAGCAGTATCTCCGGCAGCAGCGCACCCCTCCCCGATGAACTCGATGCTTGGTTTGAGCAGGAAAGCAACGATCCGCTGTCGAGTGCCCCAGCAGCCCATGACACACCCATAGCCACCATCACAGCTTCCGAAGTCAGATCGGCTTTCCTGAAAGTGAACCCTCGGAAAGCGACAGGTCTGGACGGAATCCCTGGTCGGCACTCAGAGCCTGCGCGGACCAGCTGTCAGATGTGCGAACACCTTTAACTTGTCCCTACTCTGCTCCAAGGTCCCCACCTGCTTCAATAAGACCACCATCATCCCGGTGCCAAACAAAAACCAGGCAATGTGCCTCAATGACTACCGACCAGTGGCCCTGACTTCAGTCGTAATGAAGGTTCAAGAGGTTGGTTATGAAGCGCATCACCTCCATACTCCCAGAATGCCTTGATCCACTGCAATTCGCATACCGCTGCAACCGGTCCACATCAGACGCAATTTCCCTGGCCCTACACTCATCCCTAGAGCATCTCGACAACAAGGACTCCTACATTAGACTCCTATTTATTGACTACAGCTTCGCCTTCAACACCATAATCCCAGCCAAGTTCACATCAAAGCTCCAAAACCTAGGACTTGGCTCCTCACTCTGCAACTGGACCTTCGACTTTCTAACCCACAGACCACAACCAGTAAGAATAAAAAACTACACCTACTCCACAATAGTCCTCAATACCGGGGCCCCGCAAGGCTGCGTACTTAGCCCCCTACTATACTCCCTGAACACACATGACTACCTGGCAAAATTTGGTTCCAACTCCATCTACAAGTTTGCTGACGATACGACCATAGTGGGCCTGATCTCGAATAACGACGAGTCAGAATACAGGAGGGAGATTGAGAACCTAGTGGAGTGGTGTAGCGACAACAATCTCTCCCTCAATGCCAGCAAAACTAAAGACCTGGTCATTGACTTCATAAAGAAAAGTACTGTACACACCCCTGTCAGCATCAACGGGGTCGAGGTGGAGATGGTTAGCAGTTTCAAATTCCTCGGGGTACACATCTCCAAAAATCTGTCCTGGTCCACCCACGTCGGCGCTACCACCAAGAAAGCACAACAGTGCCTATACTTCATCAGGAAACTAAGGAAATTCGGCATGTCCACATTGACTCTTACCAACTTTTACAGATGTACCATAGAAAGCATCCTATCGGGCTGCATCACAGCCTGGTATGGCAACTGCTTGGCTCAAGACCGCAAGAAACTTCAGAGAGTCGTGAACACCGCCCAGTCCATCGCACAAACCTGCCTCCCATCCATTGACTCCATCTACATCTCCCGCTGCCTGGGGAAAGCGGACAGCATAATCAAAGATCCCTCCCACCCGGCTTACTCACTTTTCCAACTTCTTCCATCGGGCAGGAGATACAGAAGTCTGAGAACACGCACAAACAGATTCAAAAACAGCTTCTTCCCCGCTGTTACCAGACTCCTAAATGACCCTCTTACGGACTGACCTCATTAACACTACACTCCTGTATGCTTCACCCGATGCCAGTGTTATGTGGTTACATTGTGGACCCTGTGTTGCCCTATTATGTATTTTCTTTTATTACCTTTTCTTTTCACGTACCTAATGATCCGTTGAGCTGCTCGCAGAAAAATATTTTTCACTTACCTCGGTACACGTGACAATAAACAAATCCAAATCCAACTCCCTCTTAAAGATAATGCAGGGAGTCAGCATTCACTGAACCAGTTTGTGTGATATATGAACCTTGTTCATATGATATAAAAATCTATCAATAGGCAAATATTCAATCCTTCAATTCCTTCTGGTGGATATCAGCTCTTTGTTGCTCCAAGAGTAACAAAGTAAGGTCCCTGAAGGGACAACAGGGCTGACTATTCACCTGTGACCAGCTAAGAGTGTGGGTAGCAAGGCTGAGGACAGTAGCCATTGCTTCTCCCTTGTTGGTTTGAGGACACAGAGTCAACCATCGGGTGTGGGACAGCGGGCACGTGTAGGCCAGACCTGGCTGCTGTGGCCAATCCCTTCCCCGATGGGCAGTACGCCAGCGGCTTTCATGGCTTTTGTTTTGCCACCTGGTGCCAGATTTACATATTACCCTGAAAGCTTGGGGTAAATAATCTGCCCGGGGGTGGCACTGCACTCGAGAGACCAGGAAAGCTTCCTCTTTGACCCAGGATCCACTTCCTCAGCTGATCAGAGACCCCATTACCGCCTCAGTCCAAACATGGGTAAAAGAGCTGAACTCCAGTGCTGTGGTTGGAGTGACTTCCCATGACATCAAGGCAGCATTTGACCGAGTATGGCATCAAAGAGCCATGGCTAAACTGGAGCCAGTGGGAATCGGGGGAAATTCCATTGGTTGGGGTTATACCTGGCACAAAGGAAAATGCCTGTGGGTGTTGGAGGTTGTTCATCTCTGCTCCAGGACACCGCTGCAGAGGTTGCTCAGGATAGTGTCCTCAGCCCAATGATCTTCAGCTGCATCATCAATGAACTTACTTCCATTGTAAGTTTAGAAAATGGACGATTGCAGACTTTCAGTAACATTTGAGACTCCTCAGATACTGTACTGAAGAGGTCTGTGTCCACATGTTGCAAGACCTGGACAACATTCGGGCATGGGCTGATAAATGGCAAGTAACATCGTGTCACACAAGTGACAGGCAATGACCATCTCCCACAGGGAGAGTAACCATCTTTCCTTGACGTTCAATTACATCTTCATTGACTGAATCTCCCACTATGAAAATCCTGCGGGTTACAAAGAACAACGAAAAGTACAGCACAGGAATAGGCCCTTCGGCCCTCCAGCCTGTGCCAACCATGCTGCCCGTCTAAACTACCATTGATCAGAAGCTGAACTTGATCAACCATATCAAACAGCAGGAGTAGGGAAACAGAGGCTGGGAATTCTGCAGTGTGGACCTCACCAGAACCCCATCTCTGGGAAGGGTGTGGGAGAAAACATGGTGCGCGGTGAGGGGGGGGAACCTGCGCCAGTGGGATAAACGGGATCTCATTGTTCTTTGGTCAGGCGTGAGTGGACTGTACGACTTTGGTCCTGTTGGCTGTGCTCTGAAGAACAACATCCTCCAGACCTGGCGGCAGCACTTCATCCAGGAGGAGCAGATCCTGGAGATTGATTGCACGATGCTGACTCCCGAACCTGTCCTGAAGTAAGTAGATTCATAGAATGATAAGAAGACGGAAGATGGGGGGGGCCTTTAGGCCATTGCGTCTGTGCCGACTCTTTGCAAGGGCAACTCCACTAATCCCACTTCCCCCTCTTCTCCCTGTAGACCTGCAAAGGTTTTCTCTTCAGACAGTTATCCACTTATTGAAAGTCCTAATTGAACCAACGTCCACCACACTATCAGGCAGCACATTCCAGATTCAAACCACTCGCTGTATCAAAAGATTTTACCTCGTGTCGCCATTGCTCCTTTTGCCCAATTACCTTATATCCGTGTCCTCTTTTTCGATCCTTCACCAATGGGAACAGTTTCTCTATATCTACCCTGTTCAGACCCCTCATGATTTTGAAGACCTCTATCAGATCTCTTCTCAACCTTCCCCTCCGAGGAAAATAGTCCCAGCTTCTCCAATCTTTAATTCGATTGGAGAACAGAAGGGATAATGCTACAAGGCAAGGGGGGGTGGTGATCATAGAATCTTTACAGTGCATAAGAAGGTCATTCGGTCCATCGAGTATGCCGTGGCTCTCTGAAAGAGCATTCTACCAAGTCCCACTCCCCTGCCTTATTCCCATAACATTCCCTCTTTTCGGAGATGAAATGAAATGAAAATCGTTTATTGTCACAAGTAGGCTTCAAATGAAGTTACTGTGAAAAGCCCCTAGTCGCCACATTCCGGCGCCTGTTCGGGGAGGCTGGTACGGGAATCCAATTCCCTTTTGAATACGATCGAACCTGCCCCCAACCACTCTCTCAGCAAGTTTGCTCCAGACTCCAATTACCTGCTGGGTGGAAAAATGTTTCCTCACATCACATTTACCCCCTTTGCCCATTATTTTGAATCTGTGCCCTCTAGTTCTTGATGCTCTCTTGAATCGAAACAGTTTCTCACTAATTGCCCTGTTCATATCCCTCAGAAAACCTCTATCAAGTCCCTTCTCTGCCTTAATTTCTCGAAGGGAAACAGCCCCAACCTCTCCAATCTATCCTCATCCACTGGTCCAATGTCTACTTTCGCCTCTCTCTTACCGTTTATATATAAATGAGAAGTGCTAAAGAAATGTATTTTCATTTCTATAGCACCTTTCACCACACCGAGCCTTTCAAAGCCCTATACAGCCGGTGATGTCCTTTGATTACTTTGTAATGAGGGAAATGCAGCAGTCAATTTATGCACAGCAAGCTTCCACAAACAGAAATGAAAATTTCACCAGGTAATCTGCTTTTGTTGGAGCTGTTGATTGAAGGATAATTATTCGTCAGGATATCTCCCCTGCCATTCTTCGAAACAGCTCTGTGGAATCTTTTACATCCACTTGAGGGGGCCGTTGGGAACCTCAGTTTAACATCTCATCGAAAGGACCTGTGCCTCAGGCAGTGCAGCACTCCATCTGTACTGCACTGGGGTGTCCGATTAGATTCTGTGCTCAGTTCCAGAGTGAGACTTGAACCCACAAGTTAACAAGTAAGTAAGTAAAGTCGGCAAAGTCCCAGATGACCATGGGTTGCTCTCCCCTTTGAGGGGGGAGAGCTGACTGGTGGTGATTTAACCTGAGGATCACCACACCTCAGGCAAGGGGCGAGGTTGAGAAGGCGGGGTTACATGAATAACCTCAGCCGGTACGGGAATTGAACCCGCGCTGCTGGCCTTGCTCTGCATCACAAACCAGCTGGTCAGCCAACCGAGCTAAACCGGCCCCCGTTTGAACGCACACCTCTGACCCGGGGCAAGAGTGAAACCCACTGAGCACGGCTGCCACTCTGGTCTGTAGCATTTTATATCTGAATTGCAAAGATAGCGTGCAGGAGGCGTAGATTTGGTTTTTAATAGATTAATCTATGGGCATTGATAGAGTTAGTACATGCTTGCATCTAACCCATTGCTTTCAAGAAGGGCTATGTTTGTAGGTTCAGAAGGCAGGTGGGTTTTATGAAAGGAAGTGTGGGGTGGGATTTTCCGTCCCGTCCCGCCGGAGGGATTGTTCGTTTCCTCCGACGGCGACCCCCTGCCGTGGAATCGGGAGATCTCCCCGCCGGCCAATGGCAGGCCACGGACACTGCTGCAATACATGTCGCGGGAGGGAGGGTTGGAAGATCCTGCCTGAGGTTTTGCAAACTTTCTGGCGCTGAACTTTTGTGACCTGTGTTGCAGAACATCGGGACATGTGGATAAGTTTGCTGACTACATGGTGAAGGACCTGAAGAACGGAGAATGTTTCCGTGCTGACCATCTGTTGAAAGGTAATGGTTTCCATTTTGTGTGCGGGTTATGTCAGGCTATGAATGCTCTGCTTGTCTAATCACCACAATCCACCTTCCTGGTGCTTGAAAGCAGCACTGGGCCCTGGCTGACTCTGGTAATGGGAGATGCAGCAGAAAATTGTCGGCACTCTCCCTGCCTTCATGAATTTCTCAATAATATGGACCAGAATGAAGCCAGTTTGGTCGGTCATGATCCTTTGCTAGAGCAGTTCAACATCTGGCCCATGCGTTCGCCGTTGGCCAGCCTCTTTCTCCCCACATCCACAACCTTCCCAAATGCCCAGCCATATCCATCCCCCTCCTTGAAGACCTCGCCTCTCCTCCCCTTCCCTTACCCCAAAGAGCCACCTCTTCCCACTCCGTCCAGCCCCAGGAAGGTGATTAGGAAGGGCAATGGATTGTTGGCGTTTGTTGCAGGGTGAATGAAATATTAAAGCGGAGAAGTTTTACTGCAGTTGTGCAGGGTCTTGGGTTGACCACATCCTGAATACTGTGTACAGTTTTGGTCTCCTTATTTGACAAAGGATATAACTGCTTTAGAAGCAGTTCATAAAAGGTTCACTCAGCTCATTCTTGGGATGAAGAGGTTATCTTATGAAGAAAGGTTGTGCAGGCTGGGACTAGAAGAGTTTAGAAGAATGAGAGGTGATCTCACTGAAACATAGAAGATCCTGAGGGAGCTTGACAGGGTGGACACCCAGAGGATGTTTCCCATTATGTGGGAGCAGGCTTGAAGGGTCAAATGGTTTACAGCTGCTCCTAAGCCATGTTCCTAAATATAAACGCTACAGGACTTTGGACTGGTGTCTTGGTGCCGAGTGCACAGACAATCGAGGTGGAATGTGCTATCAATGCACCATTGAAAGAAGGCCGAGAGACATTTGTGCCACCCACTGGCAGCAGGTTTCTATCATGTGTGGTTAGATGATCCAGTGTTTATGTGTAAAAGCGAAGTTGCCAGCCCATGCTTGACGCTCCTTAATCATCTTCCGTTGAAGCTCATTTGCAGAAACTGATGTCTGACAAGAAATGCTCAGCCGAGAAGAAAGCCGAGATGGAAAGCATCATCACTCAGGTACCAGGAACTGCTTCGCTCACCTTCACCTCTCACCTTTGTTTCATCCGCTATTTACCCTGTTATTTTACTCCGACACCACTCAGCGCCGTCCATTCCTGTTAGTCCATCGCATGAACCCTCTCATCCAAGGTGCACCGAGAGCCACATGCCGTTATCGGGTGCCAGCGCAGCACAGTTTGGCTTTACGAAGATAGAGCTAGGAGCAGCAGTGGGCCATTCGGCCCCTCGAGCTGGCTCCGCCATTCAGTAAGATTGTGGCTGATTGAAGGCTGTGTTGTTGGAGGGTGGGGTTCACTAATTTCCTTTGTTTCTCTTGCCCTGCCCTTACTATGAAGGGGTACACTTGCACTGGGGTGCAGCTTTCCTGCTCCATTGATTTACATGGTCTCTAAAGGTCCTAGTGTTCGAAGAACAAGGGGTCCACCCCATGCCTGAGGAACAGAAGGAGACCGTTCAGCGCCTTCAGATCTGCTGTACCATTCAGTTGGACCGTGAACAATCTGTTAATCTCAATTACTTTACCCCATATCCCTATTGCCCTTACCCAACACAAGCACACCGGCCTCAATATTGAAAGCTTCAGTTATCACAGCAACTACAGCCTTTGGGGGAAATGAATTCCAGACTTCATTTCTGAGCTCTGGGCATGATTACTTCCTCAGTCAAATCGGTACCACAGAGGAGTGGTGATTAATTGTATTTATTTTCCTTATTAGCTGGATAATTACAGTCAGCAGGAGTTGGCGGATTTGTTTGTGAGGTACAACGTCAAGTCCCCAGTCACCGGGAATGATCTTTCTCCTCCCATCTCCTTCAATCTGATGTTCCAGACATCCATTGGACCAGGAGGCAACATGCCAGGGTAAGAATAGAGGGCGATAATATCAATCAATTCAAGGGGAGTCTTATCAGGCACATGAGGGAGAAAGGAATAGGTGGCTAGACGGATAGACGTGGATGAGGAAAGAAGGGAGGAGGCTCCAGTGGAGCATAAATACCAACATTGGTTGGGCCAAATGTCCTGCCCCTGTGTCACTTATGCTATGTGATATATAATACCCACTGTGTACAGCGTAAGGTGTGTACATTCCAATGTACTCGCTGTGTACAGCATAAGGACTGTACATTCCAATATATCCACTGTGTACAGTGTAAGGACTGTACATTCCAGTATATCCACTGTGTACAGTGTAAGGTGTGTACTTTCCAATGTACTCGCTGTGTACAGCATAAGGACTGTACATTCCAATATACTCACTGTGTACAGCGTAAGGACTGTGCATTCCCATATACCTACTGTTGACAGCGTAAGGACTGTACATTCCCATATACCCACTGTGTACAGCGTAAGGACTGTACATTCCCATATACCCACTGTGTACAGTATAAGTACTGTACATTCCAATATACCCACTGTACACAGTGTAAGGACTGTACATTCCAATATACCCACTGTGTGCAGTATAAGGACTGTGCATTTCAGTATACCCACTGTGTAGGTGTGCGGACTGTACATTCCCATGTACTTGCTGTGTACCATGTAAGGACTGTACATTCCAATATACCGACTGTGTACAGTGTATGGACTGTACATTCGCATATACTCACTGTGTACAGTGTAAGGACTGTACAATCGCATATACTCACTGTGTACAGTGTAAGGACTGTACATTCAAAGAACAAAGAAATGTACAGCACAGGAACAGGCCCTTCGGCCCTCCAAGCCCGTACCGACCGTGCTGCCCGACTAAACTACAATCTTCTACACTTCCTGGGTCCGTATCCTTCTACTCCCATCCTATTCATATATTTGTCAAGGTGCCCCTTAAATGTCCCTATCGTCCCTGCTTCCACCACCTCCTCCGGTAGCGAGTTCCAGGCACCCACTACCCTCTGCGTAAAAAACTTGCCTCGTACATCTACTCTAAACCTTGCCCCTCTCACCTTAAACCTATGCCCCCTAGTAATTGACCCCTCTACCCTGGGGAAAAGCCTCTGACTATCCACTCTGTCTATGCCCCTCATAATTTTGTATACCTCTATCAGGTCTCCCCTCAACCTCCTTCGTTCCAGTGAGAACAAACCGAGTTTATTCAATCACTCCTCATAGCTAATGCCCTCCATACCAGGCAACATTCTGGTAAATCTCTTCTGCACCCTCTCTAAAGCCTCCACATCCTTCTGGTAGTGTGGCGACCAGAATTGAACACTATACTCCAAGTGTGGCCTAACTAAGGTTCTATACAGCTGCAACATGACTTGCCAATTCTTATACTCAATGCCCCGGCCAATGAAGGCAAGCATGCCGTATGCCTTCTTGACTACCTTCTCCACCTGTGTTGCCCCTTTCAATGACCTGTGGACCTGTACTCCTAGATCTCTTTGACTTTCAATACTCTTGAGGGTTCTACCATTCACTGTATATTCCCTACCTGCATTAGACCTTCTAAAATGCATTACCTCACATTTGTCCGGATTAAACTCCATCTGCCATCTCTCCGCCCAAGTCTCCAGACAATCTAAATCCTGCTGTATCCTCCGACAGTCCTCATCGCTATCCGCAATTCCACCAACCTTTGTGTCGTCTGCAAACTTACTAATCAGACCAGTTACATTTTCCTCCAAATCATTTATATATACTACAAAGAGCAAAGGTCTCAGCACTGATCCCTGTGAAACACCACTGGTCACAGCCCTCCAATTATTCCCATATACTCGGTGTACAGTGTAAGGACTGTACATTCACATATACTCGCTGTGTGTAGTATAAGGACTGTACATTCCCATATACTCACTGTGTACAGTATAAGGACTGTACATTCCCTTATACTCACTGTGTGCAGTATAAGGACTGTACATTCCCATATACTCACTGTGTACAGTATAAGGACTGTACATTCCCTTATACTCACTGTCTACAGTGTAAGGACTGTACATTCCCATATAGTCTCAATGTAGCATGCAAGGGCTGTACAATCCCATATACCCACTATGTACAGTGTAATGACTGTGCATTTCAGTATACTCACTGTGTACGTGTGAGGACTGTACAATTCCATATACTCGCTGTGTACAGTGTAAGGACTGTACATTCACCCAGTCTCTCTTGCCGATGACTAAAGGTTGTATTGAACATATTGCCGGGAAAACCTTGGAACAATGCATCAGAAACTGGAGGCGTGTTTATGTCAATTCATCTTTCTCTTCCAACACGCTGGGTTTCTTTTAGTAGAGTCGTCATGTAAAAAACGATTTTAAAATCACCCACGTTACATTTTCAGATACCTCAGGCCGGAAACAGCTCAGGGAATCTTCCTCAACTTTAAACGACTGCTGGAATTCAATCAGGGAAAGCTTCCCTTTGCTGCTGCTCAGATAGGGAATTCATTTCGGAATGAGATCTCCCCACGATCAGGCCTCATCCGTGTCAGGTAAATAAGCTCCTTCTCATCTGTTGTTGGCTTTTTGCTCTCGCCTTCATCTCAGAGACTCCCTGTGAGACAGCAGTGCTAACCATGCCACCCCGTCACTGCCCCCTTCTCTTCCCCCCCCCCCAATTCCTCCCCTGTTCTCTTTGTCCCACATCTTTCCCCTTTCCTGCCATCTCTTCCCCATCTTTTCCCCCTTTTTCTCGAATAATAATAATAATTTTAATAATAAAATAATAATCTTTATTGTCACAAGTAGGCTTACATTAACACTGCAATGAAGTTACTGTGAAAAGCCCCTAGTCGCCACATTCCGGCGCCTGTCCGGAAACACAGAGGGAGAATTCAGAATGTCCAATTCACCTAACAGCACGCCTTTTGGGACTTGTGGAAGGAAACCGGAGCACCCGGAGGATTATCCCCCATCACTTCCCCCCGCCCCCCCAGCTCTTTCCCCCAGCTCTTTCCCCCCAGCTCTTTCCCCCCAGCTCTTTCCCCCCAGCTCTTTCCCCCCAGCTCTTTCCCCCCAGCTCTTTCCCCCCAGCTCTTTCCCCCCAGCTCTTTCCCCCCAGCTCTTTCCCCCCAGCTCTTTCCCCCCAGCTCTTTCCCCCAGCTCTTTCCCATAGCTATAAAGAAGAGTAAGATAGATTATGAGAGTAAACTTGCTCAGAATATAAAAACAGATAGTAAAAGTTTCTACAAATATATAAAACAAAAAAGAGTGGCTACGGTAAATATTGGTCCTTTAGAGGATGAGAAGGGAGATTTAATAATGGGAGATGAGGAAATGGCTGAGGAACTGAACAGGTTTTTTGGGTCGGTCTTCACAGTGCAAGACACAAATAACATGCCAGTGACTGATGGAAATGAGGCTATGACAGGTGAGGACCTTGAGAGGATTGTTATCACCAAGGAGGTAGTGATGGGCAAGCTAATGAGGCTAAAGGTAGACAAGTCTCCTGGACCTGATGGAATGCATCCCAGATCGCTAAAAGAGATGGCTAGGGAAATTGCAAATGCACTAGTGATAATTTACCAAAATTCACTAGACTCTGGGGTGGTCCCGGCGGATTGGAAATTAGCAAACGTGACACCACTGTTTAAAAAAGGAGGTAGGCAGAAAGTGGGTAATTATAGGCCAGTGAGCTTGACTTCGGTAGTAGGGAAGATGCTGGAATCTATCATCAAGGAAGAAATAGCGAGGCACCTGGATGGAAATTGTCCCATTGGGCAGACGCAGCATGGGTTCATAAAGGGCAGGTCGTGCCTAACTAGTTTAGTGGAATTTTGAGGACATTAACAGTGCGGTAGATAACGGGGAGCCAATGGATGTGGTATATCTGGATTTCCAGAAAGCTTTTGACAAGGTGCCACACAAAAGGTTACTGCATAAGATAAAGATGCATGGCATTAAGGGGAAAGTAGTAGCATGGATAGAGGATTGGTTAATTAAGCAAAGAGTGGGGATTAATGGGTGTTTCTCTGGTTGGCACTCAGTAGCTAGTGGTGTCCCTCAGGGATCAGTGTTGGGCCCACAACTGTTCACAATTTACATAGATGATTTGGAGTTGGGGACCAAGGGCAATGTGTCCAAGTTTGCAGATGACACTAAGATAAGTGGTAAAGCAAAAAGTGCAGAGGATACTGGAAGTCTGCAGAGGGATTTGGATAGGCTAAGTGAATGGGCTAGGGTCTGGCAGATGGAATACAATGTTGACAAATGTGAGATTATCCATTTTGGTAGGAATAACAGCAAAAGGGATTATTATTTAAATGATAAAATCTTAAAACATGCTGCTGTGCAGAGAGACCTGGGTGTGCTAGTGCATGAGTCGCAAAAAGTTGGTTTACAGGTGCAACAGGTGATTAAGAAGGCAAATGGAATTTTGTCCTTCATTGCTAGAGGGATGGAGTTTAAGACTAGGGAGGTTCTGCTGCAATTGAATAAGGTGTTAGTGAGGCCACACCTGGAGTATTGTGTTCAGTTTTGGTCTCCTTACTTGAGAAAGGACGTACTGGCACTGGAGGGTGTGCAGAG
Organism: Scyliorhinus torazame; assembly: GCF_047496885.1. NCBI lineage: Eukaryota > Metazoa > Chordata > Chondrichthyes > Carcharhiniformes > Scyliorhinidae > Scyliorhinus > Scyliorhinus torazame. The sequence goes on from NC_092712.1 coordinate 25,567,744, forward strand.
GAGATTCTCTAGGCTAATCCCAGAGCTGAAGGGGTTGGATTACGAGGAGAGGTTGAGTAGACTGGGACTGTACTCGTTGGAATTTAGAAGGATGAGGGGGGATCTTATAGAAACATATAAGATTATGAAGGGAATAGATAGGATAGATGCGGGCAGGTTGTTTCCACTGGCGGGTGAAAGCAGAACTAGGGGGCATAGCCTCAAAATAAGGGGAAGTAGATTTAGGACTGAGTTTAGGAGGAACTTCTTCACCCAAAGGGTTGTGAATATATGGAATTCCTTGCCCAGTGAAGCAGTAGAGGCTCCTTCATTAAATGTTTTTAAGATAAAGATAGATAGCTTTTTGAAGAATAAAGGGATTAAGGGGTATGGTGTTCGGGCCGGAAAGTGGAGCTGAGTGCACAAAAGATCAGCCATGATCTCATTGAATGGTGGAGCAGGCTCGAGGGGCCAGGTGGCCTACTCCTGCTCCTAGTTCTTATGTTCTTATGTTCCCCCAGCTCTTTCCCCCAGCTCTTTCCCCCAGCTCTTTCCTCTTTCCCCCAGCTCTTTCCCCCAGCTCTTTCCCCCAGCTCTTTCCCCCAGCTCTTTCCCCCAGCTCTTTCCCCCAGCTCTTTCCCCCAGCTCTTTCCCCCAGCTCTTTCCCCCAGCTCTTTCCCCCAGCTCTTTCCCCCAGCTCTTTCCCCCAGCTCTTTCCCCCAGCTCTTTCCCCCAGCTCTTGATCAGGGGGTTGGATAGGGTGGACAGTGAGAGCCTTCTCCCGCGGATGGATATGGCTGGCACGAGGGGACATAACTTTAAACTGAGGGGTAATAGATATAGGACAGAGGTCAGAGGTAGGTTCTTTACGCAAAGAGTAGTGAGGCCGTGGAATGCCCTACCTGCTACAGTAGTGAACTCGCCAACATTGAGGGCATTTAAAAGTTTATTGGATAAACATATGGATGATAATGGCATAGTGTAGGTTAGATGGCTTTTGTTTCGGTGCAACATCGTGGGCCGAAGGGCCTGTACTGCGCTGTATTGTTCTATGTTCTATGTTCCCCCAGCTCTTTCCCCCTGCTCTTTCCCCCAGCTCTTTCCCCCAGCTCTTTTCCCCAGCTCTTTTCCCCATCTCTCTCCCCATCTCTTCCCTCCATTCTCTTCCCTCCATTCTCTTCCCTCCATTCTCTTCCCTCCATTCTCTTCCCTCCATTCTCTTCTCTCCATTCTCTTCCCTCCATTCTCTTCCCTCCATTCTCTTCCCCCCTCTTCTCTCCCCCTTTCTCTTCCCCCCTTCTCCTCTTCCTCCCCCCTTCTCTTCCTCCCCCCTTCTCTTCATCCCACCCTGCTCTTCCCCCTCCAACTACCTGCAAAATGCTCTTCTGGTTGATATTATGTGCACTGCGGCGTCATGGCGCCGAGGTCCCGGGTTCGATCCCGGCTCTGGGTCACTGTCCGTGTGGAGTTTGCACATTCTCCCCGTGTTTGTGTGGGTTTCATCCCCACAACCCAAAGATGTCCAGGCTAGCTGGCTTGGCCACACTAAATTGCCCCTTAAATGAAAAAAAATGAATTGCTATTTAAATAAATGGTTGCTATTATGTGGCTGATCCCAATGCAAAGCACGAGCTATTCAATTAATGGAACAGTCGCAATGGGCTGAATGGCCTACTCCTATTTCTATGTTACTTACCCTTATGGCAGCCTAATGGTTCTAGTACTGAACTCAAAACCCATCGTGCTCTGACTGTGAAACTAAGGTCTGTAATCTGGTGATTTGTTAGTTGCCCAGGTAAATTCAACAGGCCTGTCCTGTTGGTGGCACGGTGGCACAATGGTTAGCACTGCTGCATGGCAGCGCCAGGGACCCAGGTTCAATTTTGACCTTGGGTCACTGGCGTGGAGTTTGCACGCTCTCCCCGTGTCTGCGTGGGTTTCTTCCGGGTGCTCCGGTTTCCTCCCACAGTCCAAAGATGTGCAGGTTAGGTAGATTGGCCATGTTAAATTGCCCTTTAGTGTCCAGTGGTTAGGTGGAGTTACAGAGATAGGGCATTGGAGTGGGCTTAGATAGGGTGCACTTTTGGAGGGTTGGTGAAGACTCGATGAGCCAAATGGCAGCCTCCTGGGCTGTGGCGATTCTATGATCTGGGCTGCACCAATCCCACACAATGTGATTGAGTTTTATTGGAGAGAGAACGAGACTGAATCGTGTTGAAGTTTACAAAGAGAATTCCTGAGTAATGACTAAATATCCCTCTTACTTTTCAGGGAATTCACGATGGCGGAAATCGAACACTTTGTGGATCCCAATGAGAAGATTCACCCCAAGTTCAGCGCTGTGGCTGATCTGCAGATACTGCTCTACTCCGGCCAAGCCCAGACCAGCGGGCAGTCGGCACAAAAACAGCGGCTTGGCACTGCTGTGGAACAGGTGAGGTTTGTTTCTGAACACGTGTGTGTTCAGGTCCGGGCGACGCACGCTCTGAACTGGGCCCTGAAAAAGGGTCAGTGTTTTTTAGATTGGAAAGTGATGAAGACTCCTTCCTTCCGACAACAGCTGAATGTTGAAGCGGGAGAATAGATCTGAGGTTCAGGTATTGTGATTGTCACCAGCCCTGGATCAAGGGACGGAAGGTGTAGAAATGGGGGTGGTGGGGTGGGGGTGGGGGGGGGAATTTGGTACAGATTAGTCACAAACTAATTGAATGGCAGAATAGACTCGAGGCCGACAGAAGATGTCCTGGACGGACCCTGGGAATGTAGTGTTGGAGGGGAGGGGAGTGCAGGGTCGGAAGTTCTGGGAGGATTGGATAGGTGTTGGGAAGGTGTGGGATTGGTCCACTAGATGCATTGGAATGACCCCCCTGCATTGCTTCACTCGCATACTAACCAGAAGCGGGCTTCTTGTCTCCCACTGCAGGGAATCATCAACAACACTGTGCTCGGATACTTCATCGGAAGGATTTACCTCTTCCTGGTCAAGGTGGGATTGTCTGCGGAGAAGCTGCGGTTTCGGCAGCACATGGAAAATGAGATGGCGCACTACGCCTGTGACTGCTGGGACGCGGAGGCCAAAACCTCTTACGTAAGCACTGTTGCTGTTGGTGCAGCCAAGCTGAGCCTTTGAGAGAGGACCCTGAGGGTGGGCCACAGAAGAGTTTTGATTCTTTTTGGTGTCTCTGTAAGCAAATGCCCCTTAACCATCTCACCTTTTGCGAGCTAACCATTTCCATTTTTAAAAAAAACCTCACCATCACCTCCTGAAGGTTTAACCCTTTGTTGGCTGCGGCCTCCAGTCGGTCAAATGGCTATTTAAAAAAAATATGTTTTTAATTCTCCTTTTTCACATTTTCTCCCAAATTTGCACCCGCCAACAATAAACAATAATCAGTTACAAATATGTCAATCCCCACATCAATAACAACGATCCCATCCTCCCACCAAACCCCCAAACATTAGCCTGCATGTTCACATAAACAAATGACAAAAGGAATCAGGGGTCACCCATAGTCGCCATTAACACACACAGCCCCCCCCCAACCCTCCCACCCCAACTAATGTTCAATGTTATCCAGTTCTTGAAAGTGCATAATGAATAATGCCCAACAATTGTAGAACCCCTCCGTCCTTCCCCTCAGTTCAAACTGAACCTTCTCAAGAGTCAAGAATTCCAACAAGTCCCCCCGCCACGCCAGGGCACAGGGTGGAGAGGCTGCTCTCCATCCCATCAGGATCCACCTTCGGGCGATCAACGAGTCGAAGGCGACAACGTCTGCTCTGTACCCGTTTCCAACCCTGGCTGGTCCGATACCCTGAATATGGCCTCTCGGGGGCCCGGGTCCAGCTTCACATGCACCACTTTAGAAATTACCCTAAAAACCTCCTTCCAGTAATCCTCTAGCTTTGGACAGGACCAAAACATATGAACGTGATTAGCGGCCCCCCACCCGCAACGCTCACACACATCTTCTACTCCTTCAAAGAATCGGCTCATACTCGCCCTCGTGAGGTGCGCTCTATATACCACCTTCAGCTGTATCAGCCCCAACCTCGCGCACGAGGTGAAGGCATTCACTCTCCGGAGCACCTCACACCAGAACCCCTCCTCCATATCCCCTAACAACTCTTCCTCCCACTTTGCTTTGATCCCTTCCAGTGGTACCTTCTCTTCCAAAATAGCTCCGTAAATCGCTGACACAACGCCCTTCTCCAGTCCCCCTGTCGTCGGCACCTCCTCCAGCAATGTGGAGGCCGGCTCCACTGGAAGCTCTGTATCTCCTTTCTGGCAAAATCTCGAACCTGCATGTATCTAAACATTTCCCCCTGCTCCAGCCCATACTTCGCTTCCAGCTCCTTCAGTCCTGCAAATCGACCCCGAAGAAACGTCAGATGGCTATTTACCCCAATCGTCGGTATTGAAATGTTGAAAGGAAATTGGTGGAGAATAATAATGATCTTTATTAGTGTCACAAGTAGGCTGACATTAACACTGCAATGAAGTTACTGTGAAAATTCCCTAGTCGCCACATTCCGGCGCCTGTTCGGGCACACAGAGGGAGAATTCAGAATGTCCAATTCACCTAACAAGCACGTCTTTCGGGACTTGTGGAAGTAAACCGGAGCGCCCGGAGGAAACCCACGCAGAACGTGCAGACTCCGCACAGACAGTGACCCAAGTCGGGAATCAAACCTGGGTCCCTGGCGCTGTCTTTTTTTATACTTGCCCTCTCCAAACCCCACCCTGAATTGCTCCCAGGGTTTCATCTTGAACTGCTTGGAGATTCAGGGCAGCCGTGGAGGTTTGACATTGCCCCCACCCCAGAACTGTGCGGGTTTCCCTATTGGGACTGGCTGCCCCAGTATCTATTTGCTGTAACTTAACCGCAGTAACCATGACTCGCTACCGCATTCCCCAGTCCGGGATAGACATAGAATTTACAGTGCAAAAGGAGGCCATTTGGCCCATCGAATCTGCACCGGCCCTTGGAAAACACCCCACTTAAGCCCATACCTCCGCCCCATCCCCGTAACCCAGTAACCCCACCCAACCCATTAGGACACTGCGGGCAATTTATCATGGCCAGTCCACCTAACCTGCACAGCTTTGAATTGTGGGAGGAAACCGGAGCACCCGGAGGAAACCCACGCACACACGGGGAGAGGAATCGAACCTGGGATCCTGGAGCTGTGAAGCCACAGTGCTAACCACTGTGCTACCATGCCGTCCCAGCTGGATGGAACCCAGCACTGAGTTTCAAGACGGTGACCAATAGATTTTCTTTTTGGGCGAAGCTCTCAGTGGCCAGAGTAGGGTAAATGGAGGTAGGTACTGGCCAGCCACCACCTGACTGAGCAGAGGAATAGACCCATAGAACTGAACAGCCTACCCCGACCTACCCTGGCCCTCAATGAATATAAGTACATTCCGCCCAGGCAGCCATCATTACAATAACTTTTATAACATTTTGTTCATGGGGTGTGGGTGTCGCTGGCTAGGCCAGCATTTGGTGCCCTTCCCTCATTGTCTTTGAGAAGGTGGTGGTGAGCCGCCTTCCTGAACCATTGCAGTCTGTCCATGTGGGGTAGGGACACCCACTGCGCTCTAATTTCCTCTCACACGCTCTCTCTTCCTTTCTCCTCCCCCCTCTCTCTCTCTTCCTGTCTCCTCCTCCACTCTCTCTCTGCAGGGCTGGATCGAGATAGTTGGCTGTGCTGATCGATCGTGCTACGACCTTGCCTGTCATTCCAGAGCAACCAAAGTGCCTCTTGTGGCTGAAAAGGCTCTGAAGGAGCCCATATCCTTCACACAGCAAGGAACCCAGACTGAGGGTTCAGCAGAGTTAGGTTGCAGTGATTGTGCCCCTCTCCTCATTACAGTGTGTGAGAGAGAGACAGATCGCAGTGACTGTGCCCCTCTCCTCATTGCAGAGTGTGAGAGAGAGATCGCAGTGACTGTGCCCCTCTCCTCATTACAGTGTGTGAGAGAGAGACAGATCGCAGTGACTGTGCCCCTCTCCTCATTGCAGAGTGTGAGAGAGAGATCGCAGTGACTGTGCCCCTCTCCTCATTGCAGACTGTGAGAGAGAGAGATCGCAGTGACTGTGCCCCTCTCCTCATTACAGTGTGTGAGAGAGAGAGAGATCTCAGTGACTGTGCCCCTCTCCTCATTGCAGAGTGTGAGAGAGAGATCGCAGTGACTGTGCCCCTCTCCTCATTGCAGAGTGAGAGAGAGAGATCGCAGTGACTGTGCCCCTCTCCTCATTACAGTGTGTGAGAGAGAGAGAGATCTCAGTGACTGTGCCCCTCTCCTCATTGCAGAGTGTGAGAGAGAGATCGCAGTGACTGTGCCCCTCTCCTCATTGCAGAGTGTGAGAGAGAGATCGCAGTGACTGTGCCCCTCTCCTCATTACAGTGTGTGTGTGAGAGAGAGATCGCAGTGACTGTGCCCCTCTCTTTACAGTGTGTGTGAGAGAGAGATCGCAGTGACTGTGCCCCTCTCCTCATTACAGTGTGTGTGTGAGAGAGAGATCGCAGTGACTGTGCTCCTCTCCTCATTACAGTGTGTGAGAGAGAGAGAGATCACAGTGACTGTGCCCCTCTCCTCATTGCAGAGTGTGAGAGAGAGATCGCAGTGACTGCTCCTCTCCTCTTTACAGTGTGTGTGTGTGTGAGAGAGATCGCAGTGACTGTGCCCCTCTCCTCATTGCAGAGTGTGAGAAAGATCGCTGTGACTGCTCCTCTCCTCATTACAGTGTGTGTGTGTGAGAGAGATCGCAGTGACTGTGCCCCTCTCATTACAGTGTGTGTGAGAGAGATCGCAGTGACTGTGCCACTCTCCTCATTGCAGAGTGTGAGAGAGAGATCGCAGTGACTGTGCCCCTCTCCTCATTACAGTGTGTGTGTGAGAGAGAGATCGCAGTGACTGTGCCCCTCTCCTCATTGCAGTGTGTGTGATAGAGAGAGATCGCAGTGACTGCTCCTCTCATTACAGTGTGTGTGTGAGAGATTGCAGTGACTGCTCCTCTCCTCATTACAGTGTGTGTGTGAGAGAGATCGCAGTGACTGTGCCACTCTCCTCATTACAGTGTGTGTGTGAGAGAGAGATCGCAGTGACTGTGCCCCTCTCCTCATTAAAGTGTGTGAGAGAGAGATTGCAGTGACTGCTCCTCTCCTCATTACAGTGTGTGTGTGAGAGAGATCGCAGTGACTGTGCCACTCTCCTCATTACAGTGTGTGTGTGAGAGAGAGATCGCAGTGACTGTGCCCCTCTCCTCATTACAGTGTATGTGAGAGAGATCGCAGTGACTGTGCCCCTCTCCTCATTGCAGAGTGTGAGAGAGATTGCAGTGACTGCCCCTCTCCTCGTTACAGTGTGTGTGAGAGAGAGATCGCAGTGACTGTGCCCCTCTCCTCATTGCAGAGTGTGAGAGAGAGATTGCAGTGACTGTGCCCCTCTCCTCATTGCAGTGTGGGTGATAGAGAGAGATCGCAGTGACTGCTCCTCTCCTCATTACAGTGTGTGTGAGAGAGATCGCAGTGACTGTGCCACTCTCCTCATTACAGTGTGTGTGTGAGAGAGAGATCGCAGTGACTGTGCCCCTCTCCTCATTGCAGAGTGTGAGAGAGAGATCGCAGTGACTGCTCCTCTCCTCATTACAGTGTGTGTGAGAGAGATCGCAGTGACTGTGCCACTCTCCTCATTACAGTGTGTGAGAGAGAGCGAGATCGCAGTGACTGTGCCCCTCTCCTCATTGCAGAGTGTGAGAGAGAGATCGCAGTGACTGCTCCTCTCCTCATTACAGTGTGTGTGAGAGAGATCGCAGTGACTGTGCCACTCTCCTCATTACAGTGGGTGTGTGTGAGAGAGATCGCAGTGACTGTGTCTCCCTCTCCTCATTACAGTGTGTGTGAGAGAGCGAGATCGCAGTGACTGTGTCCCTCTCCTCATTACAGTGTGTATGTGAGAGAGATCGCAGTGACTGTGCCCCTCTCCTCATTACAGTGTGTGTGAGAGAGAGATGGCAGTGACTGTGTCCCTCTCCTCATTACAGTGTGTGTGTGAGAGAGAGATCGCAGTGACTGTGCCCCTCTCATTACAGTGTCTGTGAGAGAGAGATCGCAGTGACTGTGCCCCTCTCCTCATTACAGTGTGTGTGAGAGAGATCCCAGTGACTGTGTCCCTCTCCCCATTACAGTGTGTGAGAGAGAGATCCCAGTGACTGTGCCCCTCTCCTCATTACAGTGTGTGTGAGAGAGATCCCAGTGACTGTGTCCCTTTCCCCATTACAGTGTGTGTGTGAGAGAGAGATCCCAGTGACTGTGCCCCTCTCCTCATTACAGTGTGTGTGTGAGAGAGAGATCCCAGTGACTGTGTCCCTCTCCCCATTACAGTGTGTGTGTTAGAGACGACAGTGACTGTGTCACCCTCTCCTCATTACAGTGTGTGTGAGAGAGAGAGATCGCAGTGATTGTGCCCCTCTCCTCATTACAGTGTATGTGAGAGAGAGATCACAGTGACTGTGCCCCTCTCATTACAGTGTATGTGAAAGAGAGAGATCGCAGTGATTGTGCCCCTCTCCTCATTACAGTGTGTGTGTGAGAGACGACAGTGACTGTGTCTCCCTCTCCTCATTGCAGAGTGTGAGAGAGAGATCGCAGTGACTGCTCCTCTCCTCATTACAGTGTGTGAGAGAGAGATCGCAGTGACTGTGCCCCTCTCCTCATTACAGTGTGTGTGTGAGACGACAGTGATGTACCCCTCTCCTCATTGCAGTGTGTGTGAGAGAGACGACAGTGACTGTGCCCCTCTCCTCATTACAGTGTGTGTGTGAGAGAGAGATCACAGTGACTGTGCCCCTCTCCTCATTACAGTGTGTGAGAGAGATCGCAGTGACTGTGCCCCTCTCCTCATTACAGTGTGTGTGAGAGAGAGAGAGATCGCAGTGACTGTGCCCCTCTCATTACAGTGTGTGTGTGAGAGAGATCGCAGTGACTGTGTCTCCCTCTCCTCATTACAGTGTGTGTGAGAGAGAGAGATCGCAGTGACTGTGCCCCTCTCCTCATTACAGTGTGTGTGAGAGATCGCAGTGACTGTGTCCCTCTCCTCATTACAGTGTGTGTGAGAGAGAGATCGCAGTGACTGTGCCCCTGTCCTCAATACAGTGTGTGTGTGAGAGAGAGATCGCAGTGACTGTGCCCCTCTCATTACAGTGTGTGTGAGAGAGATCGCAGTGACTGTGCCCATCTCCTCATTACAGTGTGTGTGTGAGAGACGACAGTGACTGTGTCTCCCTCTCCTCATTACAGTGTGAGAGAGAGATCGCAGTGACTGTGCCCCTCTCCTCATTGCAGTGTGTGTGTGAGAGATTGCAGTGATGTGCCCCTCTCCTCATTACAGTGTGTGTGTGAGAGACGACAGTGACTGTGCCCCTCTCCTCATTACAGTGTGTGTGTGAGAGACGACAGTGACTGTGTCCCTCTCCTCATTACAGTGTGTATGTGAGAGAGATTGCAGTGACTGTACCCCTCTCATTACAGTGTGTGTGTGAGAGAGATCGCAGTGACTGTGTCTCCCTCTCCTCATTACAGTGTGTGTGAGAGAGATTGCAGTGACTGTACCCCTCTCATTACAGTGTGTGTGTGAGAGAGATCGCAGTGACTGTGTCTCCCTCTCCTCATTACAGTGTGTGTGAGAGAGAGAGATCGCAGTGACTGTGTCCCTCTCCTCATTACAGTGTGTGTGAGAGAGAGATCGCAGTGACTGTGCCCCTCTCCTCAATACAGAGTGTGTGAGAGAGAGATCGCAGTGACTGTGCCCCTCTCCTCATTACAGTGTGTGTGAGAGAGATAGCAGTGACTGTGCCCATCTCCTCATTACAGTGTGTGTGAGAGAGAGATCGCAGTGACTGTGCCCATCTCCTCATTACAGTGTGTGATAGAGATCGCAGTGACTGTGCCCCTCTCCTCATTACAGTGTGTGGGAGAGAGAGATCGCAGTGACTGTGCCCCTCTCCTCATTACAGTGTGTGTGTGATAGAGAGAGATCGCAGTGACTGTGCCCATCTCCTCATTACAGTGTGTGATAGAGATCGCAGTGACTGTGCCCCTCTCCTCATTACAGTGTGTGTGAGAGAGAGATGGCAGTGACTGTGTCCCTCTCCTCATTACAGTGTGTGTGTGATAGAGAGAGATCGCAGTGACTGTGCCCCTCTCATTAGTGTCTGTGAGAGAGAGATCGCAGTGACTGTGCCCCTCTCCTCATTACAGTGTGTGTGAGAGAGAGATCGCAGTGACTGTGTCCCTCTCCCCATTACAGTGTATGTGAGAGAGAGATCACAGTGACTGTGCCCCTCTCCTCATTCCAGTGTGTGTGTGAGAGAGATCGCAGTGACTGTGCCCCTCTCCTCATTACAGTGTATGTGAGAGAGAGAGATCGCAGTGATTGTGCCCCTCTCCTCATTACAGTGTATGTGAGAGAGAGATCACAGTGACTGCCCCTCTCCTCATTACAGTGTGTGTGTGAGAGAGATCGCAGTGACTGTGCCCCTCTCCTCATTACAGTGTGTGTGTGTGAGAGACGACAGTGACTGTGCCCCTCTCCTCATTACAGTGTGTGTGTGTGAGAGACGACAGTGACTGTGTCTCCCTCTCCTCATTACAGTGTGTGTGAGAGATTGCAGTGACTGCTCCTCTCCTCATTACAGTGTGTGTGAGAGAGAGAGATCGCAGTGATTGTGCCCCTCTCCTCATTACAGTGTGTGTGAGAGAGAGAGATCGCAGTGATTGTGCCCCTCTCCTCATTGCAGTGTATGTGAGAGAGAGATCACAGTGACTGTGCCCCTCTCCTCATTACAGTGTGTGTGTGAGAGAGATCGCAGTGACTGTGCCCCTCTCCTCATTACAGTGTATGTGAGAGAGAGAGATCGCAGTTATTGTGCCCCTCTCCTTATTACAGTGTGTGTGTGAGAGACGACAGTGACTGTCTCCCTCTCCTCATTACAGTGTGAGAGAGAGATCGCAGTGACTGTGCCCCTCTACTCATTACAGTGTATGTGATAGAGAGATCGCAGTGACTGTGCCCCTCTCTTCATTACAGTGTGTGTGTGAGAGACGACAGTGACTGTGCCCCTCCCCTCATTGCAGTGTGTGTGATAGAGAGAGATCGCAGTGACTGTGCCCCTCTCCTCATTACAGTGTGTGTGTGAGAGAGAGATCGCAGTGACTGTGCCCCTCTCCTCATTACAGTGTGTGTGAGAGAGAGATCGCAGTGACTGTGCCCCTCTCCTCATTACAGTGTGCGTGTGAGAGACGACAGTGACTGTGCCCCTCTCCTCATTGCAGTGTGTGTGATAGAGGTCGCAGTGACTGTGCCCCTCTCACTACAGTGTGTGTGAGAGAGATCGCAGTGACTGTGCCCCTCTCATTACAGTTTGTGTGAGAGAGATCGCAGTGACTGCTCCTCTCCTCATTACAGTGTGTGTGTGAGAGAGAGATCACAGTGACTGTGCCACTCTCCTCATTACAGTGTGTGTGAGAGAGATCGCAATGACTGTGCCCCTCTCATTACAGTGTGTGTGAGAGAGATCGCAGTGACTGCTCCTCTCCTCATTACAGTGTGTGCGTGAGAGAGAGATCGCAGTGACTGTGCCACTCTCCTCATTATAGTGTGAGAGAGAGAGACATCGCAGTGACTGTGCCCCTCTCCTCATTACAGTGTGCGTGTGAGAGATCGCAGTGACTGTGCCCCTCTCCTCATTACAGTGTGTGTGTGAGATCGCAGTGACTGTGCCCCTCTCCTCATTACAGTGTGTGTGTGATAGAGAGATCGCAGTGACTGTGTCCCTCTCCTCATTACAGTGTGTGTGTGTGAGAGAGAGATCGCAGTGACTGTGCCCCTCTCCTCATTACAGTGTGTGTGAGAGAGATTACAGTGACTGTGTCCCTCTCCTCATTACAGTGTGTGTGTGAGAGATCGCAGTGACTGTGCCCCTCTCCTCATTACAGTGTGTGTGATAGAGAGAGATCGCAGTGACTGTGCCCCTCTCCTCATTACAGTGTGTGTGTGAGATCGCAGTGACTGTGCCCATCTCCTCATTACAGTGTGTGTGTGATAGAGAGATCGCAGTGACTGTGTCCCTCTCCTCATTACAGTGTGTGTGTGAGAGAGAGATTGCAGTGACTGTGCCCCTCTCCTCATTACAGTGTGTGTGAGAGAGATCACAGTGACTGTGTCCCTCTCCTCATTACAGTGTGTGTGTGAGATCACAGTGACTGTGCCCCTCTCCTCATTACAGTGTGTGTGATAGAGAGAGATCGCAGTGACTGTGACCCTCTCATTATAGAGTGTGAGAGAGAGATCGCAGTGACTGTGTCCCTCTCCTCATTACAGTGTGTGTGAGAGAGAGATCGCAGTGACTGTGCCCCTCTCCTCATTACAGTGTGTGTGAGAGAGAGATCGCAGTGACTGTGCCCCTCTCCTCATTACAGTGTGTGTGAGAGAGATCACAGTGACTGTGTCCCTCTCCTCATTACAGTGTGTGTGTGAGATCACAGTGACTGTGCCCCTCTCCTCATTACAGTGTGTGTGATAGAGAGATCGCAGTGACTGTGACCCTCTCATTATAGAGTGTGAGAGAGAGATCGCAGTGACTGCGCCCCTCTCCTCATTACAGTGTGTGTGAGAGAGAGATCGCAGTGACTGTGCCCCTCTCCTCATTACAGTGTGTGTGAGTGAGAGATCGCAGTGACTGTGCCCGTCTCCTCATTACAGTGTGTGTGTGAGAGAGAGATCGCAGTGACTGTGCCCCTCTCATTACAGTGTGTGTGTGAGAGACGACAGTGACTGTGCCCCTCCCCTCATTGCAGTGTGTGTGATAGAGAGAGATCGCAGTGACTGTGCCCCTCTCCTCATTACAGTGTGTGTGTGAGAGAGAGATCACAGTGACTGTGCCACTCTCCTCATTACAGTGTGTGTGAGAGAGATCGCAGTGACTGTGCCCCTCTCATTACAGTGTGTGTGAGAGAGATCGCAGTGACTGCTCCTCTCCTCATTACAGTGTGTGTGTGAGAGAGAGATCGCAGTGACTGTGCCACTCTCCTCATTATAGTGTGAGAGAGAGAGACATCGCAGTGACTGTGCCCCTCTCCTCATTACAGTGTGTGTGTGAGAGAGAGATCGCAGTGACTGTGCCCCTCTCCTCATTACAGTGTGTGTGAGAGAGAGATCGCAGTGACTGTGTCCCTCTCCTCATTACAGTGTGTGTGAGAGAGAGATCGCAGTGACTGTGCCCCTCTCCTCATTACAGTGTGTGTGAGAGAGAGATCGCAGTGACTGTGCCCCTCTCCTCATTACAGTGTGTGTGAGAGAGATCACAGTGACTGTGTCCCTCTCCTCATTACAGTGTGTGTGTGAGATCACAGTGACTGTGCCCCTCTCCTCATTACAGTGTGTGTGATAGAGAGATCGCAGTGACTGTGACCCTCTCATTATAGAGTGTGAGAGAGAGATCGCAGTGACTGTGCCCCTCCCCTCATTGCAGTGTGTGTGATAGAGAGAGATCGCAGTGACTGTGCCCCTCTCCTCATTACAGTGTGTGTGTGAGAGAGAGATCGCAGTGACTGTGCCACTCTCCTCATTATAGTGTGAGAGAGAGAGACATCGCAGTGACTGTGCCCCTCTCCTCATTACAGTGTGTGTGTGAGAGATCGCAGTGACTGTGCCCCTCTCCTCATTACAATGTGTGTGTGAGATCGCAGTGACTGTGCCCCTCTCCTCATTACAGTGTGTGTGTGATAGAGAGATCGCAGTGACTGTGTCCCTCTCCTCATTACAGTGTGTGTGTGTGAGAGAGAGATCGCAGTGACTGTGCCCCTCTCCTCATTACAGTGTGTGTGAGAGAGATCACAGTGACTGTGTCCCTCTCCTCATTACAGTGTGTGTGTGAGAGATCGCAGTGACTGTGCCCCTCTCCTCATTACAGTGTGTGTGATAGAGAGAGATCGCAGTGACTGTGCCCCTCTCCTCATTACAGTGTGTGTGTGAGATCGCAGTGACTGTGCCCATCTCCTCATTACAGTGTGTGTGTGATAGAGAGATCGCAGTGACTGTGTCCCTCTCCTCATTACAGTGTGTGTGTGTGAGCGAGAGATTGCAGTGACTGTGCCCCTCTCATTACAGTGTGTGTGAGAGAGATCACAGTGACTGTGTCCCTCTCCTCATTACAGTGTGTGTGTGAGATCACAGTGACTGTGCCCCTCTCCTCATTACAGTGTGTGTGATAGAGAGAGATCGCAGTGACTGTGACCCTCTCATTATAGAGTGTGAGAGAGAGATCGCAGTGACTGCGCCCCTCTCCTCATTACAGTGTGTGTGAGAGAGAGATCGCAGTGACTGTGCCCCTCTCCTCATTACAGTGTGTGTGTGAGAGACGACAGTGACTGTGCCCCTCTCCTCATTACAGTGTGTGTGAGAGAGAGATCGCAGTGACTGTGTCCCTCTCCTCATTACAGTGTGTGTGAGAGAGAGATCGCAGTGACTGTGCCCCTCTCCTCATTACAGTGTGTGTGAGAGAGAGATCGCAGTGACTGTGCCCCTCTCCTCATTACAGTGTGTGTGAGAGAGATCACAGTGACTGTGTCCCTCTCCTCATTACAGTGTGTGTGTGAGATCACAGTGACTGTGCCCCTCTCCTCATTACAGTGTGTGTGATAGAGAGATCGCAGTGACTGTGACCCTCTCATTATAGAGTGTGAGAGAGAGATCGCAGTGACTGCGCCCCTCTCCTCATTACAGTGTGTGTGAGAGAGAGATCGCAGTGACTGTGCCCCTCTCCTCATTACAGTGTGTGTGAGTGAGAGATCGCAGTGACTGTGCCCGTCTCCTCATTACAGTGTGTGTGTGTGAGAGAGATCGCAGTGACTGTGCCCCTCTCATTACAGTGTGTGTGAGAGACGACAGTGACTGTGCCCCTCTCCCGTTTCGCCCTCATCGATCGTATTTTAACAGTTAGACTCGGGTAATATTTAAACAATGGGTCCAGGTCATGAGAAATGCTGGATTTGAACGTCCTGGTGTATGCTTCCAACCTTCCCTTCACCCCGGAGAAAGTCATGAATTTACTGGCATCTCTTTAATGTCCTGCACGCCCGCAAGCAGTCCCAAATCACTTTATAGAAAATTCAACAGCTAATTTGCGGACAGGAAGCTCCCATAAAGTGAAATAAATGAGCAGATATCCGGTTTTTAGTGCAGTTCTTTGCGGAATAAACATTGGTCAGGAAACTGAGAAGAATTGATCTCAAATAGAGGAGTTTTACATCACCTGATAGGGCAGAGCAGGCCTTGGTTTGACGTATCACCGTAAAGGTGGCATGTCCGACAGCGCAACACTCCCGCAGTACTGCAGTGGTCAGCCTGGACTTTGTGCTCAGGTCTCTGGGGTGGGACTAGAACCAACAATGTTCCAACTCTGAGGAGTCCTTTACTGATACTGTGAGGAACAAGCCAACTTGGCGCCGTCCTCCGCAAATGACCATTACTTTCCACGTCAGAGTCAACAGTGTTCATAATTGAGGACTTCTATATTCTGCCTGGACTCCTATTGGATGTCCAAGATGCATGATGCTGCCATTCTTATGGCAGACTGTGTGCGTGTGTGTGATTGGTCAGTTACTCATTGGTTAATTCACCCTCTAGCTGTGCCAGTCTGCCAGTGATTACTGGCAACAAGGTCCTTTCATTGAATTTGTGTGTCCATCCAGTTCCTATTGGGCAGCACGGTAGCATAGTGCTTAGCACAATTGCTTCACAGCTCCAGGGTCCCAGGTTCGATTCCGGCTTGGGTCACTGTCTGTGCGGAGTCTGCACGTTCTCCCCGTGTGTGCGTGGGTTTCCTCCCACAGTCCAAAGATGTGCAGGTTAGGTGGATTGGCCATGATAAATTGCCCTTAGTGTCCAAAATTGCCCTTAGTGTTGGGTGGGGTTACTGGGTTATGGGGATAGGGTGGAGGTGTTGACCTTGGGGAGGGTGCTCTTTCCAAGAGCCGGTGCAGACTCGATGGGCCAAATGGCCTCCTTCTGCACTGTAAATTCTATGATTACCCACAGGATACTGTCTCTGGATTGGTATTAATTCAGCAATCTCACTCACAGCCATGCAGCATTGTTTGGGAGAATTGTATGTTATCTGGCTGCGTGTGGGGCAGCCCCTGGGTGCCTTGCCTGGGGCAGTGTAGAAATGAAATGAAATGTAAATCGCTTATTGTCACAAGTAGGCTTCAAATGAAGTTACTGTGAAAAGCCCCTAGTCGCCACATTCCGGCACCTGTTCGGGGAGGCTGGTACCGGAATTGAACCGTGCTGCTGGCCTGCCTTGGTCTGCTTTCAAAGCCAGCGATTTAGACCTGTGCTAAACAGCACATGCTGTTCCACGACTGATGAAATTGCACCCCACCCAGTGGGTGCGCGATACCTGAAATCTCAAAATTAATTTTTTTCAAAAGCTCCCTTTGACGAAAGGTGAAGGAACCGGTTAATTGTTTGAGCAGCGGACGTCCATTCGGAATTCACGATGCTTTCTCCTTAACTTCTGTACACAAAACTGTCAACATAGTTCAGTTCGAACCCAACAAGGGTGCCATTGGCAAGGAGTTCAAGAAGGAGGCCAAAATTGTGATGGAGTACTTGAATATCTGTGACGAATGTTACATCGTAGATATAGAGAAAGAGCTGAATGAAAAGGGGTAAGTCTCCCAAATCTATTTGGATAACTGGCATGGCAAGGACTGGGTTAGTTTGGGGACCTATCACCTGGAATACACCCAGGGGGTGGCACAGTGGTTAGCACTGCTGCCTCAGCGCCAGGGAACTGGGTTCAATTCTGGCCTCGGGTGACTGTCCGTGTGGAGTCTGCACGTTCTCGCCGTGTCTGCGTGTGTTTCCTCCGGGTGCTCTGGTTTCCGCCCACAGTCTAAAGATGTGCAGGTTAGGTGGATTGGCGATGCTAAATTGCCCTTCGGGTGGGATTGCAGGAATAGGGTGGAGGATTGGGCCTGGGTAAGTGCAGATTCGATGGCCCGAATGGCCGCCTGCACTAGGGAATCGATGGTTCCCTGATTCTGTAAATTTCTTGGCTGATTCGGGTTCTCGATGGAATAAATGTATGTGGCAAATCTAAATCCTCTTGTTTTTCTCCAGAGTAATAAGGAACACAGAGCAGGGAATGGCGTTGTATAGCTGCTGGCCTCCGTCCAGGCCACTAGGTTAAACGCACTATGTTCCAAGCACAATGATCTTTGGCTTGGCGCCATAAAGGTTGAAAAGAAAAAGCTGCGAGGTTTGTTATTGAGCTTGAGACAGCGAGGATGGGATGTTCCAGTGTTGAGCTACCAGTTTGGGCCTTTTCATTTACATATCAGGGTCCAACTAGCATCAAGCCTGTCATTAAACCCCTGGCAACTTTCCCACCCGTGCCTGAGTTAACACAAGAGATAGAAGCAGGAGGAGACCATTCGGTCCATCAAGCCTGCTCTGCCTTTCAGGAAGTCTATGTCTGATCTTCAACTCTGTTTTCCCGCCTGCTCCCCATATCCCTGGTTTCCCTGGGAGAACAAAATCTGTTTGTTACAGCCTTAAATATAGTCAACGATGTGGCATCCACAAGCCTCTGGGTAAATTCCAAAGATTCACAAATCTTTGAGTGAAGTAATTTCTCCTCATCTCACTCATAAACGATTGTCCCCATATCCCCAGACTGTCCGCTGTGTTTTAGATTGCCCACTCGCGAAAGCTCCTTCAGAATCTTGAATATTTCCATGAGATCTCTTATTCTTCTAAACATTTAAAAAAAAAAAACTGATATGGAGATGTCGGCGTTGGACTGGGGTGATGACAGTAAGATGTCTTACAACACCAGGTTAAAGTCCAACAGGTTTGTTTCGAATCACTAACTTTCGGAGCACAGCTCCTTCCTCAGGAGAATGAAGAGGTGGGTTCGAGAAACATATATATAGACAAAGTCAAAGATGCCAGACAATACTTTGAATGCGAGTCTTTGCAGGTAATTAAGTCTTTGCAGGTCCAGACAGAGCAACTGGAGAGCGGGATAATCACAGGTTAAAGAGGTGTGAATTGTCTCAAGTCGGGACAGTTGGTAGGATTTTGCAACCCCAGGCCAGATGGTGGGCTGGGTAGTTTGCTCCAAACAATGGTTTGTTGTTTGAGGTTGCGCGGTTGGAAACCCACGCAGACACGGCGAGACCGTGCAGATTCCACACAGACAGTGACCCAAGCCACTGGACTGGAACCGATGTCTTGGGGGGGGGGGGTGTTTGCGAGAGCTGTTGGGGAGAGTTTAAACTAATGTGGCAGGGGGATGGGAACCGATGCAGGAAGTTGGAAGGTAGTAAAACAGGGACAGAAATAAAAGGCAGTAAGGGGGAAAGTGTAAGGCAGAGAAGCCATAGTCAAAAATCAAAAGGGCGACAGTACAAGGTACAGTGACTGAGGGGAGCTCAGTGAATAGGACCAGGAATACTAAAAGAAATAAAACGGGAGGTGAAAACATTAATGGTAAGCGACGCGGCAGGTTGTTACATGAAGATATGGGTTCAACGGCAAGGAAAATTAGGAGAAAGGTTAAGAGGAAATATAACTTAGGAGAGGTTACTGATCGAGGTGTTAAGATTCAGAACAGAGGTAAAAAAGCCACCATACGTGTACTTTACCTGAATGCTCGTAGTATTCGGAATAAGGTAAATGAGTTGATGGCGCAAATCATCGTGAATGACTATGATTTAGTGGCCATTACTGAAACATGGTTAAAGGATGGTCACGACTGGGAGTTAAATATCTGAGGGTATCAAACTTTTCGGAAGGACAGAGTGGATGGTAAGGGAGGTGGTGTAGCTCTGTTATTTAAGGATGACATCCGGGCAACAGTAAGGGATGACATCGGTGCTATGGAGGATAAGGTTGAATCCATTTGGATGGAAATCAGGAATAGTAAGGCGAAAAAGTCACTGATAGGAGTAATCTGTAGGCCACCAAATAGTAACATTATGGTGGGGCAGGCAATAAACAAAGAAATAACTGATGCATGTAGAAATGGTACAGCAGTTATCATGGGGGATTTTAATCTACATGTCGATTGGTTTAACCAGGTCGGTCAAGGCAGCCTTGAGGAGCGCGATAGTTTCCTAGAACAGTATGTAATGGAACCTACAAGGGAACAAGTGGTCCTAGATCTGGTCCTGTGTAATGAGACAGGATTGATTCAGGATCTCATAGTTAGGGATCCTCTCGGAAGGAGCGATCACAATATGGTGGAATTTAAAATACAGATGGAGGGTGAGAAGGTTAAAATCAAGCACTAGTGTTTTGTGCTTAAACAAAGGAGATTACAATGGGATGAGAGAAGAACTAGCTAAGGTAGACTGGGAGCAAAGACTTTATGGTGAAACAGTTGAGGAACAGTGGAGAACCTTCCAAGTGATTTTTCACAGTGCTCAGCAAAGGTTTATACCAACGAAAAGGAAGGACGATAAAAAGAGGGAAAATCGACCGTGGATATCTAAGGAAATAAGGGAGAGTATCAAATTGAAGGAAAAAACATACAAAGTAGCAAAGATCAGTGGGAGACTAGAGGACTGGGAAATCTTTAGGGGGCAACAGAAAGCTACTAAAAAAGCTATAAAGAAGAGTAAGATAGATTATGAGAGTAAACTTGCTCAGAATATAAAAACAGATAGTAAAGGTTTCTACAAATGCATAAAACAAAAAAGAGTGGCTAAGGTAAATATTGGTCCTTTAGAGGATGAGAGGGGAGATTTAATAATGGGAGATGAGGAAATGGCTGAGGAACTGAACAGGTTTTTTGGGTCAGTCTTCACAGTGGAAGACACAAATAACATGCCAGTGACTGATGGAAATGCGGCTATGACAGGTGAGGACCTTGAGAGGATTGTTATCACCAAGGAGGTAGTGATGGGCAAGCTAATGGGGCTAAAGGTAGACAAGTCTCCTGGACCTGATGGAATGCATCCCAGAGTGCTAAAAGAGATGGCTAGGGAAATTGCAAATGCACTAGTGATAATTTACCAAAATTCACTAGACTCTGGGGTGGTCCCGGCGGATTGGAAATGAGCAAACGTGACACCACTGTTTAAAAAAGGAGGTAGGCAGAAAGCAGGTAATTATAGGCCAGTGAGCTTAACTTCGGTAGTAGGGAAGATGCTGGAATCTATCATCAAGGAAGAAAGAGCGAGGCATCTGGATGGAAATTGTCCCATTGGGCAGACGCAGCATGGGTTCATAAAGGTCAGGTCATGTCTAACTAATTTAGTGGAATTTTTTGAGGACATTAACAGTGCGGTAGATAACGGGGAGCCAATGGATGTGGTATATCTGGATTTCCAGAAAGCCTTTGACAAGGTGCCACACAAAAGGTTACTGCATAAGATAAAGATGCATGGCATTAAGGGGAAAGTAGTAGCATGGATAGAGGATTGGTTAATTAATAGAAAGCAAAGAGTGGGGATTAATGGGTGTTTCTCTGGTTGGCAATCAGTAGCTAGTGGTGTCCCTCAGGGATCAGTGTTGGGCCCACAACTGTTCACAATTTACATAGATGATTTGGAGTTGGGGACCAAGGGCAATGTGTCCAAGTTTGCAGACGACACTAAGATAAGTGGTAAAGCAAAAAGTGCAGAGGATACTGGAAGTCTGCAGAGGGATTTGGATAGGCTAAGTGAATGGGCTAGGGCCTGGCAGATGGAATACAATGTTGACAAATGTGAGGTTATCCATTTTGGTAGGAATAATAGCAAAAGGGATTATTATTTAAATGATAAAATCTTAAAACATGCTGCTGTGCAGAGAGACCTGGGTGTGCTAGTGCATGAGTCGCAAAAAGTTGGTTTTCAGGTGCAACAGGTGATTAAGAAGGCAAATGGAATTTTGTCCTTCATTGCTAGAGGGATGGAGTTTAAGTAGGGAGGTTCTGCAGCAATTGTATAAGGTGTTAGTGAGGCCACACCTGGAGTATTGTGTTCAGTTTTTGTCTCCTTACTTGAGAAAGGACGTACTGGCACTGGAGGGTGTGCAGAGGAGATTCACTAGGTTAATCCCAGAGCTGAAGGGGTTGGATTACGAGGAGAGGTTGAGTAGACTGGGACTGTACTCATTGGAATTTAGAAGGATGAGGGGGGATCTTATAGAAACATATAAGATTATGAAGGGAATAGACAGGATAGATGCGGGCAGGTTGTTTCCACTGGCGGGTGAAAGCAGAACTAGGGGGCATAGCCTCAAAATAAGGGGATGTAGATTTAGGACTGAGTTTAGGAGAAACTTCTTCACCCAAAGGGTTGTGAATCTATGGAATTCCTTGCCCAGTGAAGCAGTAGAGGCTCCTTCATTAAATGTTTTTAAGATAAAGATAGATAGTTTTTTGAAGAATAAAGGGATTAAGGGTAATGGTGTTCGAGCCGGAAAGTGGAGCTGAGTCCACAAAAGATCAGCCATGATCTCATTGAATGGTGGAGCAGGCTCGAATGGCCAGATGGCCTACTCCTGTTCCTAGTTCTTATGTTCTTATTAAGCCGGGAATCGAACCTGGGACCCTGGAGCTGTGAAGCCGCTGTGCTAACCTTTGTGCTACCGTGCTGCCCATTTGATAAAGATCCACTGAAACACTCTTGTCCGACCAGCTATTAGCCCATTATGGAGTCTGATGGCCTCTTTGTTTGTCATCTTTCCTGTTGCAAAGTTGATCTTTACTGTCTCTAAGTTAGTTACAGGTTCATAGCGTGGTCTTTTGTCCTTTTGTATTAATGTGATAAATACTGTAATTGGGTAATCATAAAGTTCTGTTTAGCGATTTAAAAAAAAAAAAAAAAAAAAAAAAAAATTTGAGTCCCCAATTCATTTTTTCCAATTAAGGGGCAATTTAGCGTGGCTAATCCACCTAGCCTGCACATTTTTGGGTTATGGGGGCGAAACCCACACAAACACGGGGAGAATGTGCAAACTCCACACGGACAGTGACCCAGAGCCGGGATCGAACCTGGGACCTCGACACCGTGAGGCCACAGTGCTAACCCACTGCGTCACCGTGCTGCCTCCTGTTTAGCGATAATAAGTTTCTGTGCTGACTTGGGTGATCTGGCAGACAGCCAATATCGATTCCAGCCAGGGCCGTATCTAATATTTCCCGTTTTCGGCCTATTTGTCCACTTCCCTCTTGTCAGCCTGTACCCAGCCTATCCGTGGCTTCAGCTGCCTGAGCCTAAGCTCTGGAATTCCCTGGCTACACCTTTACATTCATCCTTTAACAGGCTTCTCTTTTACCAAAATGTGTCAAATGTTGCTTTGTCGCACTGTGGTGCAGGCCATTGGGAGGTTTACATAGATTACATAGAACATACATAGAACATACAGTGCAGAAGGAGGCCATTCGGCCCATCGAGTCTGCACCGACCCACATTAATCCCTCACTTCCACCTTATCCCCGCAACCCAATAACCCCTCCCAACCCTTATGGACACTAAGGGCAATTTATCATGGCCAATCCACCTAACCTGCACGTCTTTGGACTGCGGGAGGAAACCGGAGCACCCGGAGGAAACCCACGCGGACACGGGGAGAACGTGCAAACTCCGTACAGACAGTGACCCAGCGGGGAATCGAACCTGGGACCCTGGCGCTGTGAAGCCACAGTGCTAATCACTTGTGCTACCGTGCTGCCCAGTTTATTATGTTAAAGGTGCTATGTATATCCAAGCTATTGTCACAGAGATGGTTAAACAAGCCACTCAGCCGTGATAGGGATGGACGATAAATACTGACCGTGCCAGTGTTACCCACATTCAGGAATGAATTTTTAAAAAGCCCTCCCGTTAGTTTTCGTATCTGATGCCTGTCCCAGACTTCCTCTCAAAATAACCATTGTGATCAGCCCTTGACTGTCCATTTCAGATGTCCATCCCACTCTTTCTGTGATAACTTACTCCAAAAAAAAACTCTCCTCCCCAGCACGGAGCGGGGAAAGATATAACTGTATTCACCACCCCCCCCATATCGCTAGAGCTTGAACTGCCAAGTTCAACACAGCACACACTAGTTGGCTAAGCAGTGTGAAATATTTTTCATCCTGGGCTAGCGAACTTGTTGCAGGGGTTTGCAGTGTGTGCGACTGGTGGTGCTTTATCTTCCATTATCTCTCTTTCCAGGGCGTTCACCTTTGAGTCAGAAGGGAAAAGCTTCACGCTGAAGAAGAACATGGTTGGGGTGAAAAGGTTTCAGAAGACTGTGCACGGTCAGTGTCTTTGTCTTGTTGAACTGTTGTGTTCTTACTTCCAAATTAACCCTTGGGCTGTCCTACACTTTACCTCACCATTTCTTTCTCGCCCACTCCTCACAGACAATGGCGTAAATTCCTTTGATTGTAAATAGTGTCTGGGCGCAGCATCACATAGTCTCCTAGGAGCTATGATGTTGTTGCCATTACAGAGACCTGGTTGAGGGAAGGACAGGATTGGCAGCTAAATGTTCCAGGATTTAGATGTTTCAGGCGGGATAGAGGGGGATGTAAAAGGGGTGGCGGAGTTGCGCTACTGGTTAGGGAGAATATCACAGCTGTACTGCAGGAGGACACCTCAGAGGGCAGCGAGGCTATATGGGTAGAGATCAGGAATAAGAAGGGTGCAGTCACAATGTTGGGGGCTTACTACAGGCCACCCAACAGCCAGTGGGAGATAGAGGAGCAGATAGGTAGACAGATTTTGGAAAGGAGTAAAAGCAACAAGGTTGTTGTGATGGGAGACTTCACCTTCCCCAATATTGACTGGGACTCACTTAGTGCCAGGGGCTTAGACGGGGCAGAGTTTGTAAGGAGCATCCAGGAGGGCTTCTTAAAGCAATATGTCGATAGTCGAACTAGGGAAGGAGCTGTACTGGACCTGGTATTGGGGAATGAGCCCGGCCAGGTGGTAGAAGTTTCAGTAGGGAACAGTGACCACAATTCATGATGGAAAGGGATAAGTATACACCGCAGGGCAAGAGTTATAGCTGGGGGAAGGGCAATTATGATGCCATTAGACGTGACTTGGGGGGATAGGGTGGAGAAGTAGGCTGCAAGTGTTGGGCACACTGGATAAGTGGAGCTTGTTCAAGGATCAGCTACTGCGTGTTCTTGATAAGTATGTACCGGTCAGGCAGGGAGGAAGGCGTAGAGCGAGGGAACCGTGGTTTACCAAAGAAGTGGAATCTCTTGTTAAGAGGAAGAAGGAGGCCTATGTGAAGATGAGGTGTGAAGTTTCAGTTGGGGCGATGGATAGTTACAAGGTAGCAAGGAAGGATCTAAAGAGAGAGCTAAGACGAGCAAGGAGGGGACATGAGAAGTATTTGGCAGGTAGGATCGAGGAAAACCCAAAAGCTTTCTATCGGTATGTCAGGAATAAGCGAATGACTAGGGAAAGAGTAGGACCAGTCAAGGACAGGGATGGGAAGTTGTGTGTGGCGTCTGAAGAGATAGGCGAGATACTAAATGAATAATTTTCGTCAGTATTCACTCAGGAAAAAGATAATGTTGTGGAGGAGAATGCTGAGACCCAGGCTATTAGAATAGATGGCATTGAGGTACGTAGGGAAGAGGTGTTGGCAATTCTGGACAGGCTGAAAATAGATAAGTCCCCAGGGCCTGATGGGATTTATCCTAGGATTCTCTGGGAGGCCAGGGAAGAGATTGCTGGACCATTGGCTTTGATTTTTATGCCATCATTGGCTACAGGAATAGTGCCAGAGGACTGGAGGATAGCAAATGTGGTCCCTTTGTTCGAAAAGGGGAGCAGAGACAACCCCGGCAACTATAGACCGGTGAGCCTCACGTCTGTAGTGGGTAAAGTCTTGGAGGGGATTATAAGAGACAAGATTTATAATCATCTAGATAGGAATAATATGATCAGGGATAGTCAGCATGGCTTTGTGAAGGGTAGGTCATGCCTCACAAACCATATCGAGTTATTTGAGAAGGTGACTGAACAGGTAGATGAGGGTAGAGCAGTTGATGTGGTGTATATGGATTTCAGTAAAGCGTTTGATAATGTTCCCCACGGTAGGCTATTGCAGAAAATACGGAGGCTGGGGATTGAGGGGGATTTAGAGATGTGGATCAGAAATTGGCTAGCTGAATGGAGACAGAGGGTGGTGGTCGACAGTGTGGAAGGATGTAGCAGGTTACAGAGGGACATAGATAAGCTGCAGAGCTGGGCTGAGAGGTGGCAAATGGAGTTTAATGTAGAGAAGTGTGAGGTGATTCACTTTGGAAGGAATAACAGGAATGCGGAATATTTGGCTAATGGTAAAGTTCTTGGAAGTGTGGATGAACAGAGGGATCTAGGTGTCCATGTACATAGATCCCTGAAAGTTGCCACCCAGGTTGATAGGGTTGTGAAGAAGGCCTATGGAGTGTTGGCCTTTATTGGTAGAGGGATTGAGTTCCGGAGTCATGAGGTCATGTTGCAGCTGTACAAAACTCTGGTTCGGCCGCATTTGGAGTATTGCGTACAGTTCTGGTCACCGCATTATAGGAAGGACGTGGAGGCTTTGGAGCGGGTGCAGAGGAGATTTACCAGGATGTTGCCTGGTATGGAGGGAAAATCTTATGAGGAAAGGCTGATGGACTTGAGGTTGTTTTCGTTGGAGAGAAGAAGGTTAAGAGGAGACTTAATAGAGGCATACAAAATGATCAGGGGGTTGGATAGGGTGGACAGTGAGAGCCTTCTCCCGCGGATGGAAATGGCTGGCACGAGGGGACATAGCTTTAAACTGAGGGGTAATAGATATAGGACAGAGGTCAGAGGTAGGTTCTTTACGCAAAGAGTAGTGAGGCCGTGGAATGCCCTACCTGCAACAGTGGTGAATTCGCCAACATTGAGGGCATTTAAAAGTTTATTGGATAAACATATGGATGATAAGGGCATAGTGTAGGTTAGATGGCTTTTGTTTTGGTGCAACATCGTGGGCCAAAGGGCCTGTACTGCGCTGTATCGTTCTATGTTCCATGTTCTAATTCAGTAAGTTTTAAAGTGCTGGTGGACAAGGATAAGAGTGGTCCTAGGGTGAATGTGCTAAATTGGGGGAAGGCTAATTATAACAATATTAGGCGGGAACTGAAGAACATAGATTGGGGGCGGATGTTTGAGGGCAAATCAACGTCTGACATGTGGGAGGCTTTCAGGTGTCAGTTGAAAGGAATACAGGACCGGCATGTTCCTGTGAGGAAGAAGGATAAATGCGGCAATTTTCGGGAACCTTGGATAACGAAAGATATTGTAGGCCTCGTCAAAAAGAAAAAGGAGGCATTTGTCAGGGCTAGAAGGCTGGGAACAGACGAAGCCTATGTGGAATATAAGGAAAGTAGGAAGGAGCTTAAGCAAGGAGTCAGGAGGGCTAGAAGGGGTCACGAAAAGTCATTGGCAAATAGGGTTAAGGAAAATCCCAAGGCTTTTTAAACGTACATTAAAAGCAAGAGGGTAGCCAGGGGAAGGGTTGGCCTACAGAAGGACAGGGGAGGGAATCTATGTGTGGAGCCAGAGGAAATGGGTGAGGTACTAAATGAATACTTTGCATCAGTATTCACCAAAGAGAAGGAATTAGTGGATGTTGAGTCTGGAGAAGGGTGTGTAGGTGGCCTGGGTCACATTGAGTTCCATAAAGATGAGGTGTTGGGCATCTTGAAAAATATTATGGTAGATAAGTCCCCAGGGCCTGATGGGATCTACCCCAGAATATTGAAGGAGGCTAGAAAGGAAATTGCTGAGGCCTTGACAGAAATCTTTGGATCCTCACTGTCTTCAGGTGATGTCCCGGAGGACTGGAGAATAGCCAATGTTGTTCCTCTGTTTAAGAAGGGTAGCAAGGATAATCCAGGGAACTACAGGCTGGTGAGCCTTATGTCAGTGGTAGGGAAATTACTGGAGAGAATTCTTCGAGACAGGATCTACTCCCATTTGGAAGCAAATGGACGTATTAGTGAGAGGCAGCATGGTTTTGTGAAGGGGAGGTCGTGTCTCACTAACTTGATAGAGTTTTTCGAGGAGGTCACTAAGATGATTGATGCAGGTAGGGCAGTAGATGTTGTCTATATGGACTTCAGTAAGGCCTTTGACAAGGTCCCTCATGGCAGACTGGTACAAAAGGTGAAGTCACACGGGATCAGAGGTGAGCTGCTAAGATGGATACAGAACTGGCTAGGTCATAGAAGGCAGAGAGTAGCAATGGAAGGGTGCTTTTCTAATTGGAGGGCTGTGACTAGTGCTGTACCACAGGGATCAGTGCTGGGACCGTTGCTGTTCGTAGTATATATAAATGATTTGGAGGAAAATGTAACTGGTCTGATTAGTAAGTTTGCAGATGACACAAAGGTGGGTGGAATTGCGGATAGCGATGAGGACTGTCAGAGGATACAGCAGGATTTAGATTGTTTGGAGACTTGGGCGGAGAGATGGCAGATGGAGTTTAATCCGGACAAATGTGAGGTAATGCATTTTGGAAGGTTTAATGCAGGTAGGGAATATACAGTGAATGGTAGAACCCTCAAGAGTATTGAAAGTCAGAGAGACCTAGGAGTACAGGTCCACAGGTCACTGAAAGGGGCAACACAGGTGGAGAAGGTAGTCAAGAAGGCATACGGCATGCTGGCCTTCATTGGCCGGGGCATTGAGTTTAAGAATTGGCAAGTCATTTTGCAGCTGTATAGAACCTTAGTTAGGCCACACTTGGAGTATAGTGTTCAATTCTGGTCACCACACTACCAGAAGGATGTGGAGACTTTAGAGAGGGTGCAGAAGAGATTTACCTGGATGTTGCCTGGTTTGGAGGGTATTAGCTATGAGGAGCGGTTGAATAAACTCGGTTTGTTCTCACTGGAACGAAGGAGGTTGAGGGGCGACCTGATAGAGGTCTACAAAATTATGAGGGGCATAGACAGAGTGGATCGTCAGAGACTTTTTCCCAGGGCAGAGGGGTCAGTTACTAGGGGGCATAGGTTTAAGGAGCGAGGGGCAAAGTTTAGAGTAGATGTACGAGGCAAGTTTTTTACACAGAGGGTAGTGGGTGCCTGGAACTCGCTGCCGGAGGAGGTGGTGGAAGCAGGGACGATAGTGACGTTTAAGGGGCATCTTGACAAATGCATGAATAGGATGGGAATAGAGGGATACGGACCCAGGAAGTGCGGAAGATTTTAGTTTAGATGGGCAGCATGGTCGGCGCAGGCTTGGAGGGCCGAAGGGCCTGTCCTGTGCTGTACTTTTCTTTCTTCTTTCTTCTTTGTTCCTTAGTAGCTCTGTAATCCTTTGCTGGTAAATATTTGAAACCATCTCTGCTTCCAAACCGGTCAGTTATACCCCAAGTCTGACACACTGAATAACCTTCCAGTAGATGTCAATCTTCAGGTGACAGGCTCCAGATATACCACAATATTAATCTAGGTAATAAGATAGTCATTTAAAATATATTCTGGGACATAGAAACTTAAAGTGAGAATTCCTGCGCTGGATTTTCTTGCGATTGATATAAATTTATGGTCAGTAGCTGCCTCTTATCAACTTGTCCTTTATACACGTACACCCCCAGTTCAGAGTTATCTAAAGATGGGGAGATGTCAGGCTGCCGCTCCCCAACATTATGATCACTGATGGCTTTGTTTTTGATAAATGACACAATGTAAAATAATTAATCTTTGTGCTGTGGCTTGGTTTCCATATATTTGTAAAAGCCTCACACATACGGTTAACACAGTCGCCAGACTGAGAGACTCGTGCTTCTATCCGGAACTTTGTGCACAACCAGTTGGATTGTAAACGTAAGAAGCTCAGGGCGGCGCAGTGGTTAGCACAGGTCCCAAGCTCGATCCCGGCCCTGGGTCACTGTGCAGTGCGGAGCTTGCACATTCGCCCCCACAACCCAAAGATGTGCAGGTTAGGTGGATTGGCCGCGCTAAATTGCCCCTTAATTGGAAAAAAAATAAATTGGGTACTCTAAAATTCTTTTTTTTTTTAAAAGTATATGTAGAAGCTCCACAGGCAAATGACAATTTGTGCGGAGCGAGACTCCACAAATATGAATGAGATGGGTGGACCGTGTTCAGATATAGCATCAGGAGTGGGACTTTGTCTGAAGCTGAATCTAAAATGGCCCTGGTGACACTGGGGCAGTAGGGAATATTTTCAGAGGTTCTGTGGGAGGGAAGCAAGTTTTACCCACTCTCCTCAAATTCACTTTTTCCTACTTTCTCGCACTAATGAATCTTACTTTTTGTTCCTGGTGCTTCAGTTGAGGAAATTACTCCCAGTGTGATTGAGCCGTCCTTCGGAATCGGCAGGATCATGTACTCGGTTTTTGAGCACACCTTTCACATCCGAGATGGGGACGAGCAGAGAACAGTAAGTCCAGACATTCTCTCTGCACAATCTTTAATATCAGAGACCAAGCGACCACGAAAGAGGCAGGCAGACCGAGAGAGAGAGACGGGCAGACCAGGAGAGAGAGCGAGAGAGAGACGGGCAGACCGAGAGAGAGAGAGAGCACGAGAGAGGCGGGCAGACTGCGAGAAAAAGGCGGGCAGACCAAGAGAGAGAGCGACGGGCACACCGGGAGAGAGAGAGACGGGCAGACCGAGAGAGAGAGACGGGCCGACCGAGAGAGAGAGACGGGCAGACCGAGAGAGTGAGAGAGACTGGCAGATCGAGAGAGAGAGAGCGAGACGGGCAGATCGAGAGAGAGAGACGGGCAGATCGAGAGAGAGAGAGAGACGGGCAGACCGAGAGAGAGAGCGACGGGCAGACCGAGAGAGAGAGAGATGGGCAGACCGAGAGAGAGAGAGGCACGGGCAGACCGAAAGAGAGAGACACGGGCAGACCGCGAGAAAGAGTCGGGCAGACCGAGAGAGAGAGACGGGCAGAACGAGAGAGAGAGACGGGCAGAACGAGAGAGAGAGACGGACAGACCGAGAGAGAGAGACGGGCAGAACGAGAGAGAGAGACGGGCAGACCGAGAGAGAGAGACGGGCAGACCGAGAGAGAGAGACGGGCAGACCGAGAGAGAGAGACGGGCAGACCGAGAGAGAGAGAGACGGGCAGACCGAGAGAGAGACGGGCAGACCGAGAGAGAGACGGGCAGACCGAGAGAGAGAGAGAGACGGGCAGACCGAGAGAGAGAGAGAGACGGGCAGACCGAGAGAGAGAGAGACGGGCAGACCGAGAGAGAGAGAGACACGGGCAGAACGAGAGAGAGAGAGACGTGCAGACCGAGAGGGAGAGAGACGGGAGACCGAGAGAGAGAGAGACGGGCAGACCGAGAGAGAGAGAGAGAGCGAGAGAGAGAGAGAGAGAGAGAGAGCGAGAGAGAGAGAGAGATGGGAAGACTGAGAGAGAGACGGGCAGACCGAGTGAGAGAGAGAGAGAGAGAGATGGGCAGACCGAGAGAGAGAGTGACGGGCAGACCGAGAGAGAGAGAGAGTGAGAGAGATGGGCAGACTGAGAGAGTTACGGGCAGACCGAGAGAGAGGGAGACGGGCAGGCCGAGAGAGAGGGAGACGGGCAGGCCGAGAGAGAGAGAGAGACGGGCAGGCCGAGAGAGAGAGAGAGACGGGCAGACCGAGAGAGAGAGAGACGGGCAGACCGAGAGAGAGAGAGACGGGCAGACCGAGAGAGATGGGCAGACCGAGAGAGAGAGAGATGGGCAGACCGCGAGAGAGAGAGACGGGCAGACCGCGAGAGAGAGAGACAGGCAGACCGAGAGAGAGAGAGACGGGCAGACCGAGAGAGAGTGACGGGCAGACCGAGAGAGAGAGACGGGCAGACCGAGAGAAAGAGAGACGGGCAGACCGAGAGAAAGAGAGACGGGCAGACCGAGAGAGAGAGAGACGGCCAGACCGAGAGAGAGAGAGACGGGCAGACCGAGAGAGATGGGCAGACCGCGAGAGAGAGACGGGCAGACCGAGAGAGAGAGAGACGGGCAGACCGAGAGAGATGGGCAGACCGCGAGAGAGAGACGGGCAGACTGAGAGAGAGAGAGACGTGCAGACCGAGAGAGAGAGACGGGCAGACTGAGAGAGAGAGAGACGTGCAGACCGAGAGAGAGAGACGGGCAGACCGAGAGAGAGAGACGGGCAGACCGAGAGAAAGAGAGACGGGCAGACCGAGAGAAAGAGAGACGGGCAGACCGAGAGAGAGAGAGACGGGCAGACCGAGAGAGAGAGAGACGGGCAGACCGAGAGAGATGGGCAGACCGCGAGAGAGAGAGACGTGCAGACCGAGAGAGAGAGAGATGGGCAGACCGAGAGAGAGAGAGACGGGCAGACCGAGAGAGAGAGAGACGGGCAGACCGAGAGAGATGGGCAGACCGCGAGAGAGAGAGAGAGAGATGGGCAGACCAAGAGAGAGAGTGACGTGCAGACCGAGAGAAAGAGAGACGGGCAGAGCGAGAGAGAGAGTGACGGGCAGACCGAGAGAGAGAGAGACGGGCAGACCGAGAGAGAGAGAGACGGGCAGACCGAGAGAGAGAGAGAGACGGGCAGACCGAGAGAGAGAGAGACGGGCAGACCGAGAGAGAGAGACGGGCAGACGGAGAGAGACAGAGACGTGCAGACCGAGAGAGAGAGAGGGGGGCAGACCGAGAGAGAGCGAGACACGGGCAGACCGAGAGAGAGAGACACGGGCAGACCGAGAGAGAGAGAGACGGGCAGATCGAGAGAGAGAGACGGGCAGACCGAGAGAGAGAGAGCGACGGGCAGACCGAGAGAGAGAGAGACGGGCAGACCGAATGAGAGAGACACGGGCAGACCGCGAGAGAGACGGGCAGACCGAGAGAGAGAGACGGGCAGACCGAGAGAGAGAGAGACACGGGCAGAACGAGAGGGAGAGAGACGTGCAGACCGAGAGAGAGAGAGCGACGGGCAGACCGAGAGAGAGAGAGACGGGCAGACCGAATGAGAGAGACACGGGCAGACCGCGAGAAAGAGTCGGGCAGACCGAGAGAGAGAGACGGGCAGACCGAGAAAGAGAGAGAGACGGGCAGAACGAGAGAGACAGACACGGGCAGAACGAGAGGGAGAGACGTGCAGACTGAGAGAGAGAGAGAGCGACGGGCAGACCGAGAGAGAGAGAGACGGGCAGACCGAGAGAGAGAGAGAGACGGGCAGACCGAGAGAGAGAGAGAGACGGGCAGACCGAGAGAGAGAGTGACGGGCAGACCGAGAGAGAGAGAGAGAGAGAGAGAGATGGGCAGACTGAGAGAGTGACGGGCAGACCGAGAGAGAGAGTGATGGGCAGACCGAGAGGGAGAGAGACGGGCAGACCGAGAGAGAGAGAGACGGGCAGACAGAGAGAGAGAGAGAGACGGGCAGACAGAGAGAGAGAGAGAGACGGGCAGACAGAGAGAGAGAGAGAGACGGGCAGACCGAGAGAGAGAGAGAGACGGGCAGACCGAGAGAGAGAGAGAGACGGGCAGACCGAGAGAGAGAGAGAGAGACGGGCAGACCGAGAGAGAGAGAGAGACGGGCAGACCGAGAGAGAGAGAGAGACGGGCAGACCGAGAGAGAGAGAGACGGGCAGACCGAGAGAGAGAGAGACGGGCAGACCGAGAGAGAGAGAGACGGGCAGACCGAGAGAGAGAGAGACGGGCAGACCGAGAGAGAGAGAGATGGGTAGACCGAGAGAGAGAGTGACGGGCAGACCGAGAGAGAGAGAAACGGGCAGACCGAGAGAGAGAGAGACGGGTAGCCGAGAGAGAGAGAGACGGGCAGACCGAGAGACAGAGAGACACGGGCAGACCGAGAGAGACGGGCAGAGCGAGAGAGAGAGAGAGAGAGACGGGCAGACCGCGAGAGAGAGAGACGGGTAGACCGAGAGAGAGAGAGAGACAGGCAGACCGAGAGAGAGAGAGAGACGGGCAGACCGAGAGAGAGAGGGACGGGCAGACCGAGAGAGAGAGGGACGGGCAGACCGAGAGAGAGAGAGACACGGGCAGAACGAGAGAGAGACGGGCAGACCGAGAGAGAGAGAGACACGGGCAGAACGAGAGGGAGAGAGACGTGCAGACCGAGAGAGAGAGAGCGACGGGCAGACCGAGAGAGAGAGAGAGACGGGCAGACCGAAAGAGAGAGACGGGCAGACCGAGAAAGAGAGAGAGACGGGCAGACCGAGAGAGAGAGACACGGGCAGAACGAGAGGGAGAGAGACGTGCAGACTGAGAGAGAGAGAGAGCGACGGGCAGACCGAGAGAGAGAGAGACGGGCAGACCGAGAGAGAGAGAGAGACGGGCAGACCGAGAGAGAGAGAGACGGGCAGACCGAGAGAGAGAGAGACGGGCAGACCGAGAGAGAGAGAGACGGGCAGACCGAGAGAGAGAGTGACGGGCAGACCGAGAGAGAGAGAGAGAGAGAGAGATGGGCAGACTGAGAGAGTGACGGGCAGACCGAGAGAGAGAGTGATGGGCAGACCGAGAGGGAGAGAGACGGGCAGACAGAGAGAGAGAGAGACGGGCAGACCGAGAGAGAGAGAGAGACGGGCAGACCGAGAGAGAGAGAGAGACGGGCAGACCGAGAGAGAGAGAGAGAGAGACGGGCAGACCGAGAGAGAGAGTGACGGGCAGACCGAGAGAGAGAGAGAGAGAGAGAGAGATGGGCAGACTGAGAGAGTGACGGGCAGACCGAGAGAGAGAGTGATGGGCAGACCGAGAGGGAGAGAGACGGGCAGACAGAGAGAGAGAGAGACGGGCAGACAGAGAGAGAGAGAGAGACGGGCAGACCGAGAGAGAGAGAGACGGGCAGACCGAGAGAGAGAGAGACGGGCAGACCGAGAGAGAGAGAGACGGGCAGACCGAGAGAGATGGGCAGACCGCGAGAGAGAGAGACGTGCAGACCGAGAGAGAGAGAGATGGGCAGACCGAGAGAGAGAGAGACGGGCAGACCGAGAGAGAGAGAGACGGGCAGACCGAGAGAGAGAGAGACGGGCAGACCGAGAGAGATGGGCAGACCGCGAGAGAGAGAGAGAGAGATGGGCAGACCAAGAGAGAGAGAGACGGGCAGACCGAGAGAGAGAGAGACGGGCAGACCGAGAGAGAGAGAGACGGGCAGACCGAGAGAGAGAGAGACGGGCAGACCGAGAGAGAGAGAGACGGGTAGACCGAGAGAGAGAGAGACGGGCAGACCGAGAGACAGAGAGACACGGGCAGACCGAGAGAGAGAGAGACGGGTAGCCGAGAGAGAGAGAGGCGGGCAGACCGAGAGACAGAGAGACACGGGCAGACCGAGAGAGACGGGCAGAGCGAGAGGGAGAGAGAGAGAGACGGGCAGACCGAGAGAGAGAGTGACGGGCAGATCGAGAGAGGGAGACGGGCAGACCGAGAGAGAGAGAGACGGGTAGCCGAGAGAGATAGAGACGGGCAGACCGAGAGACAGAGAGACACGGGCAGACCGAGAGAGACGGGCAGAGCGAGAGAGAGAGAGAGAGAGACGGGCAGACCGCGAGAGAGAGAGATGGGTAGACCGAGAGAGAGAGAGAGACAGGCAGACCGAGAGAGAGAGGGACGGGTAGACCGAGAGAGAGAGGGACGGGCAGACCGAGAGAGAGAGGGTCGGGCAGACCAAGAGAGAGAGAGACGGGCAGACCGAGAGACAGAGAGACACGGGCAGACCGAGAGAGACGGGCAGAGTGAGAGAGAGAGAGAGAGAGACGGGCAGACCGCGAGAGAGAGAGACGGGTAGACCGAGAGAGAGAGAGAGACAGGCAGACCGAGAGAGAGAGGGACGGGTAGACCGAGAGAGAGAGGGACGGGCAGACCGAGAGAGAGAGGGACGGGCAGACCGAGAGAGAGAGGGTCGGGCAGACCAAGAGAGAGAGAGACGGGCAGACCGAGAGAGAGACGGGCAGACCGAGAGAGAGACTGGCAGACCGAGAGAGAGAGAGAGAGAGAGACGGGCAGACCGAGAGAGAGAGAGAGACGGGCAGACCGAGAGAGAGACGAGCAGACCGAGAGAGATGGGCAGACCGCGAGAGAGAGAGAGAGACGGGCAGACCGAGAGAAAGAGAGACGGGCAGACCGAGAGAAAGAGAGACGGGCAGACCGAGAGAGAGAGAGACGGGCAGACGGAGAGAGAGAGAGAGACGGGCAGACCGAGAGAGAGAGAGACGGGTAGACCGAGAGAGAGAGAGAGACAGGCAGACCGAGAGAGAGACGGGCAGACCGAGAGAGAGAGGGACGGGCAGACCGAGAGAGAGAGGGACGGGCAGACCGAGAGAGAGAGAGACACGGGCAGAACGAGAGAGAGACGGGCAGACCGAGAGAGAGAGAGACACGGGCAGAACGAGAGGGAGAGAGACGTGCAGACCGAGAGAGAGAGAGCGACGGGCAGACCGAGAGAGAGAGAGACGGGCAGACCGAGAGGGAGAGAGACGTGCAGACTGAGAGAGAGAGAGAGCGACGGGCAGACCGAGAGAGAGAGAGACGGGCAGACCGAGAGAGAGAGAGAGACGGGCAGACCGAGAGAGAGAGAGAGACGGGCAGACCGAGAGAGAGAGAGACGGGCAGACCGAGAGAGAGAGTGACGGGCAGACCGAGAGAGAGAGAGAGAGATGGGCAGACTGAGAGAGTGACGGGCAGACCGAGAGAGAGAGTGATGGGCAGACCGAGAGGGAGAGAGACGGGCCGACAGAGAGAGAGAGAGACGGGCAGACAGAGAGAGAGAGAGAGACGGGCAGACCGAGAGAGAGAGAGAGACGGGCAGACCGAGAGAGAGAGAGAGACGGGCAGACAGAGAGAGAGAGACGGGCAGACCGAGAGAGAGAGAGACGGGCAGACCGAGAGAGAGAGAGACGGGCAGACCGAGAGAGAGAGAGACGGGCAGACCGAGAGAGAGAGAGACGGGGAGACCGAGAGAGAGAGAGACGGGCAGACCGAGAGACAGAGAGACACGGGCAGACCGAGAGAGAGAGAGACGGGTAGCCGAGAGAGAGAGAGGCGGGCAGACCGAGAGACAGAGAGACACGGGCAGACCGAGAGAGACGGGCAGAGCGAGAGAGAGAGAGAGAGAGACGGGCAGACCGAGAGAGAGAGTGACGGGCAGATCGAGAGAGAGAGAGAGAGACGGGCAGACCGAGAGAGAGAGTGACGGGCAGATCGAGAGAGAGAGAAACGGGCAGACCGAGAGAGAGAGAGACGGGTAGCCGAGAGAGAGAGAGACGGGCAGACCGAGAGAGAGAGGGACGGGCAGACCGAGAGAGAGAGGGACGGGCAGACCGAGAGAGAGAGAGACACGGGCAGAACGAGAGAGAGACGGGCAGACCGAGAGAGAGAGAGACACGGGCAGAACGAGAGGGAGAGAGACGTGCAGACCGAGAGAGAGAGAGCGACGGGCAGACCGAGAGAGAGAGAGAGACGGGCAGACCGAGAGAGAGAGACGGGCAGACCGATAAAGAGAGAGAGACGGGCAGACCGAGAGAGAGAGACACGGGCAGAACGAGAGGGAGAGAGACGTGCAGACTGAGAGAGAGAGAGAGCGACGGGCAGACCGAGAGAGAGAGAGACGGGCAGACCGAGAGAGAGAGAGAGACGGGCAGACCGAGAGAGAGAGAGACGGGCAGACCGAGAGAGAGAGAGACGGGCAGACCGAGAGAGAGAGTGACGGGCAGACCGAGAGAGAGAGAGAGAGAGAGAGATGGGCAGACTGAGAGAGTGACGGGCAGACCGAGAGAGAGAGTGATGGGCAGACCGAGAGGGAGAGAGACGGGCAGACAGAGAGAGAGAGAGACGGGCAGACAGAGAGAGAGAGAGAGACGGGCAGACCGAGAGAGAGAGAGAGACGGGCAGACCGAGAGAGAGAGAGAGACGGGCAGACCGAGAGAGAGAGAGAGACGGGCAGACCGAGAGAGAGAGAGAGACGGGCAGACCGAGAGAGAGAGTGACGGGCAGACCGAGAGAGAGAGAGAGAGAGAGAGATGGGCAGACTGAGAGAGTGACGGGCAGACCGAGAGAGAGAGTGATGGGCAGACCGAGAGGGAGAGAGACGGGCAGACAGAGAGATAGAGAGACGGGCAGACAGAGAGAGAGAGAGAGACGGGCAGACCGAGAGAGAGAGAGACGGGCAGACCGAGAGAGAGAGAGACGGGCAGACCGAGAGAGAGAGAGACGGGCAGACCGAGAGAGAGAGAGACGGGCAGACCGAGAGAGATGGGCAGACCGCGAGAGAGAGAGACGTGCAGACCGAGAGAGAGAGAGATGGGCAGACCGAGAGAGAGAGAGACGGGCAGACCGAGAGAGAGAGAGACGGGCAGACCGAGAGAGATGGGCAGACCGCGAGAGAGAGAGAGAGAGATGGGCAGACCAAGAGAGAGAGAGACGGGCAGACCGAGAGAGAGAGAGACGGGCAGACCGAGAGAGAGAGAGACGGGCAGACCGAGAGAGAGAGAGACGGGCAGACCGAGAGAGAGAGAGACGGGCAGACCGAGAGAGAGAGAGACGGGCAGACCGAGAGACAGAGAGACACGGGCAGACCGAGAGAGAGAGAGACGGGTAGCCGAGAGAGAGAGAGGCGGGCAGACCGAGAGACAGAGACACGGGCAGACCGAGAGAGACGGGCAGAGCGCGCGAGAGAGAGAGAGAGAGAGACGGGCAGACCGAGAGAGAGAGTGACGGGCAGATCGAGAGAGAGAGAGAGAGACGGGCAGACCGAGAGAGAGAGTGACGGGCAGATCGAGAGAGAGAGAAACGGGCAGACCGAGAGAGAGAGAGACGGGTAGCCGAGAGAGAGAGAGACGGGCAGACCGAGAGACAGAGAGACACGGGCAGACCGAGAGAGACGGGCAGAGCGAGAGAGAGAGAGAGAGAGAGACGGGCAGACCGCGAGAGAGAGAGACGGGTAGACCGAGAGAGAGAGAGAGACAGGCAGACCGAGAGAGAGAGGGACGGGTAGACCGAGAGAGAGAGGGACGGGCAGACCGAGAGAGAGAGGGACGGGCAGACCGAGAGAGAGAGGGTCGGGCAGACCAAGAGAGAGAGAGACGGGCAGACCGAGAGACAGAGAGACACGGGCAGACCGAGAGAGACGGGCAGAGTGAGAGAGAGAGAGAGAGAGACGGGCAGACCGCGAGAGAGAGAG
The DNA here is from genome assembly GCF_047496885.1 of Scyliorhinus torazame. Lineage (NCBI taxonomy): Eukaryota > Metazoa > Chordata > Chondrichthyes > Carcharhiniformes > Scyliorhinidae > Scyliorhinus > Scyliorhinus torazame. The sequence continues at coordinate 25,605,879 of NC_092712.1, forward strand.
ACGGGTAGACCGAGAGAGAGAGAGAGACAGGCAGACCGAGAGAGAGAGGGACGGGTAGACCGAGAGAGAGAGGGACGGGCAGACCGAGAGAGAGAGGGACGGGCAGACCGAGAGAGAGAGGGTCGGGCAGACCAAGAGAGAGAGAGACGGGCAGACCGAGAGAGAGACGGGCAGACCGAGAGAGAGACGGGCAGACCGAGAGAGAGAGAGAGAGAGAGAGACGGGCAGACCGAGAGAGAGAGAGAGACGGGCAGACCGAGAGAGAGACGAGCAGACCGAGAGAGATGGGCAGACCGCGAGAGAGAGAGAGAGACGGGCAGACCGAGAGAAAGAGAGACGGGCAGACCGAGAGAAAGAGAGACGGGCAGACCGTGAGAGAGAGAGACGGGCAGACGGAGAGAGAGAGAGAGACGGGCAGACGGAGAGAGAGAGAGACGGGTAGACCGAGAGAGAGAGAGAGACAGGCAGACCGAGAGAGAGAGAGAGACGGGCAGACCGAGAGAGAGAGGGACGGGCAGACCGAGAGAGAGAGGGACGGGCAGACCGAGAGAGAGAGAGACACGGGCAGAACGAGAGAGAGACGGGCAGACCGAGAGAGAGAGAGACACGGGCAGAACGAGAGGGAGAGAGACGTGCAGACCGAGAGAGAGAGAGCGACGGGCAGACCGAGAGAGAGAGAGACGGGCAGACCGAGAGGGAGAGAGACGTACAGACTGAGAGAGAGAGAGAGCGACGGGCAGACCGAGAGAGAGAGAGACGGGCAGACCGAGAGAGAGAGAGAGACGGGCAGACCGAGAGAGAGAGAGACGGGCAGACCGAGAGAGAGAGTGATGGGCAGACCGAGAGAGAGAGAGAGAGAGAGAGAGATGGGCAGACTGAGAGAGTGACGGGCAGACCGAGAGAGAGAGTGATGGGCAGACCGAGAGGGAGAGAGACGGGCAGACAGAGAGAGAGAGAGACGGGCAGACAGAGAGAGAGAGAGAGACGGGCAGACCGAGAGAGAGAGAGAGACGGGCAGACCGAGAGAGAGAGTGACGGGCAGACCGAGAGAGAGAGAGAGAGATGGGCAGACTGAGAGAGTGACGGGCAGACCGAGAGAGAGAGTGATGGGCAGACCGAGAGGGAGAGAGACGGGCCGACAGAGAGAGAGAGAGACGGGCAGACAGAGAGAGAGAGAGAGACGGGCAGACCGAGAGAGAGAGAGAGACGGGCAGACCGAGAGAGAGAGAGAGACGGGCAGACCGAGAGAGAGAGACGGGCAGACCGAGAGAGAGAGAGACGGGCAGACCGAGAGAGAGAGAGACGGGCAGACCGAGAGAGAGAGAGACGGGCAGACCGAGAGAGAGAGAGACGGGGAGACCGAGAGAGAGAGAGACGGGCAGACCGAGAGACAGAGAGACACGGGCGGACCGAGAGAGAGAGAGACGGGTAGCCGAGAGAGAGAGAGGCGGGCAGACCGAGAGACAGAGAGACACGGGCAGACCGAGAGAGACGGGCAGAGCGAGAGAGAGAGAGAGAGAGAGACGGGCAGACCGAGAGAGAGAGTGACGGGCAGATCGAGAGAGAGAGAGAGAGACGGGCAGACCGAGAGAGATAGTGACGGGCAGATCGAGAGAGAGAGAAACGGACAGACCGAGAGAGAGAGAGACGGGTAGCCGAGAGAGAGAGAGACGGGTAGCCGAGAGAGAGAGAGACGGGCAGACCGAGAGACAGAGAGACACGGGCAGACCGAGAGAGACGGGCAGAGCGAGAGAGAGAGAGAGAGAGACGGGCAGACCGCGAGAGAGAGAGACGGGTAGACCGAGAGAGAGAGAGAGACAGGCAGACCGAGAGAGAGAGGGACGGGTAGACCGAGAGAGAGAGGGACGGGCAGACCGAGAGAGAGAGGGACGGGCAGACCGAGAGAGAGAGGGTCGGGCAGACCAAGAGAGAGAGAGACGGGCAGACCGAGAGACAGAGAGACACGGGCAGACCGAGAGAGACGGGCAGACCGAGAGAAAGAGAGACGGGCAGACCGAGAGAGAGAGAGAGACGGGCAGACCGAGAGAGAGAGAGAGACGGGCAGACCGAGAGAGAGAGAGAGACGGGCAGACCGAGAGAGATGGGCAGACCGCGAGAGAGAGGGAGAGACGGGCAGACCGAGAGAAAGAGAGACGGGCAGACCGAGAGAGAGAGAGAGACGGGCAGACCGAGAGAGAGACGGGCAGACCGAGAGAGAGAGAGAGACGGGCAGACCGAGTGAGATGGGCAGACCGCGAGAGAGAGAGACGTGCAGACCGAGAGAGAGAGAGACGTGCAGACCGGGAGAGAGAGAGACGGGCAGACCGAGAGAGAGAGAGAGAGACGGGCAGACCGAGAGAGAGAGAGAGACGTGCAGACCGGGAGAGAGAGAGACGGGCAGACCGAGAGAGATGGGCAGACCGCGAGAGAGAGAGAGAGAGATGGGCAGACCGAGAGAGAGAGAGAGACGGGCAGACCGAGAGAGAGAGACGGGCAGACTGAGAGAGAGAGCGAGACGTGCAGACCGAGAGAAAGAGAGACGGGCAGACTGAGAGAAAGAGAGACGTGCAGACCGAGAGAGAGAGAGATGGGCAGACCGAGAGAGAGAGAGACGGGCAGACCGAGAGAGAGAGAGACGGGCAGACCGAGAGAGAGAGAGACGTGCAGACCGAGAGAGAGAGAGACGGGCAGACCGAGAGAGAGAGAGACGGGCAGACCGAGAGAGAGAGAGACGTGCAGACCGAGAGAGAGAGAGATGGGCAGACGGAGAGAGAGAGAGACGGGCAGACCGATAGAGAGAGAGACGGGCAGACCGAGAGAGATGGGCAGACCGCGAGAGAGAGAGAGAGAGAGATGGGCAGACCGCGAGAGAGAGAGACGTGCAGACCGAGAGAGAGAGAGACGGGCAGACCGAGAGAGAGAGAGACGGGCAGACCGAGAGAGAGAGAGACGGGCAGACCGAGAGAGATGGGCAGACCGCGAGAGAGAGAGAGAGAGATGGGCAGACCGAGAGAGAGAGAGACGGGCAGACCGAGAGAGAGAGAGACGGGTAGACCGAGAGAGAGAGAGATGGGCAGACCGAGAGAGAGAGAGACGGGCAGACCGAGAGAGACGGGCAGACCGAGAGAGACGGGCAGACCGAGAGAGAGAGAGACGGGCAGACCGAGAGAGAGAGAGAGTGAGAGAGATGGGCAGACTGAGAGAGTTACGGGCAGACCGAGATAGAGGGAGACGGGCAGGCCGAGAGAGAGGGAGCCGGGCTGGCCGAGAGAGAGAGAGAGACGGGCAGGCCGAGAGAGAGAGAGACGGGCAGACCGAGAGAGAGAGAGACGGGCAGACCGAGAGAGATGGGCAGACCGAGAGAGAGAGATGGGCAGACCGCGAGAGAGAGAGACGGGCAGACCGCGAGAGAGAGAGACGGGCAGACCGCGAGAGAGAGAGACGGGCAGACCGAGAGAGAGAGACGGGCAGACCGAGAGAGAGAGACGGGCAGACCGAGAGAGAGAGATGGGCAGACCGCGAGAGAGAGAGACGGGCAGACCGCGAGAGAGAGAGACGGGCAGACCGAGAGAGAGAGAGACGGGCAGACCGCGAGAGAGAGAGACGGTCAGACCGAGAGAGAGAGAGACGGTCAGACCGAGAGAGAGAGAGACGGGCAGACCGAGAGAGAGAGAGACGGGCAGACCGAGAGAGAGAGAGACGGGCAGACCGAGAGAGAGAGAGACGGGCAGACCGAGAGAGAGAGAGACGGGCAGACCGAGAGAAAGAGAGACGGGCAGTCCGAGAGAGATGGGCAGACCGCGAGAGAGAGACGGGCAGACCGAGAGAGAGAGAGACGGGCAGACCGAGAGAGATGGGCGGACCGCGAGAGAGAGAGACGTGCAGACCGAGAGAGAGAGAGATGGGCAGACCGAGAGAGAGAGAGACGGGCAGACCGAGAGAGAGAGAGACGGGCAGACCGAGAGAGAGAGAGACGGGCAGACCGAGAGAGATGGGCTGACCGCGAGAGAGAGAGAGAGAGATGGGCAGACCAAGAGAGAGAGTGACGTGCAGACCGAGAGAAAGAGAGACGGGCAGAGCGAGAGGGAGAGAGACGGGCAGACCGAGAGAGAGAGAGACGGGCAGACAGAGAGAGAGAGAGAGACGGGCAGACAGAGAGAGAGAGAGAGACGGGCAGACAGAGAGAGAGAGAGAGACGGGCAGACCGAGAGAGAGAGAGAGACGGGCAGACCGAGAGAGAGTGAGAGACGGGCAGACCGAGAGAGAGAGAGAGACGGGCAGACCGAGAGAGAGAGAGAGACGGGCAGACCGAGAGAGAGAGAGAGAGAGACAGGCAGACCGAGAGAGAGAGAGACGGGCAGACCGAGAGAGAGAGAGACGGGCAGACCGAGAGAGAGAGAGACGGGCAGACCGAGAGAGAGAGAGACGGGCAGACCGAGAGAGAGAGAGACGGGCAGACCGAGAGAGAGAGAGACGGGCAGACCGAGAGAGAGAGAGATGGGTAGACCGAGAGAGAGAGTGACGGGCAGACCGAGAGAGAGAGAAACGGGCAGACCGAGAGAGAGAGAGACGGGTAGCCGAGAGAGAGAGAGACGGGCAGACCGAGAGACAGAGAGACACGGGCAGACCGAGAGAGACGGGCAGAGCGAGAGAGCGAGAGAGAGAGACGGGCAGACCGCGAGAGAGAGAGACGGGTAGACCGAGAGAGAGAGAGAGACAGGCAGACCGAGAGAGAGAGAGAGACGGGCAGACCGAGAGAGAGAGGGACGGGCAGACCGAGAGAGAGAGGGACGGGCAGACCGAGAGAGAGAGAGACACGGGCAGAACGAGAGAGAGACGGGCAGACCGAGAGAGAGAGAGACACGGGCAGAACGAGAGGGAGAGAGACGTGCAGACCGAGAGAGAGAGAGCGACGGGCAGACCGAGAGAGAGAGAGAGACGGGCAGACCGAGAGAGAGAGACGGGCAGACCGAGAAAGAGAGAGAGACGGGCAGACCGAGAGAGAGAGACACGGGCAGAACGAGAGGGAGAGAGACGTGCAGACTGAGAGAGAGAGAGAGCGACGGGCAGACCGAGAGAGAGAGAGACGGTCAGACCGAGAGAGAGAGAGAGACGGGCAGACCGAGAGAGAGAGAGACGGGCAGACCGAGAGAGAGAGAGACGGGCAGACCGAGAGAGAGAGTGACGGGCAGACCGAGAGAGAGAGAGAGAGAGAGAGATGGGCAGACTGAGAGAGTGACGGGCAGACCGAGAGAGAGAGTGATGGGCAGACCGAGAGGGAGAGAGACGGGCAGACAGAGAGAGAGAGAGACGGGCAGACAGAGAGAGAGAGAGAGACGGGCAGACCGAGAGAGAGAGAGAGACGGGCAGACCGAGAGAGAGAGAGAGGCGGGCAGACCGAGAGAGAGAGTGACGGGCAGACCGAGAGAGAGAGAGAGAGAGAGAGATGGGCAGACTGAGAGAGTGACGGGCAGACCGAGAGAGAGAGTGATGGGCAGACCGAGAGGGAGAGAGACGGGCAGACAGAGAGAGAGAGAGACGGGCAGACAGAGAGAGAGAGAGAGACGGGCAGACCGAGAGAGAGAGAGACGGGCAGACCGAGAGAGAGAGAGACGGGCAGACCGAGAGAGAGAGAGACGGGCAGACCGAGAGAGATGGGCAGACCGCGAGAGAGAGAGACGTGCAGACCGCGAGAGAGAGAGACGTGCAGACCGAGAGAGAGAGAGACGGGCAGACCGAGAGAGAGAGAGACGGGCAGACCGAGAGAGATGGGCAGACCGCGAGAGAGAGAGAGAGAGATGGGCAGACCAAGAGAGAGAGAGACGGGCAGACCGAGAGAGAGAGAGACGGGCAGACCGAGAGAGAGAGAGACGGGCAGACCGAGAGAGAGAGAGACGGGCAGACCGAGAGAGAGAGAGACGGGTAGACCGAGAGAGAGAGAGACGGGCAGACCGAGAGACAGAGAGACACGGGCAGACCGAGAGAGAGAGAGACGGGTAGCCGAGAGAGAGAGAGGCGGGTAGACCGAGAGACAGAGAGACACGGGCAGACCGAGAGAGACGGGCAGAGCGAGAGAGAGAGAGAGAGACGGGCAGACCGAGAGAGAGAGAGACGGGCAGATCGAGAGAGAGAGAGAGAGAGGGCAGACCGAGAGAGAGAGTGACGGGCAGATCGAGAGAGAGAGAAACGGGCAGACCGAGAGAGAGAGAGACGGGTAGCCGAGAGAGAGAGAGACGGGCAGACCGAGAGACAGAGAGACACGGGCAGACCGAGAGAGACGGGCAGAGTGAGAGAGAGAGAGAGAGAGACGGGCAGACCGCGAGAGAGAGAGACGGGTAGACCGAGAGAGAGAGAGAGACAGGCAGACCGAGAGAGAGAGGGACGGGTAGACCGAGAGAGAGAGGGACGGGCAGACCGAGAGAGAGAGGGACGGGCAGACCGAGAGAGAGAGGGTCGGGCAGACCAAGAGAGAGAGAGACGGGCAGACCGAGAGACAGAGAGACACGGGCAGACCGAGAGAGACGGGCAGAGTGAGAGAGAGAGAGAGAGAGACGGGCAGACCGCGAGAGAGAGAGACGGGTGGACCGAGAGAGAGAGAGAGACAGGCAGACCGAGAGAGAGAGGGACGGGTAGACCGAGAGAGAGAGGGACGGGTAGACCGAGAGAGAGAGGGACGGGCAGACCGAGAGAGAGAGGGACGGGCAGACCGAGACAGAGAGGGACGGGCAGACCGAGAGAGAGAGGGTCGGGCAGACCAAGAGAGAGAGAGACGGGCAGACCGAGAGAGAGACGGGCAGACCGAGAGAGAGAGGGACGGGTAGACCGAGAGAGAGAGGGACGGGTAGACCGAGAGAGAGAGGGACGGGCAGACCGAGAGAGAGAGGGACGGGCAGACCGAGAGAGAGAGGGTCGGGCAGACCAAGAGAGAGAGAGACGGGCAGACCGAGAGACAGAGAGACACGGGCAGACCGAGAGAGACGGGCAGAGTGAGAGAGAGAGAGAGAGAGACGGGCAGACCGCGAGAGAGAGAGACGGGTAGACCGAGAGAGAGAGAGAGACAGGCAGACCGAGAGAGAGAGGGACGGGTAGACCGAGAGAGAGAGGGACGGGCAGACCGAGAGAGAGAGGGACGGGCAGACCGAGAGAGAGAGGGACGGGCAGACCGAGAGAGAGAGGGTCGGGCAGACCAAGAGAGAGAGACGGGCAGACCGAGAGAGAGACGGGCAGACCGAGAGAGAGACTGGCAGACCGAGAGAGAGAGAGAGAGAGAGAGACGGGCAGACCGAGAGAGAGAGAGAGACGGGCAGACCGAGAGAGAGACGAGCAGACCGAGAGAGATGGGCAGACCGCGAGAGAGAGAGAGAGACGGGCAGACCGAGAGAAAGAGAGACGGTCAGACCGAGAGAAAGAGAGACGGGCAGACCGAGAGAGAGAGAGACGGGCTGACGGAGAGAGAGAGAGAGACGGGCAGACGGAGAGAGAGAGAGACGGGTAGACCGAGAGAGAGAGAGAGACAGGCAGACCGAGAGAGAGAGAGAGACGGGCAGACCGAGAGAGAGAGGGACGGGCAGACCGAGAGAGAGAGGGACGGGCAGACCGAGAGAGAGAGAGACACGGGCAGAACGAGAGAGAGACGGGCAGACCGAGAGAGAGAGAGACACGGGCAGAACGAGAGGGAGAGAGACGTGCAGACCGAGAGAGAGAGAGCGACGGGCAGACCGAGAGAGAGAGAGACGGGCAGACCGAGAGGGAGAGAGACGTGCAGACTGAGAGAGAGAGAGAGCGACGGGCAGACCGAGAGAGAGAGAGACGGGCAGACCGAGAGAGAGAGAGAGACGGGCAGACCGAGAGAGAGAGAGACGGGCAGACCGAGAGAGAGAGTGACGGGCAGACCGAGAGAGAGAGAGAGAGAGAGAGAGAGATGGGCAGACTGAGAGAGTGACGGGCAGACCGAGAGAGAGAGTGATGGGCAGACCGAGAGGGAGAGAGACGGGCAGACAGAGAGAGAGAGAGAGACGGGCAGACCGAGAGAGAGAGAGAGACGGGCAGACTGAGAGAGAGAGAGAGAGACGGGCAGACCGAGAGAGAGAGAGAGACGGGCAGACCGAGAGAGAGAGAGAGAGACGGGCAGACCGAGAGAGAGAGTGACGGGCAGACCGAGAGAGAGAGAGAGAGATGGGCAGACTGAGAGAGTGACGGGCAGACCGAGAGAGAGAGTGATGGGCAGACCGAGAGGGAGAGAGACGGGCCGACAGAGAGAGAGAGAGACGGGCAGACAGAGAGAGAGAGAGAGACGGGCAGACCGAGAGAGAGAGAGAGACGGGCAGACCGAGAGAGAGAGAGAGACGGGCAGACCGAGAGAGAGAGACGGGCAGACCGAGAGAGAGAGAGACGGGCAGACCGAGAGGGAGAGAGACGGGCAGACCGAGAGAGAGAGAGACGGGCAGACCGAGAGAGAGAGAGACGGGGAGACCGAGAGAGAGAGAGACGGGCAGACCGAGAGACAGAGAGACACGGGCGGACCGAGAGAGAGAGAGACGGGTAGCCGAGAGAGAGAGAGGCGGGCAGACCGAGAGACAGAGAGACACGGGCAGACCGAGAGAGACGGGCAGAGCGAGAGAGAGAGAGAGAGAGACGGGCAGACCGAGAGAGAGAGTGACGGGCAGATCGAGAGAGAGAGAGAGAGACGGGCAGACCGAGAGAGAGAGTGACGGGCAGATCGAGAGAGAGAGAAACGGACAGACCGAGAGAGAGAGAGACGGGTAGCCGAGAGAGAGAGAGACGGGCAGACCGAGAGACAGAGAGACACGGGCAGACCGAGAGAGACGGGCAGAGCGAGAGAGAGAGAGAGAGAGAGAGACGGGCAGACCGCGAGAGAGAGAGACGGGTAGACCGAGAGAGAGAGAGAGACAGGCAGACCGAGAGAGAGAGGGACGGGTAGACCGAGAGAGAGAGGGACGGGCAGACCGAGAGAGAGAGGGACGGGCAGACCGAGAGAGAGAGGGTCGGGCAGACCAAGAGAGAGAGAGACGGGCAGACCGAGAGACAGAGAGACACGGGCAGACCGAGAGAGACGGGCAGACCGAGAGAAAGAGAGACGGGCAGACCGAGAGAGAGAGAGAGACGGGCAGACCGAGAGAGAGAGAGAGACGGGCAGACCGAGAGAGAGAGAGAGACGGGCAGACCGAGAGAGATGGGCAGACCGCGAGAGAGAGGGAGAGACGGGCAGACCGAGAGAAAGAGAGACGGGCAGACCGAGAGAGAGAGAGAGACGGGCAGACCGAGAGAGAGACGGGCAGACCGAGAGAGAGAGAGAGACGGGCAGACCGAGTGAGATGGGCAGACCGCGAGAGAGAGAGACGTGCAGACCGAGAGAGAGAGAGACGTGCAGACCGGGAGAGAGAGAGACGGGCAGACCGAGAGAGAGAGAGAGAGAGAGAGACGGGCAGACCGAGAGAGAGAGAGAGACGTGCAGACCGGGAGAGAGAGAGACGGGCAGACCGAGAGAGATGGGCAGACCGCGAGAGAGAGAGAGAGAGATGGGCAGACCGAGAGAGAGAGAGAGACGGGCAGACCGAGAGAGAGAGACGGGCAGACTGAGAGAGAGAGCGAGACGTGCAGACCGAGAGAAAGAGAGACGGGCAGACTGAGAGAAAGAGAGACGTGCAGACCGAGAGAGAGAGAGATGGGCAGACCGAGAGAGAGAGAGACGGGCAGACCGAGAGAGAGAGAGACGGGCAGACCGAGAGAGAGAGAGACGGGCAGACCGAGAGAGAGAGAGACGTGCAGACCGAGAGAGAGAGAGACGGGCAGACCGAGAGAGAGAGAGACGTGCAGACCGAGAGAGAGAGAGATGGGCAGACGGAGAGAGAGAGAGACGGGCAGACCGATAGAGAGAGAGACGGGCAGACCGAGAGAGATGGGCAGACCGCGAGAGAGAGAGAGAGAGAGTTGGGCAGACCGCGAGAGAGAGAGACGTGCAGACCGAGAGAAAGAGAGATGGGCAGACCGAGAGAGAGAGAGATGGGCAGACCGAGAGAGAGAGAGACGGGCAGACCGAGAGAGAGAGAGACGGGCAGACCGAGAGAGATGGGCAGACCGCGAGAGAGAGAGAGAGAGATGGGCAGACCGAGAGAGAGAGAGACGGGCAGACCGAGAGAGAGAGAGACGGGCAGACCGAGAGAGAGAGAGAGACGGGTAGACCGAGAGAGAGAGAGATGGGCAGACCGAGAGAGAGAGAGACGGGCAGACCGAGAGAGACGGGCAGACCGAGAGAGACGGGCAGACCGAGAGAGAGAGAGACGGGCAGACCGAGAGAGAGAGAGAGTGAGAGAGATGGGCAGACAGAGAGTTACGGGCAGACCGAGAGAGAGGGAGACGGGCAGGCCGAGAGAGAGGGAGCCGGGCTGGCCGAGAGAGAGAGAGAGACGGGCAGGCCGAGAGAGAGAGAGACGGGCAGACCGAGAGAGAGAGAGACGGGCAGACCGAGAGAGATGGGCAGACCGAGAGAGAGAGATGGGCAGACCGAGAGAGAGAGATGGGCAGACCGCGAGAGAGAGAGACGGGCAGACCGCGAGAGAGAGAGACGGGCAGACCGCGAGAGAGAGAGACGGGCAGACCGAGAGAGAGAGACGGGCAGACCGAGAGAGAGAGACGGGCAGACCGAGAGAGAGAGACGGGCAGACCGCGAGAGAGAGAGACGGGCAGACCGCGAGAGAGAGAGACGGGCAGACCGAGAGAGAGAGAGACGTGCAGACCGCGAGAGAGAGAGACGGTCAGACCGAGAGAGAGAGAGAGACGGTCAGACCGAGAGAGAGAGAGACGGGCAGACCGAGAGAGAGAGAGACGGGCAGACCGAGAGAGAGAGAGACGGGCAGACCGAGAGAGAGAGAGACGGGCAGACCGAGAGAAAGAGAGACGGGCAGTCCGAGAGAGATGGGCAGACCGCGAGAGAGAGACGGGCAGACCGAGAGAGAGAGAGACGGGCAGACTGAGAGAGAGAGAGAGAGACGTGCAGACCGAGAGAGAGAGACGTGCAGACCGAGAGAGAGAGACGGGCAGACCGAGAGAGAGAGACGGGCAGACCGAGAGAGAGAGACGGGCAGACCGAGAGAGAGAGAGACGGGCAGACCGAGAGAAAGAGAGACGGGCAGACCGAGAGAAAGAGAGACGGGCAGACCGCGAGAGAGAGAGACGGCCAGACTGAGAGAGAGAGAGACGGGCAGACCGAGAGAGATGGGCGGACCGCGAGAGAGAGAGACGTGCAGACCGAGAGAGAGAGAGATGGGCAGACCGAGAGAGAGAGAGACGGGTAGACCGAGAGAGAGAGAGACGGGCAGACCGAGAGAGAGAGAGACGGGCAGACCGAGAGAGATGGGCTGACCGCGAGAGAGAGAGAGAGAGATGGGCAGACCAAGAGAGAGAGTGACGTGCAGACCGAGAGAAAGAGAGACGGGCAGAGCGAGAGGGAGAGAGACGGGCAGACCGAGAGAGAGAGAGACGGGCAGACAGAGAGAGAGAGAGAGACGGGCAGACAGAGAGAGAGAGAGAGACGGGCAGACAGAGAGAGAGAGAGAGACGGGCAGACAGAGAGAGAGAGAGAGACGGGCAGACCGAGAGAGAGAGAGAGACGGGCAGACCGAGAGAGAGAGAGAGACGGGCAGACCGAGAGAGAGAGAGAGACGGGCAGACCGAGAGAGAGAGAGACGGGCAGACCGAGAGAGAGAGAGACGGGCAGACCGAGAGAGAGAGAGACGGGCAGACCGAGAGAGAGAGAGACGGGCAGACCGAGAGAGAGAGAGACGGGCAGACCGAGAGAGAGAGAGATGGGTAGACCGAGAGAGAGAGTGACGGGCAGACCGAGAGAGAGAGAAACGGGCAGACCGAGAGAGAGAGAGACGGGTAGCCGAGAGAGAGAGAGACGGGCAGACCGAGAGACAGAGAGACACGGGCAGACCGAGAGAGACGGGCAGAGCGAGAGAGAGAGAGAGAGAGACGGGCAGACCGCGAGAGAGAGAGACGGGTAGACCGAGAGAGAGAGAGAGACAGGCAGACCGAGAGAGAGAGAGAGACGGGCAGACCGAGAGAGAGAGGGACGGGCAGACCGAGAGAGAGAGGGACGGGCAGACCGAGAGAGAGAGAGACACGGGCAGAACGAGAGAGAGACGGGCAGACCGAGAGAGAGAGAGACACGGGCAGAACGAGAGGGAGAGAGACGTGCAGACCGAGAGAGAGAGAGCGACGGTCAGACCGAGAGAGAGAGAGAGACGGGCAGACCGAGAGAGAGAGACGGGCAGACCGAGAAAGAGAGAGAGACGGGCAGACCGAGAGAGAGAGAGACGTGCAGACTGAGAGAGAGAGAGAGCGACGGGCAGACCGAGAGAGAGAGAGACGGTCAGACCGAGAGAGAGAGAGAGACGGGCAGACCGAGAGAGAGAGAGACGGGCAGACCGAGAGAGAGAGAGAGACGGGCAGACCGAGAGAGAGAGTGACGGGCAGACCGAGAGAGAGAGAGAGAGAGAGAGATGGGCAGACTGAGAGAGTGACGGGCAGACCGAGAGAGAGAGTGATGGGCAGACCGAGAGGGAGAGAGACGGGCAGACAGAGAGAGAGAGAGACGGGCAGACAGAGAGAGAGAGAGAGACGGGCAGACCGAGAGAGAGAGAGAGACGGGCAGACCGAGAGAGAGAGAGAGGCGGGCAGACCGAGAGAGAGAGTGACGGGCAGACCGAGAGAGAGAGAGAGAGAGAGAGATGGGCAGACTGAGAGAGTGACGGGCAGACCGAGAGAGAGAGTGATGGGCAGACCGAGAGGGAGAGAGACGGGCAGACAGAGAGAGAGAGAGACGGGCAGACAGAGAGAGAGCGAGAGACGGGCAGACCGAGAGAGAGAGAGACGGGCAGACCGAGAGAGAGAGAGACGGGCAGACCGAGAGAGATGGGCAGACCGCGAGAGAGAGAGACGTGCAGACCGAGAGAGAGAGAGATGGGCAGACCGAGAGAGAGAGAGACGGGCAGACCGAGAGAGAGAGAGACGGGCAGACCGAGAGAGATGGGCAGACCGCGAGAGAGAGAGAGAGAGAGATGGGCAGACCAAGAGAGAGAGAGACGGGCAGACCGAGAGAGAGAGAGACGGGCAGACCGAGAGAGAGAGAGACGGGCAGACCGAGAGAGAGAGAGACGGGCAGACCGAGAGAGAGAGAGACGGGTAGACCGAGAGAGAGAGAGACGGGCAGACCGAGAGACAGAGAGACACGGGCAGACCGAGAGAGAGAGAGACGGGTAGCCGAGAGAGAGAGAGGCGGGTAGACCGAGAGACAGAGAGACACGGGCAGACCGAGAGAGACGGGCAGAGCGAGAGAGAGAGAGAGAGAGACGGGCAGACCGAGAGAGAGAGAGACGGGCAGATCGAGAGAGAGAGAGAGAGACGGGCAGACCGAGAGAGAGAGTGACGGGCAGATCGAGAGAGAGAGAAACGGGCAGACCGAGAGAGAGAGAGACGGGTAGCCGAGAGAGAGAGAGACGGGCAGACCGAGAGACAGAGAGACACGGGCAGACCGAGAGAGACGGGCAGAGTGAGAGAGAGAGAGAGAGAGACGGGCAGACCGCGAGAGAGAGAGACGGGTAGACCGAGAGAGAGAGAGAGACAGGCAGACCGAGAGAGAGAGGGACGGGTAGACCGAGAGAGAGAGGGACGGGCAGACCGAGAGAGAGAGGGTCGGGCAGACCAAGAGAGAGAGAGACGGGCAGACCGAGAGACAGAGAGACACGGGCAGACCGAGAGAGACGGGCAGAGTGAGAGAGAGAGAGAGAGAGACGGGCAGACCGCGAGAGAGAGAGACGGGTAGACCGAGAGAGAGACAGAGACAGGCAGACCGAGAGAGAGAGGGACGGGTAGACCGAGAGAGAGAGGGACGGGCAGACCGAGAGAGAGAGGGACGGGCAGACCGAGAGAGAGAGGGACGGGCAGACCGAGAGAGAGAGGGTCGGGCAGACCAAGAGAGACGGGCAGACCGAGAGAGAGACGGGCAGACCGAGAGAGAGACGGGCAGACCGAGAGAGAGAGAGAGACGGGCAGACCGAGAGAGAGAGAGAGACGGGCAGACCGAGAGAGAGACGAGCAGACCGAGAGAGATGGGCAGACCGCGCGAGAGAGAGAGAGACGGGCAGACCGAGAGAAAGAGAGACGGGCAGACCGAGAGAAAGAGAGATGGGCAGACCGAGAGAGAGAGAGACGGGCAGACGGAGAGAGAGAGAGAGACGGGCAGACCGAGAGAGAGAGAGACGGGTAGACCGAGAGAGAGAGAGAGACAGGCAGACCGAGAGAGAGACGGGCAGACCGAGAGAGAGAGGGACGGGCAGACCGAGAGAGAGAGGGACGGGCAGACCGAGAGAGAGAGAGACACGGGCAGAACGAGAGAGAGACGGGCAGACCGAGAGAGAGAGAGACACGGGCAGAACGAGAGGGAGAGAGACGTGCAGACCGAGAGAGAGAGAGCGACGGGCAGACCGAGAGAGAGAGAGACGGGCAGACCGAGAGGGAGAGAGACGTGCAGACTGAGAGAGAGAGAGAGCGACGGGCAGACCGAGAGAGAGAGAGACGGGCAGACCGAGAGAGAGAGAGAGACGGGCAGACCGAGAGAGAGAGAGACGGGCAGACCGAGAGAGAGAGTGACGGGCAGACCGAGAGAGAGAGAGAGAGAGAGAGATGGGCAGACTGAGAGAGTGACGGGCAGACCGAGAGAGAGAGTGATGGGCAGACCGAGAGGGAGAGAGACGGGCAGACAGAGAGAGAGAGAGACGGGCAGACAGAGAGAGAGAGAGAGACGGGCAGACCGAGAGAGAGAGAGAGACGGGCAGACCGAGAGAGAGAGAGACGGGCAGACCGAGAGAGAGAGTGACGGGCAGACCGAGAGAGAGAGAGAGAGATGGGCAGACTGAGAGAGTGACGGGCAGACCAAGAGAGAGAGTGATGGGCAGACCGAGAGGGAGAGAGACGGGCCGACAGAGAGAGAGAGAGACGGGCAGACAGAGAGAGAGAGAGAGACGGGCAGACCGCGAGAGAGAGAGAGACGGGCAGACCGAGAGAGAGAGAGAGACGGGCAGACCGAGAGAGAGAGACGGGCAGACCGAGAGAGAGAGAGACGGGCAGACCGAGAGAGAGAGAGACGGGCAGACCGAGAGAGAGAGAGACGGGCAGACCGAGAGAGAGAGAGACGGGCAGACCGAGAGAGAGAGAGACGGGCAGACCGAGAGACAGAGAGACACGGGCAGACCGAGAGAGAGAGAGACGGGTAGCCGAGAGAGAGAGAGGCGGGCAGACCGAGAGACAGAGAGACACGGGCAGACCGAGAGAGACGGGCAGAGCGAGAGAGAGAGAGAGAGAGACGGGCAGACCGAGAGAGAGAGTGACGGGCAGATCGAGAGAGAGAGAGAGAGACGGGCAGACCGAGAGAGAGAGTGACGGGCAGATCGAGAGAGAGAGAAACGGGCAGACCGAGAGAGAGAGAGACGGGTAGCCGAGAGAGAGAGAGACGGGCAGACCGAGAGAGAGAGGGACGGGCAGACCGAGAGAGAGAGGGACGGGCAGACCGAGAGAGAGAGAGACACGGGCAGAACGAGAGAGAGACGGGCAGACCGAGAGAGAGAGAGACACGGGCAGAACGAGAGGGAGAGAGACGTGCAGACCGAGAGCGAGAGAGCGACGGGCAGACCGAGAGAGAGAGAGCGACGGGCAGACCGAGAGAGAGAGAGAGACGGGCAGACCGAGAGAGAGAGACGGGCAGACCGAGAAAGAGAGAGAGACGGGCAGACCGAGAGAGAGAGAGACGGGCAGACCGAGAGAGTGAGTGACGGGCAGACCGAGAGAGAGAGAGAGAGAGAGAGAGATGGGCAGACTGAGAGAGTGACGGGCAGACCGAGAGAGAGAGTGATGGGCAGACCGAGAGGGAGAGAGACGGGCAGACAGAGAGAGAGAGAGACGGGCAGACAGAGAGAGAGAGAGAGACGGGCAGACCGAGAGAGAGAGAGAGACGGGCAGACCGAGAGAGAGAGAGAGACGGGCAGACCGAGAGAGAG
The DNA here is from genome assembly GCF_047496885.1 of Scyliorhinus torazame. Taxonomy (NCBI): domain Eukaryota; kingdom Metazoa; phylum Chordata; class Chondrichthyes; order Carcharhiniformes; family Scyliorhinidae; genus Scyliorhinus; species Scyliorhinus torazame. The sequence goes on from NC_092712.1 coordinate 25,621,955, forward strand.
AGTGACGGGCAGACCGAGAGAGAGAGAGAGAGATGGGCAGACTGAGAGAGTGACGGGCAGACCGAGAGAGAGAGTGATGGGCAGACCGAGAGGGAGAGAGACGGGCAGACAGAGAGAGAGAGAGACGGGCAGACAGAGAGAGAGAGAGAGACGGGCAGACCGAGAGAGAGAGAGAGGGGCAGACCGAGAGAGAGAGAGACGGGCAGACCGAGAGAGAGAGAGACGGGCAGACCGAGAGAGATGGGCAGACCGCGAGAGAGAGAGACGTGCAGACCGAGAGAGAGAGAGATGGGCAGACCGAGAGAGAGAGAGACGGGCAGATCGAGAGAGAGAGAGAGAGACGGGCAGACCGAGAGAGAGAGTGACGGGCAGATCGAGAGAGAGAGAAACGGGCAGACCGAGAGAGAGAGAGACGGGTAGCCGAGAGAGAGAGAGACGGGCAGACCGAGAGAGAGAGGGACGGGCAGACCGAGAGAGAGAGGGACGGGCAGACCGAGAGAGAGAGAGACGGGCAGATCGAGAGAGAGAGAAACGGGCAGACCGAGAGAGAGAGAGACGGGTAGCCGAGAGAGAGAGAGGCGGGCAGACCGAGAGACAGAGAGACACGGGCAGACCGAGAGAGACGGGCAGAGCGAGAGAGAGAGAGAGAGAGACGGGCAGACCGAGAGAGAGAGTGACGGGCAGATCGAGAGAGAGAGAGAGAGACGGGCAGACCGAGAGAGAGAGTGACGGGCAGATCGAGAGAGAGAGAAACGGGCAGACCGAGAGAGAGAGAGACGGGTAGCCGAGAGAGAGAGAGACGGGCAGACCGAGAGAGAGAGGGACGGGCAGACCGAGAGAGAGAGGGACGGGCAGACCGAGAGAGAGAGAGACACGGGCAGAACGAGAGAGAGACGGGCAGACCGAGAGAGAGAGAGACACGGGCAGAACGAGAGGGAGAGAGACGTGCAGACCGATAGCGAGAGAGCGACGGGCAGACCGAGAGAGAGAGAGAGACGGGCAGACCGAGAGAGAGAGACGGGCAGACCGAGAAAGAGAGAGAGACGGGCAGACCGAGAGAGAGAGACACGGGCAGAACGAGAGGGAGAGAGACGTGCAGACTGAGAGAGAGAGAGAGCGACGGGCAGACCGAGAGAGAGAGAGACGGGCAGACCGAGAGAGAGAGAGAGACGGGCAGACCGAGAGAGAGAGAGACGGGCAGACCGAGAGAGAGAGAGACGGGCAGACCGAGAGAGAGAGTGACGGGCAGACCGAGAGAGAGAGAGAGAGAGAGAGATGGGCAGACTGAGAGAGTGACGGGCAGACCGAGAGAGAGAGTGATGGGCAGACCGAGAGGGAGAGAGACGGGCAGACAGAGAGAGAGAGAGACGGGCAGACAGAGAGAGAGAGAGAGACGGGCAGACCGAGAGAGAGAGAGAGACGGGCAGACCGAGAGAGAGAGAGAGACGGGCAGACCGAGAGAGAGAGTGACGGGCAGACCGAGAGAGAGAGAGAGAGATGGGCAGACTGAGAGAGTGACGGGCAGACCGAGAGAGAGAGTGATGGGCAGACCGAGAGGGAGAGAGACGGGCAGACAGAGAGAGAGAGAGACGGGCAGACAGAGAGAGAGAGAGAGACGGGCAGACCGAGAGAGAGAGAGACGGGCAGACCGAGAGAGAGAGAGACGGGCAGACCGAGAGAGAGAGAGACGGGCAGACCGAGAGAGATGGGCAGACCGCGAGAGAGAGAGACGTGCAGACCGAGAGAGAGAGAGACGGGCAGACCGAGAGAGAGAGAGACGGGCAGACCGAGAGAGATGGGCAGACCGCGAGAGAGAGAGAGAGAGATGGGCAGACCAAGAGAGAGAGAGACGGGCAGACCGAGAGAGAGAGAGACGGGCAGACCGAGAGAGAGAGACGGGCAGACCGAGAGAGAGAGAGACGGGCAGACCGAGAGAGAGAGAGACGGGTAGACCGAGAGAGAGAGAGACGGGCAGACCGAGAGACAGAGAGACACGGGCAGACCGAGAGAGAGCGAGACGGGTAGCCGAGAGAGAGAGAGGCGGGCAGACCGAGAGACAGAGAGACACGGGCAGACCGAGAGAGACGGGCAGAGCGAGAGAGAGAGAGAGAGAGAGACGGGCAGACCGAGAGAGAGAGTGACGGGCAGATCGAGAGAGAGAGAGAGAGACGGGCAGACCGAGAGAGAGAGTGACGGGCAGATCGAGAGAGAGAGAAACGGGCAGACCGAGAGAGAGAGAGACGGGTAGCCGAGAGAGAGAGAGACGGGCAGACCGAGAGACAGAGAGACACGGGCAGACCGAGAGAGACGTGCAGAGCGAGAGAGAGAGAGAGAGAGACGGGCAGACCGCGAGAGAGAGAGACGGGTAGACCGAGAGAGAGAGAGAGACAGGCAGACCGAGAGAGAGAGGGACGGGTAGACCGAGAGAGAGAGGGACGGGCAGACCGAGAGAGAGAGGGACGGGCAGACCGAGAGAGAGAGGGTCGGGCAGACCAAGAGAGAGAGAGATGGGCAGACCGAGAGACAGAGAGACACGGGCAGACCGAGAGAGACGGGCAGAGTGAGAGAGAGAGAGAGAGAGACGGGCAGACCGCGAGAGAGAGAGACGGGTAGACCGAGAGAGAGAGAGAGACAGGCAGACCGAGAGAGAGAGGGACGGGTAGACCGAGAGAGAGAGGGACGGGCAGACCGAGAGAGAGAGGGACGGGCAGACCGAGAGAGAGAGGGTCGGGCAGACCAAGAGAGAGAGAGACGGGCAGACCAAGAGAGAGAGAGACGGGCAGACCGAGAGAGAGACGGGCAGACCGAGAGAGAGACGGGCAGACCGAGAGAGAGAGAGAGAGAGAGAGAGACGGGCAGACCGAGAGAGAGAGAGAGACGGGCAGACCGAGAGAGAGACGAGCAGACCGAGAGAGATGGGCAGACCGCGAGAGAGAGAGAGAGACGGGCAGACCGAGAGAAAGAGAGACGGGCAGACCGAGAGAAAGAGAGACGGGCAGACCGAGAGAGAGAGAGACGGGCAGACGGAGAGAGAGAGAGAGACGGGCAGACCGAGAGAGAGAGAGACGGGTAGACCGAGAGAGAGAGAGAGACAGGCAGACCGAGAGAGAGAGAGAGACGGGCAGACCGAGAGAGAGAGGGACGGGCAGACCGAGAGAGAGAGGGACGGGCAGACCGAGAGAGAGAGAGACACGGGCAGAACGAGAGAGAGACGGGCAGACCGAGAGAGAGAGAGACACGGGCAGAACGAGAGGGAGAGAGACGTGCAGACCGAGAGAGAGAGAGCGACGGGCAGACCGAGAGAGAGAGAGACGGGCAGACCGAGAGGGAGAGAGACGTGCAGACTGAGAGAGAGAGAGAGCGACGGGCAGACCGAGAGAGAGAGAGACGGGCAGACCGAGAGAGAGAGAGAGACGGGCAGACCGAGAGAGAGAGAGAGACGGGCAGACCGAGAGAGAGAGTGACGGGCAGACCGAGAGAGAGAGAGAGAGAGATGGGCAGACTGAGAGAGTGACGGGCAGACCGAGAGAGAGAGTGATGGGCAGACCGAGAGGGAGAGAGACGGGCAGACAGAGAGAGAGAGAGACGGGCAGACAGAGAGAGAGAGAGAGACGGGCAGACCGAGAGAGAGAGAGAGACGGGCAGACCGAGAGAGAGAGAGAGAGACGGGCAGACCGAGAGAGAGAGTGACGGGCAGACCGAGAGAGAGAGAGATGGGCAGACTGAGAGAGTGACGGGCAGACCGAGAGAGAGAGTGATGGGCAGACCGAGAGGGAGAGAGACGGGCCGACAGAGAGAGAGAGAGACGGGCAGACAGAGAGAGAGAGAGAGACGGGCAGACCGAGAGAGAGAGAGAGACGGGCAGACCGAGAGAGAGAGAGAGACGGGCAGACCGAGAGAGAGAGACGGGCAGACCGAGAGAGAGAGAGACGGGCAGACCGAGAGAGAGAGAGACGGGCAGACCGAGAGAGAGAGAGACGGGCAGACCGAGAGAGAGAGAGACGGGCAGACCGAGAGAGAGAGAGACGGGGAGACCGAGAGAGAGAGAGACGAGCACACCGAGAGACAGAGAGACACGGGCAGACCGAGAGAGAGAGAGACGGGTAGCCGAGAGAGAGAGAGGCGGGCAGACCGAGAGACAGAGAGACACGGGCAGACCGAGAGAGACGGGCAGAGCGAGAGAGAGAGAGAGAGAGACGGGCAGACCGAGAGAGAGAGTGACGGGCAGATCGAGAGAGAGAGAGAGAGACGGGCAGACCGAGAGAGAGAGTGACGGGCAGATCGAGAGAGAGAGAAACGGGCAGACCGAGAGAGAGAGAAACGGGTAGCCGAGAGAGAGAGAGACGGGCAGACCGAGAGACAGAGAGACACGGGCAGACCGAGAGAGACGGGCAGAGCGAGAGAGAGAGAGACGGGCAGACCGCGAGAGAGAGAGACGGGTAGACCGAGAGAGAGAGAGAGACAGGCAGACCGAGAGAGCGAGGGACGGGTAGACCGAGAGAGAGAGGGACGGGCAGACCGAGAGAGAGAGGGACGGGCAGACCGAGAGAGAGAGGGTCGGGCAGACCAAGAGAGAGAGAGACGGGCAGACCGAGAGACAGAGAGACACGGGCAGACCGAGAGAGACGGGCAGACCGAGAGAAAGAGAGACGGGCAGACCGAGAGAGAGAGAGAGACGGGCAGACCGAGAGAGAGAGAGACGGGCAGACCGAGAGAGAGAGAGAGAGACGGGCAGACCGAGAGAGATGGGCAGACCGCGAGAGAGAGGGAGAGACGGGCAGACCGAGAGAAAGAGAGACGGGCAGACCGAGAGAGAGAGAGAGACGGGCAGACCGAGAGAGAGACGGGCAGACCGAGAGAGAGAGAGAGACGGGCAGACCGAGAGAGATGGGCAGACCGCGAGAGAGAGAGACGTGCAGACCGAGAGAGAGAGAGACGTGCAGACCGGGAGAGAGAGAGACGGGCAGACCGAGAGAGAGAGAGAGAGAGAGACGGGCAGACCGAGAGAGAGAGAGAGACGTGCAGACCGGGAGAGAGAGAGACGGGCAGACCGAGAGAGATGGGCAGACCGCGAGAGAGAGAGAGAGAGATGGGCAGACCGAGAGAGAGAGAGAGACGGGCAGACCGAGAGAGAGAGACGGGCAGACTGAGAGAGAGAGCGAGACGTGCAGACCGAGAGAAAGAGAGACGGGCAGACCGAGAGAAAGAGAGACGTGCAGACCGAGAGAGAGAGAGATGGGCAGACCGAGAGAGAGAGAGACGGGCAGACCGAGAGAGAGAGAGACGGGCAGACCGAGAGAGAGAGAGACGTGCAGACCGAGAGAGAGAGAGACGTGCAGACAGAGAGAGAGAGAGACGTGCAGACCGAGAGAGAGAGAGACGGGCAGACCGAGAGAGAGAGAGACGGGCAGACCGAGAGAGAGAGAGACGGGCAGACCGAGAGAGAGAGAGACGTGCAGACCGAGAGAGAGAGAGATGGGCAGACGGAGAGAGAGAGAGACGGGCAGACCGATAGAGAGAGAGACGGGCAGACCGAGAGAGATGGGCAGACCGCGAGAGAGAGAGAGAGAGAGATGGGCAGACCGCGAGAGAGAGAGACGTGCAGACCGAGAGAAAGAGAGATGGGCAGACCGAGAGAGAGAGAGACGGGCAGACCGAGAGAGAGAGAGACGGGCAGACCGAGAGAGATGGGCAGACCGCGAGAGAGAGAGAGAGAGATGGGCAGACCGAGAGAGAGAGAGACGGGCAGACCGAGAGAGAGAGAGACGGGCAGACCGAGAGAGAGAGAGACGGGCAGACCGAGAGAGAGAGAGAGACGGGTAGACCGAGAGAGAGAGAGATGGGCAGACCGAGAGAGAGAGAGACGGGCAGACCGAGAGAGACGGGCAGACCGAGAGAGACGGGCAGACCGAGAGAGAGAGAGACGGGCAGACCGAGAGAGAGAGAGAGTGAGAGAGATGGGCAGACTGAGAGAGTTACGGGCAGACCGAGAGAGAGGGAGACGGGCAGGCCGAGAGAGAGGGAGCCGGGCTGGCCGAGAGAGAGAGAGAGACGGGCAGGCCGAGAGAGAGAGAGACGGGCAGACCGACAGAGAGAGAGACGGGCAGACCGAGAGAGATGGGCAGACCGAGAGAGAGAGATGGGCAGACCGCGAGAGAGAGAGACGGGCAGACCGCGAGAGAGAGAGACGGGCAGACCGAGAGAGAGAGACGGGCAGACCGAGAGAGAGAGACGGGCAGACCGAGAGAGAGAGATGGGCAGACCGCGAGAGAGAGAGACGGGCAGACCGCGAGAGAGAGAGACGGGCAGACCGAGAGAGAGAGAGACGGGCAGACCGCGAGAGATAGAGACGGTCAGACCGAGAGAGAGAGAGACGGGCAGACCGAGAGAGAGAGAGACGGGCAGACCGAGAGAGAGAGAGACGGGCAGACCGAGAGAGAGAGAGACGGGCAGACCGAGAGAAAGAGAGACGGGCAGTCCGAGAGAGATGGGCAGACCGCGAGAGAGAGACGGGCAGACCGAGAGAGAGAGAGACGGGCAGACTGAGAGAGAGAGAGAGAGACGTGCAGACCGAGAGAGAGAGACGGGCAGACCGAGAGAGAGAGACGGGCAGACCGAGAGAGAGAGACGGGCAGACCGAGAGAGAGAGACGGGCAGACCGAGAGAGAGAGAGACGGGCAGACCGAGAGAAAGAGAGACGGGCAGACCGAGAGAAAGAGAGACGGGCAGACCGCGAGAGAGAGAGACGGCCAGACTGAGAGAGAGAGAGACGGGCAGACCGAGAGAGATGGGCGGACCGCGAGAGAGAGAGACGTGCAGACCGAGAGAGAGAGAGATGGGCAGACCGAGAGAGAGAGAGACGGGCAGACCGAGAGAGAGAGAGACGGGCAGACCGAGAGAGAGAGAGACGGGCAGACCGAGAGAGATGGGCTGACCGCGAGAGAGAGAGAGAGAGACGGGCAGACCGAGAGAGAGAGACGGGCAGACCGAGATAGAGAGAGATGGGTAGACCGAGAGAGAGAGTGACGGGCAGACCGAGAGAGAGAGAGACGGGCAGACCGAGAGACAGAGAGACACGGGCAGACCGAGAGAGACGGGCAGACCGAGAGAAAGAGAGACGGGCAGACCGAGAGAGAGAGAGAGACGGGCAGACCGAGAGAGAGAGAGACGGGCAGACCGAGAGAGAGAGAGAGAGACGGGCAGACCGAGAGAGATGGGCAGACCGCGAGAGAGAGGGAGAGACGGGCAGACCGAGAGAAAGAGAGACGGGCAGACCGAGAGAGAGAGAGAGACGGGCAGACCGAGAGAGAGACGGGCAGACCGAGAGAGAGAGAGAGACGGGCAGACCGAGAGAGATGGGCAGACCGCGAGAGAGAGAGACGTGCAGACCGAGAGAGAGAGAGACGTGCAGACCGGGAGAGAGAGAGACGGGCAGACCGAGAGAGAGAGAGAGAGAGAGAGACGGGCAGACCGAGAGAGAGAGAGAGACGTGCAGACCGGGAGAGAGAGAGACGGGCAGACCGAGAGAGATGGGCAGACCGCGAGAGAGAGAGAGAGAGATGGGCAGACCGAGAGAGAGAGAGAGACGGGCAGACCGAGAGAGAGAGACGGGCAGACTGAGAGAGAGAGCGAGACGTGCAGACCGAGAGAAAGAGAGACGGGCAGACCGAGAGAAAGAGAGACGTGCAGACCGAGAGAGAGAGAGATGGGCAGACCGAGAGAGAGAGAGACGGGCAGACCGAGAGAGAGAGAGACGGGCAGACCGAGAGAGAGAGAGACGTGCAGACCGAGAGAGAGAGAGACGTGCAGACCGAGAGAGAGAGAGATGGGTAGACCGAGAGAGAGAGTGACGGGCAGACCGAGAGAGAGAGAGACGGGCAGACCGAGAGACAGAGAGACACGGGCAGACCGAGAGAGACGGGCAGACCGAGAGAAAGAGAGACGGGCAGACCGAGAGAGAGAGAGAGACGGGCAGACCGAGAGAGAGAGAGACGGGCAGACCGAGAGAGAGAGAGAGAGACGGGCAGACCGAGAGAGATGGGCAGACCGCGAGAGAGAGGGAGAGACGGGCAGACCGAGAGAAAGAGAGACGGGCAGACCGAGAGAGAGAGAGAGACGGGCAGACCGAGAGAGAGACGGGCAGACCGAGAGAGAGAGAGAGACGGGCAGACCGAGAGAGATGGGCAGACCGCGAGAGAGAGAGACGTGCAGACCGAGAGAGAGAGAGACGTGCAGACCGGGAGAGAGAGAGACGGGCAGACCGAGAGAGAGAGAGAGAGAGAGAGACGGGCAGACCGAGAGAGAGAGAGAGACGTGCAGACCGGGAGAGAGAGAGACGGGCAGACCGAGAGAGATGGGCAGACCGCGAGAGAGAGAGAGAGAGATGGGCAGACCGAGAGAGAGAGAGAGACGGGCAGACCGAGAGAGAGAGACGGGCAGACTGAGAGAGAGAGCGAGACGTGCAGACCGAGAGAAAGAGAGACGGGCAGACCGAGAGAAAGAGAGACGTGCAGACCGAGAGAGAGAGAGATGGGCAGACCGAGAGAGAGAGAGACGGGCAGACCGAGAGAGAGAGAGACGGGCAGACCGAGAGAGAGAGAGACGTGCAGACCGAGAGAGAGAGAGACGTGCAGACCGAGAGAGAGAGAGACGTGCAGACCGAGAGAGAGAGAGACGGGCAGACCGAGAGAGAGAGAGACGGGCAGACCGAGAGAGAGAGAGACGGGCAGACCGAGAGAGAGAGAGACGTGCAGACCGAGAGAGAGAGAGATGGGCAGACGGAGAGAGAGAGAGACGGGCAGACCGATAGAGAGAGAGACGGGCAGACCGAGAGAGATGGGCAGACCGCGAGAGAGAGAGAGAGAGAGATGGGCAGACCGCGAGAGAGAGAGACGTGCAGACCGAGAGAAAGAGAGATGGGCAGACCGAGAGAGAGAGAGACGGGCAGACCGAGAGAGAGAGAGACGGGCAGACCGAGAGAGATGGGCAGACCGCGAGAGAGAGAGAGAGAGATGGGCTGACCGAGAGAGAGAGAGACGGGCAGACCGAGAGAGAGAGAGACGGGCAGACCGAGAGAGAGAGAGACGGGCAGACCGAGAGAGAGAGAGAGACGGGTAGACCGAGAGAGAGAGAGATGGGCAGACCGAGAGAGAGAGAGACGGGCAGACCGAGAGAGACGGGCAGACCGAGAGAGACGGGCAGACCGAGAGAGAGAGAGACGGGCAGACCGAGAGAGAGAGAGAGTGAGAGAGATGGGCAGACTGAGAGAGTTACGGGCAGACCGAGAGAGAGGGAGACGGGCAGGCCGAGAGAGAGGGAGCCGGGCTGGCCGAGAGAGAGAGAGAGACGGGCAGGCCGAGAGAGAGAGAGACGGGCAGACCGAGAGAGAGAGAGACGGGCAGACCGAGAGAGATGGGCAGACCGAGAGAGAGAGATGGGCAGACCGCGAGAGAGAGAGACGGGCAGACCGCGAGAGAGAGAGACGGGCAGACCGAGAGAGAGAGACGGGCAGACCGAGAGAGAGAGACGGGCAGACCGAGAGAGAGAGATGGGCAGACCGCGAGAGAGAGAGACGGGCAGACCGCGAGAGAGAGAGACGGGCAGACCGAGAGAGAGAGAGACGGGCAGACCGCGAGAGATAGAGACGGTCAGACCGAGAGAGAGAGAGACGGGCAGACCGAGAGAGAGAGAGACGGGCAGACCGAGAGAGAGAGAGACGGGCAGACCGAGAGAGAGAGAGACGGGCAGACCGAGAGAAAGAGAGACGGGCAGTCCGAGAGAGATGGGCAGACCGCGAGAGAGAGACGGGCAGACCGAGAGAGAGAGAGACGGGCAGACTGAGAGAGAGAGAGAGAGACGTGCAGACCGAGAGAGAGAGACGGGCAGACCGAGAGAGAGAGACGGGCAGACCGAGAGAGAGAGACGGGCAGACCGAGAGAGAGAGAGACGGGCAGACCGAGAGAAAGAGAGACGGGCAGACCGAGAGAAAGAGAGACGGGCAGACCGAGAGAAAGAGAGACGGGCAGACCGCGAGAGAGAGAGACGGCCAGACTGAGAGAGAGAGAGACGGGCAGACCGAGAGAGATGGGCGGACCGCGAGAGAGAGAGACGTGCAGACCGAGAGAGAGAGAGATGGGCAGACCGAGAGAGAGAGAGACGGGCAGACCGAGAGAGAGAGAGACGGGCAGACCGAGAGAGAGAGAGACGGGCAGACCGAGAGAGATGGGCTGACCGCGAGAGAGAGAGAGAGAGACGGGCAGACCGAGAGAGAGAGACGGGCAGACCGAGATAGAGAGAGATGGGTAGACCGAGAGAGAGAGTGACGGGCAGACCGAGAGAGAGAGAAACGGGCAGACCGAGAGAGAGAGAGACGGGTAGCCGAGAGATAGAGAGACGGGCAGACCGAGAGACAGAGAGACACGGGCAGACCGAGAGAGACTGGCAGAGCGAGAGAGAGAGAGAGAGAGACGGGCAGACCGCGAGAGAGAGAGACGGGTAGACCGAGAGAGAGAGAGAGAGAGAGAGAGAGAGAGACGGGTAGACCGAGAGAGAGAGAGAGAGAGAGAGAGAGACGGGTAGACCGAGAGAGAGAGAGAGAGAGAGAGAGAGACGGGTAGACCGAGAGAGAGAGAGAGAGAGAGACGGGTAGACCGAGAGAGAGAGAGAGAGACAGGCAGACCGAGAGAGAGAGAGAGAGAGAGAGAGACGGGCAGACCGAGAGAGAGAGGGACGGGCAGACCGAGAGAGAGAGGGACGGGCAGACCGAGAGAGAGAGAGACGGTCAGACCGAGAGAGAGAGACGGGCAGACTGAGAGAGAGAGAGAGACGGGCAGACCGAGAGAGAGAGAGTGACGGGCATACCGAGAGAGAGAGAGAGACGGGCAGACCGAAAGAGAGAGACACGGGCAGACCGCGAGAAAGAGTCGGGCAGACCGAGAGAGAGAGACGGGCAGACCGAGAAAGAGAGAGAGACGGGCAGACCGAGAGAGAGAGAGACACGGGCAGAACGAGAGGGAGAGAGACGTGCAGACTGAGAGAGAGAGAGAGCGACGGGCAGACCGAGAGAGAGAGAGACGGGCAGACCGAGAGAGAGAGAGAGACGGGCAGACCGAGAGAGAGAGAGACGGGCAGACCGAGAGAGAGATAGACGGGCAGACCGAGAGAGAGAGTGACGGGCAGACCGAGAGAGAGAGAGAGAGAGAGAGATGGGCAGACTGAGAGAGTGACGGGCAGACCGAGAGAGAGAGTGATGGGCAGACCGAGAGGGAGAGAGACGGGCAGACAGAGAGAGAGAGAGACGGGCAGACAGAGAGAGAGAGAGAGACGGGCAGACCGAGAGAGAGAGAGAGACGGGCAGACCGAGAGAGAGAGAGAGACGGGCAGACCGAGAGAGAGAGAGACGGGCAGACCGAGAGAGAGAGAGACGGGCAGACCGAGAGAGAGAGAGACGGGCAGACCGAGAGAGAGAGAGACGGGCAGACCGAGAGAGAGAGAGACGGGCAGACCGAGAGAGAGAGACGTGCAGACCGAGAGAGAGGGAGAGAGAGAGAGAGAGAGAGAGACGGGCAGACCGAGAGACAGAGAGACACGGGCAGAGCGAGAGAGAGAGAGAGACGGGCAGACCGCGAGAGAGAGAGACGGGTAGACCGAGAGAGAGAGAGAGACAGGCAGACCGAGAGAGAGAGAGACGGGCAGACCGAGAGAGAGAGAGAGACGGGCAGACCGAGAGAGAGAGAGACGGGCAGACCGAGAGAGAGAGGGACGGGCAGACCGAGAGAGAGAGGGACGTGCAGACCGAGAGAGAGAGGGACGGGCAGACCGAGAGAGAGAGGGACGGGCAGACCGAGAGAGAGAGAGAGAAACGGGCAGACCGAGAGACAGAGAGACACGGGCAGAGCGAGAGAGAGAGAGAGAGAGAGACGGGCAGACCGCGAGAGAGAGAGACGGGTAGACCGAGAGAGAGAGACAGGCAGACCGAGAGAGAGAGAGAGACAGGCAGACCGAGAGAGAGACGGGCAGACCGAGAGAGAGACGGGCAGACCGAGAGAGAGAGAGACGGGCAGACCGAGAGAGAGAGAGACGGGCAGACCGAGAGAGAGAGGGACGGGCAGACCGAGAGAGAGAGGGACGGGCAGACCGAGAGAGAGAGGGACGGGCAGACCGAGAGAGAGAGGGACGGGCAGACCGAGAGAGAGAGGGACGGGCAGACCGAGAGAGAGAGGGACGGGCAGACCGAGAGAGAGAGAGACGGGCAGACCGAGAGAGAGACGGGCAGACCGAGAGAGAGACGGGCAGACCGAGAGAGAGACGGGCAGACCGAGAGAGAGAGAGAGAGAGACGGGCAGACCGAGAGAGACGGGCAGACCGAGAGAGATGGGCAGACCGCGAGAGAGAGAGACGTGCAGACCGAGAGAGCGAGAGACGTGCAGACCGGGAGAGAGAGAGACGGGCAGACAGAGAGAGAGAGAGACGGGCAGAACGAGAGGGAGAGAGACGGGCAGACCGGGAGAGAGAGAGACGGGCAGACCGAGAGAGAGAGACGGGCAGACCGAGAGAAAGAGAGACGGGCAGACCGAGAGAGAGAGAGACGGGCAGACCGAGAGAGAGAGAGACGGGTAGCCGAGAGAAAGAGAGACGGGCAGACCGGGAGAGAGAGAGACGTGCAGACCGGGAGAGAGAGAGACGGGCAGACCGAGAGAGAGAGAGACGGGCAGACCGAGAGAGATGGGCAGACCGCGAGAGAGAGAGAGAGAGAGATGGGCAGACCGAGAGAGAGAGAGAGACGGGCAGACCGAGAGAGAGAGACGGGCAGACTGAGAGAGAGAGAGAGACGTGCAGACCGAGAGAGAGAGAGAGAGAGAGAGACGGGCAGACCGAGAGACAGAGAGACACGGGCAGAGCGAGAGAGAGAGAGACGGGCAGACCGAGAGAGAGAGAGACGGGTAGACCGAGAGAGAGAGACAGGCAGACCGAGAGAGAGACGGGCAGACCGAGAGAGAGAGAGAGAGAGAGAGACGGGCAGACCGAGAGAGAGAGAGAGACGGGCAGACCGAGAGAGAGAGAGAGACACGGGCAGACCGAGAGAGAGAGAGACGGGCAGACCGAGAGAGAGAGGGACGGGCAGACCGAGAGAGAGAGGGACGGGCAGACCGAGAGAGAGAGGGACGGGCAGACCGAGAGAGAGAGGGACGGGCAGACCGAGAGAGAGAGGGACGGGCAGACCGAGAGAGAGAGGGACGGGCAGACCGAGAGAGAGAGAGGGACGGGCAGACCGAGAGAGAGAGAGACGGGCAGACCGAGAGAGAGACGGGCAGACTGAGAGAGAGACGGGCAGACCGAGAGAGAGAGACGAGTAGACCGAGAGAGATGGGCAGACCGCGAGAGAGAGAGAGAGACGGGCAGACCGAGAGAAAGAGAGACGGGCAGACCGAGAGAGAGAGAGACGGGCAGACCGAGAGAGAGAGAGAGACGGGCAGACCGAGAGAGAGAGAGAGAGACGGGCAGACCGAGAGAGAGAGAGACGGGCAGACCGAGAGAGAGAGAGAGACGGGCAGACCGAGAGAGATGGGCAGACCGCGAGAGAGAGAGAGACGGGCAGACCGAGAGAGAGACGGGCAGACCGAGAGAGATGGGCAGACCGCGTGAGAGAGAGAGACGGGCAGACCGAGAGAAAGAGAGACGGGCAGACCGAGAGAGAGAGAGAGACGGGCAGACCGACAGAGAGACGGGCAGACCGAGAGAGAGAGAGAGACGGGCAGACCGAGAGAGAGAGAGACGGGTAGACCGAGAGAGAGAGAGAGACAGGCAGACCGAGAGAGAGAGAGAGACGGGCAGACCGAGAAAGAGAGAGAGACGGGCAGAACGAGAGAGAGAGACACGGGCAGAACGAGAGGGAGAGAGACGTGCAGACTGAGAGAGAGAGAGAGCGACGGGCAGACCGAGAGAGAGAGAGACGGGCAGACCGAGAGAGAGAGAGAGACGGGCAGACCGAGAGAGAGAGAGAGACGGGCAGACCGAGAGAGAGAGTGACGGGCAGACCGAGAGAGAGAGAGAGAGAGAGACGGGCAGACCGAGAGGGAGAGAGACGGGCAGACAGAGAGAGAGAGAGACGGGCAGACAGAGAGAGAGAGAGAGAGACGGGCAGACCGAGAGAGAGAGAGAGACGGGCAGACCGAGAGAGAGAGAGAGACGGGCAGACCGAGAGAGAGAGAGAGACGGGCAGACCGAGAGAGAGAGAGAGACGGGCAGACCGAGAGAGAGAGAGACGGGCAGACCGAGAGAGAGAGAGACGGGCAGACCGAGAGAGAGAGAGACGGGCAGACCGAGATAGAGAGAGACGGGTAGACCGAGAGAGAGAGTGACGGGCAGACCGAGAGAGAGAGAAACGGGCAGACCGAGAGAGAGAGACGGGTAGCCGAGAGAGAGAGAGACGGGCAGACCGAGTGACAGAGAGACACGGGCAGACCGAGAGAGACGGGCAGAGCGAGAGAGAGAGAGAGAGAGACGGGCAGACCGCGAGAGAGAGAGACGGGTAGACCGAGAGAGAGAGAGAGAGAGAGAGAGAGAGACGGGTAGACCGAGAGAAAGAGAGAGAGAGAGAGAGAGACGGGTACACCGAGAGAGAGAGAGAGAGAGAGAGACGGGTAGACCGAGAGAGAGAGAGAGAGAGAGAGAGAGACGGGTAGACCGAGAGAGAGAGAGAGACAGGCAGACCGAGAGAGAGAGAGAGAGAGAGAGAGACGGGCAGACCGAGAGAGAGAGGGACGGGCAGACCGAGAGAGAGAGGGACGGGCAGACCGAGAGAGAGAGAGACACGGGCAGAACGAGAGGGAGAGAGACGTGCAGACCGAGAGAGAGAGAGCGACGGGCAGACCGAGAGAGAGAGAGAGACGGGCAGACCGAAAGAGAGAGACACGGGCAGACCGCGAGAAAGAGTCGGGCAGACCGAGAGAGAGAGACGGGCAGACCGAGAAAGAGAGAGAGACGGGCAGACCGAGAGAGAGAGACACAGGCAGAACGAGAGGGAGAGAGACGTGCAGACTGAGAGAGAGAGAGAGCGACGGGCAGACCGAGAGAGAGAGAGACGGGCAGACCGAGAGAGAGAGAGAGACGGGCAGACCGAGAGAGAGAGAGACGGGCAGACCGAGAGAGAGAGAGACGGGCAGACCGAGAGAGAGAGTGACGGGCAGACCGAGAGAGAGAGAGAGAGAGAGAGATGGGCAGACTGAGAGAGTGACGGGCAGACCGAGAGAGAGAGTGATGGGCAGACCGAGAGGGAGAGAGACGGGCAGACAGAGAGAGAGAGAGACGGGCAGACCGAGAGAGAGAGAGAGAGAGACGGGCAGACCGAGAGAGAGAGAGAGACGGGCAGACCGAGAGAGAGAGACGAGCAGACCGAGAGAGATGGGCAGACCGCGAGAGAGAGAGAGAGACGGGCAGACCGAGAGAAAGAGAGACGGGCAGACCGATAGAGAGAGAGACGGGCAGACCGAGAGAGAGAGAGAGACGGGCAGACCGAGAGAGATGGGCAGACCGCGAGAGAGAGAGAGACGGGCAGACCGAGAGAGAGAGAGAGACGGGCAGACCGAGAGAGAGACGGGCAGACCGAGAGAGAGAGAGAGACGGGCAGACCGAGAGAGATGGGCAGACCGAGAGGGAGAGAGGCGGGCAGACAGAGAGAGAGAGAGACGGGCAGACAGAGAGAGAGAGAGAGACGGGCAGACAGAGAGAGAGAGAGAGACGGGCAGACCGAGAGAGAGAGAGAGACGGGCAGACCGAGAGAGAGAGAGAGACGGGCAGACCGAGAGAGAGAGAGACGGGCAGACCGAGAGAGAGAGAGACGGGCAGACCGAGAGAGAGAGAGACGGGCAGACCGAGAGAGAGAGAGACGGCAGACCGAGAGAGAGAGACGTGCAGACCGAGAGAGAGAGAGAGAGAGAGAGAGACGGGCAGACCGAGAGACAGAGAGACACGGGCAGAGCGAGAGAGAGAGAGAGAGAGAGACGGGCAGACCGCGAGAGAGAGTGACGGGTAGACCGAGAGAGAGAGAGAGACAGGCAGACCGAGAGAGAGAGAGACGGGCAGACCGAGAGAGAGAGAGAGACGGGCAGACCGAGAGAGAGAGAGACGGGCAGACCGAGAGAGAGAGGGACGGGCAGACCGAGAGAGAGAGGGACGGGCAGACCGAGAGAGAGAGGGACGGGCAGACCGAGAGAGAGAGAGAGAGAGAGACGGGCAGACCGAGAGACAGAGAGACCCGGGCAGGGCGAGAGAGAGAGAGAGAGAGAGACGGGCAGACCGCGAGAGAGAGAGACGGGTAGACCGAGAGAGAGAGAGAGACAGGCAGACCGAGAGAGAGAGAGAGACAGGCAGACCGAGAGAGAGACGGGCAGACCGAGAGAGAGACGGGCAGACCGAGAGAGAGAGAGACGGGCAGACCGAGAGAGAGAGGGACGGGCAGACCGAGAGAGAGAGGGACGGGCAGACCGAGAGAGAGAGGGACGGGCAGACCGAGAGAGAGAGGGACGGGCAGACCGAGAGAGAGAGGGACGGGCAGACCGAGAGAGAGAGAGACGGGCAGACCGAGAGAGAGACGGGCAGACCGAGAGAGAGACGGGCAGACCGAGAGAGAGAGAGAGAGAGACGGGCAGACCGAGAGAGAGAGAGAGAGAGACGGGCAGACCGAGAGAGAGAGAGAGACGGGCAGACCGAGAGAGACGGGCAGACCGAGAGAGACGGGCAGACCGAGAGAGATGGGCAGACCGCGAGAGAGAGAGACGTGCAGACCGAGAGAGCGAGAGACGTGCAGACCGGGAGAGAGAGACGGGCAGACAGAGAGAGAGAGAGACGGGCAGAACGAGAGGGAGAGAGACGGGCAGACCGGGAGAGAGAGACGGGCAGACCGAGAGAGAGAGAAAGAGAGACGGGCAGACCGAGAGAGAGAGAGACGTGCAGACCGGGAGAGAGAGAGACGTGCAGACCGGGAGAGAGAGAGACGGGCAGACCGAGAGAGAGAGAGACGGGCAGACCGAGAGAGATGGGCAGACCGCGAGAGAGAGAGAGAGAGAGATGGGCAGACCGAGAGAGAGAGAGAGACGGGCAGACCGAGAGAGAGAGGTGGGCAGACTGAGAGCGACAGAGAGACGTGCAGACCGAGAGAGAGAGAGACGGGCAGACCGAGAGACAGAGAGACACGGGCAGAGCGAGAGAGAGAGAGAGAGAGAGACGGGCAGACCGAGAGAGAGAGAGACGGGTAGACCGAGAGAGAGAGAGAGACAGGCAGACCGAGAGAGAGACGGGCAGACCGAGAGAGAGAGAGAGCGAGAGAGACGGGCAGACCGAGAGAGAGAGAGACGGGCAGACCGAGAGAGAGAGGGACGGGCAGACCGAGAGAGAGAGGGACGGGCAGACCGAGAGAGAGAGGGACGGGCAGACCGAGAGAGAGAGGGACGGGCAGACCGAGAGAGAGAGGGACGGGCAGACCGAGAGAGAGAGAGACGGACAGACCGAGAGAGAGACGGGCAGACCGAGAGAGAGACGGGCAGACCGAGAGAGAGAGAGACGGGCAGACCGAGAGAGAGAGAGAGACGGGCAGACCGAGAGAGAGAGACGAGTAGACCGAGAGAGATGGGCAGACCGCGAGAGAGAGAGAGAGACGGGCAGACCGAGAGAAAGAGAGACGGGCAGACCGAGAGAGAGAGAGACGGGCAGACCGAGAGAAAGAGAGACGGGCAGACCGAGAGAGAGAGAGACGGGCAGACCGAGAGAGAGAGAGCGACGGGCAGACCGAGAGAGAGAGAGACGGGCAGACCGAGAGAGAGAGAGACGGGCAGACCGAGAGAGATGGGCAGACCGCGAGAGAGAGTGAGACGGGCAGACCGAGAGAGAGACGGGCAGACCGAGAGAGATGGGCAGACCGCGTGAGAGAGAGAGACGGGCAGACCGAGAGAAAGAGAGACGGGCAGACCGAGAGAGAGAGAGAGACGGGCAGACCGAGAGAGAGACGGGCAGACCGAGAGAGAGACGGGCAGACCGAGAGAGATGGGCAGACCGCGTGAGAGAGAGAGTCGGGCAGACCGAGAGAAAGAGAGACGGGCAGACCGAGAGAGAGAGAGAGACGGGCAGACCGAGAGAGATGGGCAGACCGCGAGAGAGAGAGACGTGCAGACCGAGAGAGAGACGGGCAGACCGAGAGAGATGGGCAGACCGCGAGAGAGAGAGACGTGCAGACCGAGAGAGAGAGAGACGTGCAGACCGGGAGAGAGAGAGACGGGCAGACCGAGAGAGAGAGAGAGAGAGAGACGGGCAGACCGGGAGAGAGAGAGACGGGCAGACCGAGAGAGATGGGCAGACCGCGAGAGAGAGAGAGAGAGATGGGCAGACCGAGAGAGAGAGAGAGACGTGCAGACCGGGAGAGAGAGAGACGGGCAGACCGAGAGAGATGGGCAGACCGCGAGAGAGAGAGAGAGAGATGGGCAGACCGAGAGAGAGAGAGGGACGGGCAGACCGAGAGAGAGAGGGACGGGCAGACCGAGAGAGAGAGAGAGACAGGCAGACCGAGAGAGAGACGGGCAGACCGAGAGAGAGACGGGCAGACCGAGAGAGAGAGAGACGGGCAGACCGAGAGAGAGAGGGACGGGCAGACCGAGAGAGAGAGGGACGGGCAGACCGAGAGAGAGAGGGACGGGCAGACCGAGAGAGAGAGGGACGGGCAGACCGAGAGAGAGAGGGACGGGCAGACCGAGAGAGAGAGAGACGGGCAGACCGAGAGAGAGACGGGCAGACCGAGAGAGAGACGGGCAGACCGAGAGAGAGAGAGAGAGAGACGGGCAGACCGAGAGAGAGAGAGAGAGAGACGGGCAGACCGAGAGAGAGAGAGAGACGGGCAGACCGAGAGAGACGGGCAGACCGAGAGAGACGGGCAGACCGAGAGAGATGGGCAGACCGCGAGAGAGAGAGACGTGCAGACCGAGAGAGCGAGAGACGTGCAGACCGGGAGAGAGAGACGGGCAGACAGAGAGAGAGAGAGACGGGCAGAACGAGAGGGAGAGAGACGGGCAGACCGGGAGAGAGAGACGGGCAGACCGAGAGAGAGAGAAAGAGAGACGGGCAGACCGAGAGAGAGAGAGACGTGCAGACCGGGAGAGAGAGAGACGTGCAGACCGGGAGAGAGAGAGACGGGCAGACCGAGAGAGAGAGAGACGGGCAGACCGAGAGAGATGGGCAGACCGCGAGAGAGAGAGAGAGAGAGATGGGCAGACCGAGAGAGAGAGAGAGACGGGCAGACCGAGAGAGAGAGGTGGGCAGACTGAGAGCGACAGAGAGACGTGCAGACCGAGAGAGAGAGAGACGGGCAGACCGAGAGACAGAGAGACACGGGCAGAGCGAGAGAGAGAGAGAGAGAGAGACGGGCAGACCGAGAGAGAGAGAGACGGGTAGACCGAGAGAGAGAGAGAGACAGGCAGACCGAGAGAGAGACGGGCAGACCGAGAGAGAGAGAGAGCGAGAGAGACGGGCAGACCGAGAGAGAGAGAGACGGGCAGACCGAGAGAGAGAGGGACGGGCAGACCGAGAGAGAGAGGGACGGGCAGACCGAGAGAGAGAGGGACGGGCAGACCGAGAGAGAGAGGGACGGGCAGACCGAGAGAGAGAGGGACGGGCAGACCGAGAGAGAGAGAGACGGGCAGACCGAGAGAGAGAGAGAGAGAGACGGGCAGACCGAGAGAGAGAGAGAGAGAGACGGGCAGACCGAGAGAGAGAGAGAGACGGGCAGACCGAGAGAGACGGGCAGACCGAGAGAGACGGGCAGACCGAGAGAGATGGGCAGACCGCGAGAGAGAGAGACGTGCAGACCGAGAGAGCGAGAGACGTGCAGACCGGGAGAGAGAGACGGGCAGACAGAGAGAGAGAGAGACGGGCAGAACGAGAGGGAGAGAGACGGGCAGACCGGGAGAGAGAGACGGGCAGACCGAGAGAGAGAGAAAGAGAGACGGGCAGACCGAGAGAGAGAGAGACGTGCAGACCGGGAGAGAGAGAGACGTGCAGACCGGGAGAGAGAGAGACGGGCAGACCGAGAGAGAGAGAGACGGGCAGACCGAGAGAGATGGGCAGACCGCGAGAGAGAGAGAGAGAGAGATGGGCAGACCGAGAGAGAGAGAGAGACGGGCAGACCGAGAGAGAGAGGTGGGCAGACTGAGAGCGACAGAGAGACGTGCAGACCGAGAGAGAGAGAGACGGGCAGACCGAGAGACAGAGAGACACGGGCAGAGCGAGAGAGAGAGAGAGAGAGAGACGGGCAGACCGAGAGAGAGAGAGACGGGTAGACCGAGAGAGAGAGAGAGACAGGCAGACCGAGAGAGAGACGGGCAGACCGAGAGAGAGAGAGAGCGAGAGAGACGGGCAGACCGAGAGAGAGAGAGACGGGCAGACCGAGAGAGAGAGGGACGGGCAGACCGAGAGAGAGAGGGACGGGCAGACCGAGAGAGAGAGGGACGGGCAGACCGAGAGAGAGAGGGACGGGCAGACCGAGAGAGAGAGGGACGGGCAGACCGAGAGAGAGAGAGACGGACAGACCGAGAGAGAGACGGGCAGACCGAGAGAGAGACGGGCAGACCGAGAGAGAGAGAGACGGGCAGACCGAGAGAGAGAGAGAGACGGGCAGACCGAGAGAGAGAGACGAGTAGACCGAGAGAGATGGGCAGACCGCGAGAGAGAGAGAGAGACGGGCAGACCGAGAGAAAGAGAGACGGGCAGACCGAGAGAGAGAGAGACGGGCAGACCGAGAGAAAGAGAGACGGGCAGACCGAGAGAGAGAGAGACGGGCAGACCGAGAGAGAGAGAGCGACGGGCAGACCGAGAGAGAGAGAGACGGGCAGACCGAGAGAGAGAGAGACGGGCAGACCGAGAGAGATGGGCAGACCGCGAGAGAGAGTGAGACGGGCAGACCGAGAGAGAGACGGGCAGACCGAGAGAGATGGGCAGACCGCGTGAGAGAGAGAGACGGGCAGACCGAGAGAAAGAGAGACGGGCAGACCGAGAGAGAGAGAGAGACGGGCAGACCGAGAGAGAGACGGGCAGACCGAGAGAGAGACGGGCAGACCGAGAGAGATGGGCAGACCGCGTGAGAGAGAGAGTCGGGCAGACCGAGAGAAAGAGAGACGGGCAGACCGAGAGAGAGAGAGAGACGGGCAGACCGAGAGAGATGGGCAGACCGCGAGAGAGAGAGACGTGCAGACCGAGAGAGAGACGGGCAGACCGAGAGAGATGGGCAGACCGCGAGAGAGAGAGACGTGCAGACCGAGAGAGAGAGAGACGTGCAGACCGGGAGAGAGAGAGACGGGCAGACCGAGAGAGAGAGAGAGAGAGAGACGGGCAGACCGGGAGAGAGAGAGACGGGCAGACCGAGAGAGATGGGCAGACCGCGAGAGAGAGAGAGAGAGATGGGCAGACCGAGAGAGAGAGAGAGACGTGCAGACCGGGAGAGAGAGAGACGGGCAGACCGAGAGAGATGGGCAGACCGCGAGAGAGAGAGAGAGAGATGGGCAGACCGAGAGAGAGAGAGGGACGGGCAGACCGAGAGAGAGAGGGACGGGCAGACCGAGAGAGAGAGGGACGGGCAGACCGAGAGAGAGAGGGACGGGCAGACCGAGAGAGAGAGGGACGGGCAGACCGAGAGAGAGAGAGACGGGCAGACCGAGAGAGAGACGGGCAGACCGAGAGAGAGACGGGCAGACCGAGAGAGAGAGAGACGGGCAGACCGAGAGAGAGAGAGACGGGCAGACCGAGAGAGAGAGGGACGGGCAGACCGAGAGAGAGAGAGACGGGCAGACCGAGAGAGAGACGGGCAGACCGAGAGAGAGACGGGCAGACCGAGAGAGAGAGAGAGAGAGAGACGGGCAGACCGAGAGAGAGAGAGACGGGTAGACCGAGAGAGAGAGAGAGACAGGCAGACCGAGAGAGAGACGGGCAGACCGAGAGAGTGAGAGGGAGAGAGAGACGGGCAGACCGAGAGAGAGAGAGACGGGCAGACCGAGAGAGAGAGGGACGGGCAGACCGAGAGAGAGAGGGACGGGCAGACCGAGAGAGAGAGGGACGGGCAGACCGAGAGAGAGAGGGACGGGCAGACCGAGAGAGAGAGGGACGGGCAGACCGAGAGAGAGAGAGACGGGCAGACCGAGAGAGAGACGGGCAGACCGAGAGAGAGACGGGCAGACCGAGAGAGAGAGAGAGAGAGACGGGCAGACCGAGAGAAAGAGAGACGGGCAGACCGAGAGAGAGAGAGACGGGCAGACCGAGAGAAAGAGAGACGGGCAGACCGAGAGAGAGAGAGACGGGCAGACCGAGAGAGAGAGAGAGACGGGCAGACCGAGAGAGAGAGAGACGGGCAGACCGAGAGAGATGGGCAGACCGCGTGAGAGAGAGAGACGGGCAGACCGAGAGAAAGAGAGACGGGCAGACCGAGACCGAGAGAGAGACGGGCAGACCGAGAGAGAGACGGGCAGACCGAGAGAGATGGGCAGACCGCGTGAGAGAGAGAGACGGGCAGACCGAGAGAAAGAGAGACGGGCAGACCGAGAGAGAGAGAGAGACGGGCAGACCGAGAGAGATGGGCAGACCGCGAGAGAGAGAGACGTGCAGACCGAGAGAGAGAGAGAGACGGGCAGACCGAGAGAGATGGGCAGACCGCGAGAGAGAGAGACGTGCAGACCGAGAGAGAGAGAGACGGGCAGACCGAGAGAGAGAGAGAGAGACGGGCAGACCGGGAGAGAGAGAGACGGGCAGACCGAGAGAGATGGGCAGACCGCGAGAGAGAGAGAGAGAGATGGGCAGACCGAGAGAGAGAGAGAGACGTGCAGACCGGGAGAGAGAGAGACGGGCAGACCGAGAGAGATGGGCAGATCGCGAGAGAGAGAGAGAGAGATGGGCAGACCGAGAGAGAGAGAGGGACGGGCAGACCGAGAGAGAGAGGGACGGGCAGACCGAGAGAGAGAGGGACGGGCAGACCGAGAGAGAGAGGGACGGGCAGACCGAGAGAGAGAGAGACGGGCAGACCGAGAGAGAGACGGGCAGACCGAGAGAGAGACGGGCAGACCGAGAGAGAGACGGGCAGACCGAGAGAGAGACGGGCAGACCGAGAGAGAGAGAGAGAGAGACGGGCAGACCGAGAGAGAGAGACGGGCAGACCGAGAGAGAGACGGGCAGACCGAGAGAGAGAGAGAGAGAGACGGGCAGACCGAGAGAGAGAGAGAGACGAGCAGACCGAGAGAGATGGGCAGACCGCGAGAGAGAGAGAGAGACGGGCAGACCGAGAGAAAGAGAGACGGGCAGACCGAGAGAGAGAGAGACGGGCAGACCGAGAGAGAGAGAGAGACGGGCAGACCGAGAGAGAGAGAGACGGGCAGACCGAGAGAGAGAGAGAGACGGGCAGACCGAGAGAGATGGGCAGACCGCGAGAGAGAGGGAGAGACGGGCAGACCGAGAGAAAGAGAGACGGGCAGACCGAGAGAGAGAGAGAGACGGGCAGACCGAGAGAGAGACGGGCAGACCGAGAGAGAGAGAGAGACGGGCAGACCGAGAGAGATGGGCAGACCGCGAGAGAGAGAGACGTGCAGACCGGGAGAGAGAGAGACGGGCAGACCGAGAGAGAGAGAGAGAGAGAGACGGGCAGACCGAGAGAGAGAGAGAGAGAGACGGGCAGACCGAGAGAGAGAGAGAGACGTGCAGACCGGGAGAGAGAGAGACGGGCAGACCGAGAGAGATGGGCAGTCCGCGAGAGAGAGAGAGAGAGATGGGCAGACCGAGAGAGAGAGAGAGACGGGCAGACCGAGAGAGAGAGACGGGCAGACTGAGAGAGAGAGCGAGACGTGCAGACCGAGAGAAAGAGAGACGGGCAGACCGAGAGAAAGAGAGACGTGCAGACCGAGAGAGAGAGAGATGGGCAGACCGAGCGAGAGAGAGACGGGCAGACCGAGAGAGAGAGAGAGACGGGCAGACCGAGAGAGAGAGAGACGGGCAGACCGAGAGAGAGAGAGACGGGCAGACCGAGAGAGAGAGAGACGTGCAGACCGAGAGAGAGAGAGACGGGCAGACCGAGAGAGAGAGAGACGGGCAGACCGAGAGAGAGACGGGCAGACCGAGAGAGATGGGCAGACCGCGTGAGAGAGAGAGACGGGCAGACCGAGAGAAAGAGAGACGGGCAGACCGAGAGAGAGAGAGAGACGGGCAGACCGAGAGAGATGGGCAGACCGCGAGAGAGAGAGACGTGCAGACCGAGAGAGAGAGAGAGACGGGCAGACCGAGAGAGATGGGCAGACCGCGAGAGAGAGAGACGTGCAGACCGAGAGAGAGAGAGACGTGCAGACCGGGAGAGAGAGAGACGGGCAGACCGAGAGAGAGAGAGAGAGAGAGACGGGCAGACCGGGAGAGAGAGAGACGGGCAGACCGAGAGAGATGGGCAGACCGCGAGAGAGAGAGAGAGAGATGGGCAGACCGAGAGAGAGAGAGAGACGTGCAGACCGGGAGAGAGAGAGACGGGCAGACCGAGAGAGATGGGCAGACCGCGAGAGAGAGAGAGAGAGATGGGCAGACCGAGAGAGAGAGAGGGACGGGCAGACCGAGAGAGAGAGGGACGGGCAGACCGAGAGAGAGAGGGACGGGCAGACCGAGAGAGAGAGGGACGGGCAGACCGAGAGAGAGAGGGACGGGCAGACCGAGAGAGAGAGGGACGGGCAGACCGAGAGAGAGAGAGACGGGCAGACCGAGAGAGAGACGGGCAGACCGAGAGAGAGACGGGCAGACCGAGAGAGAGAGAGAGAGAGACGGGCAGACCGAGAGAGAGAGAGACGGGCAGACCGAGAGAGAGAGGGACGGGCAGACCGAGAGAGAGAGAGACGGGCAGA
This sequence comes from Scyliorhinus torazame, assembly GCF_047496885.1. NCBI lineage: Eukaryota > Metazoa > Chordata > Chondrichthyes > Carcharhiniformes > Scyliorhinidae > Scyliorhinus > Scyliorhinus torazame. The sequence continues at coordinate 25,646,851 of NC_092712.1, forward strand.
CCGAGAGAGAGACGGGCAGACCGAGAGAGAGACGGGCAGACCGAGAGAGAGAGAGAGAGAGACTGGCAGACCGAGAGAGAGAGAGACGGGTAGACCGAGAGAGAGAGAGAGACAGGCAGACCGAGAGAGAGACGGGCAGACCGAGAGAGTGAGAGGGAGAGAGAGACGGGCAGACCGAGAGAGAGAGAGACGGGCAGACCGAGAGAGAGAGGGACGGGCAGACCGAGAGAGAGAGGGACGGGCAGACCGAGAGAGAGAGGGACGGGCAGACCGAGAGAGAGAGGGACGGGCAGACCGAGAGAGAGAGGGACGGGCAGACCGAGAGAGAGAGGGACGGGCAGACCGAGAGAGAGAGAGACGGGCAGACCGAGAGAGAGACGGGCAGACCGAGAGAGAGACGGGCAGACCGAGAGAGAGAGAGAGAGAGACGGGCAGACCGAGAGAAAGAGAGACGGGCAGACCGAGAGAGAGAGAGACGGGCAGACCGAGAGAAAGAGAGACGGGCAGACCGAGAGAGAGAGAGACGGGCAGACCGAGAGAGAGAGAGAGACGGGCAGACCGAGAGAGAGAGAGACGGGCAGACCGAGAGAGAGAGACGGGCAGACCGAGAGAGATGGGCAGACCGCGAGAGAGAGTGAGACGGGCAGACCGAGAGAGAGACGGGCAGACCGAGAGAGATGGGCAGACCGCGTGAGAGAGAGAGACGGGCAGACCGAGAGAAAGAGAGACGGGCAGACCGAGAGAGAGAGAGAGACGGGCAGACCGAGAGAGAGACGGGCAGACCGAGAGAGAGACGGGCAGACCGAGAGAGATGGGCAGACCGCGTGAGAGAGAGAGACGGGCAGACCGAGAGAAAGAGAGACGGGCAGACCGAGAGAGAGAGAGAGACGGGCAGACCGAGAGAGATGGGCAGACCGCGAGAGAGAGAGACGTGCAGACCGAGAGAGAGAGAGAGACGGGCAGACCGAGAGAGATGGGCAGACCGCGAGAGAGAGAGACGGGCAGACCGAGAGAGAGAGAGACGGGCAGACCGAGAGAGATGGGCAGACCGCGAGAGAGAGAGAGAGAGATGGGCAGACCGAGAGAGAGAGAGAGACGTGCAGACCGGGAGAGAGAGAGACGGGCAGACCGAGAGAGATGGGCAGAACGCGAGAGAGAGAGAGAGAGATGGGCAGACCGAGAGAGAGAGAGGGACGGGCAGACCGAGAGAGAGAGGGACGGGCAGACCGAGAGAGAGAGGGACGGGCAAACCGAGAGAGAGAGGGACGGGCAGACCGAGAGAGAGAGAGACGGGCAGACCGAGAGAGAGACGGGCAGACCGAGAGAGAGACGGGCAGACCGAGAGAGAGACGGGCAGACCGAGAGAGAGACGGGCAGACCGAGAGAGAGAGAGAGAGAGACGGGCAGACCGAGAGAGAGAGACGGGCAGACCGAGAGAGAGACGGGCAGACCGAGAGAGAGAGAGACGGGCAGACCGAGAGAGAGAGAGAGACGAGCAGACCGAGAGAGATGGGCAGACCGCGAGAGAGAGAGAGAGACGGGCAGACCGAGAGAGATGGGCAGACCGCGAGAGAGAGAGACGTGCAGACCGAGAGAGAGAGAGAGACGGGCAGACCGAGAGAGATGGGCAGACCGCGAGAGAGAGAGACGTGCAGACCGAGAGAGAGAGAGACGTGCAGACCGGGAGAGAGAGAGACGGGCAGACCGAGAGAGAGAGAGAGAGAGAGACGGGCAGACCGGGAGAGAGAGAGACGGGCAGACCGAGAGAGATGGGCAGACCGCGAGAGAGAGAGAGAGAGATGGGCAGACCGAGAGAGAGAGAGAGACGTGCAGACCGGGAGAGAGAGAGACGGGCAGACCGAGAGAGATGGGCAGACCGCGAGAGAGAGAGAGAGAGATGGGCAGACCGAGAGAGAGAGAGGGACGGGCAGACCGAGAGAGAGAGGGACGGGCAGACCGAGAGAGAGAGGGACGGGCAGACCGAGAGAGAGAGGGACGGGCAGACCGAGAGAGAGAGGGACGGGCAGACCGAGAGAGAGAGAGACGGGCAGACCGAGAGAGAGACGGGCAGACCGAGAGAGAGACGGGCAGACCGAGAGAGAGAGAGAGAGAGACGGGCAGACCGAGAGAGAGAGAGACGGGCAGACCGAGAGAGAGAGGGACGGGCAGACCGAGAGAGAGAGAGACGGGCAGACCGAGAGAGAGACGGGCAGACCGAGAGAGAGACGGGCAGACCGAGAGAGAGAGAGAGAGAGACTGGCAGACCGAGAGAGAGAGAGACGGGTAGACCGAGAGAGAGAGAGAGACAGGCAGACCGAGAGAGAGACGGGCAGACCGAGAGAGTGAGAGGGAGAGAGAGACGGGCAGACCGAGAGAGAGAGAGACGGGCAGACCGAGAGAGAGAGGGACGGGCAGACCGAGAGAGAGAGGGACGGGCAGACCGAGAGAGAGAGGGACGGGCAGACCGAGAGAGAGAGGGACGGGCAGACCGAGAGAGAGAGGGACGGGCAGACCGAGAGAGAGAGGGACGGGCAGACCGAGAGAGAGAGAGACGGGCAGACCGAGAGAGAGACGGGCAGACCGAGAGAGAGACGGGCAGACCGAGAGAGAGAGAGAGAGAGACGGGCAGACCGAGAGAAAGAGAGACGGGCAGACCGAGAGAGAGAGAGACGGGCAGACCGAGAGAAAGAGAGACGGGCAGACCGAGAGAGAGAGAGACGGGCAGACCGAGAGAGAGAGAGAGACGGGCAGACCGAGAGAGAGAGAGACGGGCAGACCGAGAGAGAGAGACGGGCAGACCGAGAGAGATGGGCAGACCGCGAGAGAGAGTGAGACGGGCAGACCGAGAGAGAGACGGGCAGACCGAGAGAGATGGGCAGACCGCGTGAGAGAGAGAGACGGGCAGACCGAGAGAAAGAGAGACGGGCAGACCGAGAGAGAGAGAGAGACGGGCAGACCGAGAGAGAGACGGGCAGACCGAGAGAGAGACGGGCAGACCGAGAGAGATGGGCAGACCGCGTGAGAGAGAGAGACGGGCAGACCGAGAGAAAGAGAGACGGGCAGACCGAGAGAGAGAGAGAGACGGGCAGACCGAGAGAGATGGGCAGACCGCGAGAGAGAGAGACGTGCAGACCGAGAGAGAGAGAGAGACGGGCAGACCGAGAGAGATGGGCAGACCGCGAGAGAGAGAGACGGGCAGACCGAGAGAGAGAGAGACGGGCAGACCGAGAGAGATGGGCAGACCGCGAGAGAGAGAGAGAGAGATGGGCAGACCGAGAGAGAGAGAGAGACGTGCAGACCGGGAGAGAGAGAGACGGGCAGACCGAGAGAGATGGGCAGAACGCGAGAGAGAGAGAGAGAGATGGGCAGACCGAGAGAGAGAGAGGGACGGGCAGACCGAGAGAGAGAGGGACGGGCAGACCGAGAGAGAGAGGGACGGGCAAACCGAGAGAGAGAGGGACGGGCAGACCGAGAGAGAGAGAGACGGGCAGACCGAGAGAGAGACGGGCAGACCGAGAGAGAGACGGGCAGACCGAGAGAGAGACGGGCAGACCGAGAGAGAGACGGGCAGACCGAGAGAGAGAGAGAGAGAGACGGGCAGACCGAGAGAGAGAGACGGGCAGACCGAGAGAGAGACGGGCAGACCGAGAGAGAGAGAGAGAGAGACGGGCAGACCGAGAGAGAGAGAGAGACGAGCAGACCGAGAGAGATGGGCAGACCGCGAGAGAGAGAGAGAGACGGGCAGACCGAGAGAAAGAGAGACGGGCAGACCGAGAGAGAGAGAGACGGGCAGACCGAGAGAGAGAGAGAGACGGGCAGACCGAGAGAGAGAGAGACGGGCAGACCGAGAGAGAGAGAGAGACGGGCAGACCGAGAGAGATGGGCAGACCGCGAGAGAGAGGGAGAGACGGGCAGACCGAGAGAAAGAGAGACGGGCAGACCGAGAGAGAGAGAGAGACGGGCAGACCGAGAGAGAGACGGGCAGACCGAGAGAGAGAGAGAGACGGGCAGACCGAGAGAGATGGGCAGACCGCGAGAGAGAGAGACGTGCATACCGGGAGAGAGAGAGACGGGCAGACCGAGAGAGAGAGAGAGAGAGAGACGGGCAGACCGAGAGAGAGAGAGAGACGTGCAGACCGGGAGAGAGAGAGACGGGCAGACCGAGAGAGATGGGCAGACCGCGAGAGAGAGAGAGAGAGATGGGCAGACCGAGAGAGAGAGAGAGACGGGCAGACCGAGAGAGAGAGACGGGCAGACTGAGAGAGAGAGCGAGACGTGCAGACCGAGAGAAAGAGAGACGGGCAGACCGAGAGAAAGAGAGACGTGCAGACCGAGAGAGAGAGAGATGGGCAGACCGAGCGAGAGAGAGACGGGCAGACCGAGAGAGAGAGAGAGACGGGCAGACCGAGAGAGAGAGAGACGGGCAGACCGAGAGAGAGAGAGACGTGCAGACCGAGAGAGAGAGAGACGGGCAGACCGAGAGAGAGAGAGACGGGCAGACCGAGAGAGAGAGAGACGTGCAGACCGAGAGAGAGAGAGATGGGCAGACGGAGAGAGAGAGAGACGGGCAGACCGAGAGAGATGGGCAGACCGCGAGAGAGAGAGAGAGAGAGAGATGGGCAGACCGCGAGAGAGAGAGACGTGCAGACCGAGAGAAAGAGAGATGGGCAGACCGAGAGAGAGAGAGACGGGCAGACCGAGAGAGATGGGCAGACCGCGAGAGAGAGAGAGAGAGATGGGCAGACCGAGAGAGAGAGAGACGGGCAGACCGAGAGAGAGAGAGACGGGTAGACCGAGAGAGAGATGGGCAGACCGAGAGAGAGAGAGACGGGCAGACCGAGAGAGACGGGCAGACCGAGAGAGAGAGAGAGACGGGCAGACCGAGAGAGAGAGACGGGCAGACTGAGAGAGAGAGCGAGATGTGCAGACCGAGAGAAAGAGAGACGGGCAGACCGAGAGAGAGAGCGAGACGTGCAGACCGAGAGAAAGAGAGACGGGCAGACCGAGAGAAAGAGAGACGTGCAGACCGAGAGAGAGAGAGATGGACAGACCGAGAGAGAGAGAGACGGGCAGACCGAGAGAGAGAGAGAGACGGGCAGACCGAGAGAGAGAGAGACGGGCAGACCGAGAGAGAGAGAGACGGGCAGACCGAGAGAGAGAGAGACGTGCAGACCGAGAGAGAGAGAGACGGGCAGACCGAGAGAGAGAGAGAGACGGGCAGACCGAGAGAGAGAGAGACGGGCAGACCGAGAGAGAGAGAGACGGGCAGACCGAGAGAGAGAGAGACGTGCAGACCGAGAGAGAGAGAGACGGGCAGACCGAGAGAGAGAGAGACGTGCAGACCGAGAGAGAGAGAGATGGGCAGACGGAGAGAGAGAGAGACGGGCAGACCGATAGAGAGAGAGACGGGCAGACCGAGAGAGATGGGCAGACCGCGAGAGAGAGAGAGAGAGAGATGGGCAGACCGCGAGAGAGAGAGACGTGCAGACCGAGAGAAAGAGAGATGGGCAGACCGAGAGAGAGAGAGACGGGCAGACCGAGAGAGATGGGCAGACCGCGAGAGAGAGAGAGAGAGATGGGCAGACCGAGAGAGAGAGAGACGGGCAGACCGAGAGAGAGAGAGACGGGTAGACCGAGAGAGAGATGGGCAGACCGAGAGAGAGAGAGACGGGCAGACCGAGAGAGACGGGCAGACCGAGAGAGAGAGAGAGAGACGGGCAGACCGAGAGAGAGAGAGAGAGACGGGCAGACCGAGAGAGAGAGAGACGGGCAGACCGAGAGAGAGAGAGACGGGCAGACCGAGAGAGACGGGCAGACCGAGAGAGACGGGCAGACCGAGAGAGACGGGCAGACCGAGAGAGACGGGCAGACCGAGAGAGACGGGCAGACCGAGAGAGAGAGAGAGAGACGGGCAGACCGAGAGAGAGAGAGAGAGACGGGCAGACCGAGAGAGAGAGAGACGGGCAGACCGCGAGAGAGAGAGACGGGCAGACCGAGAGAGAGAGAGACGGGTAGACCGAGAGAGAGATGGGCAGACCGAGAGAGAGAGAGACGGGCAGACCGAGAGAGACGGGCAGACCGAGAGAGACGGGCAGACCGAGAGAGACGGGCAGACCGAGAGAGAGAGAGACGGGCAGACCGAGAGAGAGAGAGAGAGACGGGCAGACCGAGAGAGAGAGAGAGAGACGGGCAGACCGAGAGAGAGAGAAACGGGCAGACCGCGAGAGAGAGAGACGGGCAGACCGAGAGAGAGAGAGACGAGCAGACCGAGAGAGAGAGAGACGGGCAGACCGAGAGAGAGAGAGAGACGGGCAGACCGAGAGAGAGAGAGACGGGCAGACCGAGAAAGAGAGAGACGGGCAGACCGAGAGAGAGAGAGAGAGATGGGCAGACCGAGAGAGAGAGTGACGTGCAGACCGAGAGAAAGAGAGACGGGCAGAGCGAGAGAGAGAGTGACGGGCAGACCGAGAGAGAGAGAGACGGGCAGACCGAGAGAGAGAGAGACGGGCAGACCGAGAGAGAGAGAGACGGGCAGACCGAGAGAGAGAGAGGCGGGCAGACCGAGAGAGAGAGAGACGGGCAGACCGAGAGAGAGAGAGAGACGGGCAGACCGAGAGAGAGAGACGGGCAGACTGAGAGAGAGAGAGAGACGGGCAGACCCAGAGAGAGAGAGACGGGCAGACCGAGAGAGAGAGAGACGGGCAGACCGAGAGAGAGAGACGGGTAGACGGAGAGAGAGAGAGACGGGCAGACCGAGAGAGAGAGAGAGAGACGGGCAGACCGAGAGAGAGAGAGACGAGCAGACCGAGAGAGAGAGACGGGCAGACGGAGAGAGAGAGAGACGGGCAGACCGAGAGAGAGACGGGCAGACCGAGAGAGAGAGAGAGACACGGGCAGACCGAGAGAGAGAGAGAGACACGGGCAGAACGAGAGGGAGAGAGACGTGCAGACCGAGAGAGAGAGAGCGACGGGCAGACCGAGAGAGAGAGAGACGGGCAGACCGAGAGAGAGAGAGAGAGACGGGCAGACCGAGAGAGAGAGAGACGGGCAGACCGAGAGAGAGAGAGGGGGGCAGACCGAGAGAGAGAGAGAGAGAGACGGGCAGACCGAGAGAGAGAGAGACACGGGCAGACCGAGAGAGACGGGCAGACCGAGAGAGAGAGAGAGAGACGGGCAGACCGAGAGAGAGAGAGAGAGACGGGCAGACCGAGAGAGAGAGAGACGGGCAGACCGCGAGAGAGAGAGACGGGCAGACCGAGAGAGAGAGAGACGGGTAGACCGAGAGAGAGATGGGCAGACCGAGAGAGAGAGAGACGGGCAGACCGAGAGAGACGGGCAGACCGAGAGAGACGGGCAGACCGAGAGAGACGGGCAGACCGAGAGAGAGAGAGACGGGCAGACCGAGAGAGAGAGAGAGAGACGGGCAGACCGAGAGAGAGAGAGAGAGACGGGCAGACCGAGAGAGAGAGAAACGGGCAGACCGCGAGAGAGAGAGAGACGGGCAGACCGAGAGAGAGAGAGACGAGCAGACCGAGAGAGAGAGAGACGGGCAGACCGAGAGAGAGAGAGAGACGGGCAGACCGAGAGAGAGAGAGACGGGCAGACCGAGAAAGAGAGAGACGGGCAGACCGAGAGAGAGAGAGAGAGATGGGCAGACCGAGAGAGAGAGTGACGTGCAGACCGAGAGAAAGAGAGACGGGCAGAGCGAGAGAGAGAGTGACGGGCAGACCGAGAGAGAGAGAGACGGGCAGACCGAGAGAGAGAGAGACGGGCAGACCGAGAGAGAGAGAGACGGGCAGACCGAGAGAGAGAGAGACGGGCAGACCGAGAGAGAGAGAGGCGGGCAGACCGAGAGAGAGAGAGACGGGCAGACCGAGAGAGAGAGAGAGACGGGCAGACCGAGAGAGAGAGACGGGCAGACTGAGAGAGAGAGAGAGACGGGCAGACCCAGAGAGAGAGAGACGGGCAGACCGAGAGAGAGAGAGACGGGCAGACCGAGAGAGAGAGACGGGTAGACGGAGAGAGAGAGAGACGGGCAGACCGAGAGAGAGAGAGAGAGACGGGCAGACCGAGAGAGAGAGAGACGAGCAGACCGAGAGAGAGAGACGGGCAGACGGAGAGAGAGAGAGACGGGCAGACCGAGAGAGAGACGGGCAGACCGAGAGAGAGAGAGAGACACGGGCAGACCGAGAGAGAGAGAGAGACACGGGCAGAACGAGAGGGAGAGAGACGTGCAGACCGAGAGAGAGAGAGCGACGGGCAGACCGAGAGAGAGAGAGACGGGCAGACCGAGAGAGAGAGAGAGAGACGGGCAGACCGAGAGAGAGAGAGACGGGCAGACCGAGAGAGAGAGAGGGGGGCAGACCGAGAGAGAGAGAGAGAGAGACGGGCAGACCGAGAGAGAGAGAGACACGGGCAGACCGAGAGAGACGGGCAGACCGAGAGAGAGAGAGAGAGACGGGCAGACCGAGAGAGAGAGAGAGAGACGGGCAGACCGAGAGAGAGAGAGACGGGCAGACCGCGAGAGAGAGAGACGGGCAGACCGAGAGAGAGAGAGACGGGTAGACCGAGAGAGAGATGGGCAGACCGAGAGAGAGAGAGACGGGCAGACCGAGAGAGACGGGCAGACCGAGAGAGACGGGCAGACCGAGAGAGACGGGCAGACCGAGAGAGAGAGAGACGGGCAGACCGAGAGAGAGAGAGACGGGCAGACCGAGAGAGAGAGAGAGAGACGGGCAGACCGAGAGAGAGAGAGAGAGACGGGCAGACCGAGAGAGAGAGAAACGGGCAGACCGCGAGAGAGAGAGAGACGGGCAGACCGAGAGAGAGAGAGACGAGCAGACCGAGAGAGAGAGAGACGGGCAGACCGAGAGAGAGAGAGAGACGGGCAGACCGAGAGAGAGAGAGACGGGCAGACCGAGAAAGAGAGAGACGGGCAGACCGAGAGAGAGAGAGAGAGATGGGCAGACCGAGAGAGAGAGTGACGTGCAGACCGAGAGAAAGAGAGACGGGCAGAGCGAGAGAGAGAGTGACGGGCAGACCGAGAGAGAGAGAGACGGGCAGACCGAGAGAGAGAGAGACGGGCAGACCGAGAGAGAGAGAGACGGGCAGACCGAGAGAGAGAGAGACGGGCAGACCGAGAGAGAGAGAGACGGGCAGACCGAGAGAGAGAGAGAGACGGGCAGACCGAGAGAGAGAGACGGGCAGACTGAGAGAGAGAGAGAGACGGGCAGACCCAGAGAGAGAGAGACGGGCAGACCGAGAGAGAGAGAGACGGGCAGACCGAGAGAGAGAGACGGGTAGACGGAGAGAGAGAGAGACGGGCAGACCGAGAGAGAGAGAGAGAGACGGGCAGACCGAGAGAGAGAGAGACGAGCAGACCGAGAGAGAGAGACGGGCAGACGGAGAGAGAGAGAGACGGGCAGACCGAGAGAGAGACGGGCAGACCGAGAGAGAGAGAGAGACACGGGCAGACCGAGAGAGAGAGAGAGACACGGGCAGAACGAGAGGGAGAGAGACGTGCAGACCGAGAGAGAGAGAGAGACGGGCAGACCGAGAGAGAGACGGGCAGACCGAGAGAGAGAGAGAGAGAGACGGGCAGACCGAGAGAAAGAGAGACGGGCAGACCGAGAGAGAGAGAGACGGGCAGACCGAGAGAAAGAGAGACGGGCAGACCGAGAGAGAGAGAGACGGGCAGACTGAGAGAGAGAGAGAGACGGGCAGACCGAGAGAGAGAGAGACGGGCAGACCGAGAGAGAGAGAGAGACGGGCAGACCGAGAGAGATGGGCAGACCGCGAGAGAGAGTGAGACGGGCAGACCGAGAGAGAGACGGGCAGACCGAGAGAGATGGGCAGACCGCTTGAGAGAGAGAGACGGGCAGACCGAGAGAAAGAGAGACGGGCAGACCGAGAGAGAGAGAGAGACGGGCAGACCGAGAGAGAGACGGGCAGACCGAGAGAGAGACGGGCAGACCGAGAGAGATGGGCAGACCGCGTGAGAGAGAGAGACGGGCAGACCGAGAGAAAGAGAGACGGGCAGACCGAGAGAGAGAGAGAGACGGGCAGACCGAGAGAGATGGGCAGACCGCGAGAGAGAGAGACGTGCAGACCGAGAGAGAGAGAGAGACGGGCAGACCGAGAGAGATGGGCAGACCGCGAGAGAGAGAGACGGGCAGACCGAGAGAGAGAGAGACGGGCAGACCGAGAGAGATGGGCAGACCGCGAGAGAGAGAGAGAGAGATGGGCAGACCGAGAGAGAGAGAGAGACGTGCAGACCGGGAGAGAGAGAGACGGGCAGACCGAGAGAGATGGGCAGAACGCGAGAGAGAGAGAGAGAGATGGGCAGACCGAGAGAGAGAGAGGGACGGGCAGACCGAGAGAGAGAGGGACGGGCAGACCGAGAGAGAGAGGGACGGGCAGTCCGAGAGAGAGAGGGACGGGCAGACCGAGAGAGAGAGAGACGGGCAGACCGAGAGAGAGACGGGCAGACCGAGAGAGAGACGGGCAGACCGAGAGAGAGACGGGCAGACCGAGAGAGAGACGGGCAGACCGAGAGAGAGAGAGAGAGAGACGGGCAGACCGAGAGAGAGAGACGGGCAGACCGAGAGAGAGACGGGCAGACCGAGAGAGAGAGAGAGAGAGACGGGCAGACCGAGAGAGAGAGAGAGACGAGCAGACCGAGAGAGATGGGCAGACCGCGAGAGAGAGAGAGAGACGGGCAGACCGAGAGAAAGAGAGACGGGCAGACCGAGAGAGAGAGAGACGGGCAGACCGAGAGAGAGAGAGAGACGGGCAGACCGAGAGAGAGAGAGACGGGCAGACCGAGAGAGAGAGAGAGACGGGCAGACCGAGAGAGATGGGCAGACCGCGAGAGAGAGGGAGAGACGGGCAGACCGAGAGAAAGAGAGACGGGCAGACCGAGAGAGAGAGAGAGACGGGCAGACCGAGAGAGAGACGGGCAGACCGAGAGAGAGAGAGAGACGGGCAGACCGAGAGAGATGGGCAGACCGCGAGAGAGAGAGACGTGCATACCGGGAGAGAGAGAGACGGGCAGACCGAGAGAGAGAGAGAGAGAGAGACGGGCAGACCGAGAGAGAGAGAGAGACGTGCAGACCGGGAGAGAGAGAGACGGGCAGACCGAGAGAGATGGGCAGACCGCGAGAGAGAGAGAGAGAGATGGGCAGACCGAGAGAGAGAGAGAGACGGGCAGACCGAGAGAGAGAGACGGGCAGACTGAGAGAGAGAGCGAGACGTGCAGACCGAGAGAAAGAGAGACGGGCAGACCGAGAGAAAGAGAGACGTGCAGACCGAGAGAGAGAGAGATGGGCAGACCGAGCGAGAGAGAGACGGGCAGACCGAGAGAGAGAGAGAGACGGGCAGACCGAGAGAGAGAGAGACGGGCAGACCGAGAGAGAGAGAGACGTGCAGACCGAGAGAGAGAGAGACGGGCAGACCGAGAGAGAGAGAGACGGGCAGACCGAGAGAGAGAGAGACGTGCAGACCGAGAGAGAGAGAGATGGGCAGACGGAGAGAGAGAGAGACGGGCAGACCGATAGAGAGAGAGACGGGCAGACCGAGAGAGATGGGCAGACCGCGAGAGAGAGAGAGAGAGAGATGGGCAGACCGCGAGAGAGAGAGACGTGCAGACCGAGAGAAAGAGAGATGGGCAGACCGAGAGAGAGAGAGACGGGCAGACCGAGAGAGATGGGCAGACCGCGAGAGAGAGAGAGAGAGATGGGCAGACCGAGAGAGAGAGAGACGGGCAGACCGAGAGAGAGAGAGACGGGTAGACCGAGAGAGAGATGGGCAGACCGAGAGAGAGAGAGACGGGCAGACCGAGAGAGACGGGCAGACCGAGAGAGAGAGAGAGACGGGCAGACCGAGAGAGAGAGACGGGCAGACTGAGAGAGAGAGCGAGATGTGCAGACCGAGAGAAAGAGAGACGGGCAGACCGAGAGAGAGAGCGAGACGTGCAGACCGAGAGAAAGAGAGACGGGCAGACCGAGAGAAAGAGAGACGTGCAGACCGAGAGAGAGAGAGATGGGCAGACCGAGAGAGAGAGAGACGGGCAGACCGAGAGAGAGAGAGAGACGGGCAGACCGAGAGAGAGAGAGACGGGCAGAGCGAGAGAGAGAGAGACGGGCAGACCGAGAGAGAGAGAGACGTGCAGACCGAGAGAGAGAGAGACGGGCAGACCGAGAGAGAGAGAGAGACGGGCAGACCGAGAGAGAGAGAGACGGGCAGACCGAGAGAGAGAGAGACGGGCAGACCGAGAGAGAGAGAGACGTGCAGACCGAGAGAGAGAGAGACGGGCAGACCGAGAGAGAGAGAGACGTGCAGACCGAGAGAGAGAGAGATGGGCAGACGGAGAGAGAGAGAGACGGGCAGACCGATAGAGAGAGAGACGGGCAGACCGAGAGAGATGGGCAGACCGCGAGAGAGAGAGAGAGAGAGATGGGCAGACCGCGAGAGAGAGAGACGTTCAGACCGAGAGAAAGAGAGATGGGCAGACCGAGAGAGAGAGAGACGGGCAGACCGAGAGAGATGGGCAGACCGCGAGAGAGAGAGAGAGAGATGGGCAGACCGAGAGAGAGAGAGTCGGGCAGACCGAGAGAGAGAGAGACGGGTAGACCGAGAGAGAGATGGGCAGACCGAGAGAGAGAGAGACGGGCAGACCGAGAGAGACGGGCAGACCGAGAGAGAGAGAGAGAGACGGGCAGACCGAGAGAGAGAGAGAGAGACGGGCAGACCGAGAGAGAGAGAGACGGGCAGACCGAGAGAGAGAGAGACGGGCAGACCGAGAGAGACGGGCAGACCGAGAGAGACGGGCAGACCGAGAGAGACGGGCAGACCGAGAGAGACGGGCAGACCGAGAGAGACGGGCAGACCGAGAGAGAGAGAGAGAGACGGGCAGACCGAGAGAGAGAGAGAGAGACGGGCAGACCGAGAGAGAGAGAGACGGGCAGACCGCGAGAGAGAGAGACGGGCAGACCGAGAGAGAGAGAGACGGGTAGACCGAGAGAGAGATGGGCAGACCGAGAGAGAGAGAGACGGGCAGACCGAGAGAGACGGGCAGACCGAGAGAGACGGGCAGAACGAGAGAGACGGGCAGACCGAGAGAGAGAGAGACGGGCAGACCGAGAGAGAGAGAGAGAGACGGGCAGACCGAGAGAGAGAGAGAGAGACGGGCAGACCGAGAGAGAGAGAAACGGGCAGACCGCGAGAGAGAGAGAGACGGGCAGACCGAGAGAGAGAGAGACGAGCAGACCGAGAGAGAGAGAGACGGGCAGACCGAGAGAGAGAGAGAGACGGGCAGACCGAGAGAGAGAGAGACGGGCAGACCGAGAAAGAGAGAGACGGGCAGACCGAGAGAGAGAGAGAGAGATGGGCAGACCGAGAGAGAGAGTGACGTGCAGACCGAGAGAAAGAGAGACGGGCAGAGCGAGAGAGAGAGTGACGGGCAGACCGAGAGAGAGAGAGACGGGCAGACCGAGAGAGAGAGAGACGGGCAGACCGAGAGAGAGAGAGACGGGCAGACCGAGAGAGAGAGAGGCGGGCAGACCGAGAGAGAGAGAGACGGGCAGACCGAGAGAGAGAGAGAGACGGGCAGACCGAGAGAGAGAGACGGGCAGACTGAGAGAGAGAGAGAGACGGGCAGACCGAGAGAGAGAGAGACGGGCAGACCGAGAGAGAGAGAGAGGGGCAGACCGAGAGAGAGAGAGACGGGCAGACCGAGAGAGAGAGAGACGGGCAGACCGAGAGAGAGAGAGACGAGCAGACCGAGAGAAGGAGAGACGGGCAGACCGAGCAAGAGAGAGACGGGCAGACCGAGAGAGAGAGAGACGGGTAGACCGCGAGAGAGAGACGGGCAGACCGAGAGAGAGAGAGAGACGGGCAGACCGAGAGAGAGAGAGACGGTCAGACCGAGAGAGAGAGAGACGGGCAGACCGAGAGAGAGAGAGACGGGCAGACCGAGAGAGAGAGAGAGACGGGCAGACCGAGAGAGAGAGAGAGACGGTCAGACCGAGAGAGAGAGAGACGGTCAGACCGAGAGAGAGAGAGACGGGCAGACCGAGAGAGAGATGGGCAGACCGAGAGAGAGAGAGACGGGCAGACCGAGAGAGACGGGCAGACCGAGAGAGAGAGAGAGAGACGGGCAGACCGAGAGAGAGAGAGAGAGACGGGCAGACCGAGAGAGAGAGAGACGGGCAGACCGAGAGAGAGAGAGACGGGCAGACCGAGAGAGACGGGCAGACCGAGAGAGACGGGCAGACCGAGAGAGACGGGCAGACCGAGAGAGACGGGCAGACCGAGAGAGACGGGCAGACCGAGAGAGAGAGAGAGAGACGGGCAGACCGAGAGAGAGAGAGAGAGACGGGCAGACCGAGAGAGAGAGAGACGGGCAGACCGCGAGAGAGAGAGACGGGCAGACCGAGAGAGAGAGAGACGGGTAGACCGAGAGAGAGATGGGCAGACCGAGAGAGAGAGAGACGGGCAGACCGAGAGAGACGGGCAGACCGAGAGAGACGGGCAGAACGAGAGAGACGGGCAGACCGAGAGAGAGAGAGACGGGCAGACCGAGAGAGAGAGAGAGAGACGGGCAGACCGAGAGAGAGAGAGAGAGACGGGCAGACCGAGAGAGAGAGAAACGGGCAGACCGCGAGAGAGAGAGAGACGGGCAGACCGAGAGAGAGAGAGACGAGCAGACCGAGAGAGAGAGAGACGGGCAGACCGAGAGAGAGAGAGAGACGGGCAGACCGAGAGAGAGAGAGACGGGCAGACCGAGAAAGAGAGAGACGGGCAGACCGAGAGAGAGAGAGAGAGATGGGCAGACCGAGAGAGAGAGTGACGTGCAGACCGAGAGAAAGAGAGACGGGCAGAGCGAGAGAGAGAGTGACGGGCAGACCGAGAGAGAGAGAGACGGGCAGACCGAGAGAGAGAGAGACGGGCAGACCGAGAGAGAGAGAGACGGGCAGACCGAGAGAGAGAGAGGCGGGCAGACCGAGAGAGAGAGAGACGGGCAGACCGAGAGAGAGAGAGAGACGGGCAGACCGAGAGAGAGAGACGGGCAGACTGAGAGAGAGAGAGAGACGGGCAGACCCAGAGAGAGAGAGACGGGCAGACCGAGAGAGAGAGAGACGGGCAGACCGAGAGAGAGAGACGGGTAGACGGAGAGAGAGAGAGACGGGCAGACCGAGAGAGAGAGAGAGAGACGGGCAGACCGAGAGAGAGAGAGACGAGCAGACCGAGAGAGAGAGACGGGCAGACGGAGAGAGAGAGAGACGGGCAGACCGAGAGAGAGACGGGCAGACCGAGAGAGAGAGAGAGACACGGGCAGACCGAGAGAGAGAGAGAGACACGGGCAGAACGAGAGGGAGAGAGACGTGCAGACCGAGAGAGAGAGAGCGACGGGCAGACCGAGAGAGAGAGAGACGGGCAGACCGAGAGAGAGAGAGAGAGACGGGCAGACCGAGAGAGAGAGAGACGGGCAGACCGAGAGAGAGAGAGGGGGGCAGACCGAGAGAGAGAGAGAGAGAGACGGGCAGACCGAGAGAGAGAGAGACACGGGCAGACCGAGAGAGACGGGCAGACCGAGAGAGAGAGAGAGAGACGGGCAGACCGAGAGAGAGAGAGAGAGACGGGCAGACCGAGAGAGAGAGAGACGGGCAGACCGCGAGAGAGAGAGACGGGCAGACCGAGAGAGAGAGAGACGGGTAGACCGAGAGAGAGATGGGCAGACCGAGAGAGAGAGAGACGGGCAGACCGAGAGAGACGGGCAGACCGAGAGAGACGGGCAGACCGAGAGAGACGGGCAGACCGAGAGAGAGAGAGACGGGCAGACCGAGAGAGAGAGAGAGAGACGGGCAGACCGAGAGAGAGAGAGAGAGACGGGCAGACCGAGAGAGAGAGAAACGGGCAGACCGCGAGAGAGAGAGAGACGGGCAGACCGAGAGAGAGAGAGACGAGCAGACCGAGAGAGAGAGAGACGGGCAGACCGAGAGAGAGAGAGAGACGGGCAGACCGAGAGAGAGAGAGAGACGGGCAGACCGAGAGAGAGAGAGACGGGCAGACCGAGAAAGAGAGAGACGGGCAGACCGAGAGAGAGAGAGAGAGATGGGCAGACCGAGAGAGAGAGTGACGTGCAGACCGAGAGAAAGAGAGACGGGCAGAGCGAGAGAGAGAGTGACGGGCAGACCGAGAGAGAGAGAGACGGGCAGACCGAGAGAGAGAGAGACGGGCAGACCGAGAGAGAGAGAGACGGGCAGACCGAGAGAGAGAGAGACGGGCAGACCGAGAGAGAGAGAGACGGGCAGACCGAGAGAGAGAGAGAGACGGGCAGACCGAGAGAGAGAGACGGGCAGACTGAGAGAGAGAGAGAGACGGGCAGACCCAGAGAGAGAGAGACGGGCAGACCGAGAGAGAGAGAGACGGGCAGACCGAGAGAGAGAGACGGGTAGACGGAGAGAGAGAGAGACGGGCAGACCGAGAGAGAGAGAGAGAGACGGGCAGACCGAGAGAGAGAGAGACGAGCAGACCGAGAGAGAGAGACGGGCAGACGGAGAGAGAGAGAGACGGGCAGACCGAGAGAGAGACGGGCAGACCGAGAGAGAGAGAGAGACACGGGCAGACCGAGAGAGAGAGAGAGACACGGGCAGAACGAGAGGGAGAGAGACGTGCAGACCGAGAGAGAGCGAGCGACGGGCAGACCGAGAAAGAGAGAGACGGGCAGACCGAGAGAGAGAGAGAGACGGGCAGACCGAGAGAGAGAGAGACGGGCAGACCGAGAGAGAGAGAGGGGGGCAGACCGAGAGAGAGAGAGAGAGAGACGGGCAGACCGAGAGAGAGAGAGACACGGGCAGACCGAGAGAGAGACGGGCAGACCGAGAGAGAGAGAGCGTCGGGCAGACCGAGAGAGAGAGAGACGGGCAGACCGAGAGAGAGAGAGACGGGCAGAACGAGAGAGAGAGACGGGCAGACCGAGAGAGAGAGACGGGCAGACCGAGAGAGAGAGAGACGGGCAGACCGACAGAGAGAGAGAGACGTGCAGACCGACAGAGAGAGAGAGACAGGCAGACCGAGAGAGAGAGAGACACGGGCAGAACGAGAGGGAGAGAGACACGGGCAGAACGAGAGGGAGAGAGACGGGCAGACCGAGAGAGAGCGACGGGCAGACCGAGAGAGAGAGAGACGGGCAGACCGAGAGAGAGAGATGGGCAGACTGAGAGAGAGACGGGCAGACCGAGAGAGAGAGACGGGCAGACCGAGAGAGAGAGACGGGCAGACCGAGAGAGAGAGAGACGGGCAGACCGACAGAGAGAGAGAGACGTGCAGACCGACAGAGAGAGAGAGACAGGCAGACCGAGAGAGAGAGAGACACGGGCAGAACGAGAGGGAGAGAGACACGGGCAGAACGGGAGGGAGAGAGACGTGCAGTCCGAGAGAGAGAGAGCGTCGGGCAGACCGAGAGAGAGAGAGACGGGCAGACCGAGAGAGAGAGAGACGGGCAGAACGAGAGAGAGAGACGGGCAGACCGAGAGAGAGAGACGGGCAGACCGAGAGAGAGAGAGACGGGCAGACCGACAGAGAGAGAGAGACGTGCAGACCGACAGAGAGAGAGAGACAGGCAGACCGAGAGAGAGAGAGACACGGGCAGAACGAGAGGGAGAGAGACACGGGCAGAACGAGAGGGAGAGAGACGGGCAGACCGAGAGAGAGCGACGGGCAGACCGAGAGAGAGAGAGACGGGCAGACCGAGAGAGAGAGATGGGCAGACTGAGAGAGAGACGGGCAGACCGAGAGAGAGAGAGAGATGGGCAGACTGAGAGAGTGACGGGCAGACCGAGAGAGAGAGTGACGGGAAGACCGAGAGGGAGAGAGACGGGCAGACAGAGAGAGAGAGAGACGGGCAGACAGAGAGAGAGACAGACGGGCAGACCGAGAGAGAGAGAGACGGGCAGACCGAGAGTTAAAGAGACGGGCAGACAGAGAGAGAGAGAGACGGGCAGACCGAGAGAGAGAGAGACGGGCAGGCCGAGAGAGAGAGAGACGGGCAGGCCGAGAGAGAGAGAGACGGGCAGACCGAGAGAGAGAGAGACGGGCAGACCGAGAGAGAGAGAGACGGGCAGACCGAGAGAGAGAGAGACGGGCAGACCGAGAGAGAGAGAGACGGGCAGACCGAGAGAGAGAGAGACGGGCAGACCGAGAGAGAGAGAGACGGGCAGACCGAGAGAGAGAGAGAGACGGGCAGACCGAGAGAGAGAGAGACAGGCAGACCGAGAGAGAGAGAGAGGGGCAGACCGAGAGAGAGAGAGAGGGGCAGACTGAGAGAGAGAGAGACGGGCAGACCGAGAGAGAGAGAGACGGGCAGACCGAGAGAGAGAGAGAGACGGGCAGACCGAGAGAGAGAGAGACGGGCAGACCGAGAGAGAGAGAGAGATGGGCAGACCGAGAGAGAGCGAGACGGTCAGACCGAGAGAGAGAGAGACGGGCAGACCGAGAGAGAGAGAGACGGGCAGACCGAGAGAGAGAGAGACGGGCAGACCGAGAGAGCCAGAGAGATGGGCAGACCGAGAGAGAGAGAGACGGGCAGACCGAGAGAGAGAGAGACGGGCAGACCGAGAGAGAGAGAGACGGTCAGACCGAGAGAGAGAGAGACGGGCAGACCGAGAGAGAGAGAGAGACGGGCAGACCGAGAGAGAGAGAGACGGGCAGACCGAGAGAGAGAGAGACGGTCAGACCGAGAGAGAGAGAGACGGGCAGACCGAGAGAGAGAGAGACGGGCAGACCGAGAGAGAGAGTGACGGGCAGACCGAGAGAGAGAGAGACGGGCAGACCGAGAGAGAGAGTGACGGGCAGACCGAGAGAGAGAGAGACACGGGCAGACCGAGAGAGAGACGGGCAGACCGAGAGAGAGAGAGACACGGGCAGAACGAGAGGGAGAGAGACGTGCAGACCGAGAGAGAGAGAGAGCGACGGGCAGACCGAGAGAGAGAGAGACGGGCAGACCGAGAGAGAGAGAGAGAGATGGGCAGACTGAGAGAGAGACGGGCAGACCGAGAGAGAGAGAGAGATGGGCAGACTGAGAGAGTGACGGGCAGACCGAGAGAGAGAGTGACGGGCAGACCGAGAGGGAGAGAGACGGGCAGACAGAGAGAGAGAGAGACGGGC
The DNA here is from genome assembly GCF_047496885.1 of Scyliorhinus torazame. Classification (NCBI taxonomy): domain Eukaryota; kingdom Metazoa; phylum Chordata; class Chondrichthyes; order Carcharhiniformes; family Scyliorhinidae; genus Scyliorhinus; species Scyliorhinus torazame. Next base: position 25,666,018 of record NC_092712.1, read on the forward strand.
AGACAGAGAGAGAGAGAGACGGGCAGACCGAGAGAGACGGGCAGACCGAGAGTGAAAGAGACGGGCAGGCCGAGAGAGAGAGAGACGGGCAGACCGAGAGAGAGAGAGACGGGCAGACCGAGGGAGAGAGAGACGGGCAGACCGAGAGAGAGAGAGACGGGCAGACCGAGAGAGAGAGAGACGGGTAGTCCGAGAGAGCGAGAGAGACGGGCAGACCGAGAGAGAGAGAGACGGGCAGACCGAGAGAGAGAGAGACGGGCAGACCGAGAGAGAGAGAGACGGGCAGACTGAGAGAGAGAGAGACGGGCAGACCGAGAGAGAGAGAGACACGGGCAGACCGAGAGAGAGAGAGACGGGCAGACCGAGAGAGAGACGGGCAGACCGAGAGAGAGAGAGACGGGCAGACCGAGAGAGAGAGAGACGGGCAGACCGAGAGAGAGAGAGATGGGCAGGCCGCGAGAGAGAGAGAGAGACGGGCAGACCGCGAGAGAGAGAGACGGGCAGACCGCGAGAGAGAGAGACGGGCAGACCGAGAGAGAGAGAGACGGGCAGACCGAGAGAGAGAGAGACGGGCAGACCGAGAGAGAGAGACGGGCAGACTGAGAGAGAGAGAGAGACGGGCAGACCGAGAGAGAGAGACGGGCAGACTGAGAGAGAGAGAGAGACGTGCAGACCGAGAGAGAGACGGGCAGACCGAGAGAGATGGGCAGACCGAGAGAGAGAGAGAGACGTGCAGACCGAGAGAGAGACGGGCAGACCGAGAGAAAGAGAGATTGGCAGACCGAGAGAAAGAGAGACGGGCAGACCGCGAGAGTGAGAGAGACGGGCAGACCGAGAGAGAGAGAGACGTGCAGACCCAGAGAGAGAGAGACGGGTAGACCGAGAGAGAGAGAGACGGGCAGACCGAGAGAGAGAGAGATGGGCAGACCGAGAGAGAGAGAGACGGGCAGACCGCGAGAGAGAGAGACGTGCAGACCGAGAGAAGGAGAGACGGGCAGACCGAGCGAGAGAGAGAGAGACGTGCAGACCGAGAGAGAGAGAGACGTGCAGACCGAGAGAAGGAGAGACGGGCAGACCGAGAGAGAGAGAGACAGGCAGACCGAGAGAGAGAGAGAGACGGGCAGACCTAGCGAGAGAGAGACGGGCAGACCGAGAGAGAGAGAGACAGGCAGACCGAGAGAGAGAGAGAGACGGGCAGACCGAGAGAGAGAGAGACGGGCAGACCGAGAGAGAGAGAGAGGGGCAGACCGAGAGAGAGAGAGAGACGGGCAGACCGAGAGAGAGAGAGAGAGACGGGCAGACCGAGAGAGAGAGTGACGGGCAGACCGAGAGAGAGAGAGAGGGGCAGACCGAGAGAGAGAGAGACGGGCAGACCGAGAGAGAGAGAGACGGGCAGACCGAGAGAGAGACGGGCAGACCGAGAGAGAGAGAGAGAGACGGGCAGACCGAGAGAGAGAGAGACGGGCAGACCGAGAGAGAGAGAGAGAGACGGGCAGACCGAGAGAGACGGGCAGACCGAGAGAGAGAGAGACGGGCAGACCGAGAGAGAGAGGGACGGGCAGACCGAGAGAGAGAGAGACGGGCAGACCGAGAGAGAGAGAGACGGGCAGACCGAGAGAGAGAGAGAGGGGCAGTCCGAGAGAGAGAGAGACGGGCAGACCGCGAGAGAGAGAGAGAGACGGGCAGACCGAGAGAGAGAGAGACGGGCAGACCGAGAGAGAGAGGGACGGGCAGACCGAGAGAGAGAGAGACGGGCAGACCGAGAGAGAGAGAGAGGGGCAGACCGAGAGAGAGAGAGACGGGCAGACCGAGAGAGAGAGAGACGGGCAGACCGAGAGAGAGAGAGACGAGCAGACCGAGAGAAGGAGAGACGGGCAGACCGAGCAAGAGAGAGACGGGCAGACCGAGAGAGAGAGAGACGGGCAGACCGCGAGAGAGAGACGGGCAGACCGAGAGAGAGAGAGAGACGGGCAGACCGAGAGAGAGAGAGACGGTCAGACCGAGAGAGAGAGAGACGGGCAGACCGAGAGAGAGAGAGACGGGCAGACCGAGAGAGAGAGAGAGACGGGCAGACCGAGAGAGAGAGAGAGACGGTCAGACCGAGAGAGAGAGAGACGGTCAGACCGAGAGAGAGAGAGACGGGCAGACCGAGAGAGAGAGAGACGGGCAGACCGAGAGAGAGAGAGACGGGCAGACCGAGAGAGAGAGAGACGGGCAGACCGAGAGAGAGAGAGACGGTCAGACCGAGAGAGAGAGAGACGGTCAGACCGAGAGAGAGAGAGACGGGCAGACCGAGAGAGAGAGAGACGGGCAGACCGAGAGAGAGAGAGAGACGGGCAGACCGAGAGAGAGAGACGGGCAGACCGAGAGAGAGAGAGACGGTCAGACCGAGAGAGAGAGAGACGGTCAGACCGAGAGAGAGAGAGACGGGCAGACCGAGAGAGAGAGAGAGACGGGCAGACCGAGAGAGAGAGAGAGACGGGCAGACCGAGAGAGAGAGACGGGCAGACCGAGAGAGAGAGAGACGGGCAGACCGAGAGAGAGAGAGACGGGCAGACCGAGAGAGAGAGAGACGGGCAGACCGAGAGAGAGAGAGACGGGCAGACCGAGAGAGAGAGAGAGACGGGCAGACCGAGAGAGAGAGAGACGGTCAGACCGAGAGAGAGAGAGACGGGCAGACCGAGAGAGAGAGAGAGACGGGCAGACCGAGAGAGAGAGTGACGGGCAGACCGAGAGAGAGAGAGACACGGGCAGACCGAGAGACACGGGCAGACCGAGAGAGACGGGCAGACCGAGAGAGAGAGAGACACGGGCAGAACGAGAGGGAGAGAGACGTGCAGACCGAGAGAGAGAGAGAGCGACGGGCAGACCGAGAGAGAGAGAGGGGGGCAGACCGAGAGAGAGAGAGACGGGCAGACCGAGAGAGAGAGTGACGGGCAGACCGAGAGAGAGAGAGACACGGGCAGACCGAGAGAGAGACGGGCAGACCGAGAGAGAGAGAGACACGGGCAGAACGAGAGGGAGAGAGACGTGCAGACCGAGAGAGAGAGAGAGAGCGACGGGCAGACCGAGAGAGAGAGAGACGGGCAGACCGAGAGAGAGAGAGAGAGATGGGCAGACTGAGAGAGAGACGGGCAGACCGAGAGAGAGAGAGAGATGGGCAGACTGAGAGAGTGACGGGCAGACCGAGAGAGAGAGTGACGGGCAGACCGAGAGGGAGAGAGACGGGCAGACAGAGAGAGAGAGAGACGGGCAGACAGAGAGAGAGAGAGACGGGCAGACCGAGAGAGACGGGCAGACCGAGAGTGAAAGAGACGGGCAGGCCGAGAGAGAGAGAGACGGGCAGACCGAGAGAGAGAGAGACGGGCAGACCGAGAGAGAGAGAGACGGGCAGACCGAGAGAGAGAGAGACGGGCAGACCGAGAGAGAGAGAGACGGGCAGACCGAGAGAGAGAGAGACGGGCAGACCGAGAGAGAGAGAGAGACGGGCAGACCGAGAGAGAGAGAGACGGGCAGACCGAGAGAGAGAGAGACGGGCAGACCGAGAGAGAGAGAGACGGGCAGACTGAGAGAGAGAGAGACGGGCAGACCGGGAGAGAGAGACACGGGCAGACCGAGAGAGAGAGAGACGGGCAGACCGAGAGAGAGAGAGAGACGGGCAGACCGAGAGAGAGAGAGACGGGCAGACCGAGAGAGAGAGAGACGGGCAGACCGAGAGAGAGACGGGCAGACCGAGAGAGAGAGAGACGGGCAGACCGAGAGAGAGAGGGACGGGCAGACCGAGAGAGAGAGAGACGGGCAGACCGAGAGAGAGAGAGAGGGGCAGACCGAGAGAGAGAGAGACGGGCAGACCGAGAGAGAGAGAGACGGGCAGACCGAGAGAGAGAGAGACGAGCAGACCGAGAGAAGGAGAGACGGGCAGACCGAGCAAGAGAGAGACGGGCAGACCGAGAGAGAGAGAGACGGGCAGACCGCGAGAGAGAGACGGGCAGACCGAGAGAGAGAGAGAGACGGGCAGACCGAGAGAGAGAGAGACGGTCAGACCGAGAGAGAGAGAGACGGGCAGACCGAGAGAGAGAGAGACGGGCAGACCGAGAGAGAGAGAGAGACGGGCAGACCGAGAGAGAGAGAGAGACGGTCAGACCGAGAGAGAGAGAGACGGTCAGACCGAGAGAGAGAGAGACGGGCAGACCGAGAGAGAGATGGGCAGACCGAGAGAGAGAGAGACGGGCAGACCGAGAGAGACGGGCAGACCGAGAGAGAGAGAGAGAGACGGGCAGACCGAGAGAGAGAGAGAGAGACGGGCAGACCGAGAGAGAGAGAGACGGGCAGACCGAGAGAGAGAGAGACGGGCAGACCGAGAGAGACGGGCAGACCGAGAGAGACGGGCAGACCGAGAGAGACGGGCAGACCGAGAGAGACGGGCAGACCGAGAGAGACGGGCAGACCGAGAGAGAGAGAGAGAGACGGGCAGACCGAGAGAGAGAGAGAGAGACGGGCAGACCGCGAGAGAGAGAGACGGGCAGACCGCGAGAGAGAGAGACGGGCAGACCGAGAGAGAGAGAGACGGGTAGACCGAGAGAGAGATGGGCAGACCGAGAGAGAGAGAGACGGGCAGACCGAGAGAGACGGGCAGACCGAGAGAGACGGGCAGAACGAGAGAGACGGGCAGACCGAGAGAGAGAGAGACGGGCAGACCGAGAGAGAGAGAGAGAGACGGGCAGACCGAGAGAGAGAGAGAGAGACGGGCAGACCGAGAGAGAGAGAAACGGGCAGACCGCGAGAGAGAGAGAGACGGGCAGACCGAGAGAGAGAGAGACGAGCAGACCGAGAGAGAGAGAGACGGGCAGACCGAGAGAGAGAGAGAGACGGGCAGACCGAGAGAGAGAGAGACGGGCAGACCGAGAAAGAGAGAGACGGGCAGACCGAGAGAGAGAGAGAGAGATGGGCAGACCGAGAGAGAGAGTGACGTGCAGACCGAGAGAAAGAGAGACGGGCAGAGCGAGAGAGAGAGTGACGGGCAGACCGAGAGAGAGAGAGACGGGCAGACCGAGAGAGAGAGAGACGGGCAGACCGAGAGAGAGAGAGACGGGCAGACCGAGAGAGAGAGAGGCGGGCAGACCGAGAGAGAGAGAGACGGGCAGACCGAGAGAGAGAGAGAGACGGGCAGACCGAGAGAGAGAGACGGGCAGACTGAGAGAGAGAGAGAGACGGGCAGACCCAGAGAGAGAGAGACGGGCAGACCGAGAGAGAGAGAGACGGGCAGACCGAGAGAGAGAGACGGGTAGACGGAGAGAGAGAGAGACGGGCAGACCGAGAGAGAGAGAGAGAGACGGGCAGACCGAGAGAGAGAGAGACGAGCAGACCGAGAGAGAGAGACGGGCAGACGGAGAGAGAGAGAGACGGGCAGACCGAGAGAGAGACGGGCAGACCGAGAGAGAGAGAGAGACACGGGCAGACCGAGAGAGAGAGAGAGACACGGGCAGAACGAGAGGGAGAGAGACGTGCAGACCGAGAGAGAGAGAGCGACGGGCAGACCGAGAGAGAGAGAGACGGGCAGACCGAGAGAGAGAGAGAGAGACGGGCAGACCGAGAGAGAGAGAGACGGGCAGACCGAGAGAGAGAGAGGGGGGCAGACCGAGAGAGAGAGAGAGAGAGACGGGCAGACCGAGAGAGAGAGAGACACGGGCAGACCGAGAGAGACGGGCAGACCGAGAGAGAGAGAGAGAGACGGGCAGACCGAGAGAGAGAGAGAGAGACGGGCAGACCGAGAGAGAGAGAGACGGGCAGACCGCGAGAGAGAGAGACGGGCAGACCGAGAGAGAGAGAGACGGGTAGACCGAGAGAGAGATGGGCAGACCGAGAGAGAGAGAGACGGGCAGACCGAGAGAGACGGGCAGACCGAGAGAGACGGGCAGACCGAGAGAGACGGGCAGACCGAGAGAGAGAGAGACGGGCAGACCGAGAGAGAGAGAGAGAGACGGGCAGACCGAGAGAGAGAGAGAGAGACGGGCAGACCGAGAGAGAGAGAAACGGGCAGACCGCGAGAGAGAGAGAGACGGGCAGACCGAGAGAGAGAGAGACGAGCAGACCGAGAGAGAGAGAGACGGGCAGACCGAGAGAGAGAGAGAGACGGGCAGACCGAGAGAGAGAGAGACGGGCAGACCGAGAAAGAGAGAGACGGGCAGACCGAGAGAGAGAGAGAGAGATGGGCAGACCGAGAGAGAGAGTGACGTGCAGACCGAGAGAAAGAGAGACGGGCAGAGCGAGAGAGAGAGTGACGGGCAGACCGAGAGAGAGAGAGACGGGCAGACCGAGAGAGAGAGAGACGGGCAGACCGAGAGAGAGAGAGACGGGCAGACCGAGAGAGAGAGAGACGGGCAGACCGAGAGAGAGAGAGACGGGCAGACCGAGAGAGAGAGAGAGACGGGCAGACCGAGAGAGAGAGACGGGCAGACTGAGAGAGAGAGAGAGACGGGCAGACCCAGAGAGAGAGAGACGGGCAGACCGAGAGAGAGAGAGACGGGCAGACCGAGAGAGAGAGACGGGTAGACGGAGAGAGAGAGAGACGGGCAGACCGAGAGAGAGAGAGAGAGACGGGCAGACCGAGAGAGAGAGAGACGAGCAGACCGAGAGAGAGAGACGGGCAGACGGAGAGAGAGAGAGACGGGCAGACCGAGAGAGAGACGGGCAGACCGAGAGAGAGAGAGAGACACGGGCAGACCGAGAGAGAGAGAGAGACACGGGCAGAACGAGAGGGAGAGAGACGTGCAGACCGAGAGAGAGAGAGCGACGGGCAGACCGAGAGAGAGAGAGACGGGCAGACCGAGAGAGAGAGAGAGACGGGCAGACCGAGAGAGAGAGAGACGGGCAGACCGAGAGAGAGAGAGGGGGGCAGACCGAGAGAGAGAGAGATAGAGACGGGCAGACCGAGAGAGAGAGAGACACGGGCAGACCGAGAGAGAGACGGGCAGACCGAGAGAGAGAGAGAGACGGGCAGAACGGGAGGGAGAGAGACGTGCAGTCCGAGAGAGAGAGAGCGTCGGGCAGACCGAGAGAGAGAGAGACGGGCAGACCGAGAGAGAGAGAGACGGGCAGAACGAGAGAGAGAGACGGGCAGACCGAGAGAGAGAGACGGGCAGACCGAGAGAGAGAGAGACGGGCAGACCGACAGAGAGAGAGAGACGTGCAGACCGACAGAGAGAGAGAGACAGGCAGACCGAGAGAGAGAGAGACACGGGCAGAACGAGAGGGAGAGAGACACGGGCAGAACGAGAGGGAGAGAGACGGGCAGACCGAGAGAGAGCGACGGGCAGACCGAGAGAGAGAGAGACGGGCAGACCGAGAGAGAGAGATGGGCAGACTGAGAGAGAGACGGGCAGACCGAGAGAGAGAGAGAGATGGGCAGACTGAGAGAGTGACGGGCAGACCGAGAGAGAGAGTGACGGGAAGACCGAGAGGGAGAGAGACGGGCAGACAGAGAGAGAGAGAGACGGGCAGACAGAGAGAGAGACAGACGGGCAGACCGAGAGAGAGAGAGACGGGCAGACCGAGAGTTAAAGAGACGGGCAGACAGAGAGAGAGAGAGACGGGCAGACCGAGAGAGAGAGAGACGGGCAGGCCGAGAGAGAGAGAGACGGGCAGGCCGAGAGAGAGAGAGACGGGCAGACCGAGAGAGAGAGAGACGGGCAGACCGAGAGAGAGAGAGACGGGCAGACCGAGAGAGAGAGAGACGGGCAGACCGAGAGAGAGAGAGACGGGCAGACCGAGAGAGAGAGAGACGGGCAGACCGAGAGAGAGAGAGAGACGGGCAGACCGAGAGAGAGAGAGACAGGCAGACCGAGAGAGAGAGAGAGGGGCAGACCGAGAGAGAGAGAGACGGGCAGACCGAGAGAGAGAGAGACGGGCAGACCGAGAGAGAGAGAGACGGGCAGACCGAGAGAGAGAGAGAGACGGGCAGACCGAGAGAGAGAGAGACGGGCAGACCGAGAGAGAGAGAGAGATGGGCAGACCGAGAGAGAGCGAGACGGTCAGACCGAGAGAGAGAGAGACGGGCAGACCGAGAGAGAGAGAGACGGGCAGACCGAGAGAGAGAGAGACGGGCAGACCGAGAGAGCCAGAGAGATGGGCAGACCGAGAGAGAGAGAGACGGGCAGACCGAGAGAGAGAGAGACGGGCAGACCGAGAGAGAGAGAGACGGTCAGACCGAGAGAGAGAGAGACGGGCAGACCGAGAGAGAGAGAGAGACGGGCAGACCGAGAGAGAGAGAGACGGGCAGACCGAGAGAGAGAGAGACGGTCAGACCGAGAGAGAGAGAGACGGGCAGACCGAGAGAGAGAGAGACGGGCAGACCGAGAGAGAGAGTGACGGGCAGACCGAGAGAGAGAGAGACGGGCAGACCGAGAGAGAGAGTGACGGGCAGACCGAGAGAGAGAGAGACACGGGCAGACCGAGAGAGAGACGGGCAGACCGAGAGAGAGAGAGACACGGGCAGAACGAGAGGGAGAGAGACGTGCAGACCGAGAGAGAGAGAGAGCGACGGGCAGACCGAGAGAGAGAGAGACGGGCAGACCGAGAGAGAGAGAGAGAGATGGGCAGACTGAGAGAGAGACGGGCAGACCGAGAGAGAGAGAGAGATGGGCAGACTGAGAGAGTGACGGGCAGACCGAGAGAGAGAGTGACGGGCAGACCGAGAGGGAGAGAGACGGGCAGACAGAGAGAGAGAGAGACGGGCAGACAGAGAGAGAGAGAGACGGGCAGACCGAGAGAGACGGGCAGACCGAGAGTGAAAGAGACGGGCAGGCCGAGAGAGAGAGAGACGGGCAGACCGAGAGAGAGAGAGACGGGCAGACCGAGGGAGAGAGAGACGGGCAGACCGAGAGAGAGAGAGACGGGCAGACCGAGAGAGAGAGAGACGGGTAGTCCGAGAGAGCGAGAGAGACGGGCAGACCGAGAGAGAGAGAGACGGGCAGACCGAGAGAGAGAGAGACGGGCAGACCGAGAGAGAGAGAGACGGGCAGACTGAGAGAGAGAGAGACGGGCAGACCGAGAGAGAGAGAGACACGGGCAGACCGAGAGAGAGAGAGACGGGCAGACCGAGAGAGAGACGGGCAGACCGAGAGAGAGAGAGACGGGCAGACCGAGAGAGAGAGAGACGGGCAGACCGAGAGAGAGAGAGATGGGCAGGCCGCGAGAGAGAGAGAGAGACGGGCAGACCGCGAGAGAGAGAGACGGGCAGACCGCGAGAGAGAGAGACGGGCAGACCGAGAGAGAGAGAGACGGGCAGACCGAGAGAGAGAGAGACGGGCAGACCGAGAGAGAGAGACGGGCAGACTGAGAGAGAGAGAGAGACGGGCAGACCGAGAGAGAGAGACGGGCAGACTGAGAGAGAGAGAGAGACGTGCAGACCGAGAGAGAGACGGGCAGACCGAGAGAGATGGGCAGACCGAGAGAGAGAGAGAGACGTGCAGACCGAGAGAGAGACGGGCAGACCGAGAGAAAGAGAGATTGGCAGACCGAGAGAAAGAGAGACGGGCAGACCGCGAGAGTGAGAGAGACGGGCAGACCGAGAGAGAGAGAGACGTGCAGACCCAGAGAGAGAGAGACGGGTAGACCGAGAGAGAGAGAGACGGGCAGACCGAGAGAGAGAGAGATGGGCAGACCGAGAGAGAGAGAGACGGGCAGACCGCGAGAGAGAGAGACGTGCAGACCGAGAGAAGGAGAGACGGGCAGACCGAGCGAGAGAGAGAGAGACGTGCAGACCGAGAGAGAGAGAGACGTGCAGACCGAGAGAAGGAGAGACGGGCAGACCGAGAGAGAGAGAGACAGGCAGACCGAGAGAGAGAGAGAGACGGGCAGACCTAGCGAGAGAGAGACGGGCAGACCGAGAGAGAGAGATACAGGCAGACCGAGAGAGAGAGAGAGACGGGCAGACCGAGAGAGAGAGAGACGGGCAGACCGAGAGAGAGAGAGAGGGGCAGACCGAGAGAGAGAGAGAGACGGGCAGACCGAGAGAGAGAGAGAGAGACGGGCAGACCGAGAGAGAGAGTGACGGGCAGACCGAGAGAGAGAGAGAGGGGCAGACCGAGAGAGAGAGAGAGGGGCAGACCGAGAGAGAGAGAGACGGGCAGACCGAGAGAGAGAGAGACGGGCAGACCGAGAGAGAGACGGGCAGACCGAGAGAGAGAGAGACGGGCAGACCGAGAGAGAGAGAGAGAGACGGGCAGACCGAGAGAGACGGGCAGACCGAGAGAGAGAGAGACGGGCAGACCGAGAGAGAGAGGGACGGGCAGACCGAGAGAGAGAGAGACGGGCAGACCGAGAGAGAGAGAGACGGGCAGACCGAGAGAGAGAGAGAGGGGCAGTCCGAGAGAGAGAGAGACGGGCAGACCGCGAGAGAGAGAGAGAGACGGGCAGACCGAGAGAGAGAGAGACGGGCAGACCGAGAGAGAGAGGGACGGGCAGACCGAGAGAGAGAGAGACGGGCAGACCGAGAGAGAGAGAGAGGGGCAGACCGAGAGAGAGAGAGACGGGCAGACCGAGAGAGAGAGAGACGGGCAGACCGAGAGAGAGAGAGACGAGCAGACCGAGAGAAGGAGAGACGGGCAGACCGAGCAAGAGAGAGACGGGCAGACCGAGAGAGAGAGAGACGGGCAGACCGCGAGAGAGAGACGGGCAGACCGAGAGAGAGAGAGAGACGGGCAGACCGAGAGAGAGAGAGACGGTCAGACCGAGAGAGAGAGAGACGGGCAGACCGAGAGAGAGAGAGACGGGCAGACCGAGAGAGAGAGAGAGACGGGCAGACCGAGAGAGAGAGAGAGACGGTCAGACCGAGAGAGAGAGAGACGGTCAGACCGAGAGAGAGAGAGACGGGCAGACCGAGAGAGAGAGAGACGGGCAGACCGAGAGAGAGAGAGACGGGCAGACCGAGAGAGAGAGAGACGGTCAGACCGAGAGAGAGAGAGACGGTCAGACCGAGAGAGAGAGAGACGGGCAGACCGAGAGAGAGAGAGACGGGCAGACCGAGAGAGAGAGAGAGACGGGCAGACCGAGAGAGAGAGACGGGCAGACCGAGAGAGAGAGAGACGGTCAGACCGAGAGAGAGAGAGACGGTCAGACCGAGAGAGAGAGAGACGGGCAGACCGAGAGAGAGAGAGAGACGGGCAGACCGAGAGAGAGAGAGAGACGGGCAGACCGAGAGAGAGAGACGGGCAGACCGAGAGAGAGAGAGACGGGCAGACCGAGAGAGAGAGAGACGGGCAGACCGAGAGAGAGAGAGACGGGCAGACCGAGAGAGAGAGAGACGGGCAGACCGAGAGAGAGAGAGAGACGGGCAGACCGAGAGAGAGAGAGACGGTCAGACCGAGAGAGAGAGAGACGGGCAGACCGAGAGAGAGAGAGAGACGGGCAGACCGAGAGAGAGAGTGACGGGCAGACCGAGAGAGAGAGAGACACGGGCAGACCGAGAGAGACGGGCAGACCGAGAGAGAGAGAGACACGGGCAGAACGAGAGGGAGAGAGACGTGCAGACCGAGAGAGAGAGAGAGCGACGGGCAGACCGAGAGAGAGAGAGGGGGGCAGACCGAGAGAGAGAGAGACGGGCAGACCGAGAGAGAGAGTGACGGGCAGACCGAGAGAGAGAGAGACACGGGCAGACCGAGAGAGAGACGGGCAGACCGAGAGAGAGAGAGACACGGGCAGAACGAGAGGGAGAGAGACGTGCAGACCGAGAGAGAGAGAGAGAGCGACGGGCAGACCGAGAGAGAGAGAGACGGGCAGACCGAGAGAGAGAGAGAGAGATGGGCAGACTGAGAGAGAGACGGGCAGACCGAGAGAGAGAGAGAGATGGGCAGACTGAGAGAGTGACGGGCAGACCGAGAGAGAGAGTGACGGGCAGACCGAGAGGGAGAGAGACGGGCAGACAGAGAGAGAGAGAGACGGGCAGACAGAGAGAGAGAGAGACGGGCAGACCGAGAGAGACGGGCAGACCGAGAGTGAAAGAGACGGGCAGGCCGAGAGAGAGAGAGACGGGCAGACCGAGAGAGAGAGAGACGGGCAGACCGAGAGAGAGAGAGACGGGCAGACCGAGAGAGAGAGAGACGGGCAGACCGAGAGAGAGAGAGACGGGCAGACCGAGAGAGAGAGAGACGGGCAGACCGAGAGAGAGAGAGAGACGGGCAGACCGAGAGAGAGAGAGACGGGCAGACCGAGAGAGAGAGAGACGGGCAGACCGAGAGAGAGAGAGACGGGCAGACTGAGAGAGAGAGAGACGGGCAGACCGGGAGAGAGAGACACGGGCAGACCGAGAGAGAGAGAGACGGGCAGACCGAGAGAGAGAGAGAGACGGGCAGACCGAGAGAGAGAGAGACGGGCAGACCGAGAGAGAGAGAGACGGGCAGACCGAGAGAGAGACGGGCAGACCGAGAGAGAGAGAGACGGGCAGACCGAGAGAGAGAGGGACGGGCAGACCGAGAGAGAGAGAGACGGGCAGACCGAGAGAGAGAGAGAGGGGCAGACCGAGAGAGAGAGAGAGAGACGGGCAGACCGAGAGAGAGAGAGACGGGCAGACCGAGAGAGAGAGAGACGAGCAGACCGAGAGAAGGAGAGACGGGCAGACCGAGCAAGAGAGAGACGGGCAGACCGAGAGAGAGAGAGACGGGCAGACCGCGAGAGAGAGACGGGCAGACCGAGAGAGAGAGAGAGACGGGCAGACCGAGAGAGAGAGAGACGGTCAGACCGAGAGAGAGAGAGACGGGCAGACCGAGAGAGAGAGAGACGGGCAGACCGAGAGAGAGAGAGAGACGGGCAGACCGAGAGAGAGAGAGAGACGGTCAGACCGAGAGAGAGAGAGACGGTCAGACCGAGAGAGAGAGAGACGGGCAGACCGAGAGAGAGAGAGACGGGCAGACCGAGAGAGAGAGAGACGGGCAGACCGAGAGAGAGAGAGACGGTCAGACCGAGAGAGAGAGAGACGGTCAGACCGAGAGAGAGAGAGACGGGCAGACCGAGAGAGAGAGAGACGGGCAGACCGAGAGAGAGAGAGAGACGGGCAGACCGAGTGAGAGAGACGGGCAGACCGAGAGAGAGAGAGACGGTCAGACCGAGAGAGAGAGAGACGGTCAGACCGAGAGAGAGAGAGACGGGCAGACCGAGAGAGAGAGAGAGACGGGCAGACCGAGAGAGAGAGAGAGACGGGCAGACCGAGAGAGAGAGACGGGCAGACCGAGAGAGAGAGAGACGGGCAGACCGAGAGAGAGAGAGACGGGCAGACCGAGAGAGAGAGAGACGGGCAGACCGAGAGAGAGAGAGACGGGCAGACCGAGAGAGAGAGAGAGACGGGCAGACCGAGAGAGAGAGAGACGGTCAGACCGAGAGAGAGAGAGACGGGCAGACCGAGAGAGAGAGAGAGACGGGCAGACCGAGAGAGAGAGTGACGGGCAGACCGAGAGAGAGAGAGACACGGGCAGACCGAGAGAGAGACGGGCAGACCGAGAGAGAGAGAGACACGGGCAGAACGAGAGGGAGAGAGACGTGCAGACCGAGAGAGAGAGAGAGCGACGGGCAGACCGAGAGAGAGAGAGGGGGGCAGACCGAGAGAGAGAGAGACGGGCAGACCGAGAGAGAGAGTGACGGGCAGACCGAGAGAGAGAGAGACACGGGCAGACCGAGAGAGAGACGGGCAGACCGAGAGAGAGAGAGACACGGGCAGAACGAGAGGGAGAGAGACGTGCAGACCGAGAGAGAGAGAGAGAGCGACGGGCAGACCGAGAGAGAGAGAGACGGGCAGACCGAGAGAGAGAGAGAGAGATGGGCAGACTGAGAGAGAGACGGGCAGACCGAGAGAGAGAGAGAGATGGGCAGACTGAGAGAGTGACGGGCAGACCGAGAGAGAGAGTGACGGGCAGACCGAGAGGGAGAGAGACGGGCAGACAGAGAGAGAGAGAGACGGGCAGACAGAGAGAGAGAGAGACGGGCAGACCGAGAGAGACGGGCAGACCGAGAGTGAAAGAGACGGGCAGGCCGAGAGAGAGAGAGACGGGCAGACCGAGAGAGAGAGAGACGGGCAGACCGAGAGAGAGAGAGAGACGGGCAGACCGAGAGAGAGAGAGACGGGCAGACCGAGAGAGACGGGCAGACCGAGAGAGAGAGAGAGAGACGGGCAGACCGAGAGAGAGAGAGAGACGGGCAGACCGAGAGAGAGAGAGACGGGCAGACCGAGAGAGAGAGAGACGGGCAGACCGAGAGAGAGAGAGACGGGCAGACTGAGAGAGAGAGAGACGGGCAGACCGGGAGAGAGAGACACGGGCAGACCGAGAGAGAGAGAGACGGGCAGACCGAGAGAGAGAGAGAGACGGGCAGACCGAGAGAGAGAGAGACGGGCAGACCGAGAGAGAGAGAGACGGGCAGACCGAGAGAGAGACGGGCAGACCGAGAGAGAGAGAGACGGGCAGACCGAGAGAGAGAGAGACGGTCAGACCGAGAGAGAGAGAGACGGGCAGACCGCGAGACAGAGAGAGAGACGGGCAGACCGAGAGAGAGAGAGAGACGGGCAGACCGAGAGAGAGAGAGACGGGCAGACCGAGAGAGAGAGAGATGGGCAGACCGAGAGAGAGAGAGACGGGCAGACCGAGAGAGAGAGAGACGGGCAGACCGAGAGAGAGAGAGACGGGCAGACCGAGAGAGAGAGAGACGGGCAGACCGAGAGAGAGAGAGACGGGCAGACCGAGAGAGAGAGAGACGGGCAGACCGAGAGAGAGAGAGACGGGCAGACCGAGAGAGAGAGAGACGGGCAGACCGAGAGAGAGAGAGACGGGCAGACCGAGAGAGATGGGCAGACCGCGAGAGAGAGAGAGAGACGGGCAGACCGCGAGAGAGAGAGACGGGCAGACCGCGAGAGAGAGAGACGGGCAGACCGAGAGAGAGAGAGACGGGCAGACCGAGAGAGAGAGAGACGGGCAGACCGAGAGAGAGAGACGGGCAGACCGAGAGAGAGAGAGAGACGGGCAGACCGAGAGAGAGACGGGCAGACCGAGAGAGATGGGTAGACCGAGAGAGAGAGAGAGACGTGCAGACCGCGAGAGTGAGAGATTGGCAGACCGAGAGAAAGAGAGATGGGCAGACCGCGAGAGTGAGAGAGACGGGCAGACCGAGAGAGAGAGAGACGGGCAGACCGAGAGAGAGAGAGACGTGCAGACCGAGAGAGAGAGAGACGGGTAGACCGAGAGAGAGAGAGACGGGCAGACCGAGAGAGAGAGAGACGGGCAGACCGAGAGAGAGAGAGATGGGCAGACCGAGAGAGAGAGAGACGGGCAGACCGCGAGAGAGAGAGACGTGCAGACCGAGAGAAGGAGAGACGGGCAGACCTAGCGAGAGAGAGACGGGCAGACCGAGAGAGAGAGAGAGAGAGACGGGCAGACCGAGAGAGAGAGAGACGGGTAGACCGAGAGAGAGAGAGACGGGCAGACCGAGAGAGAGAGAGACGGGCAGACCGAGAGAGAGAGAGACGGGCAGACCGAGAGAGAGAGAGATGGGCAGACCGAGAGAGAGAGAGACGGGCAGACCGCGAGAGAGAGAGACAGGCAGACCGAGAGAGAGAGAGAGACGGGCAGACCGAGAGAGAGAGAGACGGGCAGACCGAGAGAGAGAGAGAGGGGCAGACCGAGAGAGAGAGAGAGACGGGCAGACCGAGAGAGAGAGAGAGAGACGGGCAGACCGAGAGAGAGAGAGACGGGCAGACCGAGAGAGAGAGAGAGGGGCAGACCGAGAGAGAGTGAGAGACGGGCAGACCGAGAGAGAGAGAGACGGGCAGACCGAGAGAGAGAGAGAGGGGCAGACCGAGAGAGAGACGGGCAGACCGAGAGAGAGAGAGACGGGCAGACCGAGCGAGAGAGAGAGACGGGCAGACCGAGAGAGAGAGAGACGGGCAGACCGAGAGAAGGAGAGACGTGCAGACCGAGAGAGAGAGACGGGCAGACCGAGAGAGAGAGAGACGGGCAGACTGAGAGAGAGAGAGACGGGCAGACTGAGAGAGAGAGAGACGGGCAGACCGAGAGAAGGAGAGACGTGCAGACCGAGAGAGAGAGACGGGCAGACCGAGAGAGAGAGAGACGGGCAGACCGAGAGAGAGAGAGACGGGCAGACCGAGCGAGAGAGAGACGGGCAGACCGAGAGAAAGAGAGACGGGCAGACCGAGAGAGAGAGAGACGGGCAGACCGAGAGAGAGAGAGAGACGGGCAGACCGAGCGAGAGAGAGACGGGCAGACCGAGAGAAAGAGAGACGGGCAGACCGGGAGAGAGAGAGACGGGCAGACCGAGAGAGAGAGAGAGAGACGGGCAGACCGAGAGAGAGAGAGACGGGCAGACCGAGAGAGAGAGAGAGAGACGGGCAGACCGAGAGAGAGAGTGACGGGCAGACCGAGAGAGAGAGAGACGGGCAGACCGAGAGAGAGAGAGAGAGACGGGCAGACCGAGAGAGAGAGAGACGGGCAGACCGAGAGAGAGAGAGACGGGCAGACCGAGAGAGAGAGAGACGGGCAGACCGAGAGAGAGAGAGACGGGCAGACCGAGAGAGAGAGAGAGAGAGAGACGGGCAGACCGAGAGAGAGAGAGAGAGACGGGCAGACCGAGAGAGAGAGAGACGGGCAGACCGAGAGAGAGAGAGACGGGCAGACCGAGAGAGAGAGAGAGAGACGGGCAGACCGAGAGAGAGAGAGACGGGCAGACCGAGAGAGAGAGAGACGGGCAGACCGAGAGAGAGAGAGACGGGCAGACCGAGAGAGAGAGAGACGGGCAGACCGAGAGAGAGAGAGACGGGCAGACCGAGAGAGAGAGAGAGAGACGGGCAGACCGAGAGAGAGAGAGACGGGCAGACCGAGAGAGAGAGAGAGTGACGGGCAGACCGAGAGAGATGGGCAGACCGCGAGAGGGAGAGACGGGCAGACCGAGAGAGAGAGAGACGGGCAGACCGAGAGAGAGAGAGACGGGCAGACCGAGAGAGAGAGAGACGGGCAGACCGAGAGAGAGAGAGACGGGCAGACCGAGAGAGAGAGAGACGGGCAGACCGAGAGAGAGAGAGACGGGCAGACCGAGAGAGAGAGAGAGACGTGCAGACCGAGAGAGAGAGAGACGGGCAGACCGAGAGAGAGAGAGAGGGGCAGACCGAGAGAGAGAGAGAGAGAGACGGGCAGACCGAGAGAGAGAGAGACGTGCAGACCGAGAGAGAGAGAGACGGGCAGACCGAGAGAGAGAGAGACGGGCAGACCGAGAGAGAGAGACGGGCAGACCGAGAGAGAGAGAGACGGGCAGACCGAGAGAGAGAGAGAGAGACGGGCAGACCGAGAGAGAGAGAGAGAGACGGGCAGACCGAGAGAGAGAGAGACGGGCAGACCGAGAGAGAGAGAGAGAGACGGGCAGACCGAGAGAGAGAGAGAGAGACGGGCAGACCGAGAGAGAGAGAGAGAGACGGGCAGACCGAGAGAGAGAGAGAGAGACGGGCAGACCGAGAGAGAGAGAGACGGGCAGACCGAGAGAGAGAGAGACGGGCAGACCGAGAGAGAGAGAGAGAGATGGGCAGACTGAGAGAGAGACGGGCAGACCGAGAGAGAGAGAGAGATGGGCAGACTGAGAGAGTGACGGGCAGACCGAGAGAGAGAGTGACGGGCAGACCGAGAGGGAGAGAGACGGGCAGACAGAGAGAGAGAGAGACGGGCAGACAGAGAGAGAGAGAGACGGGCAGACCGAGAGAGACGGGCAGACCGAGAGAGAGAGAGAGGGGCAGACCGAGAGAGAGAGAGACGGGCAGACCGAGAGAGAGAGAGACGGGCAGACCGAGAGAGAGAGAGACGAGCAGACCGAGAGAAGGAGAGACGGGCAGACCGAGCAAGAGAGAGACGGGCAGACCGAGAGAGAGAGAGACGGGCAGACCGCGAGAGAGAGACGGGCAGACCGAGAGAGAGAGAGAGACGGGCAGACCGAGAGAGAGAGAGACGGTCAGACCGAGAGAGAGAGAGACGGGCAGACCGAGAGAGAGAGAGACGGGCAGACCGAGAGAGAGAGAGAGACGGGCAGACCGAGAGAGAGAGAGAGACGGTCAGACCGAGAGAGAGAGAGACGGTCAGACCGAGAGAGAGAGAGACGGGCAGACCGAGAGAGAGAGAGACGGGCAGACCGAGAGAGAGAGAGACGGGCAGACCGAGAGAGAGAGAGACGGTCAGACCGAGAGAGAGAGAGACGGTCAGACCGAGAGAGAGAGAGACGGGCAGACCGAGAGAGAGAGAGACGGGCAGACCGAGAGAGAGAGAGAGACGGGCAGACCGAGTGAGAGAGACGGGCAGACCGAGAGAGAGAGAGACGGTCAGACCGAGAGAGAGAGAGACGGTCAGACCGAGAGAGAGAGAGACGGGCAGACCGAGAGAGAGAGAGAGACGGGCAGACCGAGAGAGAGAGAGAGACGGGCAGACCGAGAGAGAGAGACGGGCAGACCGAGAGAGAGAGAGACGGGCAGACCGAGAGAGAGAGAGACGGGCAGACCGAGAGAGAGAGAGACGGGCAGACCGAGAGAGAGAGAGACGGGCAGACCGAGAGAGAGAGAGAGACGGGCAGACCGAGAGAGAGAGAGACGGTCAGACCGAGAGAGAGAGAGACGGGCAGACCGAGAGAGAGAGAGAGACGGGCAGACCGAGAGAGAGAGTGACGGGCAGACCGAGAGAGAGAGAGACACGGGCAGACCGAGAGAGAGACGGGCAGACCGAGAGAGAGAGAGACACGGGCAGAACGAGAGGGAGAGAGACGTGCAGACCGAGAGAGAGAGAGAGCGACGGGCAGACCGAGAGAGAGAGAGGGGGGCAGACCGAGAGAGAGAGAGACGGGCAGACCGAGAGAGAGAGTGACGGGCAGACCGAGAGAGAGAGAGACACGGGCAGACCGAGAGAGAGACGGGCAGACCGAGAGAGAGAGAGACACGGGCAGAACGAGAGGGAGAGAGACGTGCAGACCGAGAGAGAGAGAGAGAGCGACGGGCAGACCGAGAGAGAGAGAGACGGGCAGACCGAGAGAGAGAGAGAGAGATGGGCAGACTGAGAGAGAGACGGGCAGACCGAGAGAGAGAGAGAGATGGGCAGACTGAGAGAGTGACGGGCAGACCGAGAGAGAGAGTGACGGGCAGACCGAGAGGGAGAGAGACGGGCAGACAGAGAGAGAGAGAGACGGGCAGACAGAGAGAGAGAGAGACGGGCAGACCGAGAGAGACGGGCAGACCGAGAGTGAAAGAGACGGGCAGGCCGAGAGAGAGAGAGACGGGCAGACCGAGAGAGAGAGAGACGGGCAGACCGAGAGAGAGAGAGACGGGCAGACCGAGAGAGAGAGAGACGGGCAGACCGAGAGAGACGGGCAGACCGAGAGAGAGAGAGAGAGACGGGCAGACCGAGAGAGAGAGAGAGACGGGCAGACCGAGAGAGAGAGAGACGGGCAGACCGAGAGAGAGAGAGACGGGCAGACCGAGAGAGAGAGAGACGGGCAGACTGAGAGAGAGAGAGACGGGCAGACCGGGAGAGAGAGACACGGGCAGACCGAGAGAGAGAGAGACGGGCAGACCGAGAGAGAGAGAGAGACGGGCAGACCGAGAGAGAGAGAGACGGGCAGACCGAGAGAGAGAGAGACGGGCAGACCGAGAGAGAGACGGGCAGACCGAGAGAGAGAGAGACGGGCAGACCGAGAGAGAGAGAGACGGTCAGACCGAGAGAGAGAGAGACGGGCAGACCGCGAGACAGAGAGAGAGACGGGCAGACCGAGAGAGAGAGAGAGACGGGCAGACCGAGAGAGAGAGAGACGGGCAGACCGAGAGAGAGAGAGATGGGCAGACCGAGAGAGAGAGAGACGGGCAGACCGAGAGAGAGAGAGACGGGCAGACCGAGAGAGAGAGAGACGGGCAGACCGAGAGAGAGAGAGACGGGCAGACCGAGAGAGAGAGAGACGGGCAGACCGAGAGAGAGAGAGACGGGCAGACCGAGAGAGAGAGAGACGGGCAGACCGAGAGAGAGAGAGACGGGCAGACCGAGAGAGAGAGAGACGGGCAGACCGAGAGAGAGAGAGACGGGCAGACCGAGAGAGATGGGCAGACCGCGAGAGAGAGAGAGAGACGGGCAGACCGCGAGAGAGAGAGACGGGCAGACCGCGAGAGAGAGAGACGGGCAGACCGAGAGAGAGAGAGACGGGCAGACCGAGAGAGAGAGAGACGGGCAGACCGAGAGAGAGAGACGGGCAGACCGAGAGAGAGAGAGAGACGGGCAGACCGAGAGAGAGACGGGCAGACCGAGAGAGATGGGTAGACCGAGAGAGAGAGAGAGACGTGCAGACCGCGAGAGTGAGAGATTGGCAGACCGAGAGAAAGAGAGATGGGCAGACCGCGAGAGTGAGAGAGACGGGCAGACCGAGAGAGAGAGAGACGGGCAGACCGAGAGAGAGAGAGACGTGCAGACCGAGAGAGAGAGAGACGGGTAGACCGAGAGAGAGAGAGACGGGCAGACCGAGAGAGAGAGAGACGGGCAGACCGAGAGAGAGAGAGATGGGCAGACCGAGAGAGAGAGAGACGGGCAGACCGCGAGAGAGAGAGACGTGCAGACCGAGAGAAGGAGAGACGGGCAGACCTAGCGAGAGAGAGACGGGCAGACCGAGAGAGAGAGAGAGAGAGACGGGCAGACCGAGAGAGAGAGAGACGGGTAGACCGAGAGAGAGAGAGACGGGCAGACCGAGAGAGAGAGAGACGGGCAGACCGAGAGAGAGAGAGACGGGCAGACCGAGAGAGAGAGAGATGGGCAGACCGAGAGAGAGAGAGACGGGCAGACCGCGAGAGAGAGAGACAGGCAGACCGAGAGAGAGAGAGAGACGGGCAGACCGAGAGAGAGAGAGACGGGCAGACCGAGAGAGAGAGAGAGGGGCAGACCGAGAGAGAGAGAGAGACGGGCAGACCGAGAGAGAGAGAGAGAGACGGGCAGACCGAGAGAGAGAGAGACGGGCAGACCGAGAGAGAGAGAGAGGGGCAGACCGAGAGAGAGTGAGAGACGGGCAGACCGAGAGAGAGAGAGACGGGCAGACCGAGAGAGAGAGAGAGGGGCAGACCGAGAGAGAGACGGGCAGACCGAGAGAGAGAGAGACGGGCAGACCGAGCGAGAGAGAGAGACGGGCAGACCGAGAGAGAGAGAGACGGGCAGACCGAGAGAAGGAGAGACGTGCAGACCGAGAGAGAGAGACGGGCAGACCGAGAGAGAGAGAGACGGGCAGACTGAGAGAGAGAGAGACGGGCAGACTGAGAGAGAGAGAGACGGGCAGACCGAGAGAAGGAGAGACGTGCAGACCGAGAGAGAGAGACGGGCAGACCGAGAGAGAGAGAGACGGGCAGACCGAGAGAGAGAGAGACGGGCAGACCGAGCGAGAGAGAGACGGGCAGACCGAGAGAAAGAGAGACGGGCAGACCGAGAGAGAGAGAGACGGGCAGACCGAGAGAGAGAGAGAGACGGGCAGACCGAGCGAGAGAGAGACGGGCAGACCGAGAGAAAGAGAGACGGGCAGACCGGGAGAGAGAGAGACGGGCAGACCGAGAGAGAGAGAGAGAGACGGGCAGACCGAGAGAGAGAGAGACGGGCAGACCGAGAGAGAGAGAGAGAGACGGGCAGACCGAGAGAGAGAGTGACGGGCAGACCGAGAGAGAGAGAGACGGGCAGACCGAGAGAGAGAGAGAGAGACGGGCAGACCGAGAGAGAGAGAGACGGGCAGACCGAGAGAGAGAGAGACGGGCAGACCGAGAGAGAGAGAGACGGGCAGACCGAGAGAGAGAGAGACGGGCAGACCGAGAGAGAGAGAGAGACGGGCAGACCGAGAGAGAGAGAGAGAGACGGGCAGACCGAGAGAGAGAGAGAGAGACGGGCAGACCGAGAGAGAGAGAGACGGGCAGACCGAGAGAGAGAGAGACGGGCAGACCGAGAGAGAGAGAGAGAGACGGGCAGACCGAGAGAGAGAGAGACGGGCAGACCGAGAGAGAGAGAGACGGGCAGACCGAGAGAGAGAGAGACGGGCAGACCGAGAGAGAGAGAGACGGGCAGACCGAGAGAGAGAGAGACGGGCAGACCGAGAGAGAGAGAGAGAGACGGGCAGACCGAGAGAGAGAGAGACGGGCAGACCGAGAGAGAGAGAGAGTGACGGGCAGACCGAGAGAGATGGGCAGACCGCGAGAGGGAGAGACGGGCAGACCGAGAGAGAGAGAGACGGGCAGACCGAGAGAGAGAGAGACGGGCAGACCGAGAGAGAGAGAGACGGGCAGACCGAGAGAGAGAGAGACGGGCAGACCGAGAGAGAGAGAGACGGGCAGACCGAGAGAGAGAGAGACGGGCAGACCGAGAGAGAGAGAGAGACGTGCAGACCGAGAGAGAGAGAGACGGGCAGACCGAGAGAGAGAGAGAGGGGCAGACCGAGAGAGAGAGAGAGAGAGACGGGCAGACCGAGAGAGAGAGAGACGTGCAGACCGAGAGAGAGAGAGACGGGCAGACCGAGAGAGAGAGAGACGGGCAGACCGAGAGAGAGAGACGGGCAGACCGAGAGAGAGAGAGACGGGCAGACCGAGAGAGAGAGAGAGAGACGGGCAGACCGAGAGAGAGAGAGAGAGACGGGCAGACCGAGAGAGAGAGAGACGGGCAGACCGAGAGAGAGAGAGAGAGACGGGCAGACCGAGAGAGAGAGAGAGAGACGGGCAGACCGAGAGAGAGAGAGAGAGACGGGCAGACCGAGAGAGAGAGAGAGAGACGGGCAGACCGAGAGAGAGAGAGACGGGCAGACCGAGAGAGAGAGAGACGGGCAGACCGAGAGAGAGAGAGACGGGCAGACCGAGAGAGAGAGAGACGGGCAGACCGAGAGAAAGAGAGACGGGCAGACCGAGAGAGAGAGAGACGGGCAGACCGAGAGAGAGAGAGACGGGCAGACCGAGAGAGAGAGAGACGGGCAGACCGAGAGAGAGAGAGACGGGCAGACCGAGAGAGAGAGAGACGGGCAGACCGAGAGAGAGAGAGAGAGACGGGCAGACCGAGAGAGAGAGAGACGGGCAGACCGAGAGAGAGAGAGACGGGCAGACCGAGAGAGAGAGAGAGACGGGCAGACCGAGAGAGAGAGAGACACGGCAAACCGAGAGAGACGGGCAGACCGAGAGAGAGAGAGAGACACGGGCAGACCGCAAGAGAGAAAGACGGGCAGACCGCGAGAGAGAGAGACGGGCAGACCGAGAGAGAGAGAGACGGGCAGACCGAGAGAGAGATAGACGGGCAGACCGAGAGAGATGGGCAGACCGAGAGAGAGAGAGACGGGCAGACCGAGAGAGAGAGAGAGAGCGACGGGCAGACCGCGAGAGAAAGAGTCGGGCAGACCGAGAGATGGGCAGACCAAGAGAGAGTGTCAGGGAGACAGAGAGACGGGCAGACAGAGTAAATGAGAGAGAAAGAGAGAGAGGCGGGCAGACTGAGTAAGAGAGAGAGAGAGAGAAAAGGGCAGACCGAGAGAGAGAGAAAAGGGCAGACTGAGAGAGAGAGAGAAAGAGAGCGAGAGAGAGAAGGGCAGACCGAGAGAGAAAGAGAGATGTACCGAGAAAGAGAGTGAGACGGGCAGACAGAGAGGGACGGGAGGACCGAGAAAGAGAGACTGGCAGACTGGGAGAAGGCGTGAGAAAGAGAGACAGGCAGACTGCGGGAGGGAGAGCGATAGAGAGAGAGATGGGCAGACTGCGAGAGAGTGAGCGAGAGGCAGGCTGGCACAGTGAGAGGCATCACACTTCAGTAGATTTTTAACAAGAAAATATAGAGATTGGGGGGGAATGTGAGACCGAGAAATGTGCTGGTGATGTGGGGTTGTTGGAATATCACCAGTACAGGCCTGAATTCAGCTCCTTGTTCTGTTACCGATGTAATGTTCACACCCTGCCTTCCATTTCTGTTGACAGTACTTCAGCTTCCCAGCAACAGTGGCTCCCTATAAATGTTCTGTTCTGCCCCTCAGTCAGAACCATGAGTTTGCTCCGTTTGTGAAAGAGCTTGGTGAGTAGTCAATGTTTAAAGAGCACATTGATATTAACTAGTGAAAACGACTCAAATCAAATCTGTTCGATCAGCCTCTGATCTATTCGGTGTCTCTGATGTTGACTGAGGTTGTTGTAAAGCAGTTCAATGATGGGAGCAGAGACGTCAGCTGCTCGAGCCCTGTTCTCCACGTACACTCTGGGGTTGTCTCATTTAACAAGGGATATTCTTGGAAGCAGTTCAGAGGAGGTTCACACGGTTGATTCCTGGGATGAAGGGGTTAAAGGTTGAGCAGGTTGGGTCTTTGCTCTTTGGAGTTTAGAAGAATGAGAGGTGACCTTATTGAAGCCTGAGAGATTCTGAGTGGACTTAGAACATAGAACGATACAGCGCTGTACAGGCCCTTCGGCCCACGATGTTGCACCGAAACAAAAGCCATCTAACCTACACTATGCCATTATCATCCATATGTTTATCCAATAAACTTTTAAATGCCCTCAATGTTGGCGAGTTCACTACTGTAGCAGGTAGGGCATTCCACGGCCTCACTACTCTTTGCGTAAAGAACCTACCTCTGACCTCTGTCCTATATCTATTAGCCCTCAGTTTAAAGCTATGTCCCCTCGTGCCAGCCATTTCCATCCGCGGGAGAAGGCTCTCACTGTCCACCCTATCCAACCCCCTGATCATTTTGTATGCCTCTATTAAGTCTCCTCTTAACCTTCTTCTCTCCAACGAAAACAACCTCAAGTCCATCAGCCTTTCCTCATAAGATTTTCCCTCCATACCAGGCAACATCCTGGTAAATCTCCTCTGCACCCGCTCCAAAGCCTCCACGTCCTTCCTATAATGCGGTGACCAGAACTGTACGCAATACTCCAAATGCGGCCGTACCAGAGTTCTGTACAGCTGCAACATGACCTCCTGACTCCGGAACTCAATCCCTCTACCAATAAAGGCCAACACTCCATAGACCTTCTTCACAACCCTATCAACCTGGGTGGCAACTTTCACGGATCTATGCACATGGACACCTAGATCCCTCTGCTCATCCACACTTCCAAGAACTTTACCATTAGCCAAATATTCCGCATTCCTGTTATTCCTTCCAAAGTGAATCACCTCACACTTCTCTACATTAAACTCCATTTGCCACCTCTCAGCCCAGCTCTGCAGCTTATCTATATCCCTCTGTAACCTGCTACATCCTTCCACACTATCGACAACACCACCGACTTTAGTATCGTCTGCAAATTTACTCACCCACCCTTCTGCGCCTTCCTCTAGGTCATTGATAAAAATGACAAACAGCAACGGCCCCAGAACAGATCCTTGTGGTACTCCACTTGTAACTGAACTCCATTCTGAACATTTCCCATCAACCACCACCCTCTGTCTTCTTTCAGCTAGCCAATTTCTGATCCACATCTCTAAATCACCCTCAATCCCCAGCCTCCGTATTTTCTGCAATAGCCTACCGTGGGGAACCTTATCAAACGCTTTGCTGAAATCCATATACACCACATCAACTGCTCTACCCTCATCTACCTGTTCAGTCACCTTCTCAAAGAACTCAATAAGGTTTGTGAGGCATGACCTACCCTTCACAAAGCCATGCTGACTATCCCTGATCATATTATTCCTATCTAGATGATTATAAATCTTGTCTCTTATAATCCCCTCCAAGACTTTACCCACTACAGACGTGAGGCTCACCGGTCTATAGTTGCCGGGGTTGTCTCTGCTCCCCCTTTTGAACAAGGGGACCACATTTGCTATCCTCCAGTCCTCTGGCACTATTCCTGTAGCCAATGATGACATAAAAATCAAAGCCAAAGGTCCAGCAATCTCTTCCCTGGCAAGGTAGACACTGAGAGGATGACACCCCTCATTGGGGTATCGTAGAATTTACGGTGCAGAAGGAGGTCTATCGGCCCATCGAGCCTGCACTGGCCGTTGGCAAGAGCACCCTACTCAAGCCCACCCTATCCCTATAAGCCACTAACCCCACTGAACCTTTTTTTTGGACACTAAGGGCAATTTAGCACGGCCAATCCACCTAACCTGCACATCTTTCGGGACTTGTGGTCGGAGAGCGGAGCACCCGGAGGAAACCCACGCAGACACGGGGAGAACGTGCAGACTCCGCACAGACAGTGACCCAAGCCGGGAATCGAACCTGGGACCCTGGAGCTGTGAAGCAACAGTGCTAACCACTGTGCTCCCGTGCTGCCCGAGAACTAGTGGGCCCAGTTTCAAACTTAAGGGATCTTTTAGTTTAGGCAAATACATTTCGCCAGAGAGCAGTGGAGACTGGGTCACTGGAGAAGGGAGTTGATTGAGGGTTATGGGAGGCCGGATTGGGGGGAGGGGGGGGGGGGGGGGCTGCAGTGGCAGAGGCAGACAGGGAGGTGGCGCTGAGACCACAGTGCGATCGGCCACCATCTTATTGAATGGTGGAGCAGGCTCGAAGAGGCAGCTGGCCCATCCCATAATTTCTTATGTTATGGTAGATCTGACTGAAGATTTCTGCTGTTTCCACTGTACACGTAGCCCCTGGGAATAAACCAGTGTCCCTTTTAAAAAGAGTGCTGGTGAATGGAAGTGAGTCTTGGTTACTATTTACAGGCTCCACGTAGCATCAGTCGCTTAAAAAGGCGAATGTTCCAGATACCTGGGAATACCCTCACCTGGGAGCTTTTCTCCCAGTCACTCACTGTCCTGCCGTAGAATAATATCGCCGTTCCTTCACTGTCACTGGGTCAAAATCCTGGAAGTCCCTCCCTAACAGCACAGTGGTGTACATACACCTCATGGACTGCAGCGGTTCAAGAAAGCAGCTCACCACCAGCTTCTCGGGGGCAATTAGGGATGGGCAATTGCCAGCAATACCCACGCCCTGAGAATTAATATTTTTAACTGCTTAATGTGATCATTTTTGTGACATAATGAATTTGTATGGAGGCTAGAGTTTGCTCAGTCGCTGAGGCAGAGAGGGCCAGCCGAGTTAGCCCTGATTTGTGAACATTATAATTGAGGGAGGGAGGGATACAGTTTGAGGCCGCGGGGATGTTACCAAGGAGATAACGAGGTGCCTGTGGTGTTCACTGTGTCTGTTACCCTCCCCTAATGACCCCCCCCCCCCCCCCATCTCCCTGCAGCTGAAGCACTCACCAAACATGGCGTTTCCCACAAAGTGGATGACTCCTCCGGTTCCATTGGAAGACGGTACGCCAGAACAGACGAGATTGGTGTGGCGTTTGGCATAACCATTGACTTCGACACGGTGAACAAGGTGCCCCACACAGCCACACTGAGGGACCGCGACTCAATGCGGCAGATCCGTGCTGAGGTAGGTGCAAGGAGCAGCTTCACTGTTCACATTCCCCCCCACCCCCCCTTCCATCGCTGGGTGTACACCTACTTTACTAATACAGTTGAGGATGTCCGGATATGTAGAAGCTTTGACTGCAGAGCGTGGGAAGCGGAGTATTGGTGTCCGGATATAGGGAAGCTTTGACTGCAGAGCGTGGGAAGTGGAGTATTAGTGTCCGGATATGGGGAAGCTTTGACTGCAGAGCGTGGGAAGCGGAGTATTGGTGTCCGGATATGGGGAAGCTTTGACTGCAGAGCGTGGGAGGCGGAGTATTGGTGTCCGGATATAGGGAAGCTTTGACTGCAGAACTTGGGAAGCGGAGTATTGGTGTCCGGATATAGGGAAGCTTTGACTGCAGAGCGTGGGAAGCGGAGTATTAGTGTCCGGATATGGGGAAGCTTTGACTGCAGAGCGTGGGAAGCGGAGTATTGGTGTCCGGATATGGGGAAGCTTTGACTGCAGAGCGTGGGAGGCGGAGTATTGGTGTCCGGATATAGGGAAGCTTTGACTGCAGAACTTGGGAAGCGGAGTATTGGTGTCCGGATATGGGGAAGCTTTTGACTGCAGAGCTTGGGAAGCGGAGTATTGGTGTCCGGATATGGGGAAGCTTTGACTGCAGAGCGTGGGAAGCGGAGTATTGGTGTCCGGATATGGGGAAGCTTTGACTGCAGAGCGTGGGAAGCGGAGTATTGGTGTCCGGATATAGGGAGGCTTTGACTGCAGAACTTGGGAAGCGGAGTATTGGTGTCCGGATATGGGGAAGCTTTTGACTGCAGAGCTTGGGAAGCGGAGTATTGGTGTCCGGATATGGGGAAGCTTTGACTGCAGAGCGTGGGAAGCGGAGTATTGGTGTGTGGATATGGGGAAGCTTTGACTGCAGTGCGTGGGAAGCGGAGTATTGGTGTCCGGATATGGGGAAGCTTTGACTGCAGAGCGTGGGAAGCGGAGTATTGGTGTCCGGATATGGGGAAGCTTTGATTGCAGAGCGTGGGAAGCGGAGTATTGGTGTCCGGATATGGGGAAGCTTTGACTGCAGAGCGTGGGAAGCGGAGTATTGGTGTCCGGATATGGGAAGCTTTGGCTGCAGAGCTTGGGAAGCAGAGTATTGGTGTCCGGATATGGGAAGCTTTGGCTGCAGAGCGTGGGAAGCGGAGTATTGGTGTCCGGATATGGGAAGCTTTGACTGCAGAGCGTGGGAAGCAGAGTATTACTGCTTTACAGAGGAGCGGGCTGCTTGCTCATTGCTGGCAACTAGACAAGGTGTACAAAATATGAGGGACATAGACAGGGTGGGTAGGAGGGAACATTTCCCCTTTAGTGGACGGGTCAATAACCAGGAGGCTGAGTTTTAAGCTGGAGCAGGAGATTCAGAGGGGATTTGAGGAAAATCTTTTTCACCCAGAGACTGATGGGAGTCTGGAACTCGCTGCCTGAAAGGGTGGTAGAGGCAGGAACCCTCACAACATTTAAGAAGCATTTTGATGAGCACTTGAGATGCCGTAGCGCACAAGGCTACGGACAGAGTGCTGGATTTATGGGACGAAGATAGATTGGTGCTTGATGGCTGGCACAGACAGGATGGGCTGAAGGGCCTCTTTCTCTGCTGTAAAGCACTATGACTCTCTATACTAGTGTACACCCTGTCCCCTGACCCCTCTGTTCCTTTCTCATTCGGATGTGTATCATTGCTTTAAAATTCTGTAAAATTCCTGGCTGGCTTGCACCGCCCTCCTGCCTGTCCGTAATGTTACAAGGTGACAGATGAAGCCCAGGCCTAGGGCGCTTGCCCCACATGAAGCCTGAAGTGCTTCCTGCCCAGCCTCAATCTTGAGGCTGACGGCAGGTGTTTTGGGGCTGGTGAGACGCCTGGAAAATCACCTTGCTCAGACTGCGCGGGGCTGCACTTCCTTCAGTGGCATCCATTAAGAAGCCCCTTACTCTCCTCACCCCGCTTTGGGCCTCGCGTCCCCTCCCCATTGTGAGGACCCCCCCCCTCCACCACCCACCATTTACCTGGTCCTGGACTCCGGGACTTTGGACCTGGGGACTGCTTGTAGTCCTGGCTTCTTCCCGAGTGAGGGGTAGGAACTTCGTCTCCAGTCAATGAATGCTCCTTGGAGAGTTAAAGGGCTGCCAGGCAACCAGTATTAGAACATAGAACATACAGTGCAGAAGGAGGCCATTCGGCCCGTCGAGTCTGCACCGTCCCACTTAAGCCCTCACTTCCACCCTATTCCCGTAACCCAATAACCCCTCTTAAACTTTTTTTCTTTTGGACACACTAAGGGCAATGTAGCACGGCCAATCCACCTAACCTGCACGCCTTCGGACTGTGGGAGGAAACCGGAGCACCCGGAGGAAACCCACGCAGACACGGGGAGAACGTGCCGACTCCGCACAGACAGTGACCCAAGCCGGGAATCGAACCTGGGACCCTGGCGCTGTGAAGCGACAGTGCTAACCACTTATGCTACCGTGCTGCCCGTACTGGCAGCAATGTGCTCCCTGCTGACTCTCTGCATGGTGGAGTGGGAAATCCCATCATCCAAAACAACCTGCACCGCCGCACAATCATTCTCAGCCTCTCCGGGTAAGTGAGGCTGGCAGATACACAAGCCTCCAGTCTGATGTTTAGGGGAAATGGTGGTGTAGCGGTAATATCACTGGACAAGTAATGAAGAGGCCCAGGCTAAACACTGCGGAAATGAGTTCAACCCCCCCCCCCCCCCCCATCCCCCCAGCAGCTGGTGGAATTTAAATAAAATTAATACATCAGGAATTTTAAGCTAATGTCAGTGATGGTGACCATGAAACATCATCAAGCCATCTTGCCGCTAGTGACCTTACCTGGTCAGGCCCACGTGTGGCTCCAGACCCACGGCAAAGTGCGCAACAAGTGCTGGCTGTGGCCATGGTGCCCACCTCCCCAGAATGGATAGAAAGAACGATCCGCCCTGATTCTCAGCAGTTGTGATTTGAGGCAGACAGGCCTGTTGAAGGTTACATTTCCCGGAGCTCGGCTGGGCTGTTGCCATTTGAGATCTCCTGAACCATCCTGGTATTTGTGGAATCTTCCCTTCCCGGCTTCTCGCTGTTGTCCCGCTGCGTTCCCGCCGTCTCTTCGGCTGCTGATGGTTTCGGATGGGGGGGGGGGGGGCAGGAGGGAGGATGGGGGGGGGGGGGCAGGAGGGAGGATGGGGGGGGGGCAGGAGGGAGGATGGGGGGGTGGGGGGCAGGAGGGAGGATGGGGGGGGGCAGGAGGGAGGATAGGCGGGGGGGAGGAGGGAGGATAGGCGGGGGGGGGGGTGCTTCTACACTTGGATTTTCTCACCTGCCCCTCACGCCACTTTCCCACGTTCTCGCTGACCGCGTGCCGAGAGGCTAATAAATGCCGCATGAGGTATTGAGCTTATTCTTCTGACCCAGTAACGAGAGTGAGAGAGCTGGTTTTACCAGTGTGCAGCGCGACTATTTCAGACTGTGGGTCGTGGGATTGATCCTCTAACCAAGCAGCTTGGTTATTTTACTGATAGCTTCTAGATCAGCAGCAAGAACTCTGGTGTTTTCAGAGGAACAGGCAGCACCTCCCAAAATCAGCCATTATGGTTCAAACCTTTCCAGTGTCTGGATCGTCAGACACCGAACGTAACTTCCAGGACAGGCTTCAAGGTCCTGCAGAAGCCGGTGGTTTCTGTCTGATCTGAGTCGGGCACAGGGATCCTGACTCCGAATGGAGGTTTTGAACCTATTGGCGGAATTCTCTGATAATGGGGCTATGTCCCCACACCCGTGAGAAAACGGGCGCGAATCAAAGAACAAAGAACAAAGAACGGTACAGCACAGGAACAGGCCCTTTGGCCCTCCAAGCCCGTGCCGACCATGCTGCCCATCTAAACTACAATCTTCTACACTTCCTGGGTCCGTATCCCTCTATTCCCATCCTATTCATGTATTTGTCAAGATGCCCCTTAAATGTCACTATCGTCCCTGCTTCCACCACCTCCTCCGGTAGCGAGTTCCAGGCACTCACTACCATCTGTGTAAAAAAAATTGCCTCGTACATCTACTCTAAACCTTGCCCCTCTCACCTCAAACCTATGCCCCCTAGTAATTGACCCCTCTACCCCGGGGAAAAGTCTCTGACTATCCACTCTGTCTATGCCCCTCATAATTTTGTAGACCTCTATCAGGTCGCCCCTCAACCTCCTTCGTTCCAGTGAGAACAAATCAAGTTTATTCAACCGCTCCTCATAGCTAATGCCCTCCATACCAGGTAACATTCTGGTAAATGTCTTCTGCACCCTCTCTAAAGCCTCCACATCCTTCTGGTAGTGTGGCGACCAGAATTGAACACTATACTCCAAGTGTGGCCTAACTAAGGTTCTATACAGCTGCAACATGACTTGCCAATTCTTATACTCAATGCCCCGGCCAATGAAGGCAAGCATGCCGTATGCCTTCTTGACTACCTTCTCCACCTGTGTTGCCCCTTTCAGTGACCTGTGGACCTGTACTCCTAGGTCTCTCTGACTTTCAATACTCTTGAGGGTTCTACCATTCACTGTATATTCCCTACCTGCATTAGACCTTCCAAAATGCATTACCTCACATTTGTCCGGATTAAACTCCATCTGCCATCTCTCCGCCCAAGTCTCCAAACAATCTAAATCCTGCTGTATCCTCTGACAGTCCTCATCGCTATCCGCAATTCCACCCACCTTTGTGTTGTCTGCAAACTTACTAATCAGACCAGTTACATTTTCCTCCAAATCATTTATATACTACAAACAGCAAAGGTCCCAGCACTGATCCCTGTGGAACACCACTGGTCACAGCCCTCCAATTAGAAAAGCATCCTTCCATTGATACTCTCTGCCTTCTATGACCTAACCAGTTCTGTATCCACCTTGCCAGCTCACCCCTGATCCCGTGTGACTTCACCTTTTGTATTAGTCTACCATGAGGGACCTTGTCAAAGGCCTTACTGAAGTCCATATAGACAACATCTACTGCACTACCTGCATCAATCATCTTTGTGACCTCCTCAAAAAACTCTATCAAGTTAGTGAGACACGACCTCCCCTTCACAAAACCATGCTGCCTCTCACTAATACGTCCATTTGCTTCCAATTGGGAGTAGATCCTGTCTCGAAGAATTCTCTCCAGTAATTTCCCTACCACTGAAGTAAGGCTGACTGGCCTGTAGTTCCCTGGATTATCCTTGCTACCCTTCTTAAACAGAGGAACAACATTGGCTATTCTCCAGTCCTCTGGAACATCACCTGAAGATAGTGAGGATCCAAAGATTTCTGTCAAGGCCTCAGCAATTTGCTCTCTTGCCTCCTTCAGTATTCTGGGGTAGATCCCATCAGGCCCTGGGGACTTATCTACCTTAATATTTTTTAAGATGCCCAACACCTCGTCTTTTTGGATCTCAATGTGACCCAGGCTATCTACACCCCCTTCTCCAGACTCAACATCTACCAATTCTTTCTCTTTGGCGAATACTGATGCAAAGTATTCATTTAGTACCTCGCCCATTTCCTCTGGAGAAAGTCCAAAGTGATTCTCCGTTTTGAAGGGGGCTTGCAGGGCCCCGGAGAGCACCACGCGGGGCCCCGGAGTGCACCACGCGGGGCCCCGGAGAGCACCACGCGGGGCCCCGGAGTGCACCACGCGGGGCCCCGGAGTGCACCACGCGGGGCCCCGGAGTGCACCACGCGGGGCCCCGGAGTGCACCACGCGGGGCCCCGGAGTGCACCACGCGGGGCCCCGGAGTGCACCACGCGGGGCCCCGGAGAGAGCACCACGCGGGGCCCCGGAGAGAGCACCACGCGGGGCCCCGGAGTGCACCACGCGGGGCCCCGGAGAGAGCACCACGCGGGGCCCCGGAGAGAGCACCACGCGGGGCCCCGGAGTGCACCACGCGGGGCCCCGGAGAGAGCACCACGCGGGGCCCCGGAGAGAGCACCACGCGGGGCCCCGGAGTGCACCACGCGGGGCCCCGGAGTGCACCACGCGGGGCCCCGGAGAGAGCACCACGCGGGGCCCCGGAGTGCACCACGCGGGGCCCCGGAGAGAGCACCACGCGGGGCCCCGGAGTGCACCACGCGGGGCCCCGGAGAGAGCACAACGCGGGGCCCCGGAGTGCACCACGCGGGGCCCCGGAGTGCACCACGCGGGGCCCCGGAGAGCACCACGCGGGGCCCCGGAGTGCACCACGCGGGGCCCCGGAGAGCACCACGCGGGGCCCCGGAGTGCACCACGCGGGGCCCCGGAGTGCACCACGCGGGGCCCCGGAGTGCACCACGCGGGGCCCCGGAGTGCACCACGTGGGGCCCCGGAGAGAGCACCACGCGGGGCCCCGGAGAGAGCACCACGCGGGGCCCCGGAGAGAGCACCACGCGGGGCCCCGGAGTGCACCACGCGGGGCCCCGGAGAGAGCACCACGCGGGGCCCCGGAGAGAGCACCACGCGGGGCCCCGGAGTGCACCACGCGGGGCCCCGGAGAGAGCACCACGCGGGGCCCCGGAGTGCACCACGCGGGGCCCCGGAGTGCACCACGCGGGGCCCCGGAGAGAGCACCACGCGGGGCCCCGGAGAGAGCACCACGCGGGGCCCCGGAGTGCACCACGCGGGGCCCCGGAGAGAGCACAACGCGGGGCCCCGGAGTGCACCACGCGGGGCCCCGGAGTGCACCACGCGGGGCCCCGGAGAGCACCACGCGGGGCCCCGGAGAGCACCACGCGGGGCCCCGGAGAGCACCACGCGGGGCCCCGGAGTGCACCACGCGGGGCCCCGGAGAGCTCCTGCGGGCTGGTCCCGACAATATAGCCCCCCCCCCCCCAGATTGCGCGTGGCTGCCGATCGGTGGCACCCGATTGTGAGCCTGGCCATCCCAGAGGCCCCACCAGGGGGGGTGCGTACACTCTTGTGCCCGCCGGGTGGAACCATGAGTGAACCACGCCGGCGGGAACTTGGCCAGTTGTCGGCGGAGGATCGCCGCGGGGGCCTCTTTCAATGGCCCCCAACCGGCGCTGCGTCAACCGCACACACGCGATGGGCAGCGATTCTTCGGTCCCTGGAGAATTGTGCGAATGCGTCGGACCCGACCGCGGATCTGACGCTCCATCCCCGCGCCGATTGCGGCTCGGAGAATCCCGGCCTATGTCTCTATCCCACCAGCTCTCTGTTCTAACTTTAATCCTCGGAGAGGCATAAATATCCTGGCCGCGAGATTTGCTAGTGTCACACGGGAGGGTTTAAACTAGTATGGCAGGGGGGTGGGCACGGGAGCAATAGGTCAGAAGGTGAGAGCGTTGAGGGAGAACTAGGGAATATGGACAGTGTGGCTCTGAGGCAGAGCAGACGGGGAGAAGTTGCTGAACACAGCGGGTCTGGTGGCCTGAAGTGCATATGTTTTAATGCAAGGAGCATTACGGGTAAGGCAGATGAACTTAGAGCTTGGATTACTACTTGGAACTATGATGTTGTTGCCATTACAGAGACCTGGTTGAGGGAAGGGCAGGATTGGCAGCTAAACGTTCCAGGTTTTAGATGTTTCAGGCGGGATAGAGGGGGATGTAAAAGGGGAGGCGGAGTTGCGCTACTTGTTCAGGAGAGTATCACCGCTATACAGCGAGAGGACACCTCAGAGGGCAGTGAGGCTATATGGGTAGAGATCAGGAATAAGAAGGGTGCAGTCACAATGTTGGGGGTATACTACAGGCCTCCCAACAGCCAGCGGGAGATAGAGGAGCAGATAGGTAGACAGATTTTGGAAAAGAGTAAAAACAACAGGGTTGTGGTGATGGGAGACTTCAACTTCCCCAATATTGACTGGGACTCACTTAGTGCCAGGGGCTTAGACGGGGCAGAGTTTGTAAGGAGCATCCAGGAGGGCTTCTTAAAACAATATGTAAACAGTCCAACTAGGGAAGAGGCGGTACTGGACCTGGTATTGGGGAATGAGCCCGGCCAGGTGGTAGATGTTTCAGTAGGGGAGCATTTCGGTAACAGTGACCACAATTCAGTAAGTTTTAAAGTACTGGTGGACAAGGATAAGAGTGGTCCGAGGATGAATGTGCTAAATTGGGGGAAGGCTAATTATAACAATATTAGGCGGGAACTGAAGAGCATAGATTGGGGGCGGATGTTTGAGGGCAAATCAACATCTGACATGTGGGAGGCTTTCAAGTGTCAGTTGATAGGAATACAGGACAGGCATGTTCCTGTGAGGAAGAAAGACAAATACGGCAATTTTCGGGAACCTTGGATGACGAATGATATTGTAGGCCTCGTCAAAAAGAAAAAGGAGGCATTTGTCAGGGCTAAAAGGCTGGGAACAGACGAAGCCTGTGTGGCATATAAGGAAAGTAGGAAGGAACTTAAGC
This sequence comes from Scyliorhinus torazame, assembly GCF_047496885.1. Taxonomy (NCBI): domain Eukaryota; kingdom Metazoa; phylum Chordata; class Chondrichthyes; order Carcharhiniformes; family Scyliorhinidae; genus Scyliorhinus; species Scyliorhinus torazame. The sequence goes on from NC_092712.1 coordinate 25,701,837, forward strand.
AGGGAGTCAGGAGGGCTAGAAGGGGTCATGAAAAGTCATTGGCAAATAGGGTTAAGGAAAATCCCAAGGCTTTTTACACTTACATAAAAAGCAAGAGGGTAGCCAGGGAAAGGGTTGGCCCACTGAAGGATAGGCAAGGGAATCTATGTGTGGAGCCAGAGGAAATGGGCGAGGTACTAAATGAATACTTTGCATCAGTATTCACCAAAGAGAAGGAATTGGTAGATGTTGAGTCTGGAGAAGGGGGTGTAGATAGCCTGGGTCACATTGTGATCCAAAAAGACGAGGTGTTGGGTGTCTTAAAAAATATTAAGGTAGATAAGTCCCCAGGGCCGGATGGGATCTACCCCAGAATACTGAAGGAGGCTGGAGAGGAAATTGCTGAGGCCTTGACAGAAATCTTTGGATCCTCGCTGTCTTCAGGGGATGTCCCGGAGGACTGGAGAATAGCCAATGTTGTTCCTCTGTTTAAGAAGGGTGGCAGGGATAATCCCGGGAACTACAGGCCGGTGAGCCTTACTTCAGTGGTAGGGAAATTACTGGAGAGAATTCTTCGAGACAGGATCTACTCCCATTTGGAAGCAAATGGACGTATTAGTGAGAGGCAGCACGGTTTTGTGAAGGGGAGGTCGTGTCTCACTAACTTGATAGAGTTTTTCGAGGAGGTCACTAAGATGATTGATGCAGGTAGGGCAGTAGATGTTGTCTATATGGACTTCAGTAAGGCCTTTGACAAGGTCCCTCATGGTAGACTAGTACAAAAGGTGAAGTCACACGGGATCAGGGGTGAACTGGCAAGGTGGATACAGAACTGGCTAGGCCATAGAAGGCAGAGGGTAGCAATGGAGGGATGCTTTTCTAATTGGAGGGCTGTGACCAGTGGTGTTCCACAGGGATCAGTGCTGGGACCTTTGCTCTTTGTAGTATATATAAATGATTTGGAGGAAAATGTAACTGGTCTGATTAGTAAGTTTGCAGACGACACAAAGGTTGGTGGAATTGCGGATAGCGATGAGGACTGTCTGAGGATACAGCAGGATTTAGATTGTCTGGAGACTTGGGCGGAGAGATGGCAGATGGAGTTTAACCTGGACAAATGTGAGGTAATGCATTTTGGAAGGGCTAATGCAGGTAGGGAATATACAGTGAATGGTAGAACCCTCAAGAGTATTGAAAGTCAAAGAGATCTAGGAGTACAGGTCCACAGATCACTGAAAGGGGCTACACAGGTGGAGAAGGTAGTCAAGAAGGCATACGGCATGCTTGCCTTCATTGGCCGGGGCATTGAGTATAAGAATTGGCAAGTCATGTTGCAGCTGTATAGAACCTTAGTTAGGCCACACTTGGAGTATAGTGTTCAATTCTGGTCGCCACACTACCAGAAGGATGTGGAGGCTTTAGAGAGGGTGCAGAAGAGATTTACCAGAATGTTGCCTGGTATGGAGGGCATAAGCTATGAGGAGCGATTGAATAAACTCGGTTTGTTCTCACTGGAACGAAGGAGGTTGAGGGGCGACCTGATAGAGGTATACAAAATTATGAGGGGCATAGACAGAGTGGATAGTCAGAGGCTTTTCCCCAGGGTAGAGGGGTCAATTACTAGGGGGCATAGGTTTAAGGTGAGAGGGGCAAAGTTTAGAGTAGATGTACGAGGCAAGTTTTTTACGCAGAGGGTAGTGGGTGCCTGGAACTCACTACCGGAGGAGGTAGTGGAGGCAGGGACGATAGGGACATTTAAGGGGCATCTTGACAAATATATGAATAGGATGGGAATAGAAGGATACGGACCCAGGAAGTGTAGAAGATTGTAGTTTAGTCGGGCAGTATGGTCGGCACGGGCTTGGAGGGCCGAAGGGCCTGTTCCTGTGCTGTACATTTCTTTGTTCTTTGTTCTTTGTTCAGTGTTCCCTTTCCAGCTCCCTATACCTTTTTAAAAAAAATTAAGAGTATCCAATTCATTTTTTCCAATTAAGGCACACTGACAGTGACCCAGAGCCGGGATCGAACCTGGGACCTCGGCGCCGTGAGGCAACAGGGCTAACCCACTGCGCCACCGTGCTGCCCTTACTTCCTATACCTTTAAGATTGTCTAAAAGCCTCTGTGAAATAATAAGGCATCAGATAGTTGAAGTGACTGCTCGCAATGCTGCCTTTTGGCGGGGGTCTGGTGTCGTTGGCACACACACGAGCTGAGCCGGGCCTGCCTCAGTTGCAACCTGGATGATTTATTTCGCGGAATGAGCCAGCCCCGAGCTTGCTGTCATTGGAGGATTGAATCTCAGCGTGAGCCCCTCCACTCGGACTATTCATTGTTTTTACTTTTTCTTTGCAGGTTTCGGAACTGCCACAAGTTGTCCGAGATTTAGCCAATGGTTCCCTCACCTGGGCTGATATCGAGGCCAAGTACCCTTTGTTTGAAGGGCAGGAAACAAGCAAGAAAGAAATTTGAATGGGGTCTCCTAGGAACTCCCCCTCTCTGCCGTCCTCGATACAGCCCGGGAACAGTGAGCTCTGCTCGCACAGGCCTGATTGAAAGGACCTTCACGAACCAGTGACTGTTCTTCCCATGGAACGCCAGCCCGTCACTGCAGCATTATGGAAGAATTAAAAACGATTCTGTACAGTAAAACCTGATAATCAACTGGCTGCTTGTGTTTTTTCTGCTCCGCCAACCCTGAACTCTAGTTGCTTTTACAACGGATTACCAGCTCTGCAGGAACACTGTTCAGTTTAATGACTCTGGTAACAGGCACTTTCTGAGCAATTTACTAAATGATTGGAGAAAAGGTCACCAACCAACTGAACAAACTTCTCCCATTCAATTTAAACTCCACATTTACCACAACAATAACACTCCCTAATGGGCGCTCATATTTCAAAGTTCCCCTTTAAAACTGATACATATGCGTACAGAATGATGAATAATACATTTAATCAAGCAATTTAGATGGTTTATATACAGAATAATGGATACTCGGGAGTGAGTTACAGACAAATCTAATCCAGGGGTCCAGGGTGGTTTATATATAGAATAATGGATACTCGGGAGTGAGTTACAGACTGGAATCTAATCGAGGGGTTCAGGTGGTTTATATATAGAGTAATGGATACCCGGGAGTGAGTTACAGACTGGAATCTAATCGAGGGGTTCAGGTGGTTTATATATAGAGTAATGGATACCCGGGAGTGAGTTACAGACTGGAATCTAATCGAGGGGTTCAGGGTGGTTTATATATAGAATAATGGATACCCTGGAGTGAGGTACAGACTGGAGTCTAATCGAGGGGTTCGGTGGTTTATATATAGAATAACGGATACCCTGGAGTGAGTTACAGACTGGAATCTACTCGAGGGGTTCAGGTGGTTTATATATAGAATAATGGATACCTGGGAGTGAGTTACAGACTGGAATCTAATCGAGAGGTTCAGGGTGGTTTATATATAGAGTAATGGATACCCGGGAATGAGATACAGACCGGAATCTAATCAAGGGGTTGGGTGGTTTATATATAGAGTAATGGATACCCGGGAGTGAGTTACAGACTGGAATCTAATCAAGGGGTTCAGGGTGGTTTATATATAGAATAATGGATACCCGGGAGTGAGTTACAGACTGGAATCTAATTGAGGGTTCAGGGTGGTTTATATATAGAGTAATGGATACCTGGGAATGAGATACAGACTGGAATCTAATCAAAGGGTTTGGGTGGTTTAAAAATAGAGTGATGGATACCCGGGAGTGAGTTACAGACTGGAATCTAATCAAGGGGTTCAGCGTGGTTAATATATAGAATAATGGATATCCGGGAGTGAGATACAGACTGGAATCTAATCGAGGGGTTCGGTGGTTTATATATAGAATAACGGATACCCTGGAGTGAGTTACAGACTGGAATCTACTCGAGGGGTTCAGGTGGTTTATATATAGAATAATGGATACCCGGGAGTGAGTTACAGACTGGAATCTAATCGAGAGGTTCAGGGTGGTTTATATATAGAATAATGGATACTGGGAGTGAGATACTGACTGGAATCTAATCGAGGGGTTTGGGTGGTTTATATATAGAATAATGGATACCTGGGAGTGAGTTACAGACTGGAATCTAATCGAGAGGTTCAGGGTGGTTTATATATAGAGTAATGGATACCCGGGAATGAGATACAGACCGGAATCTAATCAAGGGGTTGGGTGGTTTATATATAGAGTAATGGATACCCGGGAGTGAGTTACAGACTGGAATCTAATCAAGGGGTTCAGGGTGGTTTATATATAGAATAATGGATACCCGGGAGTGAGTTACAGACTGGAATCTAATCAAGGGGTTCAGGGTGGTTTATATATAGAATAATGGATACCCGGGAGTGAGTTACAGACTGGAATCTAATTGAGGGGTTCAGGGTGGTTTATATATAGAGTAATGGATACCTGGGAATGAGATACAGACTGGAATCTAATCAAGGGGTTTGGGTGGTTTATATATAGAGTAATGGATACCCGGGAGTGAGTTACAGACTGGAATCTAATCAAGGGGTTCAGCGTGGTTTATATATAAAATAAGGGATATCCGGGAGTGAGATACAGACTAGAATCTAATTGAGGGGTTCAGGGTGGTTTATATATAGAATAATGGATACTCGGGAGTGAGTTACAGACTGGAATCTAATTGAGGGGTTCAGGGTGGTTTATATATAGAGTAATGGATACCTGGGAATGAGATACAGACTGGAATCTAATCAAGGGGTTTGGGTGGTTTATATATAGAGTAATGGATACCCGGGAGTGAGTTACAGACTGGAATCTAATCAAGGGGTTCAGCGTGGTTTATATATAGAATAAGGGATATCCGGGAGTGAGATACAGACTGGAATCTAATCGAGGGGTTCAGGCGGTTTATATATAGAATAAGGGATATCCGGGAGTGAGTGACAGACTGGAATCTAATCGAGGGGTTCAGGCGGTTTATATATAGAATAAGGGATATCCGGGAGTGAGATACAGACTGGAATCTAATCGAGGGGTTCAGGGTGGTTTATATATAAAATAAGGGATATCCGGGAGTGAGATACAGATAAATCAAATTGTGGGTTCGGGTTGTTTATATCTAGACTAATGGATAAGCAGGAGTGAGTTACAGACTGGAATCTAATCGAATGGAGTGGATGATTTATATATAGAATAATGGATATTCGGTAGTGAGTTGCCGACTGAAATCTAAACGAGGGCATCAGAGTGGTTTGTATATATAGAATAATGGATATCCAGGAGTGAGTTACAGACTGGAATCTAATCGAGGGGTTTGGGTGGTTTATATATAGAATAATGGATACCCGGGAGTGAGTTACAGACTGGAATCTAATCGAGGGGTTCAGGGTGGTTTATATATAGAATAATGGATACCCGGGAGTGAGTTACAGACTGGAATCTAATCGAGGGGTTCAGGGTGGTTTATATATAGAATAATGGATATCCAGGAGTGAGTTACAGACTGGAATCTAATCGAGGGGTTTGGGTGGTTTATATATAGAATAATGGATACCCGGGAGTGAGTTACAGACTGGAATCTAATCGAGGGGTTCAGGGTGGTTTATATATAGAATAATGGATATCCGGGAGTGAGATACAGACTGGAATCTAATCGAGGGGTTCAGGTGGTTTATATATAGAATAATGGATATCTGAGAATGAGATACAGACTGGAATCTAATCGAGGGGTTCAGGCGGTTTATATATAGAATAAGGGATATCCGGGAGTGAGATACAGACTGGAATCTAATCGAGGGGTTCAGGCGGTTTATATATAGAATAAGGGATATCCGGGAGTGAGATACAGATAAATCAAATTGTGGGTTCGGGTTGTTTATATCTAGACTAATGGATAAGCAGGAGTGAGTTACAGACTGGAATCTAATCGAATGGAGTGGATGATTTATATATAGAATAATGGATATTCGGTAGTGAGTTGCCGACTGAAATCTAAACGAGGGCATCAGAGTGGTTTGTATATATAGAATAATGGATATCCAGGAGTGAGTTACAGATTGGAATCTAATCGAGGGGTTCAGGGTGGTTTTTATGTAGAATAACATACCCGGGAGTGAGTTACACACTGGAATCTAATCGAGGGGCTCACAGGGTTTATATATGGAATAATGGATACCCGGGAGTGAGTTACAGACTGGAATATAACCGAGACGTTCGGGTGGTTTATATATAGAATATTGGATACTCGGTAGTGAGTTGCAGACTGGAATCTAATCGAGGAGTTCAGGGTGGTTTATATATAGAATAATTGATACCCGGGAGTGAGTTACAGATTGGAATCTAATCAAGGGGTTCAGGGTGGTTTATATATAGAATAATGGATACTCGGGAGTGAGTTACAGACTGGAATCTAATCGAGGGGTTCAGGGTGGTTTATATATAGAATAATGGATACCCGGGAGTGAGTTACAGACTGGAATCTAATCGAGGTGTTCAGGGTGGTTTATATATAGAATAATGGATACTCGGGAGTGAGTTACAGACTGGAATCTATTCGAAGGGTTCGGGTTTTTAAAAAAAATATTTTTATTCTCCTTTTTCACATTTTCTCCCGCATTTACTCCCATCAACAATAATCCCGTACCAGCCTTCCCGAACAGGCGCCGGAATGTGGCGACTAGGACTTTTCACAGTAACTTCATTTGAGCCTACTTGTGACAATAAGCGATTTTCATTTTTCATTCATTTTCATTTCATCAGCAAGATATGTCAATCCCCATAATAACAACGATCCCATCCGCCCACCAACCCCCAAACCTCAGCCCGCATGTTTACATAAACAAATGACAAAAAGGAATCAGGGATTACCCAGATTCACCCATAATCTACACAGCCTACCACCCACCCCCCAACTAATGTTCAATGTTATCCAGTTCTTGAAAGTGCATAATAAATAGTGCCCATGACTTGTAGAACCCCTCTGAGCTTCCCCTCAGTTCGAACTTAACATTCTCAAGGGTCAAGTATTCCAACAGGTCCCCCCGCCACGCCAGGGCACTGGGTGGAGAGGCTGCTCTCCATCCCAGCAGGATCCGCCTTCGGGCGATCAACGAGGCGAAGGCAATGAAACCTGCCTCCGCACCCGTTTCCAACTCTGGCTGGTCCGACACCCCGAATATGGCCTCCTGGGGACCCGGGTCCAATTTCACACGCACCATCTTGGAAATTACCCTAAACACCTCCTTCCAGTACTCCCCTCGCTTTGGACAGGACCAAAACATATGAACGTGATTAGCAGCCCCCCCCCCCCCCCCCCCCCACCCCCCTGCAACACTCACTTCATCCTCTACTTCAAAAAATTGGCTCATCCTCGCTCTCGTGAACTGTGCTCTGTATACCACCTTCAGCTGTATCAGTCCCAACCTCGCACATGAGGTGGGGGCATTCACTCTCTGGAGCACCTCACACCAGACTCCCTCCTCTGCAACCTCTCCCAGCTCTTTCTCCCACTTTGCTTTGATCCCTTCCAGTGGTGCCTTATCCTCTTCCAAAATAGCTTCGTACACCTCCAGTCCCCTTGTCGTCAACACCTCCTCCAGCAATGTATAGGCCGGTTCCTCTGGGAAGCTCTGTATCTCCTTCCTGGCAAAATCCCGAACCTGCATGTACCTAAACACTTCTCCCTGCTCAAGCCCATACTTCGCTTCCAGCTCCCTCAATCCTGCAAACCGACCCCGAAGAAACAAATCTTTTAGCGTCTTAATCCTTCCCGAAAACTTCCATCCCACCTCCCTGGCTCAAATCTGTGGTTCCCCCGAATCGGCATTTCCCTTGACCCTAAACCCAACCCGAAGTGTTGGCGAAACTACCTCCAGATTTTCAATGAAGCTATTATTACCGGACTCCTTGAATATTTCCCCGGAGCTATCGGGAGCGGCGCTGTTGCTAGTGCCTTCAGCCCCGACACCCTGCACAAACTCTCCTCCATTCTGACCCACTGAGAATCAACCCCTCTGACCCAGCTCCGCACCTTCTCCACATTCGCCGCCCAGTAGTAGTACCAACAGGTTCGGGAGACCCAAACCCCCTGCCTGCCTTCCCCTCTGTAGCAGCACCTTTCTCACTCTGGCCACCTTCCCTCCCCATATGAATGAGGTAATCCTTCCCTCAATCTCCCTGAAATAAGACTGGCAGGAAAATTGGTAGGCATTGAAAAATAAACAGGAATCGCGGCAACACATTCATTTTAACCGCCTGTACCCGACCCACCAGTGTCAGAGGAAGGCCGTCCCACCTTGCCAGATCGGCTTTCACTCTCCCCACCAAACTAGTGATGTACCTACGAAGCCTCCCCACTCCCGGGCAACCTGCACCCCTAGATACCTAAAGTGAGTCCCTGCCCTACGGAATGGCAGCCCTCCCTCCCTTGCCCCCACTCCCGGCCGAGACACCACAAAATACTCACTCTTGTCCAGGTTCAGCTTGTACCCCAAGAAAGACCCAAATACCCGCAGTAGCTCCAATATTCCTCCTATCGACGCACTCGGTTCCGACACATGCAGCAGCAAGTCGTCAGCATATAAGGACACCCTATGTTCTATCCCCCCTCCCCCCGCACTAGTCCTTTCCATGCTCCCGAACTTCTCAATGCGATGGCCAACGGCTCAATCGCAAGTGCAAACAGCAGGGGGGACATGGGACATCCCTGTCTCGTCCCACGGTGGAGAGAAAAGTATCTCAAAATGATATTGTTTGTGCGGACACTCGCCTTCGGCTCCTTGTATAATAGCTTTACCCAGTTCACAAACCTTGCTCCAATCCCAAATCGCCCCAGCACTGCCATCAGGTACCCCCATTCTACCCGATCAAATGCCTTCTCGGCGTCCAATGCCACAACTACCTCTGTTTCCTTCCCTTCCGCCGGTGCCATAAAGACGTTCAAAACCCTCCTAATGTTCGAAAACAGCTGCCTCCCTTTCACAAACCCCGTCTGATCCACCCCTATCACCTTCGGGAGGCACTCCTCCAGCCTACCCGCCAGTACCTTCGCCAACACTTTTGCGTCCACGTTCAGAAGTGATATGGGCCGATACGACCCACACTCCGTCGGATCCTTATCTTTTTTTAGCAACAGTGAAATCGATGCCTGCTCCAAGGTTTGCAGCAACACCCCCTTCCCTATCCCCTCCTCAAACATCCCCACCATCAGGGGTGCCAACCTATCCTGAAATTTTTTATAATATTCCGCCGGAAACCCATCCGGCCCTACCACCTTCCCCGACTGCATCCTCCCAATCGCATCCTTTATCTCCTGCTCCACTATTGCTCCTTCTAATGTAGCCCTGTCCCCCTCCCCTAGCCTCGGGTACTCCAACCCATCTAGAAATTCCTGCATCTCACGGTCTCCCCCGGGTGGCTCTGACTTGTACAACCTCTCATAAAACTCAAAAACCTTGTTAATCAGCACTGGAGCCACCACCAACTTCCCTGCCCTATCCTTCACCTGAAGAATTTCCCTTGCCGCTGCCTCCCTCTGGAGCTGACCTGCTAACATACGCCATGTATCTCCATGTTCATAAACTGCACCCCTTGCTCGTCTCAGTTAGCCCACCACCTTCCTGGTGGACAGTCGGTCGAAACTCGCCTGTAGTTCCTTCCTCTTTTCCAGCTTCGCCGGGTCCCCATCCTCTGCATACCTCCTATCTACCTCCAATATCTCATCTATTACCCTCTGCCGCTCCAACCTCTCTCTTTGTCCACCCTGGCCTTAAACAAAATCACCTCACCCCTCACCACCACCTTTAGAGCCTCCCAGACGACTGCCTTTGACACCTCACCCGTACAATTGAAACCTACATATTCCTTAATTACCTTTTCAATTTTCTCACAGAACACTTGGTTCCCCAAAAGCCCCACATCCAGTTTCCACCCCGGTCTCTGTGCTGCCCCCTTCTCCAGCACCATATCCACCCAATGTGGAGCGTGATCTGACACTGCAATTGCAGAGTATTCCGACCCCTTGACTCCAGCCAGCAAAGCCTTCCCCACCACAAAAAAGTCGACCCGCGAGTATACCTTATGGACCGCTGAGAAAAACGAGTACTCCCGTTCCCTTGGGTGCAGGAACCTCCAAGGGTCCACCCCTCCCATTTCCACCATTAGCCCAGCCAGCGCCTTCGCCCCCCCTGATGGGATCAGCGAGCGCGGCCGTGATCTGTCGAACCTTGGCTCCTGCACCAAGTTCCAGTCCCCCCCCCACAATCAGCTCATGCATGTCCAAGTCGGGAATAGCCCCAAACACCTTCCTCGCGAATCCCACAACGTTCCAATTGGGACCGTATACATTTAACAGCGCCACTAATCTCCCCTCCAGCGCCCCTGCCACAATCACATATCTACCCCCCTGATCTGCCACCACCTTCTCCATCTGGAAGCGTACCCTTTTGCTGACCAACACCGCTACCCCTCGAGCCCTTCCATCAAATCCGGAGTGAAACACTTGGCTAACCCAGCACTTTTTAAGTCTCACCTGGTCCTTCACCCTCAAGTGAGTCTCCTGCAGCATTGCTACATTGGCTTTCAAACTTTTAAGATGTGCAAGCACCCTTGACCTCTTGACCGGACCTCCTAACCCTCTCACGTTCCATGTGGCTATCCTTACTGGGGGTCTCTCACCACCACCCCCCCACCCCCACCTTTCTTATCCACCATCACCATACCACCGGGCCCTGCCCCATAAGCCTGACCCGCCCCTGTCCATTATTAACATCAAACCCCTTCACCCCCTCCCAAGAGCCTCCTCTACAAAAACATCCCCCACCATCCATCCCTCCACCCCCTCTTGCTCGCCACGTAGGCCCATTGAAGCCTGCTTCCAGGCTCCAACGTCCGCAGTCCTCCTCTCACCTCACCCCCGTTCACTAACTGACTTTAGTTAGCTAGCGCGGGTGGCTCCCCCCGCCAAGACCTCTCGCCCCCTTCCACCCAGTCCCAGAGAAAGAAACACCAAAACAAACCCAACAATCCAACCCCTACAATTCACTAACATAACATTTAACCGTCGCAACACAGAATGCCATTAACTTGAACTCTGTAACAATGCAAAGAGAAGTAAATTTCAGTAAAAAGAAAGTTGTAACATTTGTACATTTTCCAGCCGCTCAAACACAGTCCACAGTCTCTCTTCCAGTTCCGCTCTTCACGTCTGTCCCAAGCCTTCTGCCCTCATGAACGCCTCAGCCGCCTCCACTGTCTCAAAATAAAAGTCTTTGGCGTTATATGTTACTCTCAACTTCACCGGGTACACCACACCAAATCGCACCCCCTTGTACAAATCCGCCTTCACTCGCCCAAACGCCGCTCATCATTTTGCCAACTCCACCGTCAAGTCCTGGTAGATCCGAACCGCAGTACCATCCCACAGCACCTCACGCTCCTGCTTCGCCCAGCTTAATACCTTCTCCTTCATGCAAATTACTGCCCTTGGCGGCTCGTTCACTTTGGGCTTCGGCCTTAATGACCGATGAGCTCGGTCTAGCTCGTACAGGGTGGGGCTCTCGCCCTCCCCCATCAGCTCCGCCAACTTCTCAGCAAAGTATTGCATTGGCCTTGGGCCCTCTGTCCCTTCGGGCAAGCCCACAATTCTCAGATTGTGCCGCCTTGAGCGGTTTTCCAAGTCTTCCAGCTTTGCTCGGAGTCCTCTGTTAACCTCCACCACCCTCCGCAGCTCGTCCCCCATCGAGGTGACCTGGTCGCTGTGTCGTGTCACGGCCTCCTCCACCTCCTTCACCTTCTCGCCCTGCTCTCTCACCTCGGCCGATGCCTTTGCCACCTCCACCCTCATCGGGCCGATTGCCTCCTCCACCACTGACCTCAACACGACCGCCATCTCTTTCCTCAAGGCCTCCATGTGCCTCACAAACTGTTTTTCCAGCTCCACCGCCATCACCTCGGTCATCTTCTCCACCGTACGTAGTGCGGCCCCGCCTTGCAGTTCGGCTTCCGCCATCCTGTCAACACTTTTGCTCGTCTTCTCCTTCGGCGGCGAACCCGCGTTTCCTCCTTTCTTCGACGCTGCTCTTCGCATCCTTTAGCGGCTTATTGTTTTTTTATCTTATTTCTTTTCTCCTCTCTCCCCCTTCACCTCCTGTCCTTCATCAATCTGACTTATTCTTTTTTTGAAAAAAAAAGGGGGAGAGAAAAAAACAACTTTCACCAAACTTCCTTACACCTTCTTTCTTTCTCCTCTGCATTCACCCAGAGCTCCCCTGGGACCAGGCTTCAGCCTTCTTTCTTCCTCCTAGGTGGGAGCCATCCGACGTGGAGCACCCTCCCTACATGGTGCCCTGGCCTCGGGCCTGCCGCCTCGGCCTCCTCGTAGCTCCGCCCCCGCTACTCTGACCTGCCGCGCCGGGCCCAGCGCCTCAGCCCCCGCCGCCCGACACCCGCGCGGGGTTCTTCGCTGGTTTTTAAACCGGCCCCGCTGGCTGCTCGTGACGGCCCCAAAGGCCGACGATAGTCGGGGAGTGCGGGAGGACTCGGGGATTTCCCCGAAATCGCCGCGAATCGCGGCCACCGGCGGGAGCTCTTGTTGTGGCCGCCCTGCTCGCCCACGCCACCGGAAGTCCGGGGTTCGGGTGGTTTATATATAGAATAATGGATACCCGGGAGTGAGTTACCGACTGGAATATAATCGAGGGGTTCAGGGTGGTTTATATATAGAATAATGGAACCCGGGAGTGAGTTACAGACTGGAATCTAATCGAGGGGTTCAGGGTGGTTTATAAATAGAATAATGGATACCCGGGAGTGAGTTACAGACTGGAATCTAATCGAGGGGTTCAGGGTGGTGTTGTTAATTTTCTCCTTAGTTCAATTGCTCTGTTTTATTACCTTTGCTCTCGAGTCGCCAGGTATCTTTATGATACCGCCACGAGGTTCAAGTCTGAGTAATGATCAATAATCCAATACACCGCTTAGTAAGATTTAAATCAAAGCACATTTATTATACACAGTAATCGCTACTCATGCACAAATTCTACGTCTAAGCTACTTCTACAACTAACAGGCCGATACTTAACTTCGGACTGGCCCACCAGGTCAGGGAAACAAATGGCCTTTCGTTTGGGTTCTGAGCCTGCGGGATTCGAAGTTGGTACGGCTTGGTAGCTAGGAGCGCCTATCTCGTAGCGAGCGTTGAATTAAGACTTATGATTTCGATCTTCACTGCTCCGGTCACGGTCAATGTTGGTTCGTTGTTGCTGGGTGACCTGGGCAGGAAGAAGAGAGCGGTGAAGAGAGCGACGAGGTGAAGAAGAAGAGAGCGATTTGAACTTGGGGCTCAATTCTTATAGTCCCCAGGGGCTTCCCGCCTTTCGGGGCGGACCCTGTACCTGGTCCCAAGTGATTGGACTTTGTCCCAATCGCTTGGTTCAATTTTCTCCAATGCTGGAGCGGTTCCCTGATCGATGGGCGGTCTTGAGGTGCTCGTTCACCTCCTTTTGTGTAGGCTCCTGCTGGCGCCGAAGAGTCTGGTTTTGCTTTATGTGTCTAAATGTTGCTTATTGTTCCTGGGGATTGCTCATTAGTATGCAGATGGCTGGTGTTTTGTTATGCTGATGGTTGCTGGTATCGATATTGTCTGGCCTTTCCAGAGGTAAATACACAGCCAACCTGCAGCTGCTGGTTTGTCTTGTTGGCTGACTTTCCCATCAGCCTTTGCCGTTCGCCATTTTGAATCCGGAGTTAGCCATTTTAAGTGGCTACAATCCCTCCTTGTGATCCGAACGCGAAGCGTGAAGGATCACATAACTATGTTGCTTTCCATTCCCTGACCTGGGGGGGGGGCACTTCCTTCATAGCCTCTGCACTGACCATAACTGTGCAAAAAAGATTTTTAACTGACAATTCTTTTTTTTTTTAAATATATTTTATTCGAGTTTTTTGGCCAAACATAACAATACGTAGTGTTTCTTTTACACAACAATAAAGCAATATAAATAGCCGTGGCCAGTTTTAAACAAATAAATAAATAATATATAAAAACAAAAACAAAAGAAAAACAAAACTAAATGGCAACTGCCTTGTCCAAAATAAATACGCTCCAAAATTACAATCCAACAGTCCAATATACAATTACATATACCAAATACCTATACATGTACAATAACATCCCTGAGAGTCCGTCCGATTCCTCCCCCCCCCCCCCCCTCCCCCCTGGGTTGCTGCTATCTACTTCTTTTCCATTCCCTCTATCTTTCTGTGAGGTAGTCGACGAACGGTTGCCACCGCCTGGTGAACCCCTGAGCCGAACCCCTTAACACAAACTTAATCCGTTCTAACTTTATGAACCCTGCCATATCGTTTATCCAGGTCTCCACCCCCGGGGGCTTAGCTTCCTTCCACATTAACAATATCCTGCGCCGGGCTACAAGGGACGCAAAGGCCAACACGTCAGCCTCTCTCGCCTCCTGCACTCCCAGCTCTTCTGCAACCCCAAATATAGCCAACCCCCAGCTTGGTTCGACCCGGACCCCCACCACCTTCGAAAGCACCTTTGCCACCCCCACCCAGAACCCCTGTAGTACCGGGCATGACCAAAACATGTGGGTGTGATTCGCTGGGCCTCTCGAGCATCTCGCACACCTATCCTCTACCCCCAAACAATTTACTAAGCCGTGCTCCAGTCATATGCGCCCTGTGTAGCACCTTAAATTGTATCAGGCTTAGCCTGGCACATGAGGACGATGAGTTTACCCTATGTAGGGCATCCGCCCACAGCGCCTCCTCAATCTCCTCCCCCAGTTCTTCTTCCCATTTTCCAGCTCTTTGCCATGCTCCAAATCCCCCATCCATTCTCCCCAGAATGAACCTATGATTGTTTCTTATCGGGGACCGCACCGAAGCTCCCATCCCTCCCCTATGCCGTCTCCACTGCCCCCAAATTCTCAATGTAGCCACCACCACCGGGCTTGTGGTGTATTTCTTTGGTGAGAACGGCAACGGCGCCGTCACCATTGCTTGCAGGCTAGTCCCCTTGCAGGACGCCCTCTCCATTCTCTTCCACTCCGCTCCCTCCCCTTCTCCCATCCACTTACACACCATTGAAACATTGGCGGCCCAGTAGTACTCACTTAGGCTCGGTAGTGCCAGCCCCCCCCCCCCCCCCCCCCCCCCCGTCCCTACTGCGCTGCAAGAATCCCTACCTCACTCTCGGGGTCTTCCCAGCCCACACAAAACTCATAATGCTCTTCTCAATTCTTTTGAAAAAAGCCTTCGTGATCACCACCGGGAGGCACTGAAACACAAAAAGGAATCTCGGGAGGACCACCATTTTAACCGCCTGCACCCTACCTGCCAATGACAAGGACACCATGTCCCATCTCTTGAAATCCTCCTCCATCTGTTCCACCAACCGTGTTAAATTGAGCCTATGTAATGTACCCCAATTCTTGGCTATCTGGATCCCCAGGTACCGGAAGTCCCTTGTTACCATCCTCAATGGTAAATCCTCTATCTCTCTGCTCTGCTCCCCCGGGTGCACCACAAATAACTCACTTTTCCCCATGTTCAGTTTATACCCTGAAAAATCTCCAAACTCCCCAAGTATCCGCATTATCCCTGGCATTCCCTCCGCCGGGTCCGCCACATATAGCAACAAATCGTCCGCATATAGAGATACCCGGTGTTCTTCTCCCCCCCTAAGTACTCCCCTCCACTTCCTGGAACCCCTCAGTGCCATGGCCAGGGGTTCAATCGCCAGTGCAAACAATAACGGGGACAGAGGACATCCCTGCCTCGTCCCTCTATGGAGCCGAGAATAGTCAGACCCCCGTCCATTCGTGACCACGCTCGCCATCGGGGCCCTATACAGCAACTGTACCCACCTGATACACCCGTCCCCAAAGCCAAATCTCCTCAACACCTCCCACAAATAATCCCACTCCACTCTATCAAATGCTTTCTCGGCATCCATCGCCACCACTATCTCCGCTTCCCCCTCTGGTGGGGGCATCATCATTACCCCTAGCAGCCTCCGTATATTTGTATTTAGCTGTCTCCCCTTCACAAACCCAGTTTGGTCCTCATGGACCACCCCCGGGACACAATCCTCTATCCTCATTGCCATTACCTTGGCCAGGATCTTAGCATCCACATTCAGGAGGGAAATGGGCCTGTACGACCCGCATTGCAGCAGGTCTTTTTCCTTCTTTAGGAGGAGCGATATCGTTGCCTCTGAGATAGTCGGGGGCAGCAGCCCCCTTTCCCTCGCCTCATTAAAGGTTCTCATCAGTAGCGGGGCCAGCAAGTCCAAATATTTCTTATAGAATTCAACTGGGAATCCGTCTGGTCCCGGGGTTTTCCCCGCCTGCATGCTTCCAATCCCTTTCACTACTTCCTCCGTCTCAATCTGTGCTCCCAGCCCCACTCTCTCCTGCTCCTCCACCTTAGGGAATTCCAGCTGATCCAGAAAGCACATCATTCTCTCCTTCCCGTCCGGGGGCTGCGCTTCATATAATCTTTCATAAAATGCCTTGAACACTCCATTCACTCTCTCCGCTCCCCGCTCCATCTCTCCCACCTCATCTCTCACCCCCCCTATCTCCCTCGCTGCTCCCCTTTTCCTCAGTTGGTGGGCCAACAACCTACTCGCCTTCTCCCCATATTCGTAATGTACACCCTGTGCCTTCCTCCATTGTGCCTCTGCCTTACCCATAGTCAACAAGTCAAACTCTATATGTAGCCTTTGCCTTTCCCTATATAATCCCTCCTCCGGTGCCTCCGCGTATTGTCTGTCCACCCTCAGAAGTTCTTTCAACAACCGCTCCCTTTCCCTACCCTCCTGCTTTCCTTTATGTGCCCTAATAGATATCAGCTCCCCTCTAACCACTGCCTTCAGTGCCTCCCAGACCACTCCCACCTGTACCTCCCCATTATCATTGAGTTCCAAGTACCTTTCAATACACCCCATCACCCTTAAACACACCCCCTCATCTGCCAATAATCCCAAGTCCATTCTCCAGGGTGGACGCTGTTGTTTTTCTTCCCCTATCTCCAGGTCCACCCAGTGTGGAGCATGATCTGAGATGGCTATAGCCGTGTACTCCGTCCCCGTCACCTTTGGGATCAGTGCCCTTCCCAAAACAAAAAAATCTATTCGTGAAAATACTTTATGTACATAGGAGAAAAATGAAAACTCCTTGCTCCTAGGTCTACTAAATCTCCAGGGATCTACTCCTCCCATCTGTACCATAAAATCCTTAAGCACCCTAGCTGCAGCCGGCCTCCTTCCGGTCCTGGACCTCGATCTGTCCAGCCCTGGGTCCAGCACCGTATTAAAGTCTCCACCCATTACCAACTTTCCCGCCTCTAGGTCCGGGATGCGTCCTAACATACGCCTCATAAAATTGGCATCATCCCAGTTCGGGGCATACACGTTCACTAATACCACCGCCTCCCCTTGCAGTTTGCCACTCACCATCACGTATCTGCCCCCACTATCCGCCACTATAGTCTTTGCCTCAAACATTACCCGCTTCCCCACTAGTACGGCCACCCCCTGTTTTTTGCATCTAGCCCCGAATGAAACACCTGCCCCACCCATCCTTTGCGAAGTCTAACCTGGTCTATCAGCTTCAGATGCGTCTCCTGAAGCATAACCACATCTGCCTTAAGTTTCTTTAGGTGTGCGAGTACCCGTGCCCTCTTAATCGGCCCGGTCAGCCCTCTCACATTCCACATGATCAACTGGGTTGGGGGGCTCTTTACCCCCCCCCCCCTTGTCGACTAGCCATTTCCTTTTTCAATCCAGCTCCTCACCCGGTTCCCACGTAGCTGTATCCCCCCCAGGCGGTGCCCCCCCCGCCCCAACCCCCCCCTCCCATACCAGCTCCCCCTTCTCCCCAGCAGCAGCAACCCAGTTAACCCCCCCCCGCCCCGCTAGATCCCAAGCTAGCGTAATTGCACCCCCCATGTTGCTCCCAGAAGTCAGCAAACTCTGGCCGACCTCGGCTCCCCCCCCCCCCCCCCCCCCCCCCGTGACCTCGGCTAACACTGTGCGAGGCCCCCTCCTTCCTGCTTCCGTGTTCCCGCCATGATTACCATAGCGCGGGAACAAAGCCCGCGCTTCCCTTTTGGCCCCGCCCCCAATGGCCGGCGCCCTCAGCTCCTCATCCTCCCTCACCCCCTCCCCCACGACATGGGGAAGAGAGAGAAGTTACAGGGTCGCAGGTTTAACAATCTGGGAAGTCTTCTCCTCCCCCTTTTCCCCCCTTCATCCCACAAATTCACCCCCCCCCCCATTTGTCCCAAACGTTCTTTTTCTTCTGGCCCACTCACTCCAGCTTCTCCTCGACAATAAATGTCCACGCTTCGTCTGCCGTTTCGAAGTAGTGGTGTTTCCCTAGATGTGTGACCCACAGTCTTGCCGGCTGCAACATTCCGAATTTGACCTTCCTTTTATGCAACACCGCCTTGGCCCGATTAAAGCTCGCCCTCCTTCTCGCCACCTCCGCACTCCAATCTTGATACACGCGGATCACCGCATTCTCCCACCTACTGCTCCGAGTTTTCTTGGCCCATCTGAGGACCATCTCTCTGTCCTTATATCGGAGAAATCTCACAACTATTGCTCGAGGAATTTCTCCAGCCCTCGGTCTTCGCGCCACAACTCGATAGGCTCCCTCCACCTCCAGCGGACCCGTCGGGGCCTCCGATCCCATTAACGAATGCAGCATCGTGCTCACATATGCCCCGACGTCCGCCCCCTCTGCACCTTCGGGAAGACCAAGAATCCTTAAGTTCTTCCTCCTCGTATTGTTCTCCAGCACCTCCAGCCTTTCCACACATCATCTTTTGTGTTGTGCCTCGTGGATCTCCGTTTTCACCACCAGGCCCTGTATGTCGTCCTCATTCTCAGCAGCCTTTGCCTTCACGACCCGAAGCTCCTGTTCCTGGGTCTTTTGCTCCTCCTTTAGCCCCTCAATCGCTTGTAATATCGGGGCCAACAGCTCCTTCTTCATCTCCTTTTTGAGTTCATCTACGCAACGCCGCAGGAACTCTTGTTGGTCAGGGCCCCATATTAAACTGCCTCCTTCCGACGCCATCTTGCTTTGTGCCTGCCTTCCTGGCCGCTGCTCTTGAGGATCCTCCGCAATCCGGCTACTTTCCTCTCTTTTTTCCATCCGTGTCCGGGGGGATTCCCTTCTGGTTTACCGCACAGTGTTATTTGCCGTTAAAATTGCCGATGGGGCTCCTATTAAGAGCCCAAAAGTCCGTTCCACCGGGAGCTGCCGAAACGTGCGACTTAGCTGGTCATCGCCGCACCCAGAAGTCTTAACTGACAATTCTAAGGGGCGTTATGTCAAACAGGGACATGCATTACAAACCAATAAACTGGGAACCTCTAACTATTCTTAATACACTACACTCACTTAAACATTTCATCATACTACCTTCCTCAACCATACAACAAAATGATAGCAGTTTATACACAGTTTCCCTGGCTTGGCAGTCAAGCTCAGGATCGTACAATTTGCTCATGAAAAGTTCTTTACATTTCTTTATTTACAATAAAACCGCAAACGAATGCTCTTTATTATAGATTGCGGGGGTCTGGTCGTATCCGAAAATAGGGGATCTGATCCTATATACCGGGGTTCGAGTGCGGTAGGCTCTCCTTCTCCATTTCCTGAGACGCATTGTCTGCACGATGCAGCAGAGTTTCGCCAATACTAGTAAGGTTCCTATTACATATGACAGAGTACCAGGTTATAAACCTGGCACACCAAGATGGTGTGGTGTCGCTGGTGACTGGGCTCTGGGTATTTTGGGGAAGTGAAACATTAACGGCTGGGGGGCTTGAGGTCATGGGGTTTGCGTTCACTCGCAACCAAATGTTCATTATTATGAGGGTGATCCATGTGGAGGGAGTCCTCATGGCTCTTCTCTTTTCTTTCTTCTCTCCTGGAGCTTCTGGGGTTCTGTGGAAACAAGCATAGTGTCTGTAACTATCTTTGTTTAACATCTCGTACGATAGTCTGTCTGTCCTTTAGTGCCAATTACTCCCTTTATAATTGGTCACTATGTGTGACTCCCTCTTTTTTTTTTCTTCCCCAAAACCGAATTTTAGGACAAGACACACTTTCAAATAATGAACCAGTGCGAACCGTCTCGCAGACTGTGCAATTTACCATCCAAATGTTTCAGGATGTAAATAGCATGTGGTTGGCAACCTAAGGGTTACCTGAAAGAAAACAAAACTTTTTGAACTAAAATTTCCAAAATGAGGTGCGTATGGGCCACGACGGGTAAGAGTTGGATGGAGTCCCTGGGTAGGACGGCTACCAATGCCATGTCTTTCCTACCCGAGCGTAGTTGACCAGAGGGGGGGTTCCCAGGCAGGGCGAGTCCCAAGCCGTTTCTCCATTGCCTTAGCAACTGACAAGAACGGGCAAGAAATGTAGTCATCGTGGTGGGGCTGCCGTAGTTGTTCTACCTTCGAACCAGAAGGGCAGTTATGAACGGGCATCTGGTACCTTAACAAGTCTCCGCAGACAAGCTAGTTCCGTTGAATTAGTGTCTGGCAATAGTGAGTCTCTGTAGGCAAGTCCTCAGAGGTTTCGGCCGAAAAGGCGTGGGGCCGTGAAAATTTTTTTTCCTGTCGGACATACAACATTTAACAAACTTACAAACAACATCAAACATGCTGCAGGTTCCATCAGAAAGGACACCACTTCTCCCAAGCGGTTCCTTTAAAACATCATCTGGACACCTCAGTTCTCGGTTGCGAACAGGGTCGCAAAGGTGTTCTCAGTTTGGGAGACAGACTCAAGGTCGTCCTCTTCTCCCGGGTGCCAAACTCTGGAGGATTAGGGCTGAGAGGGCTGCGTGGTGTGAGGTGGGATCGCTCTCGTCGTTCCGGACGAGTCGGAACGAGTTATCTCGGTGCCAATAGTTGGTGTCTAGTTGTGTGGGGACAGAATCGGGGTCGTCAGTATAGTTCGTTGGTCGGTGGTGGCGTTTGTTGAGGAAAGTGATCATGAAGGGATCACTCTGATCGTAGTCGGAATCGCTGGGTGTGGGGCCTGTTGCCTGGGATAGTAGGGAGGCGTGCTGTGGCTATCGTCCGAGTCACAGTCGCTGTCTCTGCTGCTGCAGATCTCCGGGTAAGCGTTCTCCAAGGCGGCCTTCAGGACCCGCGACAACGCAGAATCGGCGAGCAGAAGCTTATAGCCAAGTTCCGCACACATGAGTGCGGCCTCAACCGGGACCTGGGATTCATGTCGCATTACATTCAGCCCCCACCATCTGGCCTGCGAAATCCTACCAACTGTCCTGGCTTGACACAATTCACACCTCTTTAACCTGGGGTTACCCCATCTCTGGATCTGTAAAGATTTAATCACCTGCTAATGCTCGCATTCCTAGCATTGTCTGGCATCTTTGAATTTGTCTATATATATGTTTCTGGAACATGCCTCTTCATTCACCTGAGGAAGGAGCAGCGCTCCGAAAGCTAGTGACATCGAAACAAACCTGTTGGACTTTAATCTGGTGTTGTAAAACTTCTTACTCTGCTGCTGCAGTCTGTGGGCGTTCCGGGGCGGAGTGCATATTTCGGGGGTGGAGTCGAGGTTGAGTCCGTGGCTGGGCTGGACGTGTTGGGGGAGGGTAGGGTTACGTTGGCTGTGGGCGGGGCGTGGTGTGCTGCGTCGAGCATGATGTGGTGTGCGTGGTTAGACTGTGTTCCATATGCCTTCAGCTGGTTGATATGGAGCCACGCAGTCTTACCGTTGGGATACTGTATTTTATACACGGAAGGGCTTACTTTGTCCGCAATGGAGTACGGACCCGAGTATTTTGGTGACAGGAATGTGCTGGGGTTATATACGGAGAGCATGACTTGCTGTCCTATACTGTACTCAGTCGCATGCACTGTCTTGTCGAAACAAGCCTTTCTCTGTTTCTTTCTGGTGCCCAATTTTACTGCGACTGCTAGCTGAGCCGTTTTAACATGTTCAACTAATTGCTCTACTGCTTTCTCGTGTGTGAGGGCCGTCACCTCGAGCCTGGTCAAGCCTAAACCTAATAAATATTCTGTGCCTTTCATGGGGCGTCCGGTCATGAGTGTGTGGGGTGTAACCTGTGGAAGTAGAAATTGTATTGCGCAAAAACATCAGCGCAAAAGGGAGGACTGAGTCCCAAGTGGTGGTGTTCTGCTGGACCATTTTTCTGAGGGTGGATTTTAGGGTCCGATTCATGCGCTCCACGATACCACTCGACTGTGGGTGGTATGCTATGTGGAATCTTTGGGTGATGCCAAATATCGTGAGGATGTTCTGCATGACACGTCCCGTAAAATGGGAGCCTTGGTCTGATTCAATGCTGCGGGGGAGTCCCCATCTTGTAAAGATGTGGTGGGTCAAAATCTTGGCTGTGGTTTTTGCAGTGTTTGTTCTGGACGGGAATGCTTCCACCCATTTTGTAAATGTGTCAATTACCACAAGTACATATTTATAGCCATCCCTGCAAGGGGGCAATGGTCCTATAAAATCAATCTGGAGGTTAGTCCAGGGGCCATTAACGGGTCGGGTGTGGCTGAGTTGAGCCTTTTTGGCATATCTGTCCGGATTATTCTGGGCACAGATAAGACAATTCTCGATGTAGTGATTTACATCATCCTTTAAATTCGGCCACCAACAAAGCTGCTTGAGATGGGCTGTAGTGGGATCGATTCCCTGATGTCCATGACCGTCATGGAACAAACAAATCAGTTGATTTCTGTCCTGTTCAGGAACCAAAAAATGGGTGTCTTTTAGCACCACACCGTCATGTGTGGTCAGTGCATTTTTGAACCTCTCATAGGGTGCTGGATATTTTCCTTTTGCAATCTCCCTGAGATTGCTGTCCTGCTTCTGGGCCTCTACGAGATCCTCGATCTTTGTCTGTGAGATCTGAACTGCGCTCACTGGTGCGCTTTCGGGGGGTGTCCAAAAATATCCATGCCTGGAACCTGCTTTAGCCAGTGGGTCGGCTTTCACATTTCCAGGGGGAGGGGGGGGGGGGGGGGAGCGATGGTGGCTGCGGACTTTGATGATCCCATAAGTCCTGTTCTGTGCTCTCTCTAAAGCATGACGGAGCAATGGGGCTGAGCCGAGGGGTTTTCCGTCTGCGGAAACAAATCCTCTTGCTTTTCACAGGGGCAGAAATTCCGTGAGGCTGTTACAGACATAGAGGCTGTCCGAGTACATGTCTGCTGGGCTGGGGAAGGAATCTGGGTGATCTACTATATACGCGATGGCCGCGAATTCTGCTGCCTGCGCGCCTAAGTGGCCTGGAAGTTTCGACGATATTTCCTCAAGGGCGCGTCCTCGACATAGATACCGCAACCTGTTATGCGCTTCCCATCCAAGACTGTGGAAGATCCATCCACATAGATCTTTAAGGGCTCACACGTGTCCGTGTGCTGGGGGCTCTGGGTTGAACTACCTATCTGTCTGGGGGGTGTTTTAGCGATATAGGGGCCTGTGTTGTGGTGTGGAGAGATAATTTCGCATTCATGGGGGGTTCCAGGGTACTGTAAGTTGTCGGCTAAAAAGGTGTGCGTCTTTGTTCTTTCAACAGTGATGTCCCGTCCCTGCAAGAGAAGGGTCCATCTAGCTGCTCTAATCTGGCTTACTGTACCGTCCCTGAGTCGTCCGTCCAGTAAAAGTTGGGTGGGGCTGTGTTCTGTGAGGATTGTGATGGGGTTTAGTCTGGTAATGTACGAAAAATACTGGACTACCCAAAATACTGCGAGCAAGTGCCTCTCACAGGCTGAAAATCCCTGCTCCACAGCATCTAAAATTCTGGAGGCGTAAGCTACGGGCCTTAACTGGTCATGCCGTTCCTGGAGGAGCACGGCCGAAAGGGTGCGGTCTGTGGTCGCTACCTCTATTCATAGAATTTACAGTGCAGAAGGAGGCCATTCAGCCCATCGAATCTGCACCGGCTCTTGGAAAGAGCACCCTACCCAAGGTCAACACCTCCACCCTATCCCCATAACCCAGTAAACCCCACCCAACACTAAGGGCCATTTTGGACACTAAGGGCAATTTACCATGGCCAATCCACCTAACCTGCCATCTTTGGACTGTGGGAGGAAACAGGAGCACCCGGAGGAAACCCACGCACACACGGGGAGGATGTGCAGACTCTGCACAGACAGAGACCCAAGTCGGAATCGAACCTGGGACCCTGGCGCTGTGAAGCAATTGTGCTATCCACAATGCTACCGTGCTGCCCTCAATAGCTATGGCGTAAAGGGAAAGCGGGTCTGGAACTTGTAGTGCGGGGGCTGCTATGAGTGCCTGTTTTAAAGAGTCCATAGCATCCGTATGCTGCGGAAGCCATTCCCAGGGGGCTCCTTTCTTTAGGAGGTCTAAGAGGGGCGCTGCCTTGCTGGC
Organism: Scyliorhinus torazame; assembly: GCF_047496885.1. Taxonomy (NCBI): domain Eukaryota; kingdom Metazoa; phylum Chordata; class Chondrichthyes; order Carcharhiniformes; family Scyliorhinidae; genus Scyliorhinus; species Scyliorhinus torazame. Next base: position 25,726,263 of record NC_092712.1, read on the forward strand.
GAAACAGTCAGTGGTTTCGGCAGTAGCCATCCAGTCCCAAAAACGACCAGAGGGCTGAAACGTTCTGGGGAAGGAGCAATTTAGCGATCGAGTCTATTCTTTTGTGCTCGATCTCGCGTTTACCATGTGTGATAATTGTTCCCAAAATATATCACCTTTTCTTCCAAAATCTGGGCTTTTTTGGGGTTGACTTTACTGGGGTTGACTTGAGTGTAAGAGTTCCAGGAGTTCGGACAGAAGCTCAATGTGCTATTCCTTGGTGTCTGTCTGCAGTAGTAGGTCGTCTACGCCGCAGAAATAGCAGCGGGCGCCCCCGGTGCGACTTGGCGTTTGGACCGCGCAAGCCTGTGGGGTGTCCGGGGGGGGGGGGTGGGTTTGTCGCGACGGGTACGTACGGAGCGCAATGGGCTGCCGCGCAGTCGGGGCCGTAGGCACGGGTATTACGCGCGGCCACGTCTAGGGAGGCTGCTAGGGCCCGGGCCTCTGAGAGTCCTAGCGACTCTCTTTCTAGAAGTCTTTGGCGGATTTGGGAGGAATTCATACCTGCCACAAAAGCATCGCGCATTAACATGTCCGTGTGTTCATTTGCGTTCACCGAAGGGCAGCTGCAGGCTCGTCCCAAAATCAGCAGCGCGGCGTAGAATTCATCCATCGATTCTCCGGGACCTTGCGAGCTGGTAGCGAGCGTAGATTTGGTTAACTGGGCGGACATAGAGACTTTTCAGTGCTGCAAACGCCGTCTGGAAATCTTCCGCGTCTTCGATGAGGGAGAAAATCTCCGTGCTCACCCTCGAGTGCAGGACCTGTAGTTTTTGGTCTTCTGTGACCCGGCCCGTGGCCGTTCTGAGGTAGGCCTCGAAACAAGTCTGCCAGTGCTTGAAGGCTGCTGCCGCGTTCACTGCGTGGGGGCTGATCCTCAGGCATTCCGGAATGATCCTGAGCTCCATAGTCCTTTTTAGGCATGCTTAATAAATTGTAGCGCACAAAGACTCCGTGAGACGAATAGAGTGAAGTCGATGAGGCTTTATTAAGCGTGTCTGTTCCCCCGCAGCTCGATAGTAGAATGGCCTGCGGGGGAGGACTCCGGCTTCTTATACTCCGCCTTCAGGGCGGAGCTAGAGGTCAACGGCCAACCAGGACCCGGGATCTGTCAGCCAATGACATTAGGGCTTCCAGTCCCACATGACCCCCAATACATACTACCACAGGGTGGTTTATATATAGAGTGATGGATACCCGGGAGTGAGTTACAGACTGGAATTTAATCAAGGGGTTCAGGGTGGTTTATATATAGAGTGATGGATACCCGGGAGTGAGCTACAGACTGGAATCTAATCAGGGAGTTCGGGTGGCTTTATAGATAGAATAATGGATACCCCGGGAGTGAGTTACAGACTGGAATCTAATCGAGGGGTTCAGGGTGGTTTATATATAGAATAATGGATACCCGGGAGTGAGTTACAGACTGGAATCTAATCGAGGGGTTCAGGGTGGTTTATATATAGAGTGATGGATACCCGGGAGTGAGTTACAGACTGGAATCTAATCGAGGGGTTCAGGGTGGTTTATATATAGAGTGATGGATACCCGGGAGTGAGTTACAGACTGGAATCTAATCGAGGGGTTCAGGGTGGTTTATATATAGAGTGATGGATACCCGGGAGTGAGTTACAGACTGGAATCTAATCGAGGAGTTCGGGTGGCTTTATATATAGAATAATGGAAACCCCGGGAGTGAGTTACAGACTGGAATCTAATCGAGGGGTTCAGGGTGGTTTATATATAGAATAATGGATACCCGGGAGTGAGTTACAGACTGGAATCTAATCGAGGGGTTCAGGGTGGTTTATATATAGAATAATGGATACCCGGGAGTGAGTTACAGACTGGAATCTAATCGAGGGGTTCAGGGTGGTTTATATATAGAATAATGGATACCCCGGGAGTGAGTTACAGACTGGAATCTAATCGAGGGATTCAGGGTGGTTTATATATAGGATAATGGATACCCGGGAGTGAGTTACAGACTGGAATCTAATCGAGGGGTTCAGGGTGGTTTATATATAGAATAATGGATACGCGGGAGTGAGTTACAGACTGGAATCTAATTGAGGGGTTCGGGTGGTTTATATATAGAATAATGGATACTCGGGAACAAGTTACAGACTGGAATCTAATTGAGGGGTTCAGGGTGGTTTATATATAGAATATTGGATACCCTGGAGTGAGTTACAGACTGGAATCTAATTGAGGGGTTCAGGGTGGTTTATATATAGAATAATGGATACCCGGGAGTGAGTTACAGACTGGAATCGAATCGAGGGGTTCAGGGTGGTTTATATATAGAGTGATGGATACCCGGGATTGAGTTACAGACTGGAATCTAATCGAGGGGTTCAGGGTGGTTTATATATAGAGTAATGGATACCCGGGAGTGAGTTACAGACTGGAATCGAATCGAGGGGTTCAGGGTGGTTTATATATAGAGTGATGGATACCCGGGATTGAGTTACAGACTGGAATCTAATCGAGGGGTTCAGGGTGGTTTATATATAGAGTGATGGATACCCGGGAGTGAGTTACAGACTGGAATCTAATCGAGGGGTTCAGGGTGGTTCATATATAGAGTGATGGATACTCGGGAATGAGTTACAGACTGGAATCTAATCGAGGGGTTCAGGGTGGTTTATATATAGAATAATGGATACCCGGGAGTGAGTTACAGACTGGAATCTAATCGAGGGGTTCAGGGTGGTTTATATATAGAATAATGGATACCCGGGAGTGAGTTACAGACTGGAATCTAATCGAGGAGTTCGGGTGGCTTTATATATAGAATAATGGATACCCGGGAGTGAGTTACAGACTGGAATCTAATCGAGTGGTTCAGGGTGGTTTATATATAGAGTGATGGATACCCGGGAGTGAGTTACAGACTGGAATCTAATCGAGGGGTTCAGGGTGGTTTCTATATAGAGTGATGGATACCCGGGAGTGAGTTACAGACTGGAATCTAATCGAGGGGTTCAGGGTGGTTTATATATAGAATAATGGATACCCGGGAGTGAGTTACAGACTGGAATCTAATCGAGGGGTTCAGGGTGGTTCATATATAGAGTGATGGATACCCGGGAGTGAGCTACAGACTGGAATCTAATCGAGGAGTTCGGGTGGCTTTATATATAGAATAATGGATACCCGGGAGTGAGTTACAGACTGGAATCAAATCGAGGGGTTCAGGGTGGTTTATATATAGAATAATGGATACCCGGGAGTGAGCTACAGACTGGAATCTAATCGAGATGTTTGGGTGGTTTATATATAGAATAATGGACACCCGGGAGTGAGTTACAGACTGGAATCTAATCGAGGGGTTCAGGTGGTTTATATATAGAATAATGGATACCCCGGGAGTGAGTTACAGACTGGAATCAAATCGAGGGGTTCAGGGTGGTTTATATATAGAATAATGGATACCCGGGAGTGAGTTACAGACTGGAATCTAATCGAGAGGTTCCTGTGGTTTATAAATAGAATAATGGATACCCGGGAGTGAGTTACAGACTGGAATCTAATCGAGGGGTTCGGGTGGTTTATATATAGAGTGATGGATACCCGGGAGTGAGTTACAGACTGGAATCTAATCGAGGGGTTCAGGGTGGTTTATATATAGAATAATGGATACTCGGGAGTGAGTTACAGACTGGAATCTAATTGAGGGGTTCAGGGTGGTTGAAACATAGAATAATGGATACCCGGGAGTGAGTTACAGACTAGAAGCTAATCGAGGGGTTCAGGGTGGTTTTTATATAGAATAATGGATACCCGGGAGTGAGTTACAGACTGGAATCTAATCGAGGGGTTCAGTGTGGTTTATATATAGAATAATGGATATCCGGGAGTGAGTTACAGACTGGAATCTAATCGAGGGGTTCAGGGTGGTTTATATATAGAATAATGGATACCTGGGAATGAGTTACAGACTGGAATCTAATCGAGGGGTTCAGGGTGGTTTATATATAGAGTGATGGATACCTGGGAGTGAGTTACAGACTGGAATCTAATCGAGGGGTTCAGGGTGGTTTATATATAGAGTGATGGATACCTGGGAGTGAGTTACAGACTGGAATCTAATTGAGGGGTTCAGGGTGGTTTATATATAGAGTAATGGATACCTGGGAGTGAGTTACAGACTGGAATCTAATTGAGGGGTTCAGGATGGTTTATATATAGAGTGATGGATACCTGGGAGTGAGTTACAGACTGGAATCTAATTGAGGGGTTCAGGGTGGTTTATATATAGAGTAATGGATACCTGGGAGTGAGTTACAGACTGGAATCTAATTGAGGGGTTCAGGATGGTTTATATATAGAGTGATGGATACCTGGGAGTGAGTTACAGACTGGAATCTAATCGAGGGGTTCAGGGTGGTTTATATATAGAGTGATGGATACCTGGGAGTGAGTTACAGACTGAAACATTTCCAATCTGGCTTCAATACTGAAGTTTCTCATCCTTCATCATTCGTGTAATCTTTTCTGCACCCTATCCAATGCCTTCACACCCTTCCTAAAGTGTGGCACCCAGAACTGGACCAAATGGGTGACTTACACAAAGTCAGTATAACATATTTTCCCTTGTCCTGGAATGGATTCATTGGACGGTCCTCTGCAACAATGACAGTTTCTAGGTTTGGGCAGCTGGGTCTGGATGGCTTTATACAAGCGTAAACTTCGGGGAGATTTGTTTGAATGGTCGGGATTGCTTCTGGACAAATTGTTTCAACAAGACAGGCCGGGCCCAAGTGTGTATAAGCTGAGCATGTTTCGGACCAGGCGTGATGTCAGGAGGTGTTATTTGTGCAGAGGGGTGTCGACTGGTGGAAAGAGTTACTGGCTTCTGTGATGAGGATGGATTTCAGTGAAACAGTGAGGGAATTGTAGAAGTTTCTAGCTGAGGCTGATACCACTGTGCAGGGAAGGTGCATGGAGCAGTGCGTGTGTGCCTCATGATTAATCATTTTGGCCAACTTCTGGGAGTCAGGGAGGAATCCCCCAGATTTTATAGAGCGCACGAGAAAATATGTTGGAATAAAAGACCAATAGAGCACAGGAACAGGCCCTTCGGCCCTCCAAGCCTGTACCGGTCATACCACCCTTGGCCAAAACCCTCAGCACTTCCTTGTACCGTATCCCTCTGTACCCATCCTATCCATGTATTTGTCAAGATGCCTTTTGAACGCCGTTAATGTATCTGCTTCCACAACCTCCCCTGGCAACGCATTCCAGGCACTCACCACCCTCTGCGGAAAAAGAGCTGCCTCGGGCATCTCCTCTAAACTTTGCCCCACGGACCTTAAACTTATGCCCCCAGGTGACTGACCCCTCCACCCTGGGAAGGAGTGCCTGCCCATCCACTCTATTTATGCCCCTCATAATCTTGATGTGTAGATGCCGGCGTTGGACTGGGGTGAGCACAGTAAGACGTCTGACAACACCAGGTTAAAGTCCAGCAGGTTTGTTTCGAATCACTAGCTTTCAGAGCCTTCCTCAGGTGAGTGAAGAGGTGGGTTCCACAACCACATATGTAGACGAAGTCAATGGTGCAAGACGATACTTTGAATGTGAGTCTTTGCAGATAATTAAGTCTTTACAGGTCCTGACGGACCGACTGGAGAGAGGGATAATCACAGGTTAAAGAGGTGTGAATTGTCTCAAACCAGGACAATTGGTAGGGAGTGAATGCAGTGGGACATGAATCCCAGGTCCCGGTTGAGGCCGCACTCATGTGTGCGGAACTTGGCTATCAGTTTCTGCTCGGCGATTCTGCGTTGTCGCGCAGAAGGCCGCCTTGGAGAACGCTTACCCAAAGATAGGAGGCTGAATGCCCTTGACTCCTGAAGTGTTCCCCGACTGAAAGGGAACATTCCTGCCTGGTGATTGTGCGTGGCGTCCGTTCATTCGTTGTCGCAGCGTCTGCATGGTCTCGCCAACGTACCACGCTTCGGGACATCCTTTCCTGCAGCGTATGAGGTCGACAACGTTGGCCGAGTCGCACGAGTATGTACCGCGTACCTGGTGGGTGGTGTTCTCACATGTAATGGTGGTACCCATGTCGATGATCTGGTAATCTTGTAGACGTCTATCAGGTCACCCCTCAACCTCCGTCTTTCTAATGAAAACAGTCCGAGTCTATTCAGCCTCTCCGCTTAGCTAACACCCTCCAGACCAGGCAACACCCTGGCAAACCTCCTCTGCACCCTCTCCAAAGCCTCCACATCCTTCTGGTAGTGCTGCAACCAGAATTGTGCGCAATATTCCAAGTGCGGCCGTACCAAGATTCTATACAACTGCAGCATGACTTGCCAGTATTTGTTCCAGTTTATACTGACTTTGTGTAAGTCACCAGTTTGGTCCAGCTCTGGGTGCCACACTTTAGGAAGGGTGTGGAGGCATTGGAGAGGGTGCAGAAAAGACTCACGCGAATGATGAGGGATGAGGAACTCCAGTCTTGAAGCCAGATGGGAAAAGTTAAGACTATTTTCCTTGGAGCAAAGAAGGCTCAGAGGAGATCTGACCGTGTGCAAGATCATGTGGGGTCTAAAAAAGGTGTAGCTAGGGAGAGGTTCCTCGACGTGAGAGGACACAGGTTTTAAAGTAATTGGCAAAAGAAGCCAATCTTCTGTGGGGACATAAGAAGAAGTGTTTTCACACCGAGTGATTAAGGTCAGGGATGCACTACTTCTTGAGAATGCTGTGGAGGGGCAGATTCACTCGGAGCTTTCAAAAGGGAATTAGCCTGTTATTTGAAAGGCAGGAATGGGGGGGGGGGGGGGTAGTGGCTCACTTGGAGAGTGGGTACAGATATAGAAACATAGAGAATAAAAGAAGGAGGGGACCATTCGGCCCTTCGAGCCTGCTCCGCCATTCATCATGATCATGGGTGACCACAATGGACTGATTGGCCTCCTTTTGTGCCACAACCATTCTGTCGTTAAAGAAGAAGAGACAGTTCTGTGATTCTGTAATTTACTTCCCCTGGATAGGCCTAAAGCTTTTGGTCTGTTCCTGGAGATTGCATGTCTACAAGTAACACACTGGGACTCTCAATCTGTGCCTCCTGACTGGGAGAAACCAGGTGTGCCGTCGATTACCTGGAATAGAAAAGGGGATTTAATTGAGTTTTTTTTAGGATTTTGAAAGGAACTGATGAGGTAGATCGGGAGAATCCCTTTCCACGGGGGGGGGGGGGGGGGGGGTCTAGCACAGGAGATTGTAACAGTCAGAGACAGACCATTTGGGGAGGGAAGTTGGGAAATGCTTCGCAGAAAAGGTGGTGGAGGATGGCGTTGAGTGTAGGGAGGGGGTGGGGGAGTGGACTCTATCGGTCAATGGCGACCATGGGCGGTCCCGGACTCCTTTTTCTTTTTCTCCTTTGTTTTTTTGTTGCCACCGTGGGAGGGTTTGTTTTATTGGATGCATATATTGACAGGTGGACCGTTGTTTGGGGTGGTGGGAGGGTGGGATCGTCGGTATTGTTGGGGGGGATTGATTTTGTATTTGTTACCGTTTACGGTTTGTGGGCGGGGTGTGAATTTTGAAGGAGAATGTGAAAATGGAGAATAAAAACATTTTTAAAAAAAAGAAAAGGTGGTAGAAGTGTAGAACTCTCGTCAAAGACAACATGAGATGTTAGCTCAATTAACAACTTTGACTCTGAGAGTGATAGATTATTGCTAGATTTCTAGAAAAGGATATGGAGCCGAGAAACTTGGGTCGAGTTCATATCAATCAGCCACGGTCTCAATAAATGGAGGAACTAATTAAGAGGCTGAATGGCTTCCCCTGTTCCTATAACCAACCAGTCTTTTCCGATCTGCATGTTCCTATGGAACGGAAGTACCATTCAGCCCCACAAACCTGTGGTGGCATTCAATTATCTTATCCATGTTTTAACTCCTATCTGACGGTTTTCAAGTTTGATGGAAGTGACACTCCATGGCTCGTCTCATTGCAGAGTGGGGACTACAATGAAACAATATCAAGTGGGGGAGAATTAGGGGCTAAACAGCTGGCTTGTAATGCAGACCAAGGCCAGCAGCGCGGGTTCAATTCCCGTACCGGCCTCCCCGAACAGACGCCGGAATGTGACGACTTAGGGGTTTTCACAGTAACTTCATTGAAGCCTCCTTGTGACATTTATATATATAAATATATAAATAAGCGATTTATATATATATATAAATACTGAAGAAGCTGGGGCCAGAGGGCACCGAGGGGAGTGCACGAGGGGGGAGGGGGGACCTATACGACCCAGAGCCCTAAGTTTACAGTGGGCTGTTCGCGGTGTGCGCAGCCGCGTGGCTGCCTTGCCGGCTGCGGCAATGGTGGTCCGTGCCCGTCCACCCCGACCCCACAGCCCACCTCCTGGCCACCCCCCGCCACTCCCCCCCCCTCCCCGGGCCAGTGGCACAACTGTCAGCAAACTATGGCGCTGTTGGACATTTGCTGCAACCCCCTCTCAGTCCTCCAGCAGCCACGACGACGGTTTCACGATTTTGAAAAGCACGAGTGAACCGCTGCATCGGGAGATTGGCCCACCAGAGGCAGAGCATCGCGGAAGCCCCGGGGGATACCGGGTCGGGCCCCCTAATGATATGGAAACGGTGTTTAGTGTACGTGCGTCGCGGAACGCATTGACGCCGCTGTCGAGGTGTCGGAGAATTACGCTTTGGCGTCAAAATGGCGCCCGCCCCAGTTTTGGCGCCGGATCCTATTCTCCGCCCAATCCCGTTTCCCAATTTCGGCGTCAGCCAATGGAGAATCCCGCCCAAGATCTTTCGTGATCCCTGTTTTACAGTTAGTACAGACACACAGAATCCTGACGCTTTTAATTACTCAGTTTATTTACCAAAGAAAATCTTGACGGCAGAAGTTGGTACAGAACATTTCAGAACATATTACAGAGATTACTTAGCAAGACGCATCAGTAAAAATATCTGGAGCAGAGAAATCTGCTGATGGCACCATCAGTTACAGTGACAGTCATGTCGCTCAGTAAAAGAAAACCCCACTTCGTCCAGACTGGATATCGGAATGGGGAACAAATCAACCCAAATCAAGCTCAGTATTTTCTTGTGTGTAGTAAAGATTCCTTCTCCATCAAAATTAGAGATAATTATTATCAACACACCACTGGATTACCAAGAACAGGTTCATCCGGAATTTAAATCTACCTCATATATTACTCGGAATGATAACCTTTGACCCCAGTGTGAACTGTTCTACCCACAACTCTTAGTTGAACCACATTGCGATGAATCATTGAATCCCTACAGTGCAGAAGGAGGCCATTTGGCCCATCGAGTATGGACCGACCCTCCGAAAGAGCACCTTACCCAGGCCCACTCCCCCTCCCTAGCCCCATAGCCCCACCTTAACTTTGGACACTAAAGAGCAATTGAGCGCGGCCAATCCATCTGGACCCGCACATCTTTGGAATGAAAGGAAACCGGAGCACCCGGAGGAAACCCAAGCAGACACGGGGAGAACGTGCAGGCTCCACACAAGACATTCCCAAGTTCAGAATCGAACCCAGGTCCTGGGCGCTGCGAGGCAGCAGTGCTAACCACTGTGCCACCCTGCTGCAAAGTAAAGTTCTCAGATTTGACGGACTCTGGACATGTTAGTGTATTTTATTGACAGGTAGGCAATGGTGTGTAATTTATACCTTTTGTAGCCTCCCTTTTCTTATAAGCACTGTGCATTCACCATGAGCACCAGTTATTGATCTTAAATAGTATAATTTCGATGGAGTCAGTGATTCCTAATCCATTTGAAAAGGGGCCCTTTGACCAATCTCCTTCTAGTGTCAGACCTCCAAGATCACCTGGAAGTTTGTGAATGTTTCTGACAGAATGGTGTCACCTCACTGGGCACATTGCTCTGGCCCTATTGAACACAGTCACTGCAGAGTCCGTATCCTTCCCCATCACCTCAACCATCCCATTTCCTCCTCGCCGTCAAATCTTCCTTCAGGAAGGATTGTGGGTGAGTGGGTGGTGCGCAGTGGGTGAGCCCTGCTGCCTCACGGCGCCGAGGTCCCGGGTTCGATCCCGGCCCTGGGTCACTGTCCGTGCGGAGTTTGCACGTTCTCCCCGTGTCTGCGTGGGTTTCGCCCCCACAACCCAAAGGTGTGCAGGGTGGGTGGGTTGGCCGCGCTAAATTGCCCCCTTAATTGGAAAAAATGAATTGGGTACTCTAAATTTATTTAAAAAAGAACAAACAAACAAAAAGAATGGAATTGCAGCATTTGCCTGATCAATCCTGAGCAGCGGGCGGGAGGAGGCTGGAATGTTCACCCGTGCCCATCTCATTCGATTTGACTCTCCCCCAGGGATCTCTGCGGTTCAGAGGTCAAAATGCTAATCAAACATTGACTGCCGCCAAAAAGATGTGTGGGTCAGAGGTCATTGTGTAGACTTGACTAATCCAGCCCCACGAACCTCCGAGATATCTGCGCTGCTGCCATTCGGGACTCCTGGATGTCCCCCAGTTTTCATGACTCCACCAAGGGTAGCCCTGCCTACAACTGCCAAGCCCCCAGGCTCTGGAACTCTCTCCTTCAATCTGTCTACCTCTGTCCTCTGCTAAAATGCTCCTCAAAACCTACCTCTTTGAAATGAAATGAATGAATGAAATGAAAATCGCTTATTGTCACAAGTAGGCTTCAAATGAAGTGACTGTGAAAAGCCCCTAGTCGCCACATTCCGGCGCCTGTTTGGGGAGGCTGTTACGGGAATTGAACCGCGCTGCTGGCCTGCCTTGGTCTGCTTTCAAAGCCGGCGATTTAGCCCTGTGCTAAACAGCCCCTTTGACCAGGTCTTTGGCCGTCTAGCCTAATGGCACCATTTGTGGCTTGGGGCGGGGGGGGGGGGGGGGGGGGGTCATATTTTGTCCTGTGACGTGCAGCAGGACGTTTAAAGGTGCTATCATCGTTCTAAGTTTTCATCAAAGCAGTCACCAAAATGCGACTTGCCAAAAATACGTGTGAACAGAAAGTCACAGCGATGCGAGATCAAAGCAGTGGAGCCAGAGGCAACCTGAATGTAACTGGCCCACCAGTTCCCTGATGGGACAAGGCACGATTCTGGGACCACGCCCCCCCCCCCCCCCCCCCCCAAACACATTTACCCCCACCCCCCAAAACACATTTACCCCCCCCCCCCAAAATTCTATTGAAATAACTGGAGACTAATATCCTGGAGAATATGAAATGTTGTCTTTTTCATTTGGTGAATTTGGGTTGAGGTTATCACTGGGGCCCATTATTGAATCTCCCACTTTAACACAATTTTATGGAGGAATTGCCGGAACAAGAGAATCCTGGAAACACCGGTTCAGTGAAGGTGGTTTTAAACGTGTGTAAGTGTCGCTGATTCTCATTGACCTGGTAAAAGGACACGGTCCCGGCCTCGTAATCCAGCTGGATGCGCATCCTGCTGATGGCTGAGTACTTGAGTAAGAAAGTCTGCTGGTTCTTATGACAAGCTGTCAGTAAACCGCGATAGAAATATAAACACCACGACTTATTGCTGTTGGTGAAGTAAGAGTCCAGCCCCCCCCGTTCTATGGTCCCGTAGGCAACACCCACCCCCCAGGCAATGCCACCAGTCTTCACGTCCCAGGAGTGGCAGCCGGCGGTGAAGCTCTGAGCGCACAGGATCTGATGCATGTTCTCGAACATCTTGGAGTTGTGCCAGGAGTTCTCTCCCATGTACCCGAACATGACTGTCTTCTCATCATCGGAGACGTTCAGGAGCCAATAGGCTGAATCTGGGTCCAGAGACAGAATCGACCACTGATCTAGGGGAGGGAGGGAGACACAAAGAGGTCAGAGGCTGTCGTATGTTCATCCCACCAATAGGTGGCTCAGAGGTAAACGCCATCAGTAGGTCCATCAATCATATCGATCCACTCCCTCCCCGTTACCAGACAGGCACAGTTTAATAACGGGAGCACTATAGGCAAATTTCACCAAATAGTGGAAGGGATAGAATCATAGAATTTACAGTGCTGAATGTATCCATTCGGCCCATCAAATCTGCACCAGCCCTTGGAAAGAACACCCTACTTAAGCCCACGCCTCCGCCCCATCCCCGTAACACGACCTAAGCTTTTGGACACCGAGGGGCAATTTAGCGCGGCCAATCCAGCTAACCTGCTCATCATGGGACTGTGGGAGGAAACCGGAGCACCCGGAGGAGACCCACGCAGACACGGGGAGAAAGGGCAAAATCCACACAGACGGTGACCCAAGGCTGGAATTGAACCGGAGTCCCTGGAGCGGTGAGGCAGCAGTGCTAACCACTGTGCCGCCCCGATTGGAGGAACAAATATACAGACAAATCTAGGCATAGAGTAATCATAAACAATTTGAATACCCCAAATAAACAGGCAGGAAATGTAGTGAAAGGAGAAAAAGGAATTGAGTTTAAACAGTGCATATAAGAATCCTTTCTCACTCAGAATGGAAAAGCCCAAAAGGAAATGAATAATTGTTCCATATTATAATGAGTAATGATCCAGAAGTGATGGGAGAAGTAAGTGCAGGGGAACAATTTAGTAATAGTGATCACAATGTAATAAAGGATGTGTAAAATAAATTGAACAACTCATTTGTTGTTGAGAATCTGCTCTAAGGAAGGATTAAAAAGTGTGAGAAAGAGCGAGACTGACAGCGGAGCCGGAAGGATAGAAGAGCGCAAGAAAGAAAGAGACAGAGAATGAGCCGCGAGGATAATGGAGTGCGAGACTCAGAGCGGGACCTGGAGGATAAAAGAGCGCGAGAAAGAGCAAGATTGAAGTGGAGACCAAGGATAAAAGAGCGAGACTGAGAGCTGAGAGGGGAGGATGAAGAATCGTGAGAAAGAGCGAGAGTGAGAGTGGAGCAGGGAGGATAAAAGAGCGCGAGAAAGAGCGAGACTGAAGCTGCAGACTTGCTGTCCGACCGATCGGAATTTCTCCCAATGGAGAAAATCGAATTCACCATCCATGGGTCGGCAGAGGGATTCCACAGAACGTGGGAGCCATTCACCCGGCTGTTCCGGGACCCGTTTGTGGCCAACACATAAATAAATAGAGCCAGGAGCCAGGGGGAAATAGCCAGGACAAGATAGAAAGAGGAAAGCGAGGAAGGACCGGGGGGGGGGGGGGAGAGTAAGGTGAGGTAGCAAAACCCAGCAAGAAAAAATGGGGAGCAGCAGTGAAAAGGGGGGGAAAGGAGGGGGGGGTGGGCAATGAGAGGGGAGTGTGAGGGGTGGAGGAATAGGGAGGAGTGTATACTGAGCCAGACGGCGACAGACTGTAAATAGAGAAACCTAAGAAGAAACCTTTGGGAGGGTACAATAAATGAAAACGAGCAGCAATGTTTAGAATTTTGAAAATGCCAATAAAAAGATTTTTTTAAAAAGAGCAAGACTGCGAGCGGAGCATGGAGGATAAAAGAGAGCGAGAAAGAGCGAGGCTGAGAGTGGAGCCGCGAAGATAACAGAGAGTGAGAAAGATGAGACTGAGAGCGGAGCTGGGAGGATAACAGACAGTGAGAAAGAGTGAGACTGAGAGCGGAGCCGGGAGGATAACAGAGAGTGAGAAAGAGTGAGACTGAGAGTGGAGCCGGGAGTATAACAGAGAGTGAGAAAGAGTGAGACTGAGAGTGGAGCTGGGAGGATAACAGAGAGTGAGAAAGAGCGAGACTGAGAGCGGAGCCGGGAGGATAATAAAGAGTGAGAAAGAGCGAGACTGAGAGCGGAGCCGGGGTGATAACAGAGAGTGAGAAAGAGCAAGGCTGAGAGCGGAGCCGGGAGGATAATAAAGAGTGAGAAAGAGTGAGACTGAGAGCGGAGCCGGGAGGATAACAGAGAGTGAGAAAGAGCGAGACTGAGAGCGGAGCCGGGGTGATAACAGAGAGTGAGAAAGAGCGAGACTGAGAGTGGAGCCGGGAGGATAACAGAGAGTGAGAAAGAGCGAGACTGAGAGTGGAGCCGGGTGGATAATAGAGAGTGAGAAAGAGTGAGACTGAGAGTGGAGCTGGGAGGATAACAGAGAGTGAGAAAGAGCGAGACTGAGAGCGGAGCCGGGGTGATAACAGAGAGTGAGAAAGAGCGAGACTGAGAGTGGAGCCGGGAGGATAATAAAGAGTGAGAAAGAGCAAGGCTGAGAGCGGAGCCGGGAGGATAACAGAGAGTGAGAAAGAGCGAGACTGAGAGCGGAGCCGAGAGGGTAACAGAGAGTGAGAAAGAGCGAGACTGAGAGCGGAGCCGAGAGGGTAACAGAGAGTGAGAAAGAGCGAGACTGAGAGCGGAGCCGGAAGTATAACCGAGAGCGAGAAAGAGTGAGACTGAGAGCAGAACCGGGAGTATAACATCGAGTGAGAAAGAGTGAGACTGAGAGTGGAGCCGGGAGGATAACAGAGAGTGAGAAAGAGTGAGACTGAGAGTGGAGCCGGGAAGATAACAGAGAGTGAGAAAGAGCGAGACTGAGAGTGGAGCCGGGAGGATAACAGAGAGTGAGAAAGAGTGAGACTGAGAGCGGAGCCGGGAGTATAACAGAGAGTGAGAAAGAGTGAGACTGAGAGTGGAGCCGGGAAGATAACAGAGAGTGAGAAAGAGCGAGACTGAGAGTGGAGCCGGGAGGATAACAGAGAGTGAGAAAGAGCGAGACTGAGAGTGGAGCCGGGAAGATAACAGAGAGTGAGAAAGAGTGAGACTGAGAGCGGAGCCGGGAGTATAACAGAGAGTGAGAAAGAGTGAGACTGAGAGTGGAGCCGGGAAGATAACAGAGAGTGAGAAAGAGTGAGACTGAGAGCGGAGCCGGGAGTATAACAGAGAGTGAGAAAGAGTGAGACTGAGAGTGGAGCCGGGAAGATAACAGAGAGTGAGAAAGAGCGAGACTGAGAGTGGAGCCGGGAGGATAATAGAGAGTGAGAAAGAGTGAGACTGAGAGTGGAGCCGGGAGTATAACAGAGAGTGAGAAAGAGCGAGATTGAGAGTGGAGCCGGGAGGATAACAGAGAGTGAGAAAGAGTGAGACTGAGAGTGGAGCCAGGAAGATAACAGAGAGTGAGAAAGAGTGAGACTGAGAGTGGAGCCAGGAGGATAACAGAGAGCGCGAAAGAGCGAGGCTGAGAGTGGAGCCGGGAGTATAACAGAGAGCGAGAAAGAGTGAGACTGAGAGTGGGGCCGGGAGTATAACAGAGAGTGAGAAAGAGTGAGACTGAGAGTGGGGCCGGGAGTATAACAGAGAGTGAGAAAGAGTGAGACTGAGAGTGGGGCCGGGAGTATAACAGAGAGTGAGAAACAGCGAGACTGAGAGCGGAGCCGGGAGGGCAACAGAGAGTGAGAAAGAGCGAGATTGAGAGCGGAGCCGGGAGGATAACAGAGAGTGAGAAAGAGTGAGACTGAGAGTGGGGCCGGGAGTATAACAGAGAGTGAGAAAGAGCGAGACTGAGAGTGGAGCCGGGAAGATAACAGAGAGCGAGACTGAGAGTGGGGCCGGGAGTATAACAGAGAGCGAGAAAGAGTGAGACTGAGAGTGGAGCCGGGAGGATAATAGAGAGTGAGAAAGAGTGAGACTGAGAGCGGAGCCGGGAGGATAACAGAGAGTGAGAAAGAGTGAGACTGAGAGTGGAGCCAGGAAGATAACAGAGAGCGCGAAAGAGCGAGGCTGAGAGTGGAGCCGGGAGTATAACAGAGAGTGAGAAAGAGTGAGACTGAGAGCGGAGCCAGGAGGATAACAGAGAGCGCGAAAGAGCGAGGCTGAGAGTGGAGCCGGGAGTATAACAGAGAGTGAGAAAGAGTGAGATTGAGAGCGGAGCCGGGAGGATAACAGAGAGTGAGAAAGAGTGAGACTGAGAGTGGGGCCGGGAGTATAACAGAGAGTGAGAAAGAGCGAGACTGAGAGTGGAGCCGGGAAGATAACAGAGAGTGAGAAAGAGTGAGACTGAGAGTGGAGCCGGGAGGATAATAGAGAGTGAGAAAGAGTGAGACTGAGAGCGGAGCCGGGAGGATAATAGAGAGTGAGAAAGAGTGAGACTGAGAGCGGAGCCGGGAGGATAACAGAGAGTGAGAAAGAGTGAGACTGAGAGTGGAGCCAGGAAGATAACAGAGAGCGCGAAAGAGCGAGGCTGAGAGTGGAGCCGGGAGTATAACAGAGAGTGAGAAAGAGTGAGACTGAGAGCGGAGCCGAGAGGGTAACAGAGAGTGAGAAAGAGTGAGGCTGAGAGCGGAGCCGGAAGGGTAACAGAGAGTGAGGAAGAGCGAGACTGAGAGTGGAGCTGGGAGGATAACAGAGAGTGAGAAAGAGCGAGGCTGAGAGTGGAGCCGGGAGGATAACAGAGAGTGAGAAAGAGTGAGACTCAGAGCGGAGCCGGGAGTATAACAGAGAGTGAGAAAGAGTGAGACTGAGAGTGGAGCCGGGAGGATAACAGAGAGTGAGAAAGAGTGAGACTGAGAGTGGAGCCGGGAGGATAACAGAGAGTGGGAAATAGTGAGACTGAGAGCTGTAATTCATAATATGGAAAGATGTGTCATTTGAAACATGGAAGTCTGGCAATACCTGGTCTGAGAGAAACATGAGAGGATACAGGGAAAGATCCCACAAAGGGTTAACAGCAGCTGCCAGGGAAGGATTGTAAAATGCAGATAGCCTTGGTCAAGCAGGCTCAGCAAACAAGACAAACAGGATTTTGAATGAAGCCAAAGACAATGGCTCACAGCTTCATTGACAGTAACTAACTTAGTAAGGATCTGGAAAAGAATGGATGAGGTTCTCGGTGTGAAAATTTGCTAATACCAGGGCTATCAGTCTACGAGAAACATAATTCAAAGCCAAAATCAAAGTCAAAATTGAGCTGAGGACACAATTGGAAAATAAAACTTTAGAAATGACAGGAATTAAAAGTAACACCTCTTGAAACCAAAGCATTTTGAACACCACAACGGACACAATGTAATCAGATCAATGAGATGAAGTCATGTCCAAATCAATATTTAGTTGGATTAAAAGGTTTAGATCAAAAGGTACTTTTTACAATCAAAGAAAATAAGAGTTACTTTACAATAACATCATAAAAACTTAATTGTTAGAAAGCGAATATAAACCGAGAGACCAGAGCAGGAACTACCAGAACCAGGATAGAGAGAGAGAGAGAGGGAGAGAGGGGGGAGAAGCAGAGACAGATTATAGTCAGCTCAGCCATGGGAAATGGACAGGGCATAGCAACCGAGCTAAAATAGCTAATACATCGAAGGAAGACTAGAATTTAAAGAGTAGGCAGAGTCAGCTCACAGCTTGGTCATGGGACAGATGGGACACAGCAACTGAGCTAACTAGCGAATACATCTGAAGAAGACCAGACTTTAAAGAAGATTGATTGTCAAGTTGGGCCTGAAGGTCCCTTCAACCAACCAGAAGGATCCAGAAGCAAGATATTTCTACTTTCTGTAAAGACAGTAATTGCATCTTTTAAAAAGAGAAAAAATACAGAATAATAAAATAACTTAAAAGTTTTAACCTGAAACAGTGGTTCTTCCAAAGTCTACTTCACTCACTTAGCAATGCGGGACCCAGGATCGATGCTACTAAGTGGTAAGTAGATGAAATCTTCGGTGAAGGTATGGGTTATACCGGGGGATAACTTGAAGATATAGTTTGACCTGAATAGCACCACCTAAGTCTGCATCGGAGTCAGGGAGTGGGAATCCCTGATCACCATTTAGAATCTCTGCCCTTTTTGGTCTAGGGGGAATTCTAAGAATAGTGGTGAGTTTTTAACAACAGAGCGGAGCCGGGAGTATAACAGAGAGTGAGAAAGAGTGAGACTGAGAGTGGAGCCGGGAGGATAATAGAGAGTGAGAAAGAGTGAGATTGAGAATGGAGCCGGGAGGATAACAGAGAGTGAGGAAGAGTGAGACTGAGAGCGGAACTGGGAGTATAACAGAGAGTGAGAAAGAGTGAGACTGAGAGCGGAGTCGGGAGGATAACAGAGAGTGAGGAAGAGTGAGACTGAGAATGGAGCCGGGAGGATAATAGAGAGTGAGAAAGTGTGAGACTGAGAGTGGAGCTGGGAGGATAACAGAGAGTGAGAAAGAGCGAGGCTGAGAGCGGAACTGGGAGTATAACAGAGAGTGAGAAAGAGTGAGACTGAGAGCGGAGCCGGGAGGATAACAGAGAGTGAGGAAGAGTGAGACTCAGAGTGGAGCCAGGAGGATAACAGAGAGTGAGAAAGTGTGAGACTGAGAGTGGAGCCGAGAGAATACAGAGAGTGAGAAAGAGAGAGACTGAGAGCGGAGCCGGGAGGATAACAGAGAGTGAGAAAGAGCGAGACTGAGAGTGGAGCCGGGAGGGTAACAGAGAGTGAGAAGGATTGAGACTGAGAGCGGAGCCGGGAGGAAAACAGAGAATGAGAAAGAGAGAGACTGAGAGCGGAGCTGGGAGGATAACAGAGAGTGAGAAAGAGCGAGACTGAGAGCGGAGCCGGGAGGATAACAGAGAGTGAGAAAGAGCGAGACTGAGAATGGAGCCGGAGGTATAACAGAGAGTGAGAAAGAGTGAAACAGAGAGCGGAACCGGGAGGAAAACAGAGAGTGAGAAAGAGAGAGACTGAAAGCGGAGCGGGGAGGATAACAGAGAGTGAGAAAGAGTGAGACTGAGAATGGTGCCGGGAGTATAACAGAGAG
This sequence comes from Scyliorhinus torazame, assembly GCF_047496885.1. NCBI lineage: Eukaryota > Metazoa > Chordata > Chondrichthyes > Carcharhiniformes > Scyliorhinidae > Scyliorhinus > Scyliorhinus torazame. The sequence goes on from NC_092712.1 coordinate 25,744,999, forward strand.
TGAGAAAGAGTGAGACTGAGAGTGGAGCTGGGAGGATAACAGAGAGTGAGAAAGAGTGAGACTGAGAGTGGAGCCGGGAGTATAGCAGAGAGTTAGAAAGAGCGAAACTGAGAGCGGAGCCGGGAGGATAAAAGAGAGTGAGAAACAGTGAGACTGAGAGTGGAGCTGGGAGAAGAACAGAGAGTGAGAAGGAGGGACGCTGAGAGTGGAGCCGGGAGGATAACAGAGAGTGAGGAAGAGCGAGACTGAGAGTGGAGCCGTGAGGATAACAGAGAGTGAGAAAGAGTGAGACTGAGAGCGGAGCCGGGTGATAACAGAGAGTGAGAAAAAGTGAGACTGAGAGCGGAGACGGGTGTATAACAGAGAGTGAGAAAGAGTGAGACTGAAAGCGGAGCTTGGAGGATAACAGAGAGTGAGAAAGAGTGTGACTGAGGGTAGAGCCGGGTGATAACAGAGAGTGAGAAAGAGTGAGACTGAGAGCGGAGCTTGGAGGATAACAGAGAGTGAGAAAGAGTGAGACTGAGAGCTGAGCCGGGAGGATAACAGAGAGCGAGAAAGAGTGAGACTGAGAGCAGAGCCCGGACTATAACAGAGAGTGAGAAAGAGTGAGACTGAGAGCGGAGCCGGGAGGATAATAGAGAGCGAGAAAGAGTGAGACTGAGAGCGGAACCGGGAGGATAACAGAGAGTGAGAAAGAGAGAGACTGAGAGCGGAGCCGGGAGGAAACAGAGAGTGAGAAAGAGTGAGACTGAGAGCGGAGCCGGGAGTATAACAGAGAGTGAGAAAGAGAGAGACTGAGAGCGGAGCCGGGAGGAAACAGAGAGTGAGAAAGAGTGAGACTGAGAGTGGAGCCGGGAGTATAACAGAGAGTGAGAAAGAGTGAGACTGAGAGTGGAGCCGTGAGGATAATAGAGAGCGAGAAAGAGTGAGACTGAGAGCGGAGTGGGGAGGGTAAAAGAGAGTGAGAAAGAGAGAGACTGAGAGCGGAGCCGGGAGTATAACAGAGAGTGAGAAAGAGTGAGACTGAGAGCGGAGCCGGGAGGATAATAGAGAGAGAGAAAGAGCGAGGCTGAGAGCGGAGCCGGGAGGATGACTGAGAGTGAGAAAGAGTGAGACTGAGAGTGGAGCCGGGAGTATAACAGAGAGTGAGAAAGAGTGAGACTGAGAGCGGAGCCGGGAGGATAACAGAGAGTGAGAAAGAGTGAGACTGAGAGTGGAGCCGGGAGGATAACAGAGAGTGAGAAAGAGTGAGACTGAGAGTGGAGCCGGGAGGATAACAGAGAGTGAGAAAGAGTGAGACTGAGAGTGGAGCCGGGGTGATAACAGAGAGTGAGAAAGAGTGAGACAGTAAACGGAGCCGGGAGGATAACAGAGAGTGAGAAAGAGTGAGACTGAGAGTGGAGCCGGGAGGATAACAGAGAGTGAGAAAGAGTGAGACTGAGAGCGGAGCCGGGAGGATGACTGAGACTGAGAAAGAGTGAGACTGAGAGAGGAGCCGGGAGGATAACAGAGAGTGAGAAAGAGTGAGACTGAGAGCGGAGCGAGGAGAGTAAATAAGAGTGAGAAAGAGTGAGACTGAGAATGGAGCCGGGAGGATAACAGAGAGTGAGAAAGAGAGAGACTGAGAGCGGAGCCGGGAGGATAACAGAGAGTGAGAAAGAGTGAGACTGAGAGTGGAGCCGGGAGTATAACAGAGAGTGAGAAAGAGTGAGACTGAGAGTGGAGCCGGGAGGTTAACAGAGAGTGAGAAAGAGTGAGCCCTTTGGATTTCGGCGGCAGCGGTGCGCAGGGGCCTTCTTGGAGGTGAGTAGTGAGTTTAAAAGCTCTTACCTTTACAGGAGCAGCCCTTTGGATTTCGGCGGCAGCGGTGCGCAGGGGCCTTCTGGGAGGTGAGTAGTGAGTTTAAAAACCTTACCTTTACAGGAGCAGCCCTTTGGATTTCGGCGGCAGCGGTGCGCAGGGGCCTTCTTGGAGGTGAGTAGTGAATTTAAAAACCTTACCTTTACAGGAGCAGCCCTTTGGATTTCGGCGGCAGCGGTGCGCAGGGGCCTTCTGGGAGGTGAGTAGTGTATTAAAAACCTTACCTTTACAGGAGCAGCCCTTTGGATTTCGGCGGCAGCGGTGCGCAGGGGCCTTCTGGGAGGTGAGTAGTGAATTTAAAAAGCCTTACCTGGTCCCGTGTCTGTTCTTCTTTTCTGTTTTATTTGTTTTTATATAAGGCGGGAACCGGAAGTTCGACCTCTGGCAAGTCCCCCCCCCCCAACCAATAAATTCTGGTGGAGAGGAAACCCGAGACACTACACGTGTAGTGTCTCCCACCCGCTCTCCTCCTCTAACCTAATAATAAGACCCATTGGTGTAAGGTAAGTGCCATATTATATTATTAGCATTGTGCAGGTCAAGGATCGGTGGTGGAGGAGCAGTCTCTGTCAGCGAGAGAACCTGAGAACATCTCAGACACTCAGAAGGTAAGAAGGTAAGTAAGTGATTTTTACTTTTATACCTTTTTTCAAATTGTGTGTGTCGGGGGGAAACTGAAGTGACATCACAGAAAAGCTGTGACCTGAGTGGCTGGTTGGGATTCTAACCTAAATTTAAAAAAATTGAGTATTTGGGAACTAATTAAACATAATAACTTAATTATAATTTAGAGGATATCTAAGCCAGAGATCGGAGAGTATTATAGTTAGCTATCGCATTTCTATTAGAAATCTAGTGCTAGGAAACAGATAGTTGACAGTAACTTTGCAATTTAAAAAAAAAGTATTTCAAAAAAAGACAAATTTTAATTTTAATTAATTGACGCAATGTCAGTTAGAGGGGTGCTGTGCTCTGACTGTGAGATGTGGCAGGTCCGGGAGGCTTCCAGCGTCCCGGATGGCTTCATCTGCAGAAAGTGCACCCAACTGCAGCTCCTCACAGACCGCATGGTTCGGTTGGAGCAGCAATTGGATGCACTTAGGAGCATGCAGGTGGCGGAAAGCGTCATAGATCGCAGTTATGTAAATGTGGTCACACCCAAGGTGCAGGCAGAGAAATGGGTGACCACCAGAAAGGGCAGGCAGTCAGTGCAGGAATCCCCTGTGGTTGTCCCCCTCTCGAACAGATATACCCCTTTGGATACTGTCGGGGGGGATAGCCTATCAGGGGAAAACAGCAGCAGCCAGAGCAGTGGCACCACGGCTGGCTCTGATGTTCAGAAGGGAGGGTCAAAGCGCAGAAGAGTAATAGTAATAGGGGACTCTATAGTCAGGGGCACAGATAGGCGCTTCTGTGGACGTGAAAGAGACTCCAGGATGGTATGTTGCCTCCCTGGTGCCAGGGTCCAGGATGTCTCCGAACGGGTAGAGGGAATCCTGAAGGGGGAGGGCAAACAGGCAGAGGTCGTTGTACATATTGGTACTAACGACATAGGCAGGAAGGGGCATGAGGTCCTGCAGCAGGAGTTCAGGGAGCTAGGCAGAAAGTTAAAAGACAGGACCTCGAGGGTTGTAATCTCGGGATTACTCCCTGTGCCACGTGCCAGTGAGGCTAGAAATAGGAAGATAGAGCAGACAAACACGTGGCTAAACAGCTGGTGTAGGAGGGAGGGTTTCCGTTATCTGGACCACTGGGAGCTCTTCCGGGGAAGGTGTGACCTGTATAAGATGGACGGGTTGCATCTAAACCGGAGAGGCATAAATATCCTGGCCGCGAGGTTTGCTAGTGTCACACGGGAGGGTTTAAACTAGTATGGCAGGGGGGTGGGCATGGGAGCAATAGGTCAGAAGGTGAGAGCATTGAGGGAGAACTAGGGAATAGGGACAGTGTGGCTCTGAGGCAGAGCAGACGGGGAAAAGTTGCTGAACACAGCGGGTCTGGTGGCCTGAAGTGCATATGTTTTAATGCAAGGAGCATTACGGGTAAGGCAGATGAACTTAGAGCTTGGATTACTACTTGGAACTATGATGTTGTTGCCATTACAGAGACCTGGTTGAGGGAAGGGCAGGATTGGCAGCTAAATGTTCCGGGATTTAGATGTTTCAGGCGGGATAGAGGGGGATGTAAAAGGGGAGGCGGAGTTGCGCTACTTGTTCGGGAGAATATCACAGCTATACTGCGAGAGGACACCTCAGAGGGCAGTGAGGCTATATGGGTAGAGATCAGGAATAAGAAGGGTGCAGTCACAATGTTGGGGGTATACTACAGGCCTCCCAACAGCCAGCGGGAGATAGAGGAGCAGATAGGTAGACAGATTTTGGAAAAGAGTAAAAACAACAGGGTTGCGGTGATGGGAGACTTCAACTTCCCCAATATTGACTGGGACTCACTTAGTGCCAGAGGCTTAGACGGGACGGGGTTTGTAAGGAGCATCCAGGAGGGCTTCTTAAAACAATATGTAAACAGTCCAACTAGGGAAGGGGCGGTACTGGACCTGGTATTGGGGAATGAGCCCGGCCAGGTGGTAGATGTTTCAGTAGGGGAGCATTTCGGTAACAGTGACCACAATTCAGTAAGTTTTAAAGTACTGGTGGACAAGGATAAGAGTGGTCCGAGGATGAATGTGCTAAATTGGGGGAAGGCTAATTATAACAATATTAGGCGGGAACTGAAGAACATAGATTGGGGGCGGATGTTTGAGGGCAAATCAACATCTGACATGTGGGAGGCTTTCAAGTGTCAGTTGAAAGGAATACAGGACAGGCATGTTCCTGTGAGGAAGAAAGATAAATACGGCAATTTTCGGCAACCTTGGATGACGAGTGATATTGTAGGCCTCGTCAAAAAGAAAAAGGAGGCATTTGTCAGGGCTAAAAGGCTGGGAACAGACGAAGCCTGTGTGGCATATAAGGAAAGTAGGAAGGAACTTAAGCAAGGAGTCAGGAGGGCTAGAAGGGGTCATGAAAGTCATTGGCAAATAGGGTTAAGGAAAATCCCAAGGCTTTTTACACGTACATAAAAAGCAAGAGGGTAGCCAGGGAAAGGGTTGGCCCACTGAAGGATAGGCAAGGGAATCTGTGTGTGGAGCCAGAGGAAATGGGCGAGGTACTAAATGAATACTTTGCATCAGTATTCACCAAAGAGAAGGAATTGGTAGATGTTGAGTCTGGAGAAGGGGGTGTAGATAGCCTGGGTCACATTGTGATCCAAAAAGACGAGGTGTTGGGTGTCTTCAAAAATATTAAGGTAGATAAGTCCCCAGGGCCGGATGGGATCTACCCCAGAATACTGAAGGAGGCTGGAGAGGAAATTGCTGAGGCCCTGACAGAAATCTTTGTCTTCAGGGGATGTCCCGGAGGACTGGAGAATAGCCAATGTTGTTCCTCTGTTTAAGAAGGGTGGCAGGGATAATCCCGGGAACTACAGGCCGGTGAGCCTTACTTCAGTGGTAGGGAAATTACTGGAGAGAATTCTTCGAGACAGGATCTACTCCCATTTGGAAGCAAATGGACGTATTAGTGAGAGGCAGCACGGTTTTGTGAAGGGGAGGTCGTGTCTCACTAACTTGATAGAGTTTTTCGAGGAGGTCACTCAGATGATTGATGCAGGTAGGGCAGTAGATGTTGTCTATATGGACTTCAGTAAGGCCTTTGACAAGGTCCCTCATGGTAGACGAGTACAAAAGGTGAAGTCACGCGGGATCAGGGGTGAACTGGCAAGGTGGATACAGAACTGGCTAGGCCATAGAAGGCAGAGGGTAGCAATGGAGGGATGCTTTTCTAATTGGAGGCCTGTGACCAGTGGCGTTCCACAGGGATCAGTGCTGGGACCTTTGCTCTTTGTAGTATATATAAATGATTTGGAGGAAAATGTAACTGGTCTGATTAGTAAGTTTGCAGACGACACAAAGGTTGGTGGAATTGCGGATAGCGATGAGGACTGTCAAGAGGATACAGCAGGATTTAGATTGTTTGGAGACTTGGGCGGAGAGATGGCAAATGGAGTTTAATCCGGACAAATGTGAGGTAATGCATTTTGGAAGGTCGAATGCAGGTAGGGAATATACAGTGAATGGTAGAACCCTCAGGAGTATTGAAAGTCAGAGAGTCATGTGTACATGCAGAACCCTCAAGAGTATTGAAAGTCAAAGAGATCTAGGAGTACAGGTCCACAGATCACTGAAAGGGGCTGCACAGGTGGAGAAGGTAGTCAAGAAGGCATACGGCATGCTTGCCTTCATTGGCCGGGGCATTGAGTATAAGAATTGGCAAGTCATGTTGCAGCTGTATAGAACCTTAGTTAGGCCACACTTGGAGTATAGTGTTCAATTCTGGTCGCCACACTACCAGAAGGATGTGGAGGCTTTAGAGAGGGTGCAGAAGAGATTTACCAGAATGTTGCCTGGTATGGAGGGCATAAGCTATGAGGAGCGATTGAATAAACTCGGTTTGTTCTCACTGGAACGAAGGAGGTTGAGGGGCGACCTGATAGAGGTATACAAAATTATGAGGGGCATAGACAGAGTGGATAGTCAGAGGCTTTTCCCCAGGGTAGAGGGGTCAATTACTAGGGGGCATAGGTTTAAGGTGAGAGGGGCAAAGTTTAGAGTAGATGTACGAGGCAAGTTTTTTACGCAGAGGGTAGTGGGTGCCTGGAACTCACTACCGGAGGAGGTAGTGGAAGCAGGGACGATAGGGACATTTAAGGGGCATCTTGACAAATATATGAATAGGATGGGAATAGAAGGATACGGACCCAGGAAGTGTAGAAGATTGTAGTTTAGTCGGGCAGTATGGTCGGCACGGGCTTGGAGGGCCGAAGGGCCTGTTCCTGTGCTGTACATTTCTTTGTTCTTTGTTGTTCTTTGTTTGAGACTGAGAGCGGAGCTTGGAGGATAACAGAGAGTGAGAAAGAGTGTGACTGAGAGTAGAGCCGGGTGAGAGTGAGAAAGAGTGAGACTGAGAGCGGAGCTGGGAGGATAACAGAGAGTGAGAAAGAGTGAGACTGAGTGCGGAGCCGGGAGGATAATAGAGAGCGAGAAAGAGTGAGACTGAGAGCGGAGCCGGGAGGATAATAGAGAGCGAGAAAGAGTGAGACTGAGAGCGGAGCCGGGAGGGTAAAAGAGAGTGAGGAAGAGTGAGACTGAGAGCGGAGCCGGGAGTATAACAGAGAGTGAGAAAGAGTGAGACTGAGAGTGGTGCCGGGAGTATTACAGAGAGTGAGAAAGAGTGAGACTGAGAGTGGAGCCGTGAGGATAATAGAGAGCGAGAAAGAGTGAGACTGAGAGCGGAGTGGGGAGGGTAAAAGAGAGTGAGAAAGAGAGAGACTGAGAGCGGAGCCGGGAGGATAACAGAGAGTGAGAAAGAGTGAGACTGAGAGTGGAGCAGGGAATATAACAGAGATTGACAAAGAGGGACGCTGAGAGTGGATCTGGGAATCTCACAGAGAGTGAGAAAGAGTGAGACTGAGAGCGGAGCCGGGAGTATAACAGAGAGTGAGAAAGAGTGAGACTGAGAGCGGAGCCGGGAGGATAATAGAGAGAGAGAAAGAGCGAGGCTGAGAGCGGAGCCGGGAGGATGACTGAGAGTGAGAAAGAGTGAGACTGAGAGCGGAGCCGGGGTGATAACAGAGAGTGAGAAAGAGTGAGACAGTAAACGGAGCCGGGAGGATAACAGAGAGTGAGAAAGAGTGAGACTGAGAGTGGAGCCGGGAGAATAACAGAGAGTGAGGAAGAGCGAGACTGAAAGTGGAGCCGGGAGGATAACAGAGTGAGAAAGAGTGAGACTGAGAGCGGAGCCGGGGTGATAACTGTGAATGAGAAAGTGTGAGACTGAGAGCGGAGCCGGGAGGATAATAGAGGGTGAGAAAGAGTGAGACTGAGAATGGAGCCGGGATGATAACAGAGAGCGAGAAAGAGCGAGGCTGAGACTCAAGTCGGGAGGATTACAGAGAGTGAGAAAGAGTGAAACTGAGAGCGGATCCGGTTGGATAATAGAGAGTGAGAAAGTGCGAGGCTGAGAGCGGAGCCGGGAGGGTAAAAGAGTGAGAAAGAGTGAGACTGTGAGCGGAGCCGGGATGATAACAGAGAGGGACAAAGAGCGAGACTGAGAGTGGAGCCGGGAGTATAACAGAGAGTGAGAATTAGTGAGACTGAGAGCGGAGCCGGGAGAATAACAGAGAGTGAGAAAGAGCGAGACTGAGAGTGGAGCCGGGAGTATAACAGAGAGTGTGAAAGTGTGAGAATGAGAGCGGAGCCGGGAGGATAACAGAGAGTGAGGAAGAGCGAGACTGAGAGCGGAGCCGGGAGGATAACAGAGATGAGACTGAGAGTGGAGCTGGGCGTATAACAGAGAGTAAGAAAGAGCGAGACTGAGAGCAGAGCCGGGAGGATAATAGAGAGTGAGAAAGAGTGAGACTGAGAGCGGTGCCAGGGTGATAACAGAGAGTGAGAAAGAGTGAGACTGAGAGTGGAGCCGGGAGGATAATAGAGAGTGAGAAAGAGTGAGACTGAGAGCGGAGCCGGGAGGATAAAAGAGAGTGAGAAAGAGTGAGACTGAGAGCGGAGCCTGGAGGATAACAGAGAGTGAGAAAGAGTGAGACTGAGAGTGGAGCCGGGAGGATAACAGAGAGTGAGAAAGAGTGAGACTGAGAGCGGAGCCGGGAGGATAACAGAGAGTGAGAAAGAGTGAGACTGAGAGCGGAGCCGGGAGTATAACAGAGAGTGAGAAAGAGCGAGACTGAGAGTGGTGCCGGGAGGATAACAGAGAGTGAGAAAGAGTGAGACTGAGAGCGGAGCCGGGGGGAATAACAGAGAGTGAGAAAGAGTGAGACTGCGAATGGAGCCGGGAGTATGACAGAGAGTGAGAAACAGTTGGACTGAGAGCGGAGCGGGAGGGTAACAGAGAGTGAGAAAGAGTGAGACTGAGAGCGGAGCAGGGAGGATATTAGAGAGAGACTGAGAGCGGAGCAGGGGTGATAACAGAGAGTGAGAAAGAGGAAGACTGAGAATGGAGCCGGGAGAATAACTGAGAGTGAGAAAGAGTGAGACGGAAAGCGGAGCCGGGAGGGTAACAGAGAGTGAGAAAGAGCGAGTGTGAGAGTGGGGCCGGGAGGATAACAGAGAATGAGAAAGAGTGAGACTGAGAGCAGAGCCGGGAGGATAACTGAGAGTGAGAAAGAGTGAGACTGACAGCGGTGCCGGGAGCATAATAGAGAGTGAGAAAGAGTAAGACTGAGAATGGAGCAGGGAGGATAACAGAGAGTGAGAAAGAGCGAGGCTGAGAGTCGAGTCTGGAGGATTACAGAGAGTGAGAAAGAGTGAGACTGGGAGTCGATCCGGGAGGATAACAGAGAGCGAGAATGAAGGAGACTGAGAGTGGACCCGGGAGGATAACAGAGAGTGAGAAAGAGTGAGACTGAGAGCGGTCCGGATGGATAATAGAGTGTGAGAAAGTGCAAGGCTGAGAGCGGAGCCGGGAGGGTAAAAGAGTGAAAAAGACCGAGACTGAGAGCGGAGCCGGGAGGATAATATAGAGTGAGAATGAGTGAGACTGAGAGCGGAGCCGGCAGGATAATATAGAGTGAGAATGAGTGAGACTGAGAGCGGAGCCGGGGTGATAACTGAGAGTGAGAAAGAGTGAGACTGAGAGCGGAGCTGGGAGGATAATAGAGAGTGAGAAAGAGTGTGACTCTGAATGGAGCCGGGAGGATAACAGAGAGCGAGAAAGAGCGAGGCTGAGACTCAAGGCGGGAGGATTACAGAGAGTGAGACTGAGAGCGGATCCGGGTGGATAATAGAGAGTGAGAAAGTGCGAGGCTGAGAGCGGAGCCGAGGGGGTAAAAGACTGAGAAAGAGTGAGACTGAGAGCGGAGCCGGCAGGATGACAGAGAGTGAGAAAGAGGAAGACTGAGAATGGAGCCGGGAGGATAACAGAGAGTGAGATAGAGCGAGACTGAGAGCGGAGCCGGGCGTATAACAGAGAGTGAGAAACAGCGAGACTGAGAGCGGAGCGGGAGGGTAACAGAGAGTGAGAAAGAGCGAGACTGAGAGTGGGGCCGGGAGGATAACAGAAAATGAGAAAGAGTGAGACTGAGAGTGGAGCTGGAAGGAAAATAGAGTGAGATACAGTGAGACTGAGAGCGGACCTGGGAGGATGATAGAGAGTGAGAAAGAGTGAGACTGAGAGCAGAGCCGGGAGGATAACAGAGTGAGAAAGAGTGAGACTGAGAATGGAGCCGGGAGGATAACAGAGAGTGAGAAAGAACGAGACTGAGAATGGCGCCGGGAGTATAACAGAGAGGGAGAAAGAGCGAGACTGAGAGCGGAACGGGGAGGATAACAGAGAGTGAGAAAGAGTGAGACTGAGAGCGGAGCCGGCAGGATAATAGAGAGTGAGAAAGAGTGAGACTGGGAGCGGAGCCGGGGTGATATCTGAGAGTGAGAAAGAGTGACACTGAGAGCGGAGCCGGGAGGATAACAGAGAGTGAGAAAGAGTGAGACTGAGAGTGGAGCCGGCAGGATAATAGAGAGTGAGAAAGAGAGAGCCTGAGAGCGGAGCCGGGGTGATAACAGAGAGTGAGAAAGAGTGAGATTGAGAGCGGAGCTGGGAGGATAACAGAGAGCGAGAAAGAGCGAGGCTGAGACTCAAGTCGGGAGGATTACAGAGAGTGAGAAAGAGTGAGACTGAGAGCGGATCCGGGTGGAAAATAGAGAGTGAGAAAGTGCGAGGCTGAGAGCGGAGCCGGGAGGATAACAGAGAGTGAGAAGGATTGAGACTGAGAGCGGAGCCGGGAGGATAATAGAGAGTGAGAAAGAGTGAGACTGAGGACCGAGCCGGGGTGATAACAGAGAGTGAGATAGAGTGAGACTGCGAATGGAGCCGGGAGTATAACAGAGAGTGAGAAACAGCGAGACTGAGAGCGGAGCCGGGAGGGTAACAGAGAGTGAGAAAGAGCGAGAGTGAGAGTGGGGCCGGGAGGATAACATAGAATGAGAAAGAGTGAGACTGAGAGCGGAGCCGGGAGGATAATAGAGAGTGAGAAAGAGAGAGACTGAGAGCGGAGCCGGGAGCATAATAGAGAGTGAGAAAGAGTGAGACTGAAAATGGAGCAGGGAGGATAACAGTGAGTGAGAAAGAGTGAGACTGAGAGCGCAGCCGGAGGTATAACAGATAATGAGAAAGAGTGAGACTGAGAGTGGGGCCGGGAGGATAACAGAGAGTGAGAAAGAGCGAGGCTGAGAGTCGAGTCTGGAGGATTACAGAGAGTGAGAAAGAGTGAGACTGAGAGTGGAGCCGGGAGTATAACAGAGTGTGAGAATTAGTGAGACTGAGAGCGGAGCCGGGAGGATAACAGAGAGCGAGAAAGAAGGAGACTGAGAGTGGACCCGGGGGGATAACAGAGAGTGAGAAAGAGCGAGACTGCGAGTGGAGCCGGGAGTATAACAGAGAGTGAGAAAGAGCGAGACTGCGAGTGGAGCCGGGAGAATAACAGAGAGTGAGAAAGAGCGAGACAGAGTGGAGCCGGGAGGATAACAGAGAGTGAGAAAGAGTGAGACTGAGAGCGGATCCGGCAGGATAATAGAGAGTGAGAAAGAGTGAGACTGAGAGCGGAGCCGGGGTGATAACTGAGAGTGAGAAATAGTGAGACTGAGAGCGGAGCCGGGAGTATAACAGAGAGTGAGAAAGAGCGAGACTGAGAGTCGAGCCGGGAGTTTAACAGAGGGTGAGAAAGAGTGAGACTGAGAGTTGAGCCGGGAGGATAACAGAGAGTGAGAAAGAGTGAGACTGAGAGTGGAGCTGGGAGGTTAACAGAGAGTGAGAAAGAGTGAGATTGAGAGTGGAGCCGTGAGTATAACAGAGAGCGAGAAAGAGTGAGACTGAGAGTGGAGCTGGGAGGTTAACAGAGAGTGAGAATTAGTGAGACTGAGAGTGGAGCTGGGAGTATAAAAGAGAGTGAGAAAGTGTGAGACTGAGAATGGAGCCGGGAGTATAACAGAGAGTGGGAAAGAGTGAGACTGAGAGTGGAGCCGGGAGGATAATAGAGAGTGAGAAAGAGTGAGACTGAGAGTGGACCGGGAGGATAATAGAGAGCGAGAAAGAGTGAGACTGAGAGCGGAGTGGGGAGGGTAAAAGAGAGTGAGAAAGAGAGAGACTGAGAGGGGAGCCGGGAGTATAACAGAGAGTGAGAAAGAGTGAGACTGAGAGCGGAGCGAGGAGAGTAAATAAGAGTGAGAAAGAGTGAGACTGAGAATGGAGCCGGGAGTATAACAGAGAGTGAGAACGAGTGAGACTGAGAGTGGAGCCGGGAGGATAACAGAGAGAGAGAAAGAGAGAGACTGAGAGCGGAGCCGGGAGGATAACAGAGAGTGAGAAAGAGCGAGACTTAGAGTGGAGCCGGGAGTATAACAGAGCGAGAAAGAGTGAGACTGAGAGCGGAGCCGGGAGGATAACAGAGAGTCAGAAAGAGAGAGACTGAGAGCGGAGCGGGGAGGATAACAGAGAGTGAGAAAGAGTGAAACTGAGAGCGGACCCGGGAGGAAAACAGAGAGTGAGAAAGAGAGAGACTGAGAGCGGAGCGGGGAGGATAACAGAGAGTGAGAAAGAGTGAGACTGAGAATGGTGCCGGGAGTATAACAGAGAGTGGGAAAGAGTGAGACTGAGAGCGGAGCCGGGAGGATAACAGAGAGTGAGAAAGAGCGTGACTGAGAGTGGAGCCGGGAGGATAACAGAGAGTGAAAAAGAGCGAGACTGAGAATGGAGCCGGGAGTATCACAGAGTGAAAAAGAGTGAGACTGAGAGTGGAGCCGGGTGATAACAGAGAGTGAGAAAAAGTGAGACTGAGAGCGGAGATGGGTGTGTAACAGAGAGTGAGAAAGAGTGAGACAGAGAGTGCAGCTGGGAGGGTAACAGAGAGTGAGAAAGAGTGAGACTGAAAGCGGAGCTTGGAGGATAACAGAGAGTGAGAAAGAGTGAGACTGAGAGTAGAGCCGGGTGATAACAGAGAGTGAGAAAGAGTGAGACAGAGAGTGCAGCTGGGAGGGTAACAGAGAGTGAGAAAGAGTGAGACTGAAAGCGGAGCTTGGAGGATAACAGAGAGTGAGAAAGAGTGAGACTGAGAGTAGAGCCGGGTGATAACAGAGAGTGAGAAAGAGCGAGACTGAGAGTAGAGCCGGGTGATAACAGAGAGTGAGAAAGAGTGAGACTGAGAGCGGAGCTTGGAGGATAACAGAGAGTGAGAAAGAGTGTGACTGAGAGTAGAGCCGGGTGAGAGTGAGAAAGAGTGAGACTGAGAGCGGAGCTGGGAGGATAACAGAGAGTGAGAAAGAGTGAGACTGAGAGCTGAGCCGGGAGGATAACAGAGAGCGAGAAAGAGTGAGACTGAGAGCAGAGCCGGGACTATAACAGAGAGTGAGAAAGAGTGAGACTGAGAGCGGAGCGGGGAGGATAACAGAGAGTGAGAAACAGCGAGACTGAGAGCGGAGCGGGAGGGTAACAGAGAGTGAGAAAGAGCGAGACTGAGAGTGGGGCCGGGAGGATAACAGAAAATGAGAAAGAGTGAGACTGAGAGTGGAGCTGGAAGGAAAATAGAGTGAGATACAGTGAGACTGAGAGCGGACCTGGGAGGATGATAGAGAGTGAGAAAGAGTGAGACTGAGAGCAGAGCCGGGAGGATAACAGAGTGAGAAAGAGTGAGACTGAGAATGGAGCCGGGAGGATAACAGAGAGTGAGAAAGAACGAGACTGAGAATGGCGCCGGGAGTATAACAGAGAGGGAGAAAGAGCGAGACTGAGAGCGGAACGGGGAGGATAACAGAGAGTGAGAAAGAGTGAGACTGAGAGCGGAGCCGGCAGGATAATAGAGAGTGAGAAAGAGTGAGACTGGGAGCGGAGCCGGGGTGATATCTGAGAGTGAGAAAGAGTGACACTGAGAGCGGAGCCGGGAGGATAACAGAGAGTGAGAAAGAGTGAGACTGAGAGTGGAGCCGGCAGGATAATAGAGAGTGAGAAAGAGAGAGCCTGAGAGCGGAGCCGGGGTGATAACAGAGAGTGAGAAAGAGTGAGATTGAGAGCGGAGCTGGGAGGATAACAGAGAGCGAGAAAGAGCGAGGCTGAGACTCAAGTCGGGAGGATTACAGAGAGTGAGAAAGAGTGAGACTGAGAGCGGATCCGGGTGGAAAATAGAGAGTGAGAAAGTGCGAGGCTGAGAGCGGAGCCGGGAGGATAACAGAGAGTGAGAAGGATTGAGACTGAGAGCGGAGCCGGGAGGATAATAGAGAGTGAGAAAGAGTGAGACTGAGGACCGAGCCGGGGTGATAACAGAGAGTGAGATAGAGTGAGACTGCGAATGGAGCCGGGAGTATAACAGAGAGTGAGAAACAGCGAGACTGAGAGCGGAGCCGGGAGGGTAACAGAGAGTGAGAAAGAGCGAGAGTGAGAGTGGGGCCGGGAGGATAACATAGAATGAGAAAGAGTGAGACTGAGAGCGGAGCCGGGAGGATAATAGAGAGTGAGAAAGAGAGAGACTGAGAGCGGAGCCGGGAGCATAATAGAGAGTGAGAAAGAGTGAGACTGAAAATGGAGCAGGGAGGATAACAGTGAGTGAGAAAGAGTGAGACTGAGAGCGCAGCCGGAGGTATAACAGATAATGAGAAAGAGTGAGACTGAGAGTGGGGCCGGGAGGATAACAGAGAGTGAGAAAGAGCGAGGCTGAGAGTCGAGTCTGGAGGATTACAGAGAGTGAGAAAGAGTGAGACTGAGAGTGGAGCCGGGAGTATAACAGAGTGTGAGAATTAGTGAGACTGAGAGCGGAGCCGGGAGGATAACAGAGAGCGAGAAAGAAGGAGACTGAGAGTGGACCCGGGGGGATAACAGAGAGTGAGAAAGAGCGAGACTGCGAGTGGAGCCGGGAGTATAACAGAGAGTGAGAAAGAGCGAGACTGCGAGTGGAGCCGGGAGAATAACAGAGAGTGAGAAAGAGCGAGACAGAGTGGAGCCGGGAGGATAACAGAGAGTGAGAAAGAGTGAGACTGAGAGCGGATCCGGCAGGATAATAGAGAGTGAGAAAGAGTGAGACTGAGAGCGGAGCCGGGGTGATAACTGAGAGTGAGAAATAGTGAGACTGAGAGCGGAGCCGGGAGTATAACAGAGAGTGAGAAAGAGCGAGACTGAGAGTCGAGCCGGGAGTTTAACAGAGGGTGAGAAAGAGTGAGACTGAGAGTTGAGCCGGGAGGATAACAGAGAGTGAGAAAGAGTGAGACTGAGAGTGGAGCTGGGAGGTTAACAGAGAGTGAGAAAGAGTGAGATTGAGAGTGGAGCCGTGAGTATAACAGAGAGCGAGAAAGAGTGAGACTGAGAGTGGAGCTGGGAGGTTAACAGAGAGTGAGAATTAGTGAGACTGAGAGTGGAGCTGGGAGTATAAAAGAGAGTGAGAAAGTGTGAGACTGAGAATGGAGCCGGGAGTATAACAGAGAGTGGGAAAGAGTGAGACTGAGAGTGGAGCCGGGAGGATAATAGAGAGTGAGAAAGAGTGAGACTGAGAGTGGACCGGGAGGATAATAGAGAGCGAGAAAGAGTGAGACTGAGAGCGGAGTGGGGAGGGTAAAAGAGAGTGAGAAAGAGAGAGACTGAGAGGGGAGCCGGGAGTATAACAGAGAGTGAGAAAGAGTGAGACTGAGAGCGGAGCGAGGAGAGTAAATAAGAGTGAGAAAGAGTGAGACTGAGAATGGAGCCGGGAGTATAACAGAGAGTGAGAACGAGTGAGACTGAGAGTGGAGCCGGGAGGATAACAGAGAGAGAGAAAGAGAGAGACTGAGAGCGGAGCCGGGAGGATAACAGAGAGTGAGAAAGAGCGAGACTTAGAGTGGAGCCGGGAGTATAACAGAGCGAGAAAGAGTGAGACTGAGAGCGGAGCCGGGAGGATAACAGAGAGTCAGAAAGAGAGAGACTGAGAGCGGAGCGGGGAGGATAACAGAGAGTGAGAAAGAGTGAAACTGAGAGCGGACCCGGGAGGAAAACAGAGAGTGAGAAAGAGAGAGACTGAGAGCGGAGCGGGGAGGATAACAGAGAGTGAGAAAGAGTGAGACTGAGAATGGTGCCGGGAGTATAACAGAGAGTGGGAAAGAGTGAGACTGAGAGCGGAGCCGGGAGGATAACAGAGAGTGAGAAAGAGCGTGACTGAGAGTGGAGCCGGGAGGATAACAGAGAGTGAAAAAGAGCGAGACTGAGAATGGAGCCGGGAGTATCACAGAGTGAAAAAGAGTGAGACTGAGAGTGGAGCCGGGTGATAACAGAGAGTGAGAAAAAGTGAGACTGAGAGCGGAGATGGGTGTGTAACAGAGAGTGAGAAAGAGTGAGACAGAGAGTGCAGCTGGGAGGGTAACAGAGAGTGAGAAAGAGTGAGACTGAAAGCGGAGCTTGGAGGATAACAGAGAGTGAGAAAGAGTGAGACTGAGAGTAGAGCCGGGTGATAACAGAGAGTGAGAAAGAGTGAGACAGAGAGTGCAGCTGGGAGGGTAACAGAGAGTGAGAAAGAGTGAGACTGAAAGCGGAGCTTGGAGGATAACAGAGAGTGAGAAAGAGTGAGACTGAGAGTAGAGCCGGGTGATAACAGAGAGTGAGAAAGAGCGAGACTGAGAGTAGAGCCGGGTGATAACAGAGAGTGAGAAAGAGTGAGACTGAGAGCGGAGCTTGGAGGATAACAGAGAGTGAGAAAGAGTGTGACTGAGAGTAGAGCCGGGTGAGAGTGAGAAAGAGTGAGACTGAGAGCGGAGCTGGGAGGATAACAGAGAGTGAGAAAGAGTGAGACTGAGAGCTGAGCCGGGAGGATAACAGAGAGCGAGAAAGAGTGAGACTGAGAGCAGAGCCGGGACTATAACAGAGAGTGAGAAAGAGTGAGACTGAGAGCGGAGCGGGGAGGATAACAGAGAGTGAGAAAGAGCGAGACTGAGTGCGGAGGAGGGAGTATAACAGGGAGTGAGAAAGAGCGAGACAGAGAGTGGAGCCGGGAGTATAACAGAGAGTGAGAAAGAGTGAGACTGAGAGTGGAGCTGAGAGTATAACAGAGAGTGAGAAAGCGCGAGACTGAGAGTGGAGCCGGGAGGATAATAGAGAGCGAGAAAGAGTGAGACTGAGAGCGGAGCCGGGAGGGTAAAAGAGAGTGAGAAAGAGTGAGACTGAGAGCGGAACCGGGAGGATAACAGAGAGTGAGAAAGAGTGAGACTGAGAGCGGAACCGGGAGGATAATAGAGAGCGAGAAAGAGTGAGACTGAGAGCGGAGCCGGGAGGGTAAAAGAGAGTGAGAAAGAGTGAGACTGAGAGTGGAGCCGGGAGGATAACAGAGAGTGAGAAAGAGCGAGACAGAGTGGAGCCGGGAGGATAACAGAGAGTGAGAAAGAGCGAGACAGAGTGGAGCCGGGAGGATAACAGAGAGTGAGAAAGAGTGAGACTGGGAGCGGAGCCGGGGTGATATCTGAGAGTGAGAAAGAGTGACACTGATAGCGGAGACGGGAGGATAACAGAGAGTGAGAAAGAGTGAGACTGAGAGTGGAGCTGGGAGGTTACAAGAGAGTGAGAAAGAGTGAGACTGAGAGTGGAGCCGGCAGGATAATAGAGAGTGAGAAAGAGAGAGCCTGAGAGCGGAGCCGGGGTGATAACAGAGAGTGAGAAAGAGTGAGATTGAGAGCGGAGCTGGGAGTATAACAGAGAGTGAGAAAGAGCGAGACTGAGAACGGAGCCGGGAGGATAATAGAGAGTGAGAATGAGTGAGACTGAGAGCGGAGCAGGGAGGATAACAGAGAGCGAGAAAGAGCGAGGCTGAGACTCAAGTCGGGAGGATTACAGAGAGTGAGAAAGAGTGAGACTGAGAGCGGATCCGGGTGGAAAATAGAGAGTGAGAAAGTGCGTGGCTGAGAGCGGAGCCGGGAGGATAACAGAGAGTGAGAAGGATTGAGACTGAGAGCGGAGCCGGGAGGATAATAGAGAGTGAGAAAGAGTGAGACTGAGGACCGAGCCGGGGTGATAACAGAGAGTGAGATAGAGTGAGACTGCGAATGGAGCCGGGAGTATAACAGAGAGTGAGAAACAGCGAGACTGAGAGCGGAGCCGGGAGGGTAACAGAGAGTGAGAAAGAGCGAGAGTGAGAGTGGGGCCGGGAGGATAACAGAGAATGAGAAAGAGTGAGACTGAGAGCGGAGCCGGGAGGATAATAGAGAGTGAGAAAGAGAGAGACTGAGAGCGGAGCAGGGGTGATAACTGAGAGTGAGAAAGAGTGAGACTGAGAGCGGAGCCGGGAGCATAATAGAGAGTGAGAAAGAGTGAGACTGAAAATGGAGCAGGGAGGATAACAGTGAGTGAGAAAGAGTGAGACTGAGAGCGCAGCCGGAGGTATAACAGATAGTGAGAAAGAGTGAGACTGAGAGTGGGGCCGGGAGGATAACAGAGAGTGAGAAAGAGCGAGGCTGAGAGTCGAGTCTGGAGGATTACAGAGAGTGAGAAAGAGTGAGACTGAGAGTCGATCCGGGAGGATAACAGAGAGCGAGAAAGAAGGAGACTGAGAGTGGACCCGGGAGGATAACAGAGAGTGAGAAAGAGCGAGACTGCGAGTGGAGCCGCGAGTATAACAGAGTGTGAGAATTAGTGAGACTGAGAGCGGAGCCGGGAGAATAACAGAGAGTGAGAAAGAGCGAGACAGAGTGGAGCCGGGAGGATAACAGAGAGTGAGAAAGAGTGAGACTGAGAGCGGATCCGGCAGGATAATAGAGAGGGAGAAAGAGTGAGACTGAGAGCGGAGCCGGGGTGATAACAGAGCGTGAGAAAGAGTGAGACTGAGAGTCGAGCCGGGAGTATAACAGAGGGTGAGAATTAGTGAGACTGAGAGTCGAGCCGGGAGTTTAACAGAGGCTGAGATAGAGTGAGACTGAGAGTCGAGCCGGGTGTATAACAGAGGGTGAGAAAGAGTGAGACTGAGAGTTGAGCCGGGAGGATAACAGAGAGTGAGAAAGAGTGAGACTGAGAGTGGAGCTGGGAGGTTAACAGAGAGTGAGAAAGAGTGAGACTGAGAGTGGAGCTGGGAGGTTAACAGAGAGTGAGAATTAGTGAGACTGAGAGTGGAGCTGGGAGTAGAAAAGAGAGTGAGAAAGAGTGAGACTGAGAATGGAGCCGGGAGGATAACAGAGAGTGAGAAAGAGAGAGACTGAGAGCGGAGCCGGGAGGATAACAGAGAGTGAGAAAGAGCGAGACTGAGAATGGAGCCGGGAGTATAACAGAGAGTGAGAAAGAGTGAAACTGAGAGCGGACCCGGGAGCAAAACAGAGAGTGAGAAATAGTGAGACTGAGAGCGGAGCCGGGAGTATAACAGAGTGAGAAAGAGAGAGACTGAGAGCGGAGCCGGGAGGATAACAGAGAGTGAGAAAGAGCGAGACTGAGAATGGAGCCGGGAGTATAACAGAGAGTGAGAAAGAGTGAAACTGAGAGCGGACCCGGGAGGAAAACAGAGAGTGAGAAAGAGAGAGACTGAGAGCGGAGCGGGGAGGATAACAGAGAGTGAGAAAGAGTGAGACTGAGAATGGTGCCGGGAGTATAACAGAGAGTGAGAAAGTGTGAGACTGAGAGTGGAGCTGGGAGCATAACAGAGTGTGAGAAAGAGTGAGTAGAGAGTGGAGCCGGGAGTATAGCAGAGAGTTAGAAAGAGCGAAACTGAGAGCGGAGCCGGGAGGATAAAAGAGAGTGAGCAACAGTGAGACTGAGAGTGGAGCTGGGTGAAGAACAGAGAGTGAGAAGGAGTGATACTGAGAGCAGAGTCGGGAGGATAACAGAGAGTGAGAAAGAGGGACGCTGAGAGTGGAGCCGGGAGGATAACAGAGAGTGAGAAAGAGCGAGACTGAGAGTGGAGCCGGGAGGATAACAGAGAGTGAAAAAGAGCGAGACTGAGAATGGAGCCGGGAGTATCACAGAGTGAAAAAGAGTGAGACTGAGAGTGGAGCCGGGTGATAACAGAGAGTGAGAAAGAGTGAGACAGAGAGTGCAGCTGGGAGGGTAACAGAGAGTGAGAAAGAGTGAGACTGAAAGCGGAGCTTGGAGGATAACAGAGAGTGAGAAAGAGTGTGACTGAGAGTAGAGCCGGGTGATAACAGAGAGTGAGAAAGAGTGAGACTGAGAGCGGAGCTTGGAGGATAACAGCGAGTGAGAAAGAGTGTGACTGAGAGTAGAGCCGGGTGAGAGTGAGAAAGAGTGAGACTGAGAGCGGAGCTGGGAGTATAACAGAGAGTGAGAAAGAGTGAGACTGAGAGCAGAGCCGGGACTATAACAAAGAGTGAGAAAGAGTGAGACTGAGAGTGGAGCTGGGAGGATAACAGAGAGTGAGAAAGAGTGAGACTGAGAGCGGAGCTGGGAGTATAACAGAGATTGACAAAGAGTGAGACTGAAAACGGAGCCGGGAGGATAATAGAGACAGAGAAAGAGCGAGGCTGAGAGCGGAGCCGGGAGGATGACTGAGAGTGAGAAAGAGTGAGACTGAGAGCGGAGCCGGGGTGATAACAGAGAGTGAGAAACAGTGAGACAGTAAACGGAGCCGGGAGGATAACAGAGAGTGAGAAAGAGTGAGACTGAGAGCGGAGCTGGGAGGATAACAGAGAGTGAGAAAGAGCGAGACTGAGTGCGGAGGAGGGAGTATAACAGGGAGTGAGAAAGAGTGAGACTGAGAGTGGAGCTGAGAGTATAACAGAGAGTGAGAACGAGTGAGACTGAGAGCGGAGCCGGGAGGGTAAAAGAGAGTGAGAAAGAGAGAGACTGAGAGCGGAGCCGGGAGGAAACAGAGAGTGAGAAAGCGTGAGACTGAGAGCGGAGCCGTGAGGATAATAGAGAGTGAGAAAGAGTGAGACTGAGAGCGGAGCCGGGAGGATAATAGAGAGTGAGAAAGAGTGAGACTGAGAATGGAGCCGGGATGATAACAGAGAGCGAGAAAGAGCGAGGCTGAGACTCAAGTCGGGAGGATTACAGAGAGTGAGAATGAGTGAAACTGAGAGCGGATCCGGGTGGATAATAGAGAGTGAGAAAGTGCGAGGCTGAGAGCGGAGCCAGTAGGGTGAAAGAGTGATGAAAGAGTGAGACTGTGAGCCGAGCCGGGATGATAACAGAGAGTGACAAAGAGCGAGACTGAGAGTGGAGCCGGGAGTATAACAGAGAGTGAGAATTAGTGAGACTGAGAGCGTAGCCGGGAGAATAACAGAGAGTGTGAAAGTGTGAGACTGAGAGCGGAGCCGGGAGGATAACAGAGAGTGAGGAAGAGCGAGACTGAGAGCGGAGCCGGGAGGATAACAGAGATGAGACTGAGAGTGGAGCTGGGTGTATAACAGAGAGTAAGAAAGAGCGAGACTGAGAGCAGAGCCGGGAGGATAATAGAGAGTGAGAAAGAGTGAGACTGAGAGCGGTGCCAGGGTGATAACAGAGAGTGAGAAAGAGTGAGACTGAGAGTGGAGCCGGGAGGATAATAGAGAGTGAGAAAGAGTGAGACTGAGAGCGGAGCCGGGAGGATAACAGAGAGTGCGAAAGAATGAGACTGAGAGCGGAGCCTGGAGGATAACAGAGAGTGAGAAAGAGTGAGACTGAGAGTGGAGCCGGGAGGATAACAGAGAGTGAGAAAGAGTGAGACTGAGAGCGGAGCCAGGGGTATAACAGAGAGTGAGAAAGAGTGAGACTGAGAGCAGAGCCGGGGGGAATAACAGAGAGTGAGAAAGAGTGAGACTGCGAATGGAGCCGGGAGTATGACAGAGAGTGAGAAACAGTTGGACTGAGAGCGGAGCGGGAGGGGATCAGAGAGTGAGAAAGAGCGAGACTGAGAGTGGGGCCGGGAGGATAACAGAGTGAGAAAGAGTGAGACTGAGAGCGGAGCCGGGAGGATATTAGAGAGAGACTGAGAGCGGAGCGGGAGGGTAACAGAGAGTGAGAAAGAGCGAGACTGAGAGTGGAGCTGGGTGTATAACAGAGAGTAAGAAAGAGCGAGACTGAGAGCAGAGCCGGGAGGATAATAGAGAGTGAGAAAGAGTGAGACTGAGAGCGGTGCCAGGGTGATAACTGAGAGTGAGAAAGAGTGAGACTGAGAATGGAGCCGGGAGGATAACAGAGTGCGAAAGAGCGAGACTGAGAATGGAGCCGGGAGGATAACAGAGAGTGAGAAAGAGCGAGGCTGAGAGTGGAGCCGGGAGGATAACAGAGAGTGAGAAAGAGCGAGACTGAGAATGGAGCCGGGAGTATAGCAGAGAGTGAGAAAGAGCGAGACTGAGAGTGGAGCCGGGAGTATAACAGAGAGTGAGAATTAGTGAGACTGAGAGCGGAGCCGGGAGGATAACAGAGAGTGAGAAAGAGCGAGACTGAGAATGGAGCCGGGATGATAATAGAGAGTGAGATAGAGTGAGACTGCGAATGGAGCCGGGAGTATAACAGAGAGTGAGAAACAGCGAGACTGAGAGCGGAGCGGGAGGGTAACAGAGAGTGAGAAAGAGCGAGACTGAGAGTGGGGCCGGGAGGATAACAGAAAATTAGAAAGAGTGAGACTGAGAGTGGAGATGGAAGGAAAACAGAGAGTGAGAAAGAGTGAGACTGAGAGCATTGCCGGGAGGATAACAGAGTGAGAAAGAGTGAGACTGGGAGCGGAGCCGCGAGGATAATAGAGAGAGACTGAGAGCGGAGCAGGGGTGATAACAGAGAGTGAGAAAGAGTGAGACTGAGAATGGAGCCGGGAGGAAAACAGAAAGTGAGAAAGAACGAGACTGAGAATGGCGCCCGGAGTATAACAGAGAGGGAGAAAGAGCGAGACTGAGAGCGGAGCCGGGAGGATAACAGAGAGTGAGAAAGAGCGAGACTGAGAATGGCGCCCGGAGTATAACAGAGAGGGAGAAAGAGCGAGACTGAGAGCGGAGCCGGGAGGATAACAGAAAGTGAGAAAGAGTGAGACTGAGAGCGGAGCTGGGAGTATAAAAGAGAGTGAGAAAGAGTGAGACTCAGAGCGGAGCCGGGGTGATAACAGAGAGTGAGAAAGGGTGACACTGAGAGCGGAGCCGGGAGGATAATAGAGTGTGAGAAAGAGTGAGACTGAGAGTGGAGCCGGGGTGATAACAGAGGGTGAGAAAGAGTGAGACTGAAAACAGAGCACGGAGTATAACAGAGAGTGAGAAAGAGTGAGATTGAGAGCGGAGCTGGGAGTATAACAGAGAGTGAGAAAGAGTGAGTCTGAGAGCGGAGCTGGGGGTATACCAGAGAGTGAGAAAGAGCGAGACTGAGAGCGGAGCCGGTAAGATAATAGAGAGTGAGAAAGAGTGAGACTGAGAGTGGAGCTGGAAGGATAATAGAGAGTGAGAAAGAGTGAGACTGAGAGCAGAGCCGGGAGGATAACAGAGTGAGAAAGAGTGAGACTGAGAGCGGAGCCGCGAGGATAATAGAGAGAGACTGAGAGCGGAGCAGGGGTGATAACAGAGAGTGAGAAAGAGGAAGACTAAGAATGGAGCCGGGAGGATAACAGAGAGCGAGAAAGAAGGAGACTGAGAGTGGACCCGGGAGGATAACAGAGAGTGAGAAAGAGCGAGACTGAGAGTCGAGTCTGGAGGATTACAGAGAGTGAGAAAGAGTGAGACAGAGAGTCGATCCGGGAGGATAACAGAGAGCGAGAAAGAAGGAGACTGAGAGTGGACCCGGGAGGATAACAGAGAGTGAGAAAGAGCGAGAATGCGAGTGGAGCCGGGAGTATAACAGAGAGTGAGAAAGAGTGAGACTGAGAACGGAGCCGGCAGGATAATAGAGAGTGAGAAAGAGTGAGACTGAGAGCGGAGCCGGGAGAATAACAGAGAGTGAGAAAGAGCGAGACAGAGTGGAGCCGGGAGGATAACAGAGAGTGAGAAAAAGTGAGACTGAGAACGGAGCCGGCAGGATAATAGAGAGTGAGAAAGAGTGAGACTGAGAGCGGACCCGGGGTGATAACTGAGAGTGAGAAATAGTGAGACTGAGAGCGGAGCATTGAGGATAACAGACAGTGAGAAAGAGCGAGACTGAGAGTCGAGCCGGGAGTATAACAGAGGGTGAGATAGAGTGAGACTGAGAGTCGAGCTGGTAGTATAACAGAGGGTGAGAAAGAGTGAGACTGAGAGCGGAGCTGGGAGGATAACAGAGAGTGAGAAAGAGTGAGACTGAGAGTTGAGCCGGGAGGATAACAGAGAGTGAGAAAGAGTGAGACTGAGAGTTGAGCCGGGAGGATAACAGAGAGTGAGAATTAGTGAGACTGAGAGTGGAGCTGGGAGTATAAAAGAGAGTGAGAAAGAGTGAGACTCAGAGCGGAGCCGGGGTGATAACAGAGAGTGAGAAAGAGTGACACTGAGAGCGGAGCCGGGAGGATAATAGAGTGTGAGAAAGAGTGAGACTGAGAGCGGAGCAGGGGTGATAACAGAGAGTGAGAAAGAGGAAGACTAAGAATGGAGCCGGGAGGATAACTGAGAGTGAGAAGGAGTGAGACTGAGAATGGAGCCGGGAGGATAACAGAGATTGAGAAAGAACGAGACTGAGAATGGCGCCGGGAGTATAACAGAGAGGGAGAAAGAGCGAGACTGAGAGCGGAGCCGGGAGGATAACAGAGAGTGAGAAAGAGCGAGACTGAGAATGGAGCCGGGAGTATAACAGAGAGTGAGAAAGAGCGAGACTGAGAGTGGAGCCGGGAGTATAACAGAGAGTGAGAAGGATTGAGATTGAGAGCGGAGCCGAGAGGATAATAGAGAATGAGAAAGAGTGAGACTGAGAGCGGAGCCGGGGTGATAACAGAGAGTGAGATATAGTGAGACTGCGAATGGAGCCGGGAGTATAACAGAGAGTGAGAAACAGCGAGACTGAGAGCGGAGCCGGGAGGGTAACAGAGAGTGAGAAAGAGCGAGAGTGAGAGTGGGGCCGGGAGGATAACAGAGAATGAGAAAGAGTGAGACTGAGAGCGGAGCCGGGAGGATAATAGAGAGTGAAAAAGAGTGAGACTGAGAATGGAGCAGGGAGGATAACAGAGTGAGAAAGAGTGAGACTGAGAGTGGGGCCGGGAGGATAACAGAGAGTGAGAAAAGCGAGGCTGAGAGTCGAGTCTGGAGGATTACAGAGAGTGAGAACGAGTGAGACTGAGAGTTGATCCGTGAGGATAACAGAGAGCGAGAAAGAAGGAGACTGAGAGTGGACCCGGGAGGAAAACAGAGAGTGAGAAAGAGTGAGACTGAGAGCGGATCCGGATGGATAATAGAGAGTGAGAAAGTGCAAGGCTGAGAGCGGAGCCGGGAGGGTAAAAGAGTGAGAAAGAGTGAGACTGAGAGCGGAGCCGGGAGGATAACAGAGAGTGAGAAAGAGGAAGACTGAGAATGGAGCCGGGAGGCTAACTGAGAGTGAGAAAGAGTGAGACTGAGAGCGGAGCCACGAGCATAATAGAGAGTGAGAAAGAGTGAGACTGAGAATGGAGCAGGGAGGATAACAGTGAGTGAGAAAGAGTGAGACTGAGAGCGCAGCCGGGGGTATAACAGATAGTGAGAAAGAGTGAGACTGAGAGTGGGGCCGGGAGGATAACAGAGAGTGAGAAAGAGCGAGGCTGAGAGTCGAGTCTGGAGGATTACAGAGAGTGAGAAAGAGTGAGACTGAGAGTCGATCCGGGAGGATAACAGAGAGCGAGAAAGAAGGAGACTGAGAGTGGACCCGGGAGGATAACAGAGAGTGAGAAAGAGCGAGACTGAGAGTGGAGCCGGGAGTATAACAGAGAGAGAGACAGAGCGAGGCTGAGAATGGAACCGGGAGAATAACAGAGAGTGAGAAAGAGCGAGACAGAGTGGAGCCGGGAGGATAACAGAGAGTGAGAAAGAGTGAGACTGAGAGCGGAGCCGGGGTGATAACTGAGAGTGAGAAATAGTGAGACTGAGAGCGGAGCCGGGAGGATAACAGAGAGTGAGAAAGAGCGAGACTGAGAGTCGAGCCGGGAGTATAACATAGGGTGAGATAGAGTGAGGCTGAGAGTCGAGCCGGGAGGATAACAGAGCGTGAGATAGAGTGAGACTGCGAATGGAGCCGGGAGTATAACAGGGAGTGAGAAACAGCGAGACTGAGAGCGGAGCCGGGAGGGTAACAGAGAGTGAGAAAGAGCGAGAGTGAGAGTGGGGCCGGGAGGATAACAGAGAATTGGAAAGAGTGAGACTGAGAGCGGAGCCGGGAGGATAATAGAGAGTGAGAAAGAGAGAGACTGAGAGCGGAGCAGGGGTGATAACAGAGAGTGAGAAACAGTGAGACTGAGAGCGGAGCAGTGAGGATAATAGAGAGTGAGAAAGAGTGAGACTCTGAATGGAGCCGGGAGGATAACAGAGAGCGAGAAAGAGCGAGGCTGAGACTCAAGTCGGGAGGATTACAGAGAGTGAGAAAGAGTGAGACTGAGAGCGGATCCGGGTGGAAAATAGAGAGTGAGAAAGTGCGAGGCTGAGAGCGGAGCCGGGAGGATAACAGAGAGTGAGAAGGATTGAGACTGAGAGCGGAGCCGGGAGCATAATAGAGAGTGAGAAAGAGTGAGACTGAGAATGGAGCAGGGAGGATAACAGAGAGTGAGAAAGAGTGAGACTGAGAGTGGGGCCGGGAGGATAACAGAGAGTGAGAAAAGCGAGGCTGAGAGTCGAGTCTGGAGGATTACAGAGAGTGAGAACGAGTGAGACTGAGAGTTGATCCGTGAGGATAACAGAGAGCGAGAAAGAAGGAGACTGAGAGTGGACCCGGGAGGATAACAGAGAGTGAGAAAGAGCGAGACTGCGAGTGGAGCCGGGAGTATAACAGAGAGTGAGAAAGAGTGAGACTGAGAACGGAGCCGGCAGGATAATAGAGAGTGAGAAAGAGTGAGACTGAGAGCGGAGCCGGGAGAATAACAGAGAGTGAGAAAGAGCGAGACAGAGTGGAGCCGGGAGGATAACAGAGAGTGAGAAAAAGTGAGACTGAGAACGGAGCCGGCAGGATAATAGAGAGTGAGAAAGAGTGAGACTGAGAGCGGACCCGGGGTGATAACTGAGAGTGAGAAATAGTGAGACTGAGAGCGGAGCATTGAGGATAACAGACAGTGAGAAAGAGCGAGACTGAGAGTCGAGCCGGGAGTATAACAGAGGGTGAGATAGAGTGAGACTGAGAGTCGAGCTGGGAGTATAACAGAGGGTGAGAAAGAGTGAGACTGAGAGCGGAGCTGGGAGGATAACAGAGAGTGAGAAAGAGTGAGACTGAGAGTTGAGCCGGGACGATAACAGAGAGTGAGAAAGAGTGAGACTGAGAGTTGAGCCGGGAGGATAACAGAGAGTGAGAATTAGTGAGACTGAGAGTGGAGCTGGGAGTATAAAAGAGAGTGAGAAAGAGTGAGACTCAGAGCGGAGCCGGGGTGATAACAGAGAGTGAGAAAGAGTGACACTGAGAGCGGAGCCGGGAGGATAATAGAGTGTGAGAAAGAGTGAGACTGAGAGCGGAGCAGGGGTGATAACAGAGAGTGAGAAAGAGGAAGACTAAGAATGGAGCCGGGAGGATAACTGAGAGTGAGAAGGAGTGAGACTGAGAATGGAGCCGGGAGGATAACAGAGATTGAGAAAGAACGAGACTGAGAATGGCGCCGGGAGTATAACAGAGAGGGAGAAAGAGCGAGACTGAGAGCGGAGCCGGGAGGATAACAGAGAGTGAGAAAGAGCGAGACTGAGAATGGAGCCGGGAGTATAACAGAGAGTGAGAAAGAGCGAGACTGAGAGTGGAGCCGGGAGTATAACAGAGAGTGAGAAGGATTGAGATTGAGAGCGGAGCCGAGAGGATAATAGAGAATGAGAAAGAGTGAGACTGAGAGCGGAGCCGGGGTGATAACAGAGAGTGAGATATAGTGAGACTGCGAATGGAGCCGGGAGTATAACAGAGAGTGAGAAACAGCGAGACTGAGAGCGGAGCCGGGAGGGTAACAGAGAGTGAGAAAGAGCGAGAGTGAGAGTGGGGCCGGGAGGATAACAGAGAATGAGAAAGAGTGAGACTGAGAGCGGAGCCGGGAGGATAATAGAGAGTGAGAAAGAGTGAGACTGAGAATGGAGCAGGGAGGATAACAGAGTGAGAAAGAGTGAGACTGAGAGTGGGGCCGGGAGGATAACAGAGAGTGAGAAAAGCGAGGCTGAGAGTCGAGTCTGGAGGATTACAGAGAGTGAGAACGAGTGAGACTGAGAGTTGATCCGTGAGGATAACAGAGAGCGAGAAAGAAGGAGACTGAGAGTGGACCCGGGAGGAAAACAGAGAGTGAGAAAGAGTGAGACTGAGAGCGGATCCGGATGGATAATAGAGAGTGAGAAAGTGCAAGGCTGAGAGCGGAGCCGGGAGGCTAACTGAGAGTGAGAAAGAGTGAGACTGAGAGCGGAGCCGGGAGGATAACAGAGAGTGAGAAAGAGGAAGACTGAGAATGGAGCCGGGAGGCTAACTGAGAGTGAGAAAGAGTGAGACTGAGAGCGGAGCCACGAGCATAATAGAGAGTGAGAAAGAGTGAGACTGAGAATGGAGCAGGGAGGATAACAGTGAGTGAGAAAGAGTGAGACTGAGAGCGCAGCCGGGGGTATAACAGATAGTGAGAAAGAGTGAGACTGAGAGTCGGGCCGGGAGGATAACAGAGAGTGAGAAAGAGCGAGGCTGAGAGTCGAGTCTGGAGGATTACAGAGAGTGAGAAAGAGTGAGACTGAGAGTCGATCCGGGAGGATAACAGAGAGCGAGAAAGAAGGAGACTGAGAGTGGACCCGGGAGGATAACAGAGAGTGAGAAAGAGCGAGACTGAGAGTGGAGCCGGGAGTATAACAGAGAGTGAGAATTAGTGAGACTGAGAGCGGAGTCGGGAGAATAACAGAGAGTGAGAAAGAGCGAGACAGAGTGGAGCTGGGAGAATAACAGAGAGTGAGAAAGAGCGAGACAGAGTGGAGCCGGGAGGATAACAGAGAGTGAGAAAGAGTGAGACTGAGAGCGGAGCCGGGGTGATAACTGAGAGTGAGAAATAGTGAGACTGAGAGCGGAGCCGGGAGGATAACAGAGAGTGAGAAAGAGCGAGACAGAGAGTCGAGCCGGGAGTATAACATAGGGTGAGATAGAGTGAGGCTGAGAGTCGAGCCGGGAGGATAACAGAGAGTGAGATAGAGTGAGACTGCGAATGGAGCCGGGAGTATAACAGGGAGTGAGAAACAGCGAGACTGAGAGCGGAGCCGGGAGGGTAACAGAGAGTGAGAAAGAGCGAGAGTGAGAGTGGGGCCGGGAGGATAACAGAGAATTGGAAAGAGTGAGACTGGGAGCGGAGCCGGGAGGATAATAGAGAGTGAGAAAGAGAGAGACTGAGAGCGGAGCAGGGGTGATAACAGAGAGTGAGAAAGAGTGAGACTGAGAGCGGAGCAGTGAGGATAATAGAGAGTGAGAAAGAGTGAGACTCTGAATGGAGCCGGGCGGATAACAGAGAGCGAGAAAGAGCGAGGCTGAGACTCAAGTCGGGAGGATTACAGAGAGTGAGAAAGAGTGAGACTGAGAGCGGATCCGGGTGGAAAATAGAGAGTGAGAAAGTGCGAGGCGGAGAGCGGAGCCGGGAGGATAACAGAGAGTGAGAAGGATTGAGACTGAGAGCGGAGCCGGGAGCATAATAGAGAGTGAGAAAGAGTGAGACTGAGAATGGAGCAGGGAGGATAACAGAGAGTGAGAAAGAGTGAGACTGAGAGTGGGGCCGGGAGGATAACAGAGAGTGAGAAAAGCGAGGCTGAGAGTCGAGTCTGGAGGATTACAGAGAGTGAGAACGAGTGAGACTGAGAGTTGATCCGTGAGGATAACAGAGAGCGAGAAAGAAGGAGACTGAGAGTGGACCCGGGAGGATAACAGAGAGTGAGAAAGAGCGAGACTGCGAGTGGAGCCGGGAGTATAACAGAGAGTGAGAAAGAGTGAGACTGAGAACGGAGCCGGCAGGATAATAGAGAGTGAGAAAGAGTGAGACTGAGAGCGGAGCCGGGAGAATAACAGAGAGTGAGAAAGAGCGAGACAGAGTGGAGCCGCGAGGATAATAGAGAGTGAGAAAAAGTGAGACTGAGAACGGAGCCGGCAGGATAATAGAGAGTGAGAAAGAGTGAGACTGAGAGCGGACCCGGGGTGATAACTGAGAGTGAGAAATAGTGAGACTGAGAGCGGAGCATTGAGGATAACAGACAGTGAGAAAGAGCGAGACTGAGAGTCGAGCCGGGAGTATAACAGAGGGTGAGATAGAGTGAGACTGAGAGTCGAGCTGGGAGTATAACAGAGGGTGAGAAAGAGTGAGACTGAGAGCGGAGCTGGGAGGATAACAGAGAGTGAGAAAGAGTGAGACTGAGAGTTGAGCCGGGAGGATAACAGAGAGTGAGAAAGAGTGAGACTGAGAGTTGAGCCGGGAGGATAACAGAGAGTGAGAATTAGTGAGACTGAGAGTGGAGCTGGGAGTATAAAAGAGAGTGAGAAAGAGTGAGACTCAGAGCGGAGCCGGGGTGATAACAGAGAGTGAGAAAGAGTGACACTGAGAGCGGAGCCGGGAGGATAATAGAGTGTGAGAAAGAGTGAGACTGAGAGCGGAGCAGGGGTGATAACCGAGAGTGAGAAAGAGGAAGACTAAGAATGGAGCCGGGAGGATAACTGAGAGTGAGAAGGAGTGAGACTGAGAATGGAGCCGGGAGGATAACAGAGATTGAGAAAGAACGAGACTGAGAATGGCGCCGGGAGTATAACAGAGAGGGAGAAAGAGCGAGACTGAGAGCGGAGCCGGGAGGATAACAGAGAGTGAGAAAGAGCGAGACTGAGAATGGAGCCGGGAGTATAACAGAGAGTGAGAAAGAGCGAGACTGAGAGTGGAGCCGGGAGTATAACAGAGAGTGAGAAGGATTGAGATTGAGAGCGGAGCCGAGAGGATAATAGAGAATGAGAAAGAGTGAGACTGAGAGCGGAGCCGGGGTGATAACAGAGAGTGAGATATAGTGAGACTGCGAATGGAGCCGGGAGTATAACAGAGAGTGAGAAACAGCGAGACTGAGAGCGGAGCCGGGAGGGTAACAGAGAGTGAGAAAGAGCGAGAGTGAGAGTGGGGCCGGGAGGATAACAGAGAATGAGAAAGAGTGAGACTGAGAGCGGAGCCGGGAGGATAATAGAGAGTGAGAAAGAGTGAGACTGAGAATGGAGCAGGGAGGATAACAGAGTGAGAAAGAGTGAGACTGAGAGTGGGGCCGGGAGGATAACAGAGAGTGAGAAAAGCGAGGCTGAGAGTCGAGTCTGGAGGATTACAGAGAGTGAGAACGAGTGAGACTGAGAGTTGATCCGTGAGGATAACAGAGAGCGAGAAAGAAGGAGACTGAGAGTGGACCCGGGAGGAAAACAGAGAGTGAGAAAGAGTGAGACTGAGAGCGGATCCGGATGGATAATAGAGAGTGAGAAAGTGCAAGGCTGAGAGCGGAGCCGGGAGGGTAAAAGAGTGAGAAAGAGTGAGACTGAGAGCGGAGCCGGGAGGATAACAGAGAGTGAGAAAGAGGAAGACTGAGAATGGAGCCGGGAGGCTAACTGAGAGTGAGAAAGAGTGAGACTGAGAGCGGAGCCACGAGCATAATAGAGAGTGAGAAAGAGTGAGACTGAGAATGGAGCAGGGAGGATAACAGAGAGTGAGATAGAGCGAGACTGAGAGTGCAGCCGGGGGTATAACAGATAGTGAGAAAGAGTGAGACTGAGAGTCGGGCCGGGAGGATAACAGAGAGTGAGAAAGAGCGAGGCTGAGAGTCGAGTCTGGAGGATTACAGAGAGTGAGAAAGAGTGAGACTGAGAGTCGATCCGGGAGGATAACAGAGAGCGAGAAAGAAGGAGACTGAGAGTGGACCCGGGAGGATAACAGAGAGTGAGAAAGAGTGAGGCTGAGAGTGGAGCCGGGAGTATAACAGAGAGTGAGAATTAGTGAGACTGAGAGCGGAGTCGGGAGAATAACAGAGAGTGAGAAAGAGCGAGACAGAGTGGAGCTGGGAGAATAACAGAGAGTGAGAAAGAGCGAGACAGAGTGGAGCCGGGAGGATAACAGAGAGTGAGAAAGAGTGAGACTGAGAGCGGAGCCGGGGTGATAACTGAGAGTGAGAAATAGTGAGACTGAGAGCGGAGCCGGGAGGATAACAGAGAGTGAGAAAGAGCGAGACTGAGAGTCGAGCCGGGAGTATAACATAGGGTGAGATAGAGTGAGGCTGAGAGTCGAGCCGGGAGGATAACAGAGAGTGAGATAGAGTGAGACTGCGAATGGAGCCGGGAGTATAACAGGGAGTGAGAAACAGCGAGACTGAGAGCGGAGCCGGGAGGGTAACAGAGAGTGAGAAAGAGCGAGAGTGAGAGTGGGGCCGGGAGGATAACAGAGAATTGGAAAGAGTGAGACTGAGAGCGGAGCCGGGAGGATAATAGAGAGTGAGAAAGAGAGAGACTGAGAGCGGAGCAGGGGTGATAACAGAGAGTGAGAAAGAGTGAGACTGAGAGCGGAGCAGTGAGGATAATAGAGAGTGAGAAAGAGTGAGACTCTGAATGGAGCCGGGAGGATAACAGAGAGCGAGAAAGAGCGAGGCTGAGACTCAAGTCGGGAGGATTACAGAGAGTGAGAAAAAGTGAGACTGAGAGCGGATCCGGGTGGAAAATAGAGAGTGAGAAAGTGCGAGGCTGAGAGCGGAGCCGGGAGGATAACAGAGAGTGAGAAGGATTGAGACTGAGAGCGGAGCCGGAAGCATAATAGAGAGTGAGAAAGAGTGAGACTGAGAATGGAGCAGGGAGGATAACAGAGAGTGAGAAAGAGTGAGACTGAGAGTGGGGCCGGGAGGATAACAGAGAGTGAGAAAAGCGAGGCTGAGAGTCGAGTCTGGAGGATTACAGAGAGTGAGAACGAGTGAGACTGAGAGTTGATCCGTGAGGATAACAGAGAGCGAGAAAGAAGGAGACTGAGAGTGGACCCGGGAGGAAAACAGAGAGTGAGAAAGAGTGAGACTGAGAGCGGATCCGGATGGATAATAGAGAGTGAGAAAGTGCAAGGCTGAGAGCGGAGCCGGGAGGGTAAAAGAGTGAGAAAGAGTGAGACTGAGAGCGGAGCCGGGAGGATAACAGAGAGTGAGAAAGAGGAAGACTGAGAATGGAGCCGGGAGGCTAACTGAGAGTGAGAAAGAGTGAGACTGAGAGCGGAGGCACGAGCATAATAGAGAGTGAGAAAGAGTGAGACTGAGAATGGAGCAGGGAGGATAACAGTGAGTGAGAAAGAGTGAGACTGAGAGCGCAGCCCGGGGTATAACAGAGAGTGAGAAAGAGCGAGGCTGAGAGTCGAGTCTGGAGGATTACAGAGAGTGAGAAAGAGTGAGACTGAGAGTCGATCCGGGAGGATAACAGAGAGCGAGAAAGAAGGAGACTGAGAGTGGACCCGGGAGGATAACAGAGAGTGAGAAAGAGCGAGACTGAGAGTGGAGCCGGGAGTATAACAGAGAGTGAGAATTAGTGAGACTGAGAGCGGAGTCGGGAGAATAACAGAGAGTGAGAAAGAGCGAGACAGAGTGGAGCTGGGAGAATAACAGAGAGTGAGAAAGAGCGAGATAGAGTGGAGCCGGGAGGATAACAGAGAGTGAGAAAGAGTGAGACTGAGAGCGGAGCCGGGGTGATAACTGAGAGTGAGAAATAGTGAGACTGAGAGCGGAGCCGGGAGGATAACAGAGAGTGAGAAAGAGCGAGACTGAGAGTCGAGCCGGGAGTATAACATAGGGTGAGATAGAGTGAGACTGAGAGTCGAGCCGGGAGGATAACAGAGAGTGAGATAGAGTGAGACTGCGAATAGAGCCGGGAGTATAACAGAGAGTGAGAAACAGCGAGACTGAGAGCGGAGCCGGGAGGGTAACAGAGAGTGAGAAAGAGCGAGAGTGAGAGTGGGGCCGGGAGGATAACAGAGAATTGGAAAGAGTGAGACTGAGAGCGGAGCCGGGAGGATAATAGAGAGTGAGAAAGAGAGAGACTGAGAGCGGAGCAGGGGTGATAACAGAGACTGAGAAAGAGTGAGACTGAGAGCGGAGCAGGGAGGATAATAGAGAGTGAGAAAGGGTGAGACTCTGAATGGAGCCGGGAGGATAACAGAGAGCGAGAAAGAGCGAGGCTGAGACTCAAGTCGGGAGGATTACAGAGAGTGAGAAAGAGTGAGACTGAGAGCGGATCCGGGTGGAAAATAGAGAGTGAGAAAGTGCGAGGCTGAGAGCGGTGCCGGGAGGATAACAGAGAGTGAGAAGGATTGAGACTGAGAGCGGAGTCGGGAGGATAATAGAGAGTGAGAAAGAGTGAGACTGAGAGCCGAGCCGGGGTGATAACAGAGAGTGAGATAGAGTGAGACTGCGAATGGAGCCGGGAGTATAACAGAGAGTGAGAAACAGCGAGACTGAGAGCGGAGCCGGGAGGGTAACAGAGAGTGAGAAAGAGCGAGAGTGAGAGTGGGGCCGGGAGGATAACAGAGAATGAGAAAGAGTGAGACTGAGAGCGGAGCCGGGAGGATATTAGAGAGTGAGAAAGAGAGAGTCTGAGAGCGGAGCAGGGGTGATAACAGAGAGTGAGAAAGAGGAAGACTGAGAATGGAGCCGGGAGGATAACTGAGAGTGAGAAAGAGTGAGACTGAGAGCTGAGCCGGGAGCATAATAGAGAGTGAGAAAGAGTGAGACTGAGAATGGAGCAGGGAGGATAACAGAGAGTGAGAAAGAGCGAGGCTGAGAGTCGAGTCTGGAGAATTACAGAGAGTGAGAAAGAGTGAGACTGAGAGTCGATCCGGGAGGATAACAGAGAGCGAGAAAGAAGGAGACTGAGAGTGGACTCGGAAGGATAACAGAGAGTGAGAAAGAGCGAGACTGTGAGTGGAGCCGGGAGTATAACTGAGAGTGAGAAAGAGTGAGACTGAGAGCGGAGCCACGAGCATAATAGAGAGTGAGAAAGAGTGAGACTGAGAATGGAGCAGGGAGGATAACAGTGAGTGAGAAAGAGTGAGACTGAGAGCGCAGCCGGGGGTATAACAGATAGTGAGAAAGAGTGAGACTGAGAGTGGGGCCGGGAGGATAACAGAGAGTGAGAAAGAGCGAGGCTGAGAGTCGAGTCTGGAGGATTACAGAGAGTGAGAAAGAGTGAGACTGAGAGTCGACCGGGAGGATAACACAGAGTGAGAAAGAGTGAGACTGAGAGTGGAGCCGGGAGTATAACAGAGAGTATGAAAGAGTGAGACTGAGAGCGGAGCCGGGAGTATAACAGAGAGTGAGAATTAGTGAGACTGAGAGTGGAGCCGTGAGGATAACAGAGAGTGAGAAAGAGCGAGACAGAGTGGAGCCGGGAGTGTAACAGAGAGTGAGAAAGAGTGAGACTGAGAGTGGAGCCGGGAGAATAACAGAGAGTGAGAAAGAGCGAGACAGAGTGGAGCCGGGAGTGTAACAGAGATTGAGAAAGAGTGAGGCTGAGAGCGGAGCCGGGAGAATAACAGAGAGTGAGAAAGAGCGAGACAGAGTGGAGCCGGGAGTGTAACAGAGAGTGAGAAAGAGTGAGACTGAGAGTGGAGCCGGGAGGATAACAGAGAGTGAGAAAGAGCGAGACTGAGAGTGGAGCCGGGAGTATAACAGAGAGTGAGAATTAGTGAGACTGAGAGCGGAGCCGGGAGAATAACAGAGAGTGAGAAAGAGCGAGACAGAGTGGAGCCGGGAGTGTAACAGAGAGTGAGAAAGAGTGAGACTGAGAGCGGAGCCGGCAGGATAATAGAGAGTGAGAAAGAGTGAGACTGAGAGCGGAGCCGGGGTGATAACTGAGAGTGAGAAATAGTGAGACTGAGAGCGGAGCCTGGAGGATAACAGAGAGTGAGAAAGAGCGAGACTGAGAGTTGAGCCGGGAGTATAACAGAGGGTGAGATAGAGTGAGACTGAGAGTCGAGCTGGCAGGATAATATAGAGTGAGAATGAGTGAGACTGAGAGCGGAGCCGGGGTGATAACTGAGAGTGAGAAAGAGTGAGACTGAGAGCGGAGCGGGGAGGATAATAGAGAGTGAGAAAGAGTGAGACTCTGAATGGAGCCGGGAGGATAACAGAGAGCGAGAAAGAGCGAGGCTGAGACTCAAGTCGGGAGGATTACAGAGAGCGAGAAAGAGTGAGACTGAGAGCGGATCCGGGTGGAAAATAGAGAGTGTGAAAGTGCGAGGCTGAGAGCGGAGCCGGGAGGATAACAGAGAGTGAGAAGAATTGAGACTGAGAGCGGAGCCGGGAGGATAATAGAGAGTGAGAAAGAGTGAGACTGAGAGCCGAGCCGGGGTGATAACAGAGAGTAAGATATAGTGAGACTGCGAATGGAGCCGGGAGTATAACAGAGAGAGAGAAACAGCGAGACTGAGAGCGGAGCGGGAGGGTAACAGAGAGTGAGAAAGAGCGAGACTGAGAGTGGGGCCGGGAGGATAACAGAAAATGAGAAAGAGTAAGACTGAGAGTGGAGCTGGAAGGAAAACAGAGAGTGAGAAAGAGTGAGACTGAGAGCGGAGCCGGGAGGATAATAGAGAGTGAGAAAGAGTGAGACTGAGAGCAGAGCCGGGAGGATAACAGAGTGAGAAAGAGTGAGACTGAGAGCGGAGCCGCGAGGATAATAGAGAGAGACTGAGAGCGGAGCAGGGGTGATAACAGAGAGTGAGAAAGAGGAAGTCTAAGAATGGAGCCGGGAGGATAACTGAGAGTGAGAAGGAGTGAGACTGAGAATGGAGCCGGGAGGTTAACAGAGATTGAGAAAGAACGAGACTGAGAATGGCGCCGGGAGTATAACAGAGAGGGAGAAAGAGCGAGACTGAGAGCGGAGCCGGGAGGATAACAGAGAGTGAGAAAGAGCGAGACTGAGAATGGAGCCGGGAGTATAACAGAGAGTGAGAAAGAGCGAGACTGAGAGTGGAGCCGGGAGTATAACAGAGAGTGAGAATTAGTGAGACTGAGAGCGGAGCCGGGAGAATAACAGAGAGTGAGAAAGAGCGAGACAGAGTGGAGCCGGGAGGATAACAGAGAGTGAGAAAGAGTGAGACTGAGAGCGGAGCCGTCAGGATAATAGAGAGTGAGAAAGAGTGAGACTGAGAGCGGAGCCGGGGTGATAACTGAGAGTGAGAAATAGTGAGACTGAGAGCGGAGCCGGGAGGATAACAGAGAGTGAGAAAGAGCGAGACTGAGAGTCGAGCCGGGAGTATAACAGAGAGTGAGAAAGAGAGAGCCTGAGAGCGGAGCCGGGGTGATAACAGAGAGTGAGAAAGAGTGAGACTGAGAGTGGAGCTGGGAGTATAACAGAGAGTGAGAAAGAGTGAGACTGAGAGCGGAGCCGGGAGTTTAACAGAGAGTGAGAAACAGCGAGACTGAGAGCGGAGCCGGGAGGGTAACAGAGAGTGAGAAAGAGCGAGACTGAGAGCGGAGCCGGGAGTTTAACAGAGAGTGAGAAACAGCGAGACTGAGAGCGGAGCCGGGAGGGTAACAGAGAGTGAGAAAGAGTGAGATTGAGAGCGGAGCTGGGAGTATAACAGAGAGTGAGAAAGAGCGAGACTGAGAGCGGAGCCGGGAGTTTAACAGAGAGTGAGAAACAGCGAGACTGAGAGCGGAGCCGGGAGGGTAACAGAGAGTGAGAAAGAGCGAGAGTGAGAGTGGGGCCGGGAGGATAACAGAGAATGAGAAAGAGTGAGACTGAGAGCGGAGCCTGGAGGATAACGGAGAGTGAGAAAGAGTGAGACTGAGAGCGGAGCCGGAGTGATAACAGAGAGTGAGATAGAGTGAGACTGCGAATGGAGCCGGGAGTAAAACAGAGAGTGAGATAGAGTGAGACTGAGAGTGGAGCCGGGAGGATAACAGAGAGTGAGAAAGAGCGAGACTGAGAGTGGGGCCGGGAGGATAACAGAAAATGAGAAAGAGTGAGACTGAGAGTGGAGCTGGAAGGCTAATAGAGAGTGAGAAAGAGTGAGACTGAGAGAAGAGCCGGGAGGATAACAGAGTGAGAAAGAGTGAGACTGAGAGCGGAGCCGCGAGGATAATAGAGAGAGACTGAGAGCGGAGCAGGGGTGATAACAGAGAGTGAGAAAGGGGAAGACTAAGAATGGAGCCGGGAGGATAACAGAGAGCGAGAAATAAGGAGACTGAGAGTGGACCCGGGAGGATAACAGAGAGTGAGAAAGAGCGAGACTGAGAGTCGAGTCTGGAGGATTACAGAGAGTGAGAAAGAGTGAGACTGAGAGTCGATCCGGGAGGATAACAGAGAGCGAGAAAGAAGGAGACTGAGAGTGGACCCGGGAGGATAACAGAGAGTGAGAAAGAGCGAGACTGCGAGTGGAGCCGGGAGTATAACAGAGAGTGAGAATTAGTGAGACTGAGAGCGGAGCCGGGAGAATAACACAGAGTGAGAAAGAGCGAGACAGAGTGGAGCCGGGAGGATAACAGAGAGTGAGAAAAAGTGAGACTGAGAGCGGAGCCGGCAGGATAATAGAGAGTGAGAAAGAGTGAGACTGAGAGCGGAGCCGGGGTGATAACTGAGAGTGAGAAAGAGTGAGAATGAGAGCGGAGCCGGGAGGATAATAGAGAGTGAGAAAGAGTGAGACTCTGAATGGAGCCGGGAGGATTACAGAGAGTGAGAAAGAGTGAGACTGAGAGCGGATCCGGGTGGATAATAGAGAGTGAGAAAGTGCGAGGCTGAGAGCGGAGCCGGGAGGATAACAGAGAGTGAGAAGGATTGAGATTGAGAGCGGAGCCGAGAGGATAATAGAGAATGAGAAAGAGTGAGACTGAGAGCGGAGCCGGGGTGATAACAGAGAGTGAGATATAGTGAGACTGCGAATGGAGCCGGGAGTATAACAGAGAGTGAGAAACAGCGAGACTGAGAGCGGAGCCGGGAGGGTAACAGAGAGTGAGAAAGAGCGAGAGTGAGAGTGGGGCCGGGAGGATAACAGAGAATGAGAAAGAGTGAGACTGAGAGCGGAGCCGGGAGGATAATAGAGAGTGAGAAAGAGAGAGAATGAGAGCGGAGCAGGGGTGATAACAGAGAGTGTGAAAGAGGAAGACTGAGAATGGAGCCGGGAGGATAACTGAGAGTGAGAAAGAGCGAGACAGAGTGGAGCCGGGAGGATAACAGAGAGTGAGAAAGAGTGAGACTGAGAGCGGAGCCGGGAGTATAACAGAGAGTGAGAAACAGCGAGACTGAGAGCGGAGCCGGGAGGGTAACAGAGAGTGAGAAAGAGCGAGAGTGAGAGTGGGGCCGGGAGGATAACAGAGAATGAGAAAGAGTGAGACTGAGAGCGGAGCCGGGAGGATAATAGAGAGTGAGAAAGAGAGAGAATGAGAGCGGAGCAGGGGTGATAACAGAGAGTGTGAAAGAGGAAGACTGAGAATGGAGCCGGGAGGATAACTGAGAGTGAGAAAGAGTGAGACTGAGAGCGGAGCCGGGAGCATAATAGAGAGTGAGAAAGAGTGAGACTGAGAGTGGGGCCGGGAGGATAACAGAGAGTGAGAAAAGCGAGGCTGAGAGTCGAGTCTGCAGGATTACAGAGAGTGAGAACGAGTGAGACTGAGAGTTGATCCGTGAGGATAACAGAGAGCGAGAAAGAAGGAGACTGAGAGTGGACCCGGGAGGAAAACAGAGAGTGAGAAAGAGTGAGACTGAGAGCGGATCCGGATGGATAATAGAGAGTGAGAAAGTGCAAGGCTGAGAGCGGAGCCGGGAGGGTAAAAGAGTGAGAAAGAGTGAGACTGAGAGCGGAGCCGAGAGGATAACAGAGAGTGAGAAAGAGGAAGACTGAGAATGGAGCCGGGAGGCTAACTGAGAGTGAGAAAGAGTGAGACTGAGAGCGGAGCCACGAGCAGAATAGAGAGTGAGAAAGAGTGAGACTGAGAATGGAGCAGGGAGGATAACAGTGAGTGAGAAAGAGTGAGACTGAGAACGCAGCCGGGGGTATAACAGATAGTGAGAAAGAGTGAGACTGAGAGTGGGGCCGGGAGGATAACAGAGAGTGAGAAAGAGCGAGGCTGAGAGTCGAGTCTGGAGGATTACAGAGAGTGAGAAAGAGTGAGACTGAGAGTGGACCCGGGAGGATAACAGAGAGTGAGAAAGAGCGAGACTGAGAGTGGAGCCGGGAGTATAACAGAGAGTGAGAATTAGTGAGACTGAGAGCGGAGTCGGGAGAATAACAGAGAGTGAGAAAGAGCGAGACAGAGTGGAGCTGGGAGAATAACAGAGAGTGAGAAACAACGAGACTGAGAGCGGAGCCGGGAGGATAACAGAGAGTGAGAAAGAGCGAGACTGTGAGTGGAGCCGGGAGTATAACTGAGAGTGAGAAAGAGTGAGACTGAGAGCGGAGCCACGAGCATAATAGAGAGTGAGAAAGAGTGAGACTGAGAATGGAGCAGGGAGGATAACAGTGAGTGAGAAAGAGTGAGACTGAGAGCGCAGCCGGGGGTATAACAGATAGTGAGAAAGAGTGAGACTGAGAGTGGGGCCGGGAGGATAACAGAGAGTGAGAAAGAAGGAGACTGAGAGTGGACCCGAGAGGATAACAAAGAGTGAGAAAGAGTGAGACTGAGAGTGGAGCCGGGCGTATAACAGAGAGTATGAAAGAGTGAGACTGAGAGCGGAGCCGGGAGTATAACAGAGAGTGACAAAGAGTGAGACTGAGAGTGGAGCCGGGAGGATAACAGAGAGTGAGAAAGAGCGAGACAGAGTGGAGCCGGGAGTGTAACAGAGAGTGAGAAAGAGTGAGACTGAGAGTGGAGCCGGGAGGATAACAGAGAGTGAGAAAGAGCAAGACTGAGAGTGGAGCCGGGAGTATAACAGAGAGTGAGAATTAGTGAGACTGAGAGCGGAGCCGGGAGAATAACAGAGAGTGAGAAAGAGTGAGACTCTGAATGGAGCCGGGAGGATAACAGAGAGCGAGAAAGAGTGAGACTGAGAGTGGATCCGGGTGGAAAATAGAGAGTGAGAAAGAGTGAGACTGAGAGCCGAGCCGGGGTGATAACAGAGAGTAAGATAGAGTGAGACTGCGAATGGAGCCGGGAGTATAACAGAGAGTGAGAAAGAGTGAGTCTGAGAGCGGAGCCGGGAGGATAATAGAGAGTGAGAAAGAGAGAGACTGAGAGCGGAGCAGGGGTGATAACAGAGAGTGAGAAAGAGTGAGACTGAGAGCGGAGCAGAGAGGATAATAGAGAGTGAGAAAGAATGAGACTGAGATTGGAGCTGGGAGGATAACAGAGAGTGAGAAAGAGTGAGACTGAGAGCGGAGCAGGGGTGATAACAGAGAGTGAGAAAGAGTGAGACTGAGAGCGGAGCAGGGAGGATTACAGAGAGTGAGAAAGAGAGAGACTGAGAGCGGAGCAGGGGTGATAACAGAGAGTGAGAAAGAGAGAGACTGAGAGCGGAGCAGGGGTGATAACAGAGAGTGAGAAAGAGTGAGACTGAGAGCGGAGCAGGGAGGATAATAGAGAGTGAGAAAGAGAGAGACTGAGAGCGGAGCAGGGGTGATAACAGAGAGTGAGAAAGAGTGAGACTGAGAGCGGAGCAGGGAGGATTACAGAGAGTGAGAAA
This sequence comes from Scyliorhinus torazame, assembly GCF_047496885.1. NCBI lineage: Eukaryota > Metazoa > Chordata > Chondrichthyes > Carcharhiniformes > Scyliorhinidae > Scyliorhinus > Scyliorhinus torazame. The sequence continues at coordinate 25,786,524 of NC_092712.1, forward strand.
GAGAGAGACTGAGAGCGGAGCAGGGGTGATAACAGAGAGTGAGAAAGAGTGAGACTGAGAGCGGAGCAGGGAGGATAATAGAGAGTGAGAAAGAGTGAGACTGAGAGCGGAGCAGGGGTGATAACAGAGAGTGAGAAAGAGTGAGACTGAGAACGGAGCAGGGAGGATTACAGAGAGTGAGAAAGAGAGAGACTGAGAGCGGAGCAGGGGTGATAACAGAGAGTGAGAAAGAGTGAGACTGAGAGCGGAGCAGGGAGGATAATAGAGAGTGATAAAGAGTGAGACTCTGAATGGAGCCGGGAGGATAACAGAGAGCGAGAAAGAGTGACACTGAGAGCGGAGCCGGGAGGATAATAGAGAGTGAGAAAGAGTGAGACTGAGAGTGGAGCTGGGAGGTTAACAGAGAGTGAGAATTAGTGAGACTGAGAGTGGAGCTGGGAGTATAAAAGAGAGTGAGAAAGAGTGAGACTGAGAGCGGAGCCGGGAGGATAATAGAGAGTGAGAAAGAGTGAGACTGAGAGCGGAGCCGGGAGTATAACAGAGAGTGAGAAAGAGTGAGACTGAGAGTGGCGCCGGGAGGATAATAGAGAGTGAGAAAGAATGAGACTGAGAGTGGAGCTGGGAGTATAAAAGAGAGTGAGAAAGAGTGAGACTGAGAGCGGAGCCGGGAGTATAACAGAGAGTGAGAAAGAGTGAGACTGAGAGCGAAGCCGGGAGGATAATAGAGAGTGAGAAAGAGTGAGACTGAGAGTGGAGCTGGGAGGTTAACAGAGAGTGAGAATTAGTGAGACTGAGAGTGGAGCTGGGAGAATAAAAGAGAGTGAGAAAGAGTGAGACTGAGAGCGGAGCCGGGGTGATAACAGAGAGTGAGAAAGAGTGTCACTGAGAGCGGAGCCGGGGTGATAACAGCGAGTGAGAAAGAGAGAGACTGAGAGCGGAGTCGGGGTGATAACAGAGAGTGAGAAAGAGTGAGACTGAGAGCGGAGCCGGGAGTATAACAGAGAGTGAGAAAGAGTGAGATTGAGAGCTGAGCTGGGAGTATAACAGAGAGTGAGAAAGAGCGAGACTGAGAGCGGAGCCGGCAGGATAATAGAGAGTGAGAATGAGTGAGACTGAGAGCGGAGCCGGGGTGATAACTGAGAGTGAGAAAGAGCGAGGCTGAGAGTCGAGTCTGGAGGATTACAGAGAGTGAGAAAGAGTGAGACTGAGAGCGGAGCCACGAGCAAAATAGAGAGTGAGAAAGAGTGAGACTGAGAATGGAGCAGGGAGGATAACAGTGAGTGAGAAAGAGTGAGACTGAGAGCGCAGCCGGGGGTATAACAGATAGTGAGAAAGAGTGAGACTGAGAGTGGGGCCGGGAGGATAACAGAGAGCGAGAAAGAAGGAGACTGAGAGTGGACCCGGGAGGATAACAGAGAGTGAGAAAGAGCGAGACTGCGAGTGGAGCCGGGAGTATAACAGAGAGTGAGAATTAGTGAGACTGAGAGCGGAGCCGGGAGAATAACAGAGAGTGAGAAAGAGCAAGACAGAGTGCAGCCGGGAGGATAACAGAGAGTGAGAAAAAGTGAGACTGAGAGCGGAGCCGGCAGGATAATAGAGAGTGAGAAAGAGTGAGACTGAGAGCGGAGCCGGGGTGATAACTGAGAGTGAGAAAGAGTGAGAATGAGAGCGGAGCCGGGAGGATAATAGAGAGTGAGAAAGAGTGAGACTCTGAATGGAGCCGGGAGGATTACAGAGAGTGAGAAAGAGTGAGACTGAGAGCGGATCCGGGTGGATAATAGAGAGTGAGAAAGTGCGAGGCTGAGAGCGGAGCCGGGAGGATAACAGAGAGTGAGAAGGATTGAGATTGAGAGCGGAGCCGAGAGGATAATAGAGAATGAGAAAGAGTGAGACTGAGAGCGGAGCCGGGGTGATAACAGAGAGTGAGATATAGTGAGACTGCGAATGGAGCCGGGAGTATAACAGAGAGTGAGAAACAGCGAGACTGAGAGCGGAGCCGGGAGGGTAACAGAGAGTGAGAAAGAGCGAGAGTGAGAGTGGGGCCGGGAGGATAACAGAGAATGAGAAAGAGTGAGACTGAGAGCGGAGCCGGGAGGATAATAGAGAGTGAGAAAGAGAGAGAATGAGAGCGGAACAGGGGTGATAACAGAGAGTGTGAAAGAGGAAGACTGAGAATGGAGCCGGGAGGATAACTGAGAGTGAGAAAGAGTGAGACTGAGAGTGGAGCCGGGAGCATAATAGAGAGTGAGAAAGAGTGAGACTGAGAGTGGGGCCGGGAGGATAACAGAGAGTGAGAAAAGCGAGGCTGAGAGTCGAGTCTGGAGGATTACAGAGAGTGAGAACGAGTGAGACTGAGAGTTGATCCGTGAGGATAACAGAGAGCGAGAAAGAAAGAGACTGAGAGTGGACCCGGGAGGAAAACAGAGAGTGAGAAAGAGTGAGACTGAGAGCGGATCCGGATGGATAATAGAGAGTGAGAAAGTGCAAGGCTGAGAGCGGAGCCGGGAGGGTAAAAGAGTGAGAAAGAGTGAGACTGAGAGCGGAGCCGAGAGGATAACAGAGAGTGAGAAAGAGGAAGACTGAGAATGGAGCCGGGAGGCTAACTGAGAGTGAGAAAGAGTGAGACTGAGAGCGGAGCCACGAGCAAAATAGAGAGTGAGAAAGAGTGAGACTGAGAATGGAGCAGGGAGGATAACAGTGAGTGAGAAAGAGTGAGACTGAGAGCGCAGCCGGGGGTATAACAGATAGTGAGAAAGAGTGAGACTGAGAGTGGGGCCGGGAGGATAACAGAGAGTGAGAAAGAGCGAGGCTGAGAGTCGAGTCTGGAGGATTACAGAGAGTGATAAAGAGTGAGACTGAGAGTCGATCCGGGAGGATAACAGTGAGCGAGAAAGAAGGAGACTGAGAGTGGACCCGGGAGGATAACAGAGAGTGAGAAAGAGCGAGACTGAGAGTGGAGCCGGGAGTATAACAGAGAGTGAGAATTAGTGAGACTGAGAGCGGAGTCGGGAGAATAACAGAGAGTGAGAAAGAGCGAGACAGAGTGGAGCTGGGAGAATAACAGAGAGTGAGAAAGAGCGAGACAGAGTGGAGCCGGGAGGATAACAGAGAGTGAGAAAGAGTGAGACTGAGAGCGGAGCCGGGAGTATAACAGAGAGTGAGAAACAGCGAGACTGAGAGCGGAGCCGGGAGGGTAACAGAGAGTGAGAAAGAGCGAGAGTGAGAGTGGGGCCGGGAGGATAACAGAGAATGAGAAAGAGTGAGACTGAGAGCGGAGCCGGGAGGATAATAGAGAGTGAGAAAGAGAGAGAATGAGAGCGGAGCAGTGGTGATAACAGAGAGTGTGAAAGAGGAAGACTGAGAATGGAGCCGGGAGGATAACTGAGAGTGAGAAAGAGTGAGACTGAGAGCGGAGCCGGGAGCATAATAGAGAGTGAGAAAGAGTGAGACTGAGAATGGAGCAGGGAGGATAACAGAGAGTGAGAAAGAGTGAGACTGAGAGTGGGGCCGGGAGGATAACAGAGAGTGAGAAAAGCGAGGCTGAGAGTCGAGTCTGCAGGATTACAGAGAGTGAGAACGAGTGAGACTGAGAGTTGATCCGTGAGGATAACAGAGAGCGAGAAAGAAGGAGACTGAGAGTGGACCCGGGAGGAAAACAGAGAGTGAGAAAGAGTGAGACTGAGAGCGGATCCGGATGGATAATAGAGAGTGAGAAAGTGCAAGGCTGAGAGCGGAGCCGGGAGGGTAAAAGAGTGAGAAAGAGTGAGACTGAGAGCGGAGCCGAGAGGATAACAGAGAGTGAGAAAGAGGAAGACTGAGAATGGAGCCGGGAGGCTAACTGAGAGTGAGAAAGAGTGAGACTGAGAGCGGAGCCACGAGCATAATAGAGAGTGAGAAAGAGTGAGACTGAGAATGGAGCAGGGAGGATAACAGTGAGTGAGAAAGAGTGAGACTGAGAACGCAGCCGGGGGTATAACAGATAGTGAGAAAGAGTGAGACTGAGAGTGGGGCCGGGAGGATAACAGAGAGTGAGAAAGAGCGAGGCTGAGAGTCGAGTCTGGAGGATTACAGAGAGTGAGAAAGAGTGAGACTGAGAGTGGACCCGGGAGGATAACAGAGAGTGAGAAAGAGCGAGACTGAGAGTGGAGCCGGGAGTATAACAGAGAGTGAGAATTAGTGAGACTGAGAGCGGAGTCGGGAGAATAACAGAGAGTGAGAAAGAGCGAGACAGAGTGGAGCTGGGAGAATAACAGAGAGTGAGAAACAGCGAGACTGAGAGCGGAGCCGGGAGGATAACAGAGAGTGAGAAAGAGCGAGACTGTGAGTGGAGCCGGGAGTATAACTGAGAGTGAGAAAGAGTGAGACTGAGAGCGGAGCCACGAGCATAATAGAGAGTGAGAAAGAGTGAGACTGAGAATGGAGCAGGGAGGATAACAGTGAGTGAGAAAGAGTGAGACTGAGAGCGCAGCCGGGGGTATAACAGATAGTGAGAAAGAGTGAGACTGAGAGTGGGGCCGGGAGGATAACAGAGAGTGAGAAAGAAGGAGACTGAGAGTGGACCCGAGAGGATAACAAAGAGTGAGAAAGAGTGAGACTGAGAGTGGAGCCGGGCGTATAACAGAGAGTATGAAAGAGTGAGACTGAGAGCGGAGCCGGGAGTATAACAGAGAGTGACAAAGAGTGAGACTGAGAGTGGAGCCGGGAGGATAACAGAGAGTGAGAAAGAGCGAGACAGAGTGGAGCCGGGAGTGTAACAGAGAGTGAGAAAGAGTGAGACTGAGAGTGGAGCCGGGAGGATAACAGAGAGTGAGAAAGAGCAAGACTGAGAGTGGAGCCGGGAGTATAACAGAGAGTGAGAATTAGTGAGACTGAGAGCGGAGCCGGGAGAATAACAGAGAGTGAGAAAGAGTGAGACTCTGAATGGAGCCGGGAGGATAACAGAGAGCGAGAAAGAGTGAGACTGAGAGTGGATCCGGGTGGAAAATAGAGAGTGAGAAAGAGTGAGACTGAGAGCCGAGCCGGGGTGATAACAGAGAGTAAGATAGAGTGAGACTGCGAATGGAGCCGGGAGTATAACAGAGAGTGAGAAAGAGTGAGTCTGAGAGCGGAGCCGGGAGGATAATAGAGAGTGAGAAAGAGAGAGACTGAGAGCGGAGCAGGGGTGATAACAGAGAGTGAGAAAGAGTGAGACTGAGAGCGGAGCAGAGAGGATAATAGAGAGTGAGAAAGAATGAGACTGAGATTGGAGCTGGGAGGATAACAGAGAGTGAGAAAGAGTGAGACTGAGAGCGGAGCAGGGGTGATAACAGAGAGTGAGAAAGAGTGAGACTGAGAGCGGAGCAGGGAGGATTACAGAGAGTGAGAAAGAGAGAGACTGAGAGCGGAGCAGGGGTGATAACAGAGAGTGAGAAAGAGAGAGACTGAGAGCGGAGCAGGGGTGATAACAGAGAGTGAGAAAGAGTGAGACTGAGAGCGGAGCAGGGAGGATAATAGAGAGTGAGAAAGAGAGAGACTGAGAGCGGAGCAGGGGTGATAACAGAGAGTGAGAAAGAGTGAGACTGAGAGCGGAGCAGGGAGGATTACAGAGAGTGAGAAAGAGAGAGACTGAGAGCGGAGCAGGGGTGATAACAGAGAGTGAGAAAGAGTGAGACTGAGAGCGGAGCAGGGAGGATAATAGAGAGTGAGAAAGAGTGAGACTGAGAGCGGAGCAGGGGTGATAACAGAGAGTGAGAAAGAGTGAGACTGAGAGCGGAGCAGGGAGGATTACAGAGAGTGAGAAAGAGAGAGACTGAGAGCGGAGCAGGGGTGATAACAGAGAGTGAGAAAGAGTGAGACTGAGAGCGGAGCAGGGAGGATAATAGAGAGTGATAAAGAGTGAGACTCTGAATGGAGCCGGGAGGATAACAGAGAGCGAGAAAGAGTGACACTGAGAGCGGAGCCGGGAGGATAATAGAGAGTGAGAAAGAGTGAGACTGAGAGTGGAGCTGGGAGGTTAACAGAGAGTGAGAATTAGTGAGACTGAGAGTGGAGCTGGGAGTATAAAAGAGAGTGAGAAAGAGTGAGACTGAGAGCGGAGCCGGGAGGATAATAGAGAGTGAGAAAGAGTGAGACTGAGAGTGGAGCCGGGAGTATAACAGAGAGTGAGAAAGAGTGAGACTGAGAGTGGCGCCGGGAGGATAATAGAGAGTGAGAAAGAATGAGACTGAGAGTGGAGCTGGGAGTATAAAAGAGAGTGAGAAAGAGTGAGACTGAGAGCGGAGCCGGGAGTATAACAGAGAGTGAGAAAGAGTGAGACTGAGAGCGGAGCCGGGAGGATAATAGAGAGTGAGAAAGAGTGAGACTGAGAGTGGAGCTGGGAGGTTAACAGAGAGTGAGAATTAGTGAGACTGAGAGTGGAGCTGGGAGAATAAAAGAGAGTGAGAAAGAGTGAGACTGAGAGCGGAGCCGGGGTGATAACAGAGAGTGAGAAAGAGTGTCACTGAGAGCGGAGCCGGGGTGATAACAGCGGGTGAGAAAGAGAGAGACTGAGAGCGGAGTCGGGGTGATAACAGAGAGTGAGAAAGAGTGAGACTGAGAGCGGAGCTGGGAGTATAACAGAGAGTGAGAAAGAGCGAGACTGAGAGCGGAGCCGGCAGGATAATAGAGAGTGAGAATGAGTGAGACTGAGAGCGGAGCCGGGGTGATAACTGAGAGTGAGAAAGAGCGAGGCTGAGAGTCGAGTCTAGAGGATTACAGAGAGTGAGAAAGAGTGAGACTGAGAGCGGAGCCACGAGCAAAATAGAGAGTGAGAAAGAGTGAGACTGAGAATGGAGCAGGGAGGATAACAGTGAGTGAGAAAGAGTGAGACTGAGAGCGCAGCCGGGGGTATAACAGATAGTGAGAAAGAGTGAGACTGAGAGTGGGGCCGGGAGGATAACAGAGAGTGAGAAAGAGCGAGGCTGAGAGTCGAGTCTGGAGGATTACAGAGAGTGAGAAAGAGTGAGACTGAGAGTCGATCCGGGAGGATAACAGAGAGCGAGAAAGAAGGAGACTGAGAGTGGACCCGGGAGGATAACAGAGAGTGAGAAAGAGCGAGACTGAGAGTGGAGCCGGGAGTATAACAGAGAGTGAGAATTAGTGAGACTGAGAGCGGAGTCGGGAGAATAACAGAGAGTGAGAAAGAGCGAGACAGAGTGGAGCTGGGAGAATAACAGAGAGTGAGAAAGAGCGAGACAGAGTGGAGCCGGGAGGATAACAGAGAGTGAGAAAGAGTGAGACTGAGAGCGGAGCCGGGAGTATAACAGAGAGTGAGAAACAGCGAGACTGAGAGCGGAGCCGGGAGGGTAACAGAGAGTGAGAAAGAGCGAGAGTGAGAGTGGGGCCGGGAGGATAACAGAGAATGAGAAAAAGTGAGACTGAGAGCGGAGCCGGGAGGATAATAGAGAGTGAGAAAGAGAGAGAATGAGAGCGGAGCAGGGGTGATAACAGAGAGTGTGAAAGAGGAAGACTGAGAATGGAGCCGGGAGGATAACTGAGAGTGAGAAAGAGTGAGACTGAGAGCGGAGCCGGGAGCATAATAGAGAGTGAGAAAGAGTGAGACTGAGAATGGAGCAGGGAGGATAACAGAGAGTGAGAAAGAGTGAGACTGAGAGTGGGGCCGGGAGGATAACAGAGAGTGAGAAAAGCGAGGCTGAGAGTCGAGTCTGGAGGATTACAGAGAGTGAGAACGAGTGAGACTGAGAGTTGATCCGTGAGGATAACAGAGAGTGAGAAAGAAGGAGACTGAGAGTGGACCCGGGAGGAAAACAGAGAGTGAGAAAGAGTGAGACTGAGAGCGGATCCGGATGGATAATAGAGAGTGAGAAAGTGCAAGGCTGAGAGCGGAGCCGGGAGGGTAAAAGAGTGAGAAAGAGTGAGACTGAGAGCGGAGCCGAGAGGATAACAGAGAGTGAGAAAGAGGAAGACTGAGAATGGAGCCGGGAGGCTAACTGAGAGTGAGAAAGAGTGAGACTGAGAGCGGAGCCACGAGCATAATAGAGAGTGAGAAAGAGTGAGACTGAGAATGGAGCAGGGAGGATAACAGTGAGTGAGAAAGAGTGAGACTGAGAACGCAGCCGGGGGTATAACAGATAGTGAGAAAGAGTGAGACTGAGAGTGGGGCCGGGAGGATAACAGAGAGTGAGAAAGAGCGAGGCTGAGAGTCGAGTCTGGAGGATTACAGAGAGTGAGAAAGAGTGAGACTGAGAGTGGACCCGGGAGGATAACAGAGAGTGAGAAAGAGCGAGACTGAGAGTGGAGCCGGGAGTATAACAGAGAGTGAGAATTAGTGAGACTGAGAGCGGAGTCGGGAGAATAACAGAGAGTGAGAAAGAGCGAGACAGAGTGGAGCTGGGAGAATAACAGAGAGTGAGAAAGAGCGAGACTGTGAGTGGAGCCGGGAGTATAACTGAGAGTGAGAAAGAGTGAGACTGAGAGCGGAGCCACGAGCATAATAGAGAGTGAGAAAGAGTGAGACTGAGAATGGAGCAGGAAGGATAACAGTGAGTGAGAAAGAGTGAGACTGAGAGCGCAGCCGGGGGTATAACAGATAGTGAGAAAGAGTGAGACTGAGAGTGGGGCCGGGAGGATAACAGAGAGTGAGAAAGAAGGAGACTGAGAGTGGGGCCGGGAGGATAACAGAGAGTGAGAAAGAGCGAGGCTGAGAGTCGAGTCTGGAGGATTACAGAGAGTGAGAAAGAGTGAGACTGAGAGTCGATCCGGGAGGATAACAGAGAGCGAGAAAGAAGGAGACTGAGAGTGGACCCGGGAGGATAACAGAGAGTGAGAAAGAGCGAGACTGAGAGTGGAGCCGGGAGTATAACAGAGAGTGAGAATTAGTGAGACTGAGAGCGGAGTCGGGAGAATAACAGAGAGTGAGAAAGAGCGAGACAGAGTGGAGCTGGGAGAATAACAGAGAGTGAGAAAGAGCGAGACAGAGTGGAGCCGGGAGGATAACAGAGAGTGAGAAAGAGTGAGACTGAGAGCGGAGCCGGGAGTATAACAGAGAGTGAGAAACAGCGAGACTGTGAGCGGAGCCGGGAGGGTAACAGAGAGTGAGAAAGAGTGAGACTCTGAATGGAGCCGGGAGGATAACAGAGAGCGAGAAAGAGTGAGACTGAGAGTGGATCCGGGTGGAAAATAGAGAGTGAGAAAGAGTGAGACTGAGAGCCGAGCCGGGGTGATAACAGAGAGTAAGATAGAGTGAGACTGCGAATGGAGCCGGGAGTATAACAGAGAGTGAGAAAGAGTGAGTCTGAGAGCGGAGCCGGGAGGATAATAGAGAGTGAGAAAGAGAGAGACTGAGAGCGGAGAGGGGTGATAACAGAGAGTGAGAAAGAGTGAGACTGAGAGCGGAGCAGAGAGGATAATAGAGAGTGAGAAAGAATGAGACTGAGATTGGAGCTGGGAGGATAACAGAGAGTGAGAAAGAGTGAGACTGAGAGCGGAGCAGGGGTGATAACAGAGAGTGAGAAAGAGTGAGACTGAGAGCGGAGCAGGGAGGATTACAGAGAGTGAGAAAGAGAGAGACTGAGAGCGGAGCAGGGGTGATAACAGAGAGTGAGAAAGAGAGAGACTGAGAGCGGAGCAGGGGTGATAACAGAGAGTGAGAAAGAGTGAGACTGAGAGCGGAGCAGGGAGGATAATAGAGAGTGAGAAAGAGTGAGACTGAGAGCGGAGCAGGTGTGATAACAGAGAGTGAGAAAGAGTGAGACTGAGACCGGAGCAGGGAGGATTACAGAGAGTGATAAATAGTGAGACTCTGAATGGAGCCGGGAGGATAACAGAGAGCGAGAAAGAGTGACACTGAGAGCGGAGCCGGGAGGATAATAGAGAGTGAGAAAGAGTGAGACTGAGAGTGGAGCTGGGAGGTTAACAGAGAGTGAGAATTAGTGAGACTGAGAGTGGAGCTGGGAGTATAAAAGAGAGTGAGAAAGAGTGAGACTGAGAGCGGAGCCGGGAGGATAATAGAGAGTGAGAAAGAGTGAGACTGAGAGCGGAGCCGGGAGTATAACAGAGAGTGAGAAAGAGTGAGACTGAGAGTGGCGCCGGGAGGATAATAGAGAGTGAGAAAGAATGAGACTGAGAGTGGAGCTGGGAGTATAAAAGAGAGTGAGAAAGAGTGAGACTGAGAGCGGAGCCGGGAGTATAACAGAGAGTGAGAAAGAGTGAGACTGAGAGCGGAGCCGGGAGGATAATAGAGAGTGAGAAAGAGTGAGACTGAGAGTGGAGCTGGGAGGTTAACAGAGAGTGAGAATTAGTGAGACTGAGAGTGGAGCTGGGAGAATAAAAGAGAGTGAGAAAGAGTGAGACTGAGAGCGGAGCCGGGGTGATAACAGAGAGTGAGAAAGAGTGTCACTGAGAGCGGAGCCGGGGTGATAACAGCGAGTGAGAAAGAGAGAGACTGAGAGCGGAGTCGGGGTGATAACAGAGAGTGAGAAAGAGTGAGACTGAGAGCGGAGCCGGGAGTATAACAGAGAGTGAGAAAGAGTGAGATTGAGAGCTGAGCTGGGAGTATAACAGAGAGTGAGAAAGAGCGAGACTGAGAGCGGAGCCGGCAGGATAATAGAGAGTGAGAATGAGTGAGACTGAGAGCGGAGCCGGGGTGATAACTGAGAGTGAGAAAGAGCGAGGCTGAGAGTCGAGTCTGGAGGATTACAGAGAGTGAGAAAGAGTGAGACTGAGAGCGGAGCCACGAGCAAAATAGAGAGTGAGAAAGAGTGAGACTGAGAATGGAGCAGGGAGGATAACAGTGAGTGAGAAAGAGTGAGACTGAGAACGCAGCCGGGGGTATAACAGATAGTGAGAAAGAGTGAGACTGAGAGTGGGGCCGGGAGGATAACAGAGAGTGAGAAAGAGCGAGGCTGAGAGTCGAGTCTGGAGGATTACAGAGAGTGAGAAAGAGTGAGACTGAGAGTGGACCCGGGAGGATAACAGAGAGTGAGAAAGAGCGAGACTGAGAGTGGAGCCGGGAGTATAACAGAGAGTGAGAATTAGTGAGACTGAGAGCGGAGTCGGGAGAATAACAGAGAGTGAGAAAGAGCGAGACAGAGTGGAGCTGGGAGAATAACAGAGAGTGAGAAAGAGCGAGACTGTGAGTGGAGCCGGGAGTATAACTGAGAGTGAGAAAGAGTGAGACTGAGAGCGGAGCCACGAGCATAATAGAGAGTGAGAAAGAGTGAGACTGAGAATGGAGCAGGAAGGATAACAGTGAGTGAGAAACAGCGAGACTGAGAGCGGAGCCGGGAGGGTAACAGAGAGTGAGAAAGAGCGAGAGTGAGAGTGGGGCCGGGAGGATAACAGAGAATGAGAAAGAGTGAGACTGAGAGCGGAGCCGGGAGGATAATAGAGAGTGAGAAAGAGAGAGAATGAGAGCGGAGCAGGGGTGATAACAGAGAGTGTGAAAGAGGAAGACTGAGAATGGAGCCGGGAGGATAACTGAGAGTGAGAAAGAGTGAGACTGAGAGCGGAGCCGGGAGCATAATAGAGAGTGAGAAAGAGTGAGACTGAGAATGGAGCAGGGAGGATAACAGAGAGTGAGAAAGAGTGAGACTGAGAGTGGGGCCGGGAGGATAACAGAGAGTGAGAAAAGCGAGGCTGAGAGTCGAGTCTGGAGGATTACAGAGAGTGAGAACGAGTGAGACTGAGAGTTGATCCGTGAGGATAACAGAGAGTGAGAAAGAAGGAGACTGAGAGTGGACCCGGGAGGAAAACAGAGAGTGAGAAAGAGTGAGACTGAGAGCGGATCCGGATGGATAATAGAGAGTGAGAAAGTGCAAGGCTGAGAGCGGAGCCGGGAGGGTAAAAGAGTGAGAAAGAGTGAGACTGAGAGCGGAGCCGAGAGGATAACAGAGAGTGAGAAAGAGGAAGACTGAGAATGGAGCCGGGAGGCTAACTGAGAGTGAGAAAGAGTGAGACTGAGAGCGGAGCCACGAGCATAATAGAGAGTGAGAAAGAGTGAGACTGAGAATGGAGCAGGGAGGATAACAGTGAGTGAGAAAGAGTGAGACTGAGAACGCAGCCGGGGGTATAACAGATAGTGAGAAAGAGTGAGACTGAGAGTGGGGCCGGGAGGATAACAGAGAGTGAGAAAGAGCGAGGCTGAGAGTCGAGTCTGGAGGATTACAGAGAGTGAGAAAGAGTGAGACTGAGAGTCGATCCGGGAGGATAACAGAGAGTGAGAAAGAGCGAGACTGAGAGTGGAGCCGGGAGTATAACAGAGAGTGAGAATTAGTGAGACTGAGAGCGGAGTCGGGAGAATAACAGAGAGTGAGAAAGAGCGAGACAGAGTGGAGCTGGGAGAATAACAGAGAGTGAGAAAGAGCGAGACTGTGAGTGGAGCCGGGAGTATAACTGAGAGTGAGAAAGAGTGAGGCTGAGAGCGGAGCCACGAGCATAATAGAGAGTGAGAAAGAGTGAGACTGAGAATGGAGCAGGAAGGATAACAGTGAGTGAGAAAGAGTGAGACTGAGAGCGCAGCCGGGGGTATAACAGATAGTGAGAAAGAGTGAGACTGAGAGTGGGGCCGGGAGGATAACAGAGAGTGAGAAAGAAGGAGACTGAGAGTGGACCCGAGAGGATAACAAAGAGTGAGAAAGAGTGAGACTGAGAGTGGAGCCGGGCGTATAACAGAGAGTATGAAAGAGTGAGACTGAGAGCGGAGCCGGGAGTATAACAGAGAGTGACAAAGAGTGAGACTGAGAGTGGAGCCGGGAGGATAACAGAGAGTGAGAAAGAGCGAGACAGAGTGGAGCCGGAAGTGTAACAGAGAGTGAGAAAGAGTGAGACTGAGAGTGGAGCCGGGAGGATAACAGAGAGTGAGAAAGAGCAAGACTGAGAGTGGAGCCGGGAGTATAACAGAGAGTGAGACTTAGTGAGACTGAGAGCGGAGCCGGGTGAATAACAGAGAGTGAGAAAGAGTGAGACTCTGAATGGAGCCGGGAGGATAACAGAGAGCGAGAAAGAGTGAGACTGAGAGTGGATCCGGGTGGAAAATAGAGAGTGAGAAAGAGTGAGACTGAGAGCCGAGCCGGGGTGATAACAGAGAGTAAGATAGAGTGAGACTGCGAATGGAGCCGGGAGTATAACAGAGAGTGAGAAAGAGTGAGTCTGAGAGCGGAGCCGGGAGGATAATAGAGAGTGAGAAAGAGAGAGACTGAGAGCGGAGCAGGGGTGATAACAGAGAGTGAGAAAGAGTGAGACTGAGAGCGGAGCAGAGAGGATAATAGAGAGTGAGAAAGAATGAGACTGAGATTGGAGCTGGGAGGATAACAGAGAGTGAGAAAGAGTGAGACTGAGAGCGGAGCAGGGGTGATAACAGAGAGTGAGAAAGAGTGAGACTGAGAGCGGAGCAGGGAGGATTACAGAGAGTGAGAAAGAGAGAGACTGAGAGCGGAGCAGGGGTGATAACAGAGAGTGAGAAAGAGAGAGACTGAGAGCGGAGCAGGGGTGATAACAGAGAGTGAGAAAGAGTGAGACTGAGAGCGGAGCAGGGAGGATAATAGAGAGTGAGAAAGAGAGAGACTGAGAGCGGAGCAGGGGTGATAACAGAGAGTGAGAAAGAGTGAGACTGAGAGCGGAGCAGGGAGGATTACAGAGAGTGAGAAAGAGAGAGACTGAGAGCGGAGCAGGGGTGATAACAGAGAGTGAGAAAGAGTGAGACTGAGAGCGGAGCAGGGAGGATAATAGAGAGTGAGAAAGAGTGAGACTGAGAGCCGAGCAGGGGTGATAACAGAGAGTGAGAAAGAGTGAGACTGAGAGCGGAGCAGGGAGGATTACAGAGAGTGAGAAAGAGAGAGACTGAGAGCGGAGCAGGGGTGATAACAGAGAGTGAGAAAGAGTGAGACTGAGAGCGGAGCCGGGAGGATAATAGAGAGTGAGAAAGAGTGAGACTGAGAGTGGAGCTGGGAGGTTAACAGAGAGTGAGAATTAGTGAGACTGAGAGTGGAGCTGGGAGTATAAAAGAGAGTGAGAAAGAGTGAGACTGAGAGCGGAGCCGGGAGGATAATAGAGAGTGAGAAAGAGTGAGACTGAGAGCGGAGCCGGGAGTATAACAGAGAGTGAGAAAGAGTGAGACTGAGAGTGGCGCCGGGAGGATAATAGAGAGTGAGAAAGAATGAGACTGAGAGTGGAGCTGGGAGTATAAAAGAGAGTGAGAAAGAGTGAGACTGAGAGCGGAGCCGGGAGTATAACAGAGAGTGAGAAAGAGTGAGACTGAGAGCGGAGCCGGGAGGATAATAGAGAGTGAGAAAGAGTGAGACTGAGAGTGGAGCTGGGAGGTTAACAGAGAGTGAGAATTAGTGAGACTGAGAGTGGAGCTGGGAGTATAAAAGAGAGTGAGAAAGAGTGAGACTGAGAGCGGAGCCGGGGTGATAACAGAGAGTGAGAAAGAGTGTCACTGAGAGCGGAGCCGGGGTGATAACAGCGAGTGAGAAAGAGAGAGACTGAGAGCGGAGTCGGGGTGATAACAGAGAGTGAGAAAGAGTGAGACTGAGAGCGGAGCCGGGAGTATAACAGAGAGTGAGAAAGAGTGAGATTGAGAGCTGAGCTGGGAGTATAACAGAGAGTGAGAAAGAGCGAGACTGAGAGCGGAGCCGGCAGGATAATAGAGAGTGAGAATGAGTGAGACTGAGAGCGGAGCCGGGGTGATAACTGAGAGTGAGAAAGAGTGAGACTGAGAGCGGGGCCGGGAGGATAATAGAGAGTGAGAAAGAGTGAGACTCTGAATGGAGCCGGGAGGATAACAGAGAGCGAGAAAGAGCGAGGCTGAGACTCAAGTCGGGAGGATTACAGAGAGTGAGAAAGAGTGAGACTGAGAGCGGATCCGGGTGGATAATAGAGAGTGAGAAAGTGCGAGGCTGAGAGCGGTGCCGGGAGGATAACAGAGAGTGAGAATGATTGAGACTGAGAGCGGAGCCGGGAGGATAATAGAGAGTGGGAAAGAGTGAGACTGAGAGCAGAGCCGGGGTGATAACAGAGAGTGAGATAGAGTGAGACTGCGAATGGAGCCGGGAGTATAACATAGAGTGAGAAACAGCGAGACTGAGAGCGGAGCCGGGAGGGTAACAGAGAGTGAGAAAGAGTGAGACTGAGAATGGAGAAGGGAGGATAACAGCGAGTGAGAAAGAGTGAGACTGAGAGCGTAGCCGGGGTATAACAGATAGTGAGAAAGAGTGAGACTGAAAGTGGGGCCGGGAGGATAACAGAGAGTGAGAAAGAGCGAGGCTGAGAGTCGAGTCTGGAGGATTACAGAGAGTGAGAAAGAGTGTGACTGAGAGTTGATCCGTGAGGATAACAGAGAGCGAGAAAGAAGGAGACTGAGAGTGGACCCGGGAGGATAACAGAGAGTGAGAAAGAGTGAGACTGAGAGCGGATCCGGATGGATAATACAGAGTGAGAAAGTGCAAGGCTGAGAGCGGAGCCGGGAGGGTAAAAGAGTGAGAAAGAGTGAGACTGAGAGCGGAGCCGGGAGGATGACAGAGAGTGACAAAGAGTGAGACTGAGAGTGGAGCCGGGAGTATAAAAGCGAGTGAGATAGTGTGAGACTGAGAGCAGAGCCGGGAGGATAATAGAGAGTGAGAAAGAGAGAGACTGAGAGCGGAGCAGGGGTGATAACAGAGAGTGAGAAAGAGGAAGACTGAGAATGGAGCCGGGAGGATATCTGAGAGTGAGAAAGAGTGAGACTGAGAGCGGAGCCACGAGCATAATAGAGAGTGAGAAAGAGTGAGACTGAGAATGGAGTAGGGAGGATAACAGTGAGTGAGAAAGAGTGAGACTGAGAGCGCAGCCGGGGGTATAACAGATAGTGAGAAAGAGTGAGACTGAGAGTGGGGCCGGATGTATAACAGAGAGTGAGAAAGAGCGAGGCTGAGAGTCGAGTCTGGAGGATTACAGAGAGTGAGAAAGAGTGAGACTGAGAGTCGATCCGGGAGGATAACAGAGAGTGAGAAAGAGTGAGACTCTGAATGGAGCCGGGAGGATAACAGAGAGTGAGAAAGAGCGAGGCTGAGACTCAAGTCGGGAGGATTACAGAGAGTGAGAAAGAGTGAGACTGAGAGCGGATCCGGGTGGATAATAGAGAGTGAGAAAGTGCGAGGCTGAGAGCGCAGCCGGGGGTATAACAGATAGTGAGAAAGAAGGTGACTGAGAGTGGACCCGGGAGGATAACAGAGAGTGAGAAAGAGCGAGACTGAGAGTGGAGCCGGGAGAATAACAGAGAGTGAGAAAGAGTGAGACTCTGAATGGAGCCGGGAGGATAACAGAGAGTGAGAAAGAGCGAGGCTGAGACTCAAGTCGGGAGGATTACAGAGAGTGAGAAAGAGTGAGACTGAGAGCGGATCCGGGTGGATAATAGAGAGTGAGAAAGTGCGAGGCTGAGAGCGGAGCCGGGAGGATAACAGAGAGTGAGAAGGATTGAGACTGAGAGCGGAGCTGGGAGGATAATAGAGAGTGAGAAAGAGTGAGACTGAGAGCGGAGCCGGGGTGATAACAGAGAGTGAGATAGAGTGAGACTACGAATGGAGCCGGGAGTATAACAGAGAGTGAGAAACAGCGAGACTGAGAGCGGAGCCGGGAGGGTAACAGAGAGTGAGAAAGAGCGAGAGTGAGAGTGGGGCCGGGAGGATAACATAGAATGAGAAAGTGTGAGACTGAGAGCGGAGCTGGGACCATAATAGAGAGTGAGAAAGAGAGAAACTGAGAGCGGATCCGGATGGATAATAGAGAGTGAGAAAGTGCAAGGCTGAGAGCGGAGCCGGGAGGGTAAAAGAGTGAGAAAGAGTGAGACTGAGAGCGGAGCCGGGAGGATGACAGAGAGTGACAAAGAGTGAGACTGAGAGTGGAGCCGGGAGTATAAAAGAGAGTGAGATAGTGTGAGATTGAGAGCGGAGCCGGGAGGATAATAGAGAGTGAGAAAGAGAGAGACTGAGAGCGGAGCAGGGGTGATAACAGAGAGTGAGAAAGAGTGAGACTGAGAGCGGAGCAGGGAGGATAATAGAGAGTGAGAAAGAGTGAGACTGAGAGCCGAGCAGGGGTGATAACAGAGAGTGAGAAAGAGTGAGACTGAGAGCGGAGCAGGGAGGATTACAGAGAGTGAGAAAGAGAGAGACTGAGAGCGGAGCAGGGGTGATAACAGAGAGTGAGAAAGAGTGAGACTGAGAGCGGAGCCGGGAGGATAATAGAGAGTGAGAAAGAGTGAGACTGAGAGTGGAGCTGGGAGGTTAACAGAGAGTGAGAATTAGTGAGACTGAGAGTGGAGCTGGGAGTATAAAAGAGAGTGAGAAAGAGTGAGACTGAGAGCGGAGCCGGGAGGATAATAGAGAGTGAGAAAGAGTGAGACTGAGAGCGGAGCCGGGAGTATAACAGAGAGTGAGAAAGAGTGAGACTGAGAGTGGCGCCGGGAGGATAATAGAGAGTGAGAAAGAATGAGACTGAGAGTGGAGCTGGGAGTATAAAAGAGAGTGAGAAAGAGTGAGACTGAGAGCGGAGCCGGGAGTATAACAGAGAGTGAGAAAGAGTGAGACTGAGAGCGGAGCCGGGAGGATAATAGAGAGTGAGAAAGAGTGAGACTGAGAGTGGAGCTGGGAGGTTAACAGAGAGTGAGAATTAGTGAGACTGAGAGTGGAGCTGGGAGTATAAAAGAGAGTGAGAAAGAGTGAGACTGAGAGCGGAGCCGGGGTGATAACAGAGAGTGAGAAAGAGTGTCACTGAGAGCGGAGCCGGGGTGATAACAGCGAGTGAGAAAGAGAGAGACTGAGAGCGGAGTCGGGGTGATAACAGAGAGTGAGAAAGAGTGAGACTGAGAGCGGAGCCGGGAGTATAACAGAGAGTGAGAAAGAGTGAGATTGAGAGCTGAGCTGGGAGTATAACAGAGAGTGAGAAAGAGCGAGACTGAGAGCGGAGCCGGCAGGATAATAGAGAGTGAGAATGAGTGAGACTGAGAGCGGAGCCGGGGTGATAACTGAGAGTGAGAAAGAGTGAGACTGAGAGCGGGGCCGGGAGGATAATAGAGAGTGAGAAAGAGTGAGACTCTGAATGGAGCCGGGAGGATAACAGAGAGCGAGAAAGAGCGAGGCTGAGACTCAAGTCGGGAGGATTACAGAGAGTGAGAAAGAGTGAGACTGAGAGCGGATCCGGGTGGATAATAGAGAGTGAGAAAGTGCGAGGCTGAGAGCGGTGCCGGGAGGATAACAGAGAGTGAGAATGATTGAGACTGAGAGCGGAGCCGGGAGGATAATAGAGAGTGGGAAAGAGTGAGACTGAGAGCAGAGCCGGGGTGATAACAGAGAGTGAGATAGAGTGAGACTGCGAATGGAGCCGGGAGTATAACATAGAGTGAGAAACAGCGAGACTGAGAGCGGAGCCGGGAGGGTAACAGAGAGTGAGAAAGAGTGAGACTGAGAATGGAGAAGGGAGGATAACAGCGAGTGAGAAAGAGTGAGACTGAGAGCGCAGCCGGGGTATAACAGATAGTGAGAAAGAGTGAGACTGAAAGTGGGGCCGGGAGGATAACAGAGAGTGAGAAAGAGCGAGGCTGAGAGTCGAGTCTGGAGGATTACAGAGAGTGAGAAAGAGTGTGACTGAGAGTTGATCCGTGAGGATAACAGAGAGCGAGAAAGAAGGAGACTGAGAGTGGACCCGGGAGGATAACAGAGAGTGAGAAAGAGTGAGACTGAGAGCGGATCCGGATGGATAATACAGAGTGAGAAAGTGCAAGGCTGAGAGCGGAGCCGGGAGGGTAAAAGAGTGAGAAAGAGTGAGACTGAGAGCGGAGCCGGGAGGATGACAGAGAGTGACAAAGAGTGAGACTGAGAGTGGAGCCGGGAGTATAAAAGCGAGTGAGATAGTGTGAGACTGAGAGCAGAGCCGGGAGGATAATAGAGAGTGAGAAAGAGAGAGACTGAGAGCGGAGCAGGGGTGATAACAGAGAGTGAGAAAGAGGAAGACTGAGAATGGAGCCGGGAGGATATCTGAGAGTGAGAAAGAGTGAGACTGAGAGCGGAGCCACGAGCATAATAGAGAGTGAGAAAGAGTGAGGCTGAGAATGGAGTAGGGAGGATAACAGTGAGTGAGAAAGAGTGAGACTGAGAGCGCAGCCGGGGGTATAACAGATAGTGAGAAAGAGTGAGACTGAGAGTGGGGCCGGATGTATAACAGAGAGTGAGAAAGAGCGAGGCTGAGAGTCGAGTCTGGAGGATTACAGAGAGTGAGAAAGAGTGAGACTGAGAGTGGACCCGGGAGGATAACAGAGAGTGAGAAAGAGTGAGACTGAGAGTGGAGCCGGGAGAATAACAGAGAGTGAGAAAGAGTGAGGCTCTGAATGGAGCCGGGAGGATAACAGAGAGTGAGAAAGAGCGAGGCTGAGACTCAAGTCGGGAGGATTACAGAGAGTGAGAAAGAGTGAGACTGAGAGCGGATCCGGGTGGATAATAGAGAATGAGAAAGTGCGAGGCTGAGAGCGGAGCCGGGAGGATAACAGAGAGTGAGAAGGATTGAGACTGAGAGCGGAGCTGGGAGGATAATAGAGAGTGAGAAAGAGTGAGACTGAGAGCGGAGCCGGGGTGATAACAGAGAGTGAGATAGAGTGAGACTACGAATGGAGCCGGGAGTATAACAGAGAGTGAGAAACAGCGAGACTGAGAGCGGAGCCGGGAGGGTAACAGAGAGTGAGAAAGAGCGAGAGTGAGAGTGGGGCCGGGAGGATAACATAGAATGAGAAAGTGTGAGACTGAGAGCGGAGCTGGGACCATAATAGAGAGTGAGAAAGAGAGAAACTGAGAGCGGATCCGGATGGATAATAGAGAGTGAGAAAGTGCAAGGCTGAGAGCGGAGCCGGGAGGGTAAAAGAGTGAGAAAGAGTGAGACTGAGAGCGGAGCCGGGAGGATGACAGAGAGTGACAAAGAGTGAGACTGAGAGTGGAGCCGGGAGTATAAAAGAGAGTGAGATAGTGTGAGATTGAGAGCGGAGCCGGGAGGATAATAGAGAGTGAGAAAGAGAGAGACTGAGAGCGGAGCAGGGGTGATAACAGAGAGTGAGAAAGAGGAAGACTGAGAATGGAGCCGGGAGGATAACAGAGAGTGAGAAAGAGCGAGGCTGAGTGTCAAGTCTGGAGGATTACAGAGAGTGAGAAAGAGTGAGACTGAGAGTCGATCCGGGAGGATAACAGAGAGCGAGAAAGAAGGAGACTGAGAGTGGACCCGGGAGGATAACAGAGAGTGAGAAAGAGTGAGACTGAGAGTGGAGCCGGGAGTATAACAGAGAGTGAGAATTAGTGAGACTGAGAGCGGAGCCGGGAGAATAACAGAGAGTGAGAAAGAGCGAGACAGAGTGGAGCCGGGAGGATAACAGAGAGTGAGAAGGAGCGAGACTGAAAGTCGAGGCGGTAGTATAACAGAGGGTGAGATAGAGTGAAACTGAGAGTCGAGCCGGGAGTATAACAGAGGGTGAGAAAGAGTGAGACTGAGAGTTGAGCCGGGAGGATAACAGAGAGTGAGAATTAGTGAGACTGAGAGCGGAGCCGGGGTGATAACAGAGAGTGAGAAAGAGTGACACTGAGAGCGGAGCCGGGAGGATAATAGAGAGTGAGAAAGAGTGAGACTGAGAGTGGAGCCGGGAGGATAATAGAGAGTGAGAAAGAGATAGACTGAGAGCGGAGCCGGGGTGATAACAGAGAGTGAGAAAGAGTGAGACTGAAAACAGAGCCGGGAGTATAACAGAGAGTGAGAAAGAGTGAGACTGAGAGCGGAGCCGGGAGGATAACAGAGAGTGAGAAAGAGTGAGACTGAGAGTGGAGCCGGGAGGATAACAGTGAGTGAGAAAGAGTGAGACTGAGAGCGGAGCCGGGAGGATAATAGAGAGTGAGACTGCGAATGGAGCCGGGAGTATAACAGAGGCTGAGAAACAGCGAGACTGAGAGCGGAGCCGGGAGGGTAACAGAGAGTGAGAAAGAGCGAGAGTGAGAGTGGAGCCGGGAGGATGTCAGGGAGTGAGAAAGAGTGAGACTGAGAGCGGAGCCGCGAGGATAATAGAGAGTGAGAAAGAGAGAGACTGAGAGCGGAGCAGGGGTGATAACAGAGATTGAGAAAGAGTGAGACTGAGAGTGGGGCCGGGAGGATAACAGAGAGTGAGAAAGAGTGAGACTGAGAGCGGAGCCGGGAGGATAATATAGAGTGAGAATGAGTGAGACTGAGAGCGAAGCCGGGGTGATAACTGAGAGTGAGAAAGAGTGAGACTGAGAGTGGAGCCGGCAGGATAATATAGAGTGAGAATGAGTGAGACTGAGAGCGAAGCCGGGGTGATAACTGAGAGTGAGAAAGAGTGAGACTGAGAGCGGAGCCGGGAGGATAATAGAGAGTGAGAAAGAGTGAGACTGAGAATGGAGCCGGGAGGACAACAGAGAGCGAGAAAGAGCGAGGCTGAGACTCAAGTTGGGAGGATTACAGAGAGTGAGAAAGAGTGAAACTGAGAGCGGATCCGGGTGGATAATAGAGAGTGAGAAAGTGCGAGGCTGAGAGCGGAGCCGAGAGGGTAAAAGAGTGAGAAAGAGTGAGACTGAGAGCGGAGCCGGCAGGATGACAGAGAGCGAGAAAGAGTGAGACTGAGAGTGGAGCCGGGAGTATAATAGAGAGTGAGAAAGAGAGAGACTGAGAGCGGAGCAGGGGAGTATAACAGAGTGTGAGAAAGAGGAAGACTGAGAGCGGAGCCGGGAGCATAATAGAGAGTGAGAAAGAGTGAGACTCAGAATGGAGCAGGGAGGATAACAGAGAGTGAGAAAGAGTGAGACTGAGCGCGGAGCCGGGGTTATAACAGAGAGTGAGAAAGAAGGAGACTGATAGTGGACCCGGGAGGATAACAGAGAGTGAGAAAGAGTGAGACGGAGAGCGGATCCGGGTGGATAATAGAGAGTGAGAAAGAGTGAGACAGAGAGTGGAGCTGGGAGGGTAAAAGAGTGAGAAAGAGTGAGACTGAGAGCGGAGCAGGGAGGATGACAGAGAGTGACAAAGAGTGAGACTGAGAGTGGAGCCAGGAGTATAACAAAGAGTGAGAAAGAGTGAGACTGAGAGTGGAGCTGGGAGTATAAAAGAGAGTGAGAAAGAGTGAGACTGAGAGCGGAGCCGGCAGGATAATATAGAGTGAGAAAGAGTGAGGCTGAGAGCGGAGCCGGGGTGATAACAGAGAGTGAGAAAGTTTGAGACTGAGTGCGGAGCCGGGAGGATAATAGAGAGTGAGAAAGAGTGAGACTGAGTGGAGCCGGGAGGATAACAGAGAGTGAGAAAGAGTGAGACTGAGAGTGGAGCTGGGAGTATAAAAGAGAGTGAGAAAGAGTGAGACTAAGAGCGGAGCCGGCAGGATAATATAGAGTGAGAAAGAGTGAGACTGAGAGCGGAGCCGGGGTGATAACTGAGAGTGAGAAAGAGTGAGACTGAGAGCGGAGCCGGGAGGATAATAGAGAGTGAGAAAGAGTGAGACTGAGAATGGAGCCGGGAGGATAACAGAGAGCGAGAAAGAGCGAGGCTGAGACTCAAGTTGGGAGGATTACAGAGAGTGAGAAAGAGTGAGTCTGAGAGCGGATCCGGGTGGATAACAGAGAGTGAGAAAGTGCGAGGCTGAGATCGGAGCCGGGAGGGTAAAAGAGTGAGAAAAAGTGAGACTGAGAGCGGAGTCAGCAGGATGACAGAGAGTGACAAAGAGTGAGACTAAGAGTGGAGCTGGGGGTATAACAGAGAGTAAGAAAGAGCGAGACTGAGAGCGGAGCCAGGAGGATAATAGAGAGTGAAAAAGAGTGAGACTGAGAGCGGAGCCGGGGTGATAACAGAGAGTGAGAGAGTGAGATTGAGAGCGGAGCCGGGAGGATAATAGAGAGTGAGAAAGAGTGAGACTGAGTGGAGCCGGGAGGATAATAGAGAGTGAGAAAGAGCGAGAATGAGAGCGGAGCCGGGAGAATAACAGAGAATGAGGAAGAGTGAGACTGAGAGCGGAGCCGGGAGAATAACAGAGAGTGAGAAAGAGTGCGACTGAAAGCGGAGCCGGGAGTATAACAGAGAGTGAGAAAGAGTGAGACTGAGAGTGGAGCTGGGAGTATAACAGAGAGTGAGAAAGAGGGACGCTGAGAGTGGAGCTGGGAGTCTCACAGAGAGTGAGAAAGAGTGAGACTGAGAGCGGAGCAGGGAGTATAACAGAGAGTGAGAAAGAGTGAGACTGAGAGCGGAGACGGGAGGATAATAGAGAGAGAGAAAGAGCGAGGCTGAGAGCGGAGCCGGGGTGATAACAGAGAATGAGAAAGAGTGAGACTGAGAGCGGAGCCGGGTGGATAATAGAGAGTGAGAAAGAGCGAGACTGAAAGTGGAGCCGGGAGGATAACAGAGTGAGAAAGAGTGAGACTGAGAGCGGAGCAGGGAGGATGACAGAGAGTGACAAAGAGTGAGACTGAGAGTGGAGCCGGGAGTATAACAAAGAGTGAGAAAGTGTGAGACTGAGAGCGGAGCCGGGAGGATAATAGAGAGTGAGAAAGAGTGAGACTGAGTGGAGCCGGGAGGATAACAGAGAGTGAGAAAGAGTGAGACTGAGAGTGGAGCTGGGAGTATAAAAGAGAGTGAGAAAGAGTGAGACTGAGAGCGGAGCCGGCAGGATAATATAGAGTGAGAAAGAGTGAGACTGAGAGCGGAGCCGGGGTGATAACTGAGAGTGAGAAAGAGTGAGACTGAGAGCGGAGCCGGGAGGATAATAGAGAGTGAGAAAGAGTGAGACTGAGAATGGAGCCGGGAGGATAACAGAGAGCGAGAAAGAGCGAGGCTGAGACTCAAGTTGGGAGGATAACAGAGAGTGAGAAAGAGTGAGTCTGAGAGCGGATCCGGGTGGATAACAGAGAGTGAGAAAGTGCGAGGCTGAGATCGGAGCCGGGAGGGTAAAAAAGAGTGAGAGAAAGTGAGACTGAGAGCGGAGTCAGCAGGATGACAGAGAGTGACAAAGAGTGAGACTGAGAGTGGAGCTGGGGGAATAACAGAGAGTAAGAAAGAGCGCACTGAGAGCGGAGCCAGGAGGATAATAGAGAGTGAGAAAGAGTGAGACTGAGAGCGGAGCCGGGGTGATAACAGAGAGTGAGAGAGTGAGATTGAGAGCGGAGCCGGGAGGATAATAGAGAGTGAGAAAGAGTGAGACTGAGTGGAGCCGGGAGGATAATAGAGAGTGAGAAAGAGCGAGAATGAGAGCGGAGCCGGGAGAATAACAGAGAATGAGGAAGAGTGAGTCTGAGAGCGGAGCCGGGAGAATAACAGAGAGTGAGAAAGAGTGAGACTGAGAGTGGAGCTGGGAGTATAACAGAGAGTGAGAAAGAGGGACGCTGAGAGTGGAGCTGGGAGTCTCACAGAGAGTGAGAAAGAGTGAGACTGAGAGCGGAGCAGGGAGTGTAACAGAGAGTGAGAAAGAGTGAGACTGAGAGCGGAGACGGGAGGATA
The DNA here is from genome assembly GCF_047496885.1 of Scyliorhinus torazame. Lineage (NCBI taxonomy): Eukaryota > Metazoa > Chordata > Chondrichthyes > Carcharhiniformes > Scyliorhinidae > Scyliorhinus > Scyliorhinus torazame. The sequence continues at coordinate 25,810,992 of NC_092712.1, forward strand.
ATAGAGAGAGAGGAAGAGCGAGGCTGAGAGCGGAGCCGGGGTGATAACAGAGAGTGAGAAAGAGTGAGACAGTAAACGGAGCCGGGAGGATAACAGAGAGTGAGAAAGAGTGAGACTGAGAGTGGAGCCGGGAGGATAACAGAGAGTGAGAAAGAGTGAGACTGAGAGCGGAGCCGGGGTGGTAACTGTGAGCGAGAAAGAGCGAGGCTGAGACTCAAGTCGGGAGGATTACAGAGAGTGAGAAAGAGTGAAACTGAGAGCGGATCCGGGTGGATAATAGAGAGCGACATAGTGCGAGGCTGAGAGCGGAGCCGGGAGGGTAAATGAGTGAGAAAGAGTGAGACTGTGAGTGGAGCCGGCAGGATGACAGAGAGTGAGAAAGAGTGAGACTGAGAGTGGAGCCGGGAGTATAACAGAGAGTGAGCAAGTGTGACACTGAGAGCGGAGCCGGGAGAATAACAGAAACTGAGGAAGAGCGAGACTGAGAGCGGAGCCGGGAGGATAATAGAGAGTGAGATAGAGTGAGACTGAGAGCGGAGCCAGGTTGATAACAGAGAGTGAGAAAGAGTGAGACTGAGAGCGGAGCCGGGAGGATAATAGAGAGTGAGAAAGAGTGAGACTGAGAGCGGAGCCGGGAGGATTAGAGAGAGTGAGAAAGAGTGAGACTGAGAGCCGAGCCTGGAGGATAACAGAGAGTGAGAAAGAGTGAGACTGAGAGCGGAGCAGGGGTGATAACAGAGAGTGAGATAGAGTGAGACTGCGAATGGAGCCGGGAGTATAACAGAGAGTGAGAAACAGCGAGACTGAGAGCGGAGCCGGGAGGGTAACAGAGAGTGAGAAAGAGCGAGAGTGAGAATGGAGCCGGGAGGATAACTGAGAGGGAGAAAGAGTGAGACTGAGAGCGCAGCCGGGAGCATAATAGAGAGTGAGAAAGAGTGAGACTGAGAATGGAGCAGGGAGGATAACAGAGAGTGAGAAAGAGTGAGACTGAGAGCGGAGCCGGTGTTGTAACAGAGAGTGAGAAAGAAGGAGACTGATAGTGGACCCGGGAGGATCACAGAGAGTGAGAAAAAGTGAGACTGAGAGCGGATCCGTGTGGATAATAGAGAGTGAGAAAGTGCGAGGCTGAGAGCGGAGCCGGGAGGGTAAAAGAGTGAGAAAGAGTGAGACTGTGAGCGGAGCAGGGAGGATGACAGAGAGTGAGAAAGAGTGAGACTGAGAGCGGAGCCGGAGTGATAACTGAGAGTGAGAAAGAGTGAGACTGAGAGCGGAGCCGGGAGGATAATAGAGAGTGAGAAAGAGTGAGACTGAGAATGGAGCCGGGAGGATAACAGAGAGCGCGAAAGAGCGAGGCTGTGAGTCAAGTCGGGAGGATTACAGAGAGTGAGAAAGAGTGAGTCTGAGAGCGGATCTGGGTGGATAACAGAGAGTGAGAAAGTGCGAGGCTGAGATCGGAGCCGGGAGGGTAAAAGAGTGAGAAAAAGTGAGACTGAGAGCGGAGTCAGCAGGATGACAGAGAGTGACAAAGAGTGAGACTGAGAGTGGAGCTGGGGGTATAACAGAGAGTAAGAAAGAGCGAGACTGAGAGCGGAGCCAGGAGGATAATAGAGAGTGAGAAAGAGTGAGACTGAGAGCGGAGCCGGGGTGATAACAGAGAGTGAGAGAGTGAGATTGAGAGCGGAGCCGGGAGGATAATAGAGAGTGAGAAAGAGTGAGACTGAGTGGAGCCGGGAGGATAATAGAGAGTGAGAAAGAGGGAGAATGAGAGCGGAGCCGGATGAATAACAGAGAATGAGGAAGAGTGAGACTGAGAGCGGAGCCGGGAGAATAACAGAGAGTGAGAAAGAGTGCGACTGAATGCGGAGCCGGGAGTATAACAGAGAGTGAGAAAGAGTGAGACTGAGAGTGGAGCTGGGAGTATAACAGAGAGTGAGAAAGAGGGACGCTGAGAGTGGAGCTGGGAGTCTCACAGAGAGTGAGAAAGAGTGAGAATGAGAGCGGAGCCGGGAGGATAATAGAGAGAGAGAAAGAGCGAGGCTGAGAGCGGAGCCGGGGTGATAACAGAGAGTGAGAAAGAGTGAGACAGTAAACGGAGCCGGGAGGATAACAGAGAGTGAGAAAGAGTGAGACTGAGAGTGGAGCCGGGAGGATAACAGAGAGTGAGAAAGAGTGAGACTGAGAGTGGAGCCGGGAGGCTAACAGAGAGTGAGAAAGAGTGAAACTGAGAGCGGATCCGGGTGGATAATAGAGAGCGAGATAGTGCGAGGCTGAGAGCGGAGCCGGGAGGGTAAATGAGTGAGAAAGAGTGAGACTGTGAGTGGAGCCGGGAGGATGACAGAGAGTGACATAGAGTGAGACTGAGAGTGGAGCCGGGAGGATAACAGAGAGTGAGAAAGAGTGAGACTGAGAACGGAGCCTGGAGGATAACAGAGAGTGAGGAAGAGCGAGACTGAGAGCGGAGCCGGGAGGATAATAGAGAGTGAGATAGAGTGAGACTGAGAGCGGAGCCAGGTTGATAACAGGGAGTGAGAAAGAGTGAGACTGAGAGCGGAGCCGGGAGGATAATAGAGAGTGAGAAAGAGTGAGACTGAGAGCGGAGCCGGGAGGATAACAGAGAGTGAGAAAGAGTGAGACTGAGAACGGAGCCGGGAGGATAATAGAGAGTGAGAAAGAGAGAGACTGAGAGCGGAGCAGGGGTGATAACAGAGAGTGAGAAAGAGGAAGACTGAGAATGGAGCCGGGAGGATATCTGAGAGTGAGAAAGAGTGAGACTGAGAGCGGAGCCACGAGCATAATAGAGAGTGAGAAAGAGTGAGACTGAGAATGGAGTAGGGAGGATAACAGTGAGTGAGAAAGAGTGAGACTGAGAGCGCAGCCGGGGGTATAACAGATAGTGAGAAAGAGTGAGACTGAGAGTGGGGCCGGATGTATAACAGAGAGTGAGAAAGAGCGAGGCTGAGAGTCGAGTCTGGAGGATTACATTTAGTGAGAAAGAGTGAGACTGAGAGTCGATCCGGGAGGATAACAGAGAGCGAGAAAGAAGGAGACTGAGAGTGGACCCGGGAGGATAACAGAGAGTGAGATACTGTGAGACTGAGAGCGGAGCCGGGAGGATAATAGAGAGTGAGAAAGAGAGAGACTGAGAGCGGAGCAGGGGTGATAACAGAGAGTGAGAAAGAGGAAGACTGAGAATGGAGCCGGGAGGATAACAGAGAGTGAGAAAGAGCGAGGCTGAGAGTCAAGTCTGGAGGATTACAGAGAGTGAGAAAGAGTGAGACTGAGAGTCGATCCGGGAGGATAACAGAGAGCGAGAAAGAAGGTGACTGAGAGTGGACCCGGGAGGATAACAGAGAGTGAGAAAGAGCGAGACTGAGAGTGGAGCCGGGAGAATAACAGAGAGTGAGAAAGAGTGAGACTCTGAATGGAGCCGGGAGGATAACAGAGAGTGAGAAAGAGCGAGGCTGAGACTCAAGTCGGGAGGATTACAGAGAGTGAGAAAGAGTGAGACTGAGAGCGGATCCGGGTGGATAATAGAGAGTGAGAAAGTGCGAGGCTGAGAGCGGAGCCGGGAGGATAACAGAGAGTGAGAAGGATTGAGACTGAGAGCGGAGCTGGGAGGATAATAGAGAGTGAGAAAGAGTGAGACTGAGAGCGGAGCCGGGGTGATAACAGAGAGTGAGATAGAGTGAGACTACGAATGGAGCCGGGAGTATAACAGAGAGTGAGAAACAGCGAGACTGAGAGCGGAGCCGGGAGGGCAACAGAGAGTGAGAAAGAGCGAGAGTGAGAGTGGGGCCGGGAGGATAACATAGAATGAGAAAGTGTGAGACTGAGAGCGGAGCTGGGACCATAATAGAGAGTGAGAAAGAGAGAAACTGAGAGCGGATCCGGATGGATAATAGAGAGTGAGAAAGTGCAAGGCTGAGAGCGGAGCCGGGAGGGTAAAAGAGTGAGAAAGAGTGAGACTGAGAGCGGAGCCGGGAGGATGACAGAGAGTGACAAAGAGTGAGACTGAGAGTGGAGCCGGGAGTATAAAAGAGAGTGAGATAGTGTGAGATTGAGAGCGGAGCCGGGAGGATAATAGAGAGTGAGAAAGAGAGAGACTGAGAGCGGAGCAGGGGTGATAACAGAGAGTGAGAAAGAGGAAGACTGAGAATGGAGCCGGGAGGATAACAGAGAGTGAGAAAGAGCGAGGCTGAGTGTCAAGTCTGGAGGATTACAGAGAGTGAGAAAGAGTGAGACTGAGAGTCGATCCGGGAGGATAACAGAGAGCGAGAAAGAAGGAGACTGAGAGTGGACCCGGGAGGATAACAGAGAGTGAGAAAGAGTGAGACTGAGAGTGGAGCCGGGAGTATAACAGAGAGTGAGAATTAGTGAGACTGAGAGCGGAGCCGGGAGAATAACAGAGAGTGAGAAAGAGCGAGACAGAGTGGAGCCGGGAGGATAACAGAGAGTGAGAAGGAGCGAGACTGAAAGTCGAGGCGGGAGTATAACAGAGGGTGAGATAGAGTGAAACTGAGAGTCGAGCCGGGAGTATAACAGAGGGTGAGAAAGAGTGAGACTGAGAGTTGAGCCGGGAGGATAACAGAGAGTGAGAATTAGTGAGACTGAGAGCGGAGCCGGGGTGATAACAGAGAGTGAGAAAGAGTGACACTGAGAGCGGAGCCGGGAGGATAATAGAGAGTGAGAAAGAGTGAGACTGAGAGTGGAGCCGGGAGGATAATAGAGAGTGAGAAAGAGATAGACTGAGAGCGGAGCCGGGGTGATAACAGAGAGTGAGAAAGAGTGAGACTGAAAACAGAGCCGGGAGTATAACAGAGAGTGAGAAAGAGTGAGACTGAGAGCGGAGCCGGGAGGATAACAGAGAGTGAGAAAGAGTGAGACTGAGAGTGGAGCCGGGAGGATAACAGTGAGTGAGAAAGAGTGAGACTGAGAGCGGAGCCGGGAGGATAATAGAGAGTGAGACTGCGAATGGAGCCGGGAGTATAACAGAGGCTGAGAAACAGCGAGACTGAGAGCGGAGCCGGGAGGGTAACAGAGAGTGAGAAAGAGCGAGAGTGAGAGTGGAGCCGGGAGGATGTCAGGGAGTGAGAAAGAGTGAGACTGAGAGCGGAGCCGGGAGGATAATAGAGAGTGAGAAAGAGAGAGACTGAGAGCGGAGCAGGGGTGATAACAGAGATTGAGAAAGAGTGAGACTGAGAGTGGGGCCGGGAGGATAACAGAGAGTGAGAAAGTGTGAGACTGAGAGCGGAGCCGGGAGGATAATAGAGAGTGAGAAAGAGCGAGACTGAGAGTGGAGCCGGCAGGATAATATAGAGTGAGAAAGAGTCAGACTGAGTGTGGAGCCGGGAGGATAACAGAGAGTGAGAAAGAGTGAGACTGAGAGTGGAGCCGGCAGGATAATATAGAGTGAGAATGAGTGAGACTGAGAGCGAAGCCGGGGTGATAACTGAGAGTGAGAAAGAGTGAGACTGAGAGCGGAGCCGGGAGGATAATAGAGAGTGAGAAAGAGTGAGACTGAGAATGGAGCCGGGAGGATAACAGAGAGCGAGAAAGAGCGAGGCTGAGACTCAAGTTGGGAGGATTACAGAGAGTGAGAAAGAGTGAAACTGAGAGCGGATCCGGGTGGATAATAGAGAGTGAGAAAGTGCGAGGCTGAGAGCGGAGCCGAGAGGGTAAAAGAGTGAGAAAGAGTGAGACTGAGAGCGGAGCCGGCAGGATGACAGAGAGCGAGAAAGAGTGAGACTGAGAGTGGAGCCGGGAGTATAATAGAGAGTGAGAAAGAGAGAGACTGAGAGCGGAGCAGGGGAGTATAACAGAGTGTGAGAAAGAGGAAGACTGAGAGCGGAGCCGGGAGCATAATAGAGAGTGAGAAAGAGTGAGACTCAGAATGGAGCAGGGAGGATAACAGAGAGTGAGAAAGAGTGAGACTGAGCGCGGAGCCGGGGTTATAACAGAGAGTGAGAAAGAAGGAGACTGATAGTGGACCCGGGAGGATAACAGAGAGTGAGAAAGAGTGAGACGGAGAGCGGATCCGGGTGGATAATAGAGAGTGAGAAAGAGTGAGACAGAGAGTGGAGCTGGGAGGGTAAAAGAGTGAGAAAGAGTGAGACTGAGAGCGGAGCAGGGAGGATGACAGAGAGTGACAAAGAGTGAGACTGAGAGTGGAGCCAGGAGTATAACAAAGAGTGAGAAAGAGTGAGACTGAGAGTGGAGCTGGGAGTATAAAAGAGAGTGAGAAAGAGTGAGACTGAGAGCGGAGCCGGCAGGATAATATAGAGTGAGAAAGAGTGAGACTGAGAGCGGAGCCGGGGTGATAACAGAGAGTGAGAAAGTTTGAGACTGAGTGCGGAGCCGGGAGGATAATAGAGAGTGAGAAAGAGTGAGAGTGAGTGGAGCCGGGAGGATAACAGAGAGTGAGAAAGAGTGAGACTGACAGTGGAGCTGGGAGTATAAAAGAGAGTGAGAAAGAGTGAGACTAAGAACGGAGCCGGCAGGATAATATAGAGTGAGAAAGAGTGAGACTGAGAGCGGAGCCGGGGTGATAACAGAGAGTGAGAAAGAGTGAGACTAAGAACGGAGCCGGCAGGATAATATAGAGTGAGAAAGAGTGAGACTGAGAGCGGAGCCGGGGTGATAACTGAGAGTGAGAAAGAGTGAGACTGAGAGCGGAGCCGGGAGGATAATAGAGAGTGAGAAAGAGTGAGACTGAGAATGGAGCCGGGAGGATAACAGAGAGCGAGAAAGAGCGAGGCTGAGACTCAAGTTGGGAGGATTACAGAGAGTGAGAAAGAGTGAGTCTGAGAGCGGATCCGGGTGGATAACAGAGAGTGAGAAAGTGCGAGGCTGAGATCGGAGCCGGGAGGGTAAAAGAGTGAGAAAAAGTGAGACTGAGAGCGGAGTCAGCAGGATGACAGAGAGTGACAAAGAGTGAGACTGAGAGTGGAGCTGGGGGTATAACAGAGAGTAAGAAAGAGCGAGACTGAGAGCGGAGCCAGGAGGATAATAGAGAGTGAAAAAGAGTGAGACTGAGAGCGGAGCCGGGGTGATAACAGAGAGTGAGAGAGTGAGATTGAGAGCGGAGCCGGGAGGATAATAGAGAGTGAGAAAGAGTGAGACTGAGTGGAGCCGGGAGGATAATAGAGAGTGAGAAAGAGCGAGAATGAGAGCGGAGCCGGGAGAATAACAGAGAATGAGGAAGAGTGAGACTGAGAGCGGAGCCGGGAGAATAACAGAGAGTGAGAAAGAGTGCGACTGAAAGCGGAGCCGGGAGTATAACAGAGAGTGAGAAAGAGTGAGACTGAGAGTGGAGCTGGGAGTATAACAGAGAGTGAGAAAGAGGGACGCTGAGAGTGGAGCTGGGAGTCTCACAGAGAGTGAGAAAGAGTGAGACTGAGAGCGGAGCAGGGAGTATAACAGAGAGTGAGAAAGAGTGAGACTGAGAGCGGAGACGGGAGGATAATAGAGAGAGAGAAAGAGCGAGGCTGAGAGCGGAGCCGGGGTGATAACAGAGAGTGAGAAAGAGTGAGACTGAGAGCGGAGCCGGGTGGATAATAGAGAGTGAGAAAGAGCGAGACTGAAAGTGGAGCCGGGAGGATAACAGAGTGAGAAAGAGTGAGACTGAGAGCGGAGCAGGGAGGATGACAGAGAGTGACAAAGAGTGAGACTGAGAGTGGAGCCTGGAGTATAACAAAGAGTGAGAAAGTGTGAGACTGAGAGCGGAGCCGGGAGGATAATAGAGAGTGAGAAAGAGTGAGACTGAGTGGAGCCGGGAGGATAACAGAGAGTGAGAAAGAGTGAGACTGAGAGTGGAGCTGGGAGTATAAAAGAGAGTGAGAAAGAGTGAGACTGAGAGCGGAGCCGGCAGGATAATATAGAGTGAGAAAGAGTGAGACTGAGAGCGGAGCCGCGGTGATAACTGAGAGTGAGAAAGAGTGAGACTGAGAGCGGAGCCGGGAGGATAATAGAGAGTGAGAAAGAGTGAGACTGAGAATGGAGCCGGGAGGATAACAGAGAGCGAGAAAGAGCGAGGCTGAGACTCAAGTTGGGAGGATTACAGAGAGTGAGAAAGAGTGAGTCTGAGAGCGGATCCGGGTGGATAACAGAGAGTGAGAAAGTGCGAGGCTGAGATCGGAGCCGGGAGGGTAAAAAAGAGTGAGAAAAAGTGAGACTGAGAGCGGAGTCAGCAGGATGACAGAGAGTGACAAAGAGTGAGACTGAGAGTGGAGCTGGGGGAATAACAGAGAGTAAGAAAGAGCGCACTGAGAGCGGAGCCAGGAGGATAATAGAGAGTGAGAAAGAGTGAGACTGAGAGCGGAGCCGGGGTGATAACAGAGAGTGAGAGAGTGAGATTGAGAGCGGAGCCGGGAGGATAATAGAGAGTGAGAAAGAGTGAGACTGAGTGGAGCCGGGAGGATAATAGAGAGTGAGAAAGAGCGAGAATGAGAGCGGAGCCGGGAGAATAACAGAGAATGAGGAAGAGTGAGTCTGAGAGCGGAGCCGGGAGAATAACAGAGAGTGAGAAAGAGTGCGACTGAAAGCGGAGCCGGGATTATAACAGAGAGTGAGAAAGAGTGAGACTGAGAGTGGAGCTGGGAGTATAACAGAGAGTGAGAAAGAGGGACGCTGAGAGTGGAGCTGGGAGTCTCACAGAGAGTGAGAAAGAGTGAGACTGAGAGCGGAGCAGGGAGTGTAACAGAGAGTGAGAAAGAGTGAGACTGAGAGCGGAGACGGGAGGATAATAGAGAGAGAGGAAGAGCGAGGCTGAGAGCGGAGCCGGGGTGATAACAGAGAGTGAGAAAGAGTGAGACAGTAAACGGAGCCGGGAGGATAACAGAGAGTGAGAAAGAGTGAGACTGAGAGTGGAGCCGGGAGGATAACAGAGAGTGAGAAAGAGTGAGACTGAGAGCGGAGCCGGGGTGGTAACTGTGAGCGAGAAAGAGCGAGGCTGAGACTCAAGTCGGGAGGATTACAGAGAGTGAGAAAGAGTGAAACTGAGAGCGGATCCGGGTGGATAATAGAGAGCGACATAGTGCGAGGCTGAGAGCGGAGCCGGGAGGGTAAATGAGTGAGAAAGAGTGAGACTGTGAGTGGAGCCGGCAGGATGACAGAGAGTGAGAGAGAGTGAGACTGAGAGTGGAGCCGGGAGTATAACAGAGAGTGAGCAAGTGTGACACTGAGAGCGGAGCCGGGAGAATAACAGAAACTGAGGAAGAGCGAGACTGAGAGCGGAGCCGGGAGGATAATAGAGAGTGAGATAGAGTGAGACTGAGAGCGGAGCCAGGTTGATAACAGAGAGTGAGAAAGAGTGAGACTGAGAGCGGAGCCGGGAGGATAATAGAGAGTGAGAAAGAGTGAGACTGAGAGCGGAGCCGGGAGGATTAGAGAGAGTGAGAAAGAGTGAGACTGAGAGCCGAGCCTGGAGGATAACAGAGAGTGAGAAAGAGTGAGACTGAGAGCGGAGCAGGGGTGATAACAGAGAGTGAGATAGAGTGAGACTGCGAATGGAGCCGGGAGTATATCAGAGAGTGAGAAACAGCGAGACTGAGAGCGGAGCCGGGAGGGTAACAGAGAGTGAGAAAGAGCGAGAGTGAGAATGGAGCCGGGAGGATAACTGAGAGTGAGAAAGAGTGAGACTGAGAGCGCAGCCGGGAGCATAATAGAGAGTGAGAAAGAGTGAGACTGAGAATGGAGCAGGGAGGATAACAGAGAGTGAGAAAGAGTGAGACTGATAGTGGACCCGGGAGGATCACAGAGAGTGAGAAAGAGTGAGACTGAGAGCGGATCCGTGTGGATAATAGAGAGTGAGAAAGTGCGAGGCTGAGAGCGGAGCCGGGAGGGTAAAAGAGTGAGAAAGAGTGAGACTGAGAGCGGAGCAGGGAGGATGACAGAGAGTGAGAAAGAGTGAGACTGAGAGCGGAGCCGGAGTGATAACTGAGAGTGAGAAAGAGTGAGACTGAGAGCGGAGCCGGGAGGATAATAGAGAGTGAGAAAGAGTGAGACTGAGAATGGAGCCGGGAGGATAACAGAGAGCCCGAAAGAGCGAGGCTGTGAGTCAAGTCGGGAGGATTACAGAGAGTGAGAAAGAGTGAGTCTGAGAGCGGATCTGGGTGGATAACAGAGAGTGAGAAAGTGCGAGGCTGAGATCGGAGCCGGGAGGGTAAAAGAGTGAGAAAAAGTGAGACTGAGAGCGGAGTCAGCAGGATGACAGAGAGTGACAAAGAGTGAGACTGAGAGTGGAGCTGGGGGTATAACAGAGAGTAAGAAAGAGCGAGACTGAGAGCGGAGCCAGGAGGATAATAGAGAGTGAGAAAGAGTGAGACTGAGAGCGGAGCCGGGGTGATAACAGAGAGTGAGAGAGTGAGATTGAGAGCGGAGCCGGGAGGATAATAGAGAGTGAGAAAGAGTGAGACTGAGTGGAGCCGGGAGGATAATAGAGAGTGAGACAGAGGGAGAATGAGAGCGGAGCCGGATGAATAACAGAGAATGAGGAAGAGTGAGACTGAGAGCGGAGCCGGGAGAATAACAGAGAGTGAGAAAGAGTGCGACTGAATGCGGAGCCGGGAGTATAACAGAGAGTGAGAAAGAGTGAGACTGAGAGTGGAGCTGGGAGTATAACAGAGAGTGAGAAAGAGGGACGCTGAGAGTGGAGCTGGGAGTCTCACAGAGAGTGAGAAAGAGTGAGAATGAGAGCGGAGCCGGGAGGATAATAGAGAGAGAGAAAGAGCGAGGCTGAGAGCGGAGCCGGGGTGATAACAGAGAGTGAGAAAGAGTGAGACAGTAAACGGAGCCGGGAGGATAACAGAGAGTGAGAAAGAGTGAGACTGAGAGTGGAGCCGGGAGGATAACAGAGAGTGAGAAAGAGTGAGACTGAGAGTGGAGCCGGGAGGCTAACAGAGAGTGAGAAAGAGTGAAACTGAGAGCGGATCCGGGTGGATAATAGAGAGCGAGATAGTGCGAGGCTGAGAGCGGAGCCGGGAGGGTAAATGAGTGAGAAAGAGTGAGACTGTGAGTGGAGCCGGGAGGATGACAGAGAGTGACATAGAGTGAGACTGAGAGTGGAGCCGGGAGGATAACAGAGAGTGAGAAAGAGTGAGACTGAGAACGGAGCCTGGAGGATAACAGAGAGTGAGGAAGAGCGAGACTGAGAGCGGAGCCGGGAGGATAATAGAGAGTGAGATAGAGTGAGACTGAGAGCGGAGCCAGGTTGATAACAGAGAGTGAGAAAGAGTGAGACTGAGAGCGGAGCCGGGAGGATAATAGAGAGTGAGAAAGAGTGAGACTGAGAGCGGAGCCGGGAGGATAACAGAGAGTGAGAAAGAGTGAGACTGAGAACGGAGCCTGGAGGATAACAGAGAGTGTGAAAGAGTGAGACTGAGAGCGGAGCAGGGGTGATAACAGAGAGTGAGATAGAGTGAGACTGCGAATGGAGCCGGGAGTATAACAGAGAGTGAGAAACAGCGAGACTGAGAGCTGAGCGGGAGGGTAACAGAGAGTGAGAAAGAGCGAGACTGAGAGTGGGGCCGGGAGGATAACAGAAAATGAGAAAGAGTGAGACTGAGAGTGGAGCTGGAAGGAAAACAGAGTGAGATACAGTGAGACTGAGAGCGGAGCTGGGAGGATAATAGAGAGTGAGAATCATAGAATCATAGAACTTACAGTGCAGAAGGAGGCCATTCGGCCCATCGAGTCTGCACCGGCTCTTGGAAAGAGCACCCTACCCAAGGTCAACACCTCCACCCTAACCCCATAACCCAGTAACCCAGTAACCCCACCCAACACTCAGGGCAATTTTTGGACACTATGGGCAATTTATCATGGCCAATCCACCTAACCTGCACATCTTTGGACTATGGGAGGAAACCGGAGCACCAGGAGGAAACCAACGCACACACGGGGAGGATGTGCAGACTCCGCACAGACAGTGACCCAAGCCGGAATCGAACCTGGGACCCTGGAGCTGTGAAGCATTTGTGCTATCCACAATGCTACCGTGCTGCCCACTAGAAAGAGTGAGACTGAGAGCGGAGATGGGAGGATAACAGAGTGAGAAAGAGTGAGACTGAGAGCGGAGCCGGGAGGATAATAGAGAGAGACTGAGAGCGGAGCAGGGGTGATAACTGAGAGTGAGAAAGAGTGAGACTGAGATTGGAGCCGGGAGGATAACAGAGAGTGAAAAAGAACGAGACTGAGAATGGCGCCGGGAGTATAACAGAGAGGGAGAAAGAGCGAGACTGAGAGCGGAGCCGGGAGGATAACAGAGAGTGAGAATGAACGAGACTGAGAATGGAGCCGGGAGTATAACAGAGAGTGAGAAAGAGTGAGACTGAGAGTGGAGCCGGGAGTATAACAGAGAGTGAGAAAGAGCGAGACTGAGAGTGGAGCCGGGAGTATAACAGAGAGTGAAAAAGAACGAGACTGAGAATGGCGCCGGGAGTATAACAGAGAGGGAGAAAGAGCGAGACTGAGAGCGGAGCTGGGAGGATAACAGTGAGTGAGAAAGAGCGAGACTGAGAGTGGAGCCGGGAGAATAACAGAGAATGAGGAAGAGTGAAACTGAGAGCGGAGCCGGGAGAATAACAGAGAGTGAGAAAGAGTGCGACTGAAAGCGGAGCCGGGAGTATAACAGAGAGTGAGAAAGAGGGACGCTGAGAGTGGAGCTGGGAGTCTCACAGAGAGTCAGAAAGAGTGAGACTGAGAGCGGAGCCGGGAGGATGACTGAGAGTGAGAAAGAGCGAGACTGAGAGTGGAGCCGTGAGGATAACTGAGAGTGAGAAAGAGTGAGACTGAGATTGGAGCCGGGAGGGTAACAGAGAGTGAGAAAGAGCGAGACTGAGAATGGAGCCGGGAGTATAACAGAGAGTGAGAATTAGTGAGACTGAGAGCGGAGCCGGGAGAATAACAGAGAGTGAGAAAGAGCGAGACTAAGAGCGGAGCCGGGAGGATAACAGAGAGTGAGAAAGAGTGAGTCTGAGAGTGGAGCCGGGAGTATAATAGAGAGGGAGAAAGAGCGAGACTGGGAGCGGAGCCGGGAGGATAACAGAGAGTGAGAAAGAGCGAGACTGAGAATGGAGCCGGGAGTATAACAGAGAGTGAGAAAGAGCGAGACTGAGAGTGGAGCCGGGAGCATAACAGAGAGTGAGAATTAGTGAGACTGAGAGCGGAGCCGGGAGTATAACAGAGAGTGAGAAAGAGCGAGACTAAGAGCGGAGCCGGGAGGATAACAGAGAGTGAGAAAGAGTGAGTCTGAGAGTGGAGCCGGGAGGATAACAGAGAATGAGAAAGAGCGAGACTGAGAGTGGAGCCGGGAGTATAACAGAGAGTGTAAAAGAGTGAGACTGAGAGTGGAGCCGGGAGGATAACAGTGAGTGAGAAAGAGTGAGACTGAGAGTGGAGCCGGGAAATTAACAGAGAGTGAGAATTAGTGAGACTGAGAGCGGAGCCGGGAGGATAACAGAGAGTGAGAAAGAGCGAGACTGAGAATGGAGCCGGGAGTATAACAGAGAGTGAGAAAGAGCGAGACTGAGAGCGGAGCCGGGAGGATAACAGAGAGTGAGAAAGAGCGAGACTGAGAATGGAGCCGGGAGTATAACAGAGAGTGAGAAAGAGCGAGACTGAGAGTGGAGCCGGGAGCATAACAGAGTGAGAATTAGTGAGACTGAGAGCGGAGCCGGGAGTATAACAGAGAGTGAGAAAGGGCGAGACTAAGAGCGGAGCCGGGAGGATAACAGAGAGTGAGAAAGAGTGAGTCTGAGAGTGGAGCCGGTAGGATAACAGAGAATGAGAAAGAGCGAGACTGAGAGTGGAGCCGGGAGGATAACAGAGAGTGAGAAAGAGTGAGTCTGAGAGTGGAGCCCGGAGGATAACAGAGAATGAGAAAGAGCGAGACTGAGAGTGGAGCCGGGAGGCTAACAGAGAGTGAGGAAGAGCGAGACTGAAAGTGGAGCCGGGAGGATAACAGAGTGAGAAAGAGTGAGACTGAGAGCGGAGCCGGGAGGATAATAGAGAGTGAGAAAGAGTGAGACTGAGAATGGAGCCGGGAGGATAACAGAGAGCGAGAAAGAGCGAGACTGAGACTCAAGTCGGGAGGATTACAGAGAGTGAGAAAGAGTGAAACTGAGAGCGGATCCGGGTGGATAATAGAGAGTGAGAAAGAGCGAGGCTGAGAGTGGAGCCGGGAGGATGACAGAGAGTGAGCAAGTGTGACACTGAGAGCGGAGCCGGGAGAATAACAGAGAGTGAGGAAGAGCGAGACTGAGAGCGGAGCCGGGAGGGTAAATGAGTGAGAAAGAGTGAGACTGTGAGTGGAGCCGGGAGGATGACAGAGAGTGACATAGAGTGAGACTGAGAGTGGAGCCGGGAGGATAACAGAGAGTGAGAAAGAGTGAGACTGAGAACGGAGCCTGGAGGATAACAGAGAGTGAGGAAGAGCGAGACTGAGAGCGGAGCCGGGAGGATAATAGAGAGTGAGATAGAGTGAGACTGAGAGCGGAGCCAGGTTGATAACAGAGAGTGAGAAAGAGTGAGACTGAGAGCGGAGCCGGGAGGATAATAGAGAGTGAGAAAGAGTGAGACTGAGAGCGGAGCCGGGAGGATAACAGAGAGTGAGAAAGAGTGAGACTGAGAACGGAGCCTGGAGGATAACAGAGAGTGTGAAAGAGTGAGACTGAGAGCGGAGCAGGGAGTATAACAGAGAGTGAGAAACAGCGAGACTGAGAGCTGAGCGGGAGGGTAACAGAGAGTGAGAAAGAGTGAGACTGAGAGTGGAGCTGGAAGGAAAACAGAGTGAGATACAGTGAGACTGAGAGCGGAGCTGGGAGGATAATAGAGAGTGAGAATCATAGAATCATAGAACTTACAGTGCAGAAGGAGGCCATTCGGCCCATCGAGTCTGCACCGGCTCTTGGAAAGAGCACCCTACCCAAGGTCAACACCTCCACCCTAACCCCATAACCCAGTAACCCAGTAACCCCACCCAACACTCAGGGCAATTTTTGGACACTATGGGCAATTTATCATGGCCAATCCACCTAACCTGCACATCTTTGGACTGTGGGAGGAAACCGGAGCACCAGGAGGAAACCAACGCACACACGGGGAGGATGTGCAGACTCCGCACAGACAGTGACCCAAGCCGGAATCGAACCTGGGACCCTGGAGCTGTGAAGCATTTGTGCTATCCACAATGCTACCGTGCTGCCCACTAGAAAGAGTGAGACTGAGAGCGGAGATGGGAGGATAACAGAGTGAGAAAGAGTGAGACTGAGAGCGGAGCCGGGAGGATAATAGAGAGAGACTGAGAGCGGAGCAGGGGTGATAACTGAGAGTGAGAAAGAGTGAGACTGAGATTGGAGCCGGGAGGATAACAGAGAGTGAAAAAGAACGAGACTGAGAATGGCGCCGGGAATATAACAGAGAGGGAGAAAGAGCGAGACTGAGAGCGGAGCCGGGAGGATAACAGAGAGTGAGAATGAACGAGACTGAGAATGGAGCCGGGAGTATAACAGAGAGTGAGAAAGAGTGAGACTGAGAGTGGAGCCGGGAGTATAACAGAGAGTGAGAAAGAGCGAGGCTGAGAGTGGAGCCGGGAGTATAACAGAGAGTGAAAAAGAACGAGACTGAGAATGGCGCCGGGAGTATAACAGAGAGGGAGAAAGAGCGAGACTGAGAGCGGAGCTGGGAGGATAACAGTGAGTGAGAAAGAGCGAGACTGAGAGTGGAGCCGGGAGAATAACAGAGAATGAGGAAGAGTGAAACTGAGAGCGGAGCCGGGAGAATAACAGAGAGTGAGAAAGAGTGCGACTGAAAGCGGAGCCGGGAGTATAACAGAGAGTGAGAAAGAGGGACGCTGAGAGTGGAGCTGGGAGTCTCACAGAGAGTCAGAAAGAGTGAGACTGAGAGCGGAGCCGGGAGGATGACTGAGAGTGAGAAAGAGCGAGACTGAGAGTGGAGCCGTGAGGATAACTGAGAGTGAGAAAGAGTGAGACTGAGATTGGAGCCGGGAGGGTAACAGAGAGTGAGAAAGAGCGAGACTGAGAATGGAGCCGGGAGTATAACAGAGAGTGAGAATTAGTGAGACTGAGAGCGGAGCCGGGAGAATAACAGAGAGTGAGAAAGAGCGAGACTAAGAGCGGAGCCGGGAGGATAACAGAGAGTGAGAAAGAGTGAGTCTGAGAGTGGAGCCGGGAGTATAATAGAGAGGGAGAAAGAGCGAGACTGAGAGCGGAGCCGGGAGGATAACAGAGAGTGAGAAAGAGCGAGACTGAGAATGGAGCCGGGAGTATAACAGAGAGTGAGAAAGAGCGAGACTGAGAGTGGAGCCGGGAGCATAACAGAGAGTGAGAATTAGTGAGACTGAGAGCGGAGCCGGGAGTATAACAGAGAGTGAGAAAGAGCGAGACTAAGAGCGGAGCCGGGAGGATAACAGAGAGTGAGAAAGAGTGAGTCTGAGAGTGGAGCCGGGAGGATAACAGAGAATGAGAAAGAGCGAGACTGAGAGTGGAGCCGGGAGTATAACAGTGAGTGAGAAAGAGTGAGACTGAGAGTGGAGCCGGGAGCATAACAGAGAGTGAGAATTAGTGAGACTGAGAGCGGAGCCGGGAGGATAACAGAGAGTGAGAAAGAGCGAGACTGAGAATGGAGCCGGGAGTATAACAGAGAGTGAGAAAGAGCGAGACTGAGAGCGGAGCCGGGAGGATAACAGAGAGTGAGAAAGAGCGAGACTGAGAATGGAGCCGGGAGTATAACAGAGAGTGAGAAAGAGCGAGACTGAGAGTGGAGCCGGGAGCATAACAGAGTGAGAATTAGTGAGACTGAGAGCGGAGCCGGGAGTATAACAGAGAGTGAGAAAGGGCGAGACTAAGAGCGGAGCCGGGAGGATAACAGAGAGTGAGAAAGAGTGAGTCTGAGAGTGGAGCCGGTAGGATAACAGAGAATGAGAAAGAGCGAGACTGAGAGTGGAGCCGGGAGGATAACAGAGAGTGAGAAAGAGTGAGTCTGAGAGTGGAGCCGGGAGGATAACAGAGAATGAGAAAGAGCGAGACTGAGAGTGGAGCCGGGAGGATAACAGAGAGTGAGAAAGAGTGAGTCTGAGAGTGGAGCCCGGAGGATAACAGAGAATGAGAAAGAGCGAGACTGAGAGTGGAGCCGGGAGGCTAACAGAGAGTGAGGAAGAGCGAGACTGAAAGTGGAGCCGGGAGGATAACAGAGTGAGAAAGAGTGAGACTGAGAGCGGAGCCGGGAGGATAATAGAGAGTGAGAAAGAGTGAGACTGAGAATGGAGCCGGGAGGATAACAGAGAGCGAGAAAGAGCGAGACTGAGACTCAAGTCGGGAGGATTACAGAGAGTGAGAAAGAGTGAAACTGAGAGCGGATCCGGGTGGATAATAGAGAGTGAGAAAGAGCGAGGCTGAGAGTGGAGCCGGGAGGATGACAGAGAGTGAGCAAGTGTGACACTGAGAGCGGAGCCGGGAGAATAACAGAGAGTGAGGAAGAGCGAGACTGAGAGCGGAGCCGGGAGGATAATAGAGAGTGAGATAGAGTGAGATTGAGAGCGGAGCCAGGTTGATAACAGAGAGTGAGAAAGAGTGAGACTGAGAGCGGAGCCGGGAGGATAATAGAGAGTGAGAAAGAGTGAGACTGAGAGTGGAGCCGGGAGTATAACAGAGAGTGAGCAAGTGTGACACTGATAGCGGAGCCGGGAGAATAACAGAGAGTGAGGAAGAGCGAGACTGAGAGCGGAGCCGGGAGAATAATAGAGAGTGAGATAGAGTGAGATTGAGAGCGGAGCCAGGTTGATAACAGAGAGTGAGAAAGAGTGAGTCTGAGAGTGGAGCCGGTAGGATAACAGAGAGTGAGAAAGAGTGAGTCTGAGAGTGGAGCCGGGAGGATAACAGAGAATGAGAAAGAGCGAGACTGAGAGTGGAGCCGGGAGGATAACAGAGAGTGAGAAAGAGTGAGTCTGAGAGTGGAGCCCGGAGGATAACAGAGAATGAGAAAGAGCGAGACTGAGAGTGGAGCCGGGAGGCTAACAGAGAGTGAGGAAGAGCGAGACTGAAAGTGGAGCCGGGAGGATAACAGAGTGAGAAAGAGTGAGACTGAGAGCGGAGCCGGGAGGATAATAGAGAGTGAGAAAGAGTGAGACTGAGAATGGAGCCGGGAGGATAACAGAGAGCGAGAAAGAGCGAGACTGAGACTCAAGTCGGGAGGATTACAGAGAGTGAGAAAGAGTGAAACTGAGAGCGGATCCGGGTGGATAATAGAGAGTGAGAAAGAGCGAGGCTGAGAGTGGAGCCGGGAGGATGACAGAGAGTGAGAAAGAGTGAGACTGAGAGTGGAGCCGGGAGAATAACAGAGAGTGAGGAAGAGCGAGACTGAGAGCGGAGCCGGGAGGATAATAGAGAGTGAGATAGAGTGAGATTGAGAGCGGAGCCAGGTTGATAACAGAGAGTGAGAAAGAGCGAGACTGAGAGCGGAGCCGGGAGGATAATAGAGAGTGAGAAAGAGTGAGACTGAGAGTGGAGCCGGGAGTATAACAGAGAGTGAGCAAGTGTGACACTGAGAGCGGAGCCGGGAGAATAACAGAGAGTGAGGAAGAGCGAGACTGAGAGCGGAGCCGGGAGAATAATAGAGAGTGAGATAGAGTGAGATTGAGAGCGGAGCCAGGTTGATAACAGAGAGTGAGAAAGAGTGAGACTGAGAGCGGAGCCGGGAGGATAATAGAGAGTGAGAAAGAGTGAGACTGAGAGCGGAGCCGGGAGGATAACAGAGAGTGAGAAAGAGTGAGACTGAGAGCGGAGCCTGGAGGATAACAGAGAGTGAGAAAGAGTGAGACTGAGAGCGGAGCAGGGGTGATAACAGAGAGTGAGATAGAGTGAGACTGCGAATGGAGCCGGGAGTATAACAGAGAGTGAGAAACAGCGAGGCTGAGAGCGGAGCCGGGAGGGTAACAGAGAGTGAGAAAGAGCGAGAGTGAGAATGGAGCCGGGAGGATAACAGAGAGTGAGAAAGAGTGAGACTGAGCGCGGAGCCGGGGTTATAACAGAGAGTGAGAAAGAAGGAGACTGATAGTGGACCCGGGAGGATAACAGAGAGTGAGAAAGAGTGAGTCTGAGAGCGGATCCGTGTGGATAATAGAGAGTGAGAAAGTGCGAGGCTGAGAGCGGAGCCGGGAGGGTAAAAGAGTGAGAAAGAGTGAGACTGAGAGCGGAGCAGGGAGGATGACAGAGAGTGACAAAGAGTGAGACTGAGAGTGGAGCCGGGAGTATAACAAAGAGTGAGAAAGTGTGAGACTGAGAGCGGAGCCGGGAGGATAATAGAGAGTGAGAAAGAGTGAGACTGAGTGGAGCCGGGAGGATAACAGAGAGTGAGAAAGAGTGAGACTGAGAGTGGAGCTGGCAGGATAATATAGAGTGAGAAAGAGTGAGACTGAGAGCGGAGCCGGGGTGATAACTGAGAGTGAGAAAGAGTGAGACTGAGAGCGGAGCCGGGAGGATAATAGAGAGTGAGAAAGAGTGAGACTGAGAATGGAGCCGGGAGGATAACAGAGAGCGCGAAAGAGCGAGGCAGTGAGTCAAGTCGGGAGGATTACAGAGAGTGAGAAAGAGTGAGTCTGAGAGCGGATCTGGGTGGAAAACAGAGAGTGAGAAAGTGCGAGGCTGAGATCGGAGCCGGGAGGGTAAAAGAGTGAGAAAAAGTGAGACTGAGAGCGGAGTCAGCAGGATGACAGAGAGTGACAAAGAGTGAGACTGAGAGTGGAGCTGGGGGTATAACAGAGAGTAAGAAAGAGCGAGACTGAGAGCGGAGCCAGGAGGATAATAGAGAGTGAGAAAGAGTGAGACTGAGAGCGGAGCCGGGAGGATAATAGAGAGTGAGAAAGAGTGAGACTGAGTGGAGCCGGGAGGATAATAGAGAGTGAGAAAGAGCGAGAATGAGAGCGGAGCCGGATGAATAACAGAGAATGAGGAAGAGTGAGACTGAGAGCGGAGCCGGGAGAATAACAGAGAGTGAGAAAGAGTGCGACTGAAAGCGGAGCCGGGAGTATAACAGAGAGTGAGAAAGAGTGAGACTGAGAGTGGAGCTGGGAGTATAACAGAGAGTGAGAAAGAGGGACGCTGAGAGTGGAGCTGGGAGTCTCACAGAGAGTGAGAAAGAGTGAGACTGAGAGCGGAGCAGGGAGTATAACAGAGAGTGAGAAAGAGTGAGAATGAGAGCGGAGCCGGGAGGATAATAGAGAGAGAGAAAGAGCGAGGCTGAGAGCGGAGCCGGGGTGATAACAGAGAGTGAGAAAGAGTGAGACAGTAAACGGAGCCGGGAGGATAACAGAGAGTGAGAAAGAGTGAGACTGAAGGTGGAGCCGGGAGGATAACAGAGAGTGAGAAAGAGTGAGACTGAGAGTGGAGCCGGGAGGCTAACAGAGAGTGAGAAAGAGTGAGACTGAGAGTGGAGCCGGGAGGCTAACAGAGAGTGAGGAAGAGCGAGACTGAAAGTGGAGCCGGGAGGATTACAGAGAGTGAGAAAGAGTGAAACTGAGAGCGGATCCGGGTGGATAATAGAGAGCGAGATAGTGCGAGGCTGAGAGCGGAGCCGGGAGGGTAAATGAGTGAGAAAGAGTGAGACTGTGAGTGGAGCCGGGAGGATGACAGAGAGTGACAAAGAGTGAGACTGAGAGTGGAGCCGGGAGGATAACAGAGAGTGAGAAAGAGTGAGACTGAGAACGGAGCCTGGAGGATAACAGAGAGTGAGGAAGAGCGAGACTGAGAGCGGAGCCGGGAGGATAATAGAGAGTGAGATAGAGTGAGACTGAGAGCGGAGCCAGGTTGATAACAGAGAGTGAGAAAGAGTGAGACTGAGAGCGGATCCGGAAGGATAATAGAGAGTGAGAAAGAGTGAGACTGAGAGCGGAGCCGGGAGGATAACAGAGAGTGAGAAAGAGTGAGACTGAGAACGGAGCCTGGAGGATAACAGAGAGTGAGAAAGAGTGAGACTGAGAGCGGAGCAGGGGTGATAACAGAGAGTGAGATAGAGTGAGACTGCGAATGGAGCCGGGAGTATAACAGAGAGTGAGAAACAGCGAGACTGAGAGCTGAGCGGGAGGGTAACAGAGAGTGAGAAAGAGCGAGACTGAGAGTGGGGCCGGGAGGATAACAGAAAATGAGAAAGAGTGAGACTGAGAGTGGAGCTGGAAGGAAAACAGAGTGAGATACAGTGAGACTGAGAGCGGAGCTGGGAGGATAATAGAGAGTGAGAAAGAGTGAGACTGAGAGCGGAGCCGGGAGGATAATAGAGAGAGACTGAGAGCGGAGGAGGGGTGATAAAAGAGAGCGAGAAAGAGGAAGACTGAGAATGGAGCCGGGAGGATAACTGAGAGTGAGAAATAGTGAGACTGAGAGCGGAGATGGGAGGATAACAGAGTGAGAAAGAGTGAGACTGAGAGCGGAGCCGGGAGGATAATAGAGAGAGACTGAGAGCGGAGGAGGGGTGATAAAAGAGAGCGAGAAAGAGGAAGACTGAGAATGGAGCCGGGAGGATAACAGAGAGTGAGAAAGAACGAGACTGAGAATGGCGCCGGGAGTATAACAGAGAGGGAGAAAGAGCGAGACTGAGAGCGGAGCCGGGAGGATAACAGAGAGTGAGAAAGAGCGAGACTGAGAATGGAGCCGGGAGTATAACAGAGAGTGAGAAAGAGCGAGACTGAGAGTGGAGCCGGGAGTATAACAGAGAGTGAGAATTAGTGAGACTGAGAGCGGAGCCGGGAGAATAACAGAGAATGAGGAAGAGTGAAACTGAGAGCGGAGCCGGGAGAATAACAGAGAGTGAGAAAGAGTGCGACTGAAAGCGGAGCCGGGAGTATAACAGAGAGTGAGAAAGAGTGAGACTGAGAGTGGAGCTGGGAGTATAACAGAGAGTGAGAAAGAGTGAGACTGAGAGCGGAGCAGGTAGTATAATAGAGAGTGAGAAAGAGTGAGACTGAGAGCGGAGCCGGGAGGATAATAGAGAGAGAGAAAGAGCGAGGCTGAGAGCGGAGCCGGGAGGATGACTGAGAGTGAGAAAGAGTGAGACTGAGATTGGAGCCGGGAGGGTAACAGAGAGTGAGAAAGAGCGAGACTGAGAATGGAGCCGGGAGTATAACAGAGAGTGAGAAAGAACGAGACTGAGAGTGGAGCCGGGAGTATAACAGAGAGTGAGAATTAGTGAGACTCAGAGTGGAGCCGGGAGTATAACAGAGAGTGAGAATTAGTGAGACTGAGAGCGGAGCCGGGAGAATAACAGAGAGTGAGAAAGAGCGAGACTGAGAGTGGAGCCGGGAGGATAACAGAGAGTGAGAAAGAGTGAGACTGAGAGCGGAGCCGGCAGAATAACAGAGAGTGAGAAAGAGCGAGACTGAGAGCGGAGCCGGGAGGATAACAGAGTGAGAAAGAGCGAGACTGAGAGTGGAGCCGTGAGGATAACTGAGAGTGAGAAAGAGTGAGACTGAGATTGGAGCCGGGAGGGTAACAGAGAGTGAGAAAGAGCGAGACTGAGAATGGAGCCGGGAGTATAACAGAGAGTGAGAATTAGTGAGACTGAGAATGGAGCCGGGAGTATAACAGAGAGTGAGAATTAGTGAGACTGAGAGCGGAGCCGGGAGAATAACAGAGAGTGAGAAAGAGCGAGACTGAGAGTGGAGCCGGGAGGATAACAGAGAGTGAGAAAGAGTGAGACTGAGAGCGGAGCCGGCAGGATAATAGAGAGTGAGAAAGAGTGAGACTGAGAGCGGAGCCGGCAGGATAATAGAGAGTGAGAAAGAGTGAGACTGAGAGTGGAGCCGGGGTGATAACTGAGAGTGAGAAATAGTGAGACTGAGAGCGGAGCTGGGAGGATAACAGAGAGTGAGAAAAAGCGAGACTGAGAGTCGAGCCGGGAGTATAACAGAGAGTGAGAACGAGTGAGACTGAGAGTGGAGCTGGGAGGTTAACAGAGAGTGAGAATTAGTGAGACTGAGAGTGGAGCTGGGAGTATAAAAGAGAGTGAGAAAGAGTGAGACTGAGAGTTGATCCGGGGTGATAACAGAGAGTGAGAAAGAATGACACTGAGAGCGGAGCCAGGAGGATAATAGAGAGTGAGAAAGAGTGAGACTGAGAGTGGAGCCGGGAGGATAACAGAGAGTGAGAAAGAGTGAGACTGAGAGCGGAGCCGGTGTGACAACAGAGAGTGAGATAGAGTGAGACTGCGAATGGAGCCAGGAGTATAACAGAGAGTGAGAAACAGCGAGACTGAGAGCGGAGCCGGGAGGGTAACAGAGAGTGAGAAAGAGCGAGAGTGAGAGTGGGGCCGGGAGGATAACAGAGAATGAGAAAGAGTGAGACTGAGAGCGGAGCCGGGAGGATAATAGAGAGTGAGAAAGAGAGAGACTGAGAGCGGAGCAGGGGTGATAACAGAGAGTGAGAAAGAGGAAGACTGAGAATGGAGCCGGGAGGATAACTGAGAGTGAGAAAGAGTGAGACTGAGAGCGGAGCCGGGAGCATAATAGAGAGTGAGAATGAGTGAGACTGAGAATGGAGCAGGGAGGATAACAGAGAGTGAGAAAGAGTGAGACTGAGAGCGCAGCAGGGGGTATAACAGATAGTGAGAAAGAGTGAGACTGAAAGTGGGGCCGGGAGGATAAGAGAGAGTGAGAAAGAGTGAGGTTGAGAGTCGAGTCTGGAGGATTACAGAGAGTGAGAAAGAGTGAGACTGAGAGTTAATCCGGAAGGATAACAGAGAGCGAGAAAGAAGGAGACTGAGAGTGGACCCGGTAGGATAACAGAGAGTGAGAAAGTGCAAGGCTGAGAGCGGAGCCGGGAGGGTAAAAGAGTGAGAAAAAGTGAGACTGAGAGCGGAGCCGGCGCAATAACAGAGTGAGAAATTGTGAGACTGAGAGCGGAGTCGGGAGGATAACAGAGAGTGAGAAAGAGTAAGACTGAGAGCGGAGCCGGTGTGACAACAGAGAGTGAGATAGAGTGAGACTGCGAATGGAGCCGGGAGTATAACAGAGAGTGAGAAACAGCGAGACTGAGAGTGGGGCCGGGAGGATAACAGAGAATGAGAAAGAGTGAGACTGAGAGCGGAGCCGGGAGGATAATAGAGATTGAGAAAGAGAGAGACTGAGAGGGGAGCAGGTGTGATAACAGAGAGTGAGAAAGAGGAAGACTGAGAATGGAGCCGGGGGAATAACTGAGAGTGAGAAAGAGTGAGACTGAGAGCGGAGCCGGGAGCATAATAGAGAGTGAGAATGAGTGAGACTGAGAATGGAGCAGGGAGGATAACAGAGAGTGAGAAAGAGTGAGACTGAGAGCGCAGCCGGGGGTATAACAGATAGTGGGAAAGAGTGAGGCTGAGAGTCGAGTCTGGAGGATTACAGAGAGTGAGAAAGAGTGAGACTGAGAGTCGATCCGGGAGGATAACAGAGAGCGAGAAAGAAGGAGACTGAGAGTGGACCCGGGAGGATAACAGAGAGTGAGAAAGTGCAAGGCTGAGAGCGGAGCCAGGAGGATAAAAGAGTGAGAAAAAGTGAGACTGTGAGCGGAGCCGGGAGGATGACAGAGAGTGACAAAGAGTGAGACTGAGAGTGCAGCCGGGAGTATAAAAGAGAGTGAGAAAGTGTGAGACTGAGAGCGGAGCCGGGAGGATCATAGAGAGTGAGAAAGAGTCAGACTGCGTGTGGAGCCGGGAGGATAACAGAGAGTGAGAAAGAGTGAGACTGAGAGGGGAGCCGGTAGGATAATATGGAGTGAGAATGAGTGAGACTGAGAGCGGAGCCGGGGTGATAACTGAGAGAGAGAAAGAGTGAGACTGAGAGCGGAGCCGGGAGGATAATAGAGAGTGAGAAAGAGTGAGACTGAGAATGGAGCCGGGAGGATAACAGAGAGCGAGAAAGAGCGAGGCTGAGACTCAAGTCGGGAGGATTACAGAGAGTGAGAAAGAGTGAGACTGAGAGCGGATCCGGGTGGATAATAGAGAGTGAGAAAGTGCGAGGCTGAGAGCGGAGCCGAGAGGGTAAAAGAGTGAGAAAGAGTGAGACTGAGAATGGAGCCGGCAGGATGACAGAGAGTGACAAAGGTTGAGACTGAGAGTGGAGCCGGGAGTATAACAGAGAGTGAGAAAGAGTGAGACTGAGAATGGAGCCGGGAGGATAACTGAGAGTGAGAAAGAGTGAGACTGAGAGCGGAGCCGTGAGCATAATAGAGAGTGAGAAAGAGTGAGACTGAGAATGGAGCACGGAGGATAAAAGAGAGTGAGAAACAGTGAGATTGAGAGCGGAGCCGGGGTTATAACAGAGAGTGAGAAAGAAGGAGACTGATAGTGGACCCGGGAGGATAACAGAGAGTGAGAAAGAGTGAGACTGAGAGCGGACCGGGTGGATAATAGAGAGTGAGAATGTGCGAGGCTGCGAGCGGAGCCGGGAGGGTAAAAGAGTGAGAAAGAGTGAGACTGAGAGCGGAGCAGGGAGGATGACAGAGAGTGACAAAGAGTGAGACTGAGAGTGGAGCCGGGAGTATAACAAAGAGTGAGAAAGTGTGAGACTGAGAGCGGAGCCGGGAGGATATTAGAGAGTGTGAAAGAGTGAGACTGAGAGTGGAGCCGGGAGGATAACAGAGAGTGAGAAAGAGTGAGACTGAGAGCGGATCTGGCAGGATAAAATAGAGTGAGAAAGAGTGAGACTGAGAGCGGAGCCGGGGTGATAACTGAGAGTGAGAAAGAGTGAGACTGAGAGCGGAGCCGGGAGGACAATAGAGAGTGAGAAAGAGTGAGACTGAGAATGGAGCCGGGAGGATAACAGAGAGCGCGAAAGAGCGAGGCTGTGAGTCAAGTCGGGAGGATTACAGAGAGTGAGAAAGAGTGAGACTGAGAGCGGATCCGGGTGGATAACAGAGAGTGAGAAAGTGCGAGGCTGAGA
This sequence comes from Scyliorhinus torazame, assembly GCF_047496885.1. NCBI lineage: Eukaryota > Metazoa > Chordata > Chondrichthyes > Carcharhiniformes > Scyliorhinidae > Scyliorhinus > Scyliorhinus torazame. The sequence continues at coordinate 25,836,907 of NC_092712.1, forward strand.
TCGGAGCCGGGAGGGTAAAAGAGTGAGAAAAAGTGAGACTGAGAGCGGAGTCAGCAGGATGACAGAGAGTGACAAAGAGTGAGACTGAGAGTGGAGCTGGGGGTATAACAGAGAGTAATAAAGAGCGAGACTGAGAGCGGAGCCAGGTGGATAATAGAGAGTGAGAAAGAGTGAGACTGAGAGCGGAGCCGGGGTGATAACAGAGAGTGAGAGAGTGAGATTGAGAGCGGAGCCGGGAGGATAATCGAGAGTGAGAAAGAGTGAGACTGAGAGTGGAGCCGTGAGGATAATAGAGAGTGATAAAGAGCGAGACTGAGAGTGGAGCCGGCAGGATAATATAGAGTGAGAATGAGTGAGACTGAGAGCGGAGCCGGGAGGATAATAGAGAGTGAGAAAGAGTGAGACTGAGAATGGAGCCGGGAGGATAACAGAGAGCGAGAAAGAGCGAGGCTGAGACTCAAGTCGGGAGGATTACAGAGAGTGAGAAAGAGTGAGACTGAGAGCGGATCCAGGTGGATAATAGAGACTGAGAAAGTGCGCGGGTGAGAGCGGAGCCGAGAGGGTAAAAGAGTGAGAAAAACTGAGACTGAGAGCGGAGCCGGGAGGATAATAGAGAATGAGAAAGAGTGAGACTGAGAGCGGAGCCGGGGTGATAACAGAGAGTGAGAAAGAGGAAGACTGAGAATGGAGCAGGGCGGATAACTGAGAGTGAGAAAGAGTGAGACTGAGACCGGAGCCGGGAGCATAATAGAGAGTGAGAATGAGTGAGACTGAGAATGGAGCAGGGAGGATAACAGAGAGTGAGAAAGTGTGAGACTGAGCGCGGAGCCGGGGTTATAACAGAGAGTGAGAAAGAAGGAGACTGATAGTGGACCCGGGAGGTTAACAGAGAGTGAGAAAGAGTGAGACTGAGAGCGGATCCGAGTGGATAATAGAGAGTGAGAAAGTGCGAGGCTGAGAGCGGAGCCGGGAGGGTAAAAGAGTGAGAAAGAGTGAGACTGAGAGCGGAGCAGGGAGGATGACAGAGAGTGACAAAGAGTGAGACTGAGAGTGGAGCCGGGAGTATAACAGAGAGTGAGAAAGAGTGAGAATGAGAGTGGAGCCAGGAGGATAATAGAGAGAGAGAAAGAGTGAGACTGAGAGCGGAGCCGGGGTGATAACAGAGAGGGAGAGAGTGAGACTGAGAGCGGAGCCGGGAGGATAATAGATAGTGAGAAAGAGTGAGATTGAGAGCGGAGCCGGGAGGATAATCGAGAATGAGAAAGAGTGAGACTGAGAGTGGAGCCGGGAGGATAATAGAGAGTGATAAAGACCGAGACTGAGAGTGGAGCCGGGAGGATAATAGAGATGAGACTGAGAGTGGAGCTGGGGTATAACAGAGAGTAAGAAAGAGCGAGACTGAGAGCGGAGCCGGGAGGATAATAGAGAACGAGAAAGAGTGAGACTGAGAGCGGAGCCGGGGTGATAACAGAGAGTGAGAGAGTGAGACTGAGAGCGGAGCCGGGAGGATAATAGATAGTGAGAAAGAGTGAGACTGAGAGCGGAGCCGGGAGGATAATAGAGAGTGAGAAAGAGTGAGAATGAGAGCGGAGCCGGGAGGATAATAGAGAGTGAGAAAGAGTGAGACTGAAAACGGAGCCGGGAGTATAACAGAGAGTGAGAAAGAGTGAGACTGAGAGCGGAGCTGGGAGAATAACTGAGAGTGAGAAAGAGTGAGACTGAGAGCGGAGCCGGGAGCATAATAGAGAGTGAGAAAGAGTGAGACTGAGAATGGAGCAGGGAGGATAACAGAGAGTGAGAAAGAGTGAGAATGAGCGCGGAGCCGGGGTTATAACAGAGAGTGAGAAAGAAGGAGACTGATAGTGCACACGGGAGGATAACAGAGAGTGAGAAAGAGTGAGACTGAGAGCGGATCCGGGTGGATAACAGAGAGTGAGAAAGAGTGAGACTGAGAGCGGATCCGGGTGGATAATAGAGAGTGAGAAAGTGCGAGGCTGAGAGCGGAGCCGGGAGGGTAAAAGAGTGAGAAAGAGTGAGACTGAGAGCGGAGCAGGGAGGATGACAGAGAGTGACAAAGAGTGTGACTGAGAGTGGAGCCGGGAGAATAACAGAGAGTGAGATAGAGTGAGACTGAGAGTGGAGCTGGGAGTATAAAAGAGAGTGAGAAAGAGTGAGACTGAGAGCGGATCCGGCAGGATAAAATAGAGTGAGAAAGAGTGAGACTGAGAGCGGAGCCAGGAGGATAATAGAGAGAGAGAAAGAGTGAGACTGAGAGCGGAGCCGGGGTGATAACAGAGAGGGAGAGAGTGAGATTGAGAGCGGAGCCGGGAGGATAATCGAGAATGAGAAAGAGTGAGACTGAGAGTGGAGCCGGGAGGATAACAGAGAGTGAGAAAGTGCGAGGCTGAGATCGGAGCCGGGAGGGTAAAAGAGTGAGAAAAAGTGAGACTGAGAGCGGAGTCAGCAGGATGACAGAGAGTGACAAAGAGTGAGACTGAGAGTGGAGCTGGGGGTATAACAGAGAGTAATAAAGAGCGAGACTGAGAATGGAGCCGGGAGGATAACAGAGAGCGCGAAAGAGCGAGGCTGTGAGTCAAGTCGGGAGGATTACAGAGAGTGAGAAAGAGTGAGACTGAGAGCGGATCCGGGTGGATAACAGAGAGTGAGAAAGTGCGAGGCTGAGATCGGAGCCGGGAGGGTAAAAGAGTGAGAAAAAGTGAGACTGAGAGCGGAGTCAGCAGGATGACAGAGAGTGACAAAGAGTGAGACTGAGAGTGGAGCTGGGGGTATAACAGAGAGTAATAAAGAGCGAGACTGAGAGCGGAGCCAGGTGGATAATAGAGAGTGAGAACGAGTGAGACTGAGAGCGGAGCCGGGGTGATAACAGAGAGTGAGAGAGTGAGATTGAGAGCGGAGCCGGGAGGATAATCGAGAGTGAGAAAGAGTGAGACTGAGAGTGGAGCCGGGAGGATAATAGAGAGTGATAAAGACCGAGACTGAGAGTGGAGCCGGGAGGATAATAGAGAGTGAGAAAGAGTGAGACTGTGAGCGGAGCCGGGGTGATAACAGAGAGTGAGAAAGAGTGAGACTGAAAACGGAGCCGGGAGTATAACAGAGAGTGAGGAAGAGCGAGACTGAGAATGGAGCCGGGAGGATAACAGAGAGCGCGAAAGAGCGAGGCTGTGAGTCAAGTCGGGAGGATTACAGAGAGTGAGAAAGAGTGAGACTGAGAGCGGATCCGGGTGGATAACAGAGAGTGAGAAAGTGCGAGGCTGAGATCGGAGCCGGGAGGGTAAAAGAGTGAGAAAAAGTGAGACTGAGAGCGGAGTCAGCAGGATGACAGAGAGTGACAAAGAGTGAGACTGAGAGTGGAGCTGGGGGTATAACAGAGAGTAAGAAAGAGCGAGACTGAGAGTGGAGCCGTGAGGATAATAGAGAGTGATAAAGAGCGAGACTGAGAGTGCAGCCGGCAGGATAATATAGAGTGAGAATGAGTGAGACTGAGAGCGGAGCCGGGAGGATAATCGAGAGTGAGAAAGAGTGAGACTGAGAGTGGAGCCGTGAGGATAATAGAGAGTGATAAAGAGCGAGACTGAGAGTGGAGCCGGCAGGATAATATAGATTGAGAATGAGTGAGACTGAGAGCAGAGCCGGGAGGATAATAGAGAGTGAGAAAGAGTGAGACTCAGAATGGAGCCGGGAGGATAACAGAGAGCGAGAAAGAGCGAGGCTGAGACTCAAGTCGGGAGGATTACAGAGAGTGAGAAAGAGTGAGACTGAGAGCGGATCCAGGTGGATAATAGAGACTGAGAAAGTGCGCGGGTGAGAGCGGAGCCGAGGGGGTAAAAGAGTGAGAAAGACTGAGACTGAGAGCGGAGCCGGGAGGATAATAGAGAATGAGAAAGAGTGAGACTGAGAGCGGAGCCGGGGTGATAACAGAGAGTGAGAAAGAGGAAGACTGAGAATGGAGCCGGGCGGATAACTGAGAGTGAGAAAGAGTGAGACTGAGACCAGAGCCGGGAGCATAATAGAGAGTGAGAAAGAGCGAGACTGAGAATGGAGCAGGGAGGATAACAGAGAGTGAGAAAGTGTGAGACTGAGCGCGGAGCCGGGGTTATAACAGAGAGTGAGAAAGAAGGAGACTGATAGTGGACCCGGGAGGTTAACAGAGAGTGAGAAAGAGTGAGACTGAGAGCGGATCCGAGTGGATAATAGAGAGTGAGAAAGTGCGAGGCTGAGAGCGGAGCCGGGAGGGTAAAAGAGTGAGAAAGAGTGAGACTGAGAGCGGAGCAGGGAGGATGACAGAGAGTGACAAAGAGTGAGACTGAGAGTGGAGCCGGGAGTATAACAAAGAGTGAGAAAGTGTGAGACTGAGAGCGGAGCCGGGAGGATATTAGAGAGTGTGAAAGAGTGAGACTGAGAGTGGAGCCGGGAGGATAACAGAGAGTGAGAAAGAGTGAGACTGAGAGCGGATCTGGCAGGATAAAATAGAGTGAGAAAGAGTGAGACTGAGAGCGGAGCCGGGGTGATAACTGAGAGTGAGAAAGAGTGAGACTGAGAGCGGAGCCGGGAGGACAATAGAGAGTGAGAAAGAGTGAGACTGAGAATGGAGCCGGGAGGATAACAGAGAGCGCGAAAGAGCGAGGCTGTGAGTCAAGTCGGGAGGATTACAGAGAGTGAGAAAGAGTGAGACTGAGAGCGGATCCGGGTGGATAACAGAGAGTGAGAAAGTGCGAGGCTGAGATCGGAGCCGGGAGGGTAAAAGAGTGAGAAAAAGTGAGACTGAGAGCGGAGTCAGCAGGATGACAGAGAGTGACAAAGAGTGAGACTGAGAGTGGAGCTGGGGGTATAACAGAGAGTAATAAAGAGCGAGACTGAGAGCGGAGCCAGGTGGATAATAGAGAGTGAGAAAGAGTGAGACTGAGAGCGGAGCCGGGGTGATAACAGAGAGTGAGAGAGTGAGATTGAGAGCGGAGCCGGGAGGATAATCGAGAGTGAGAAAGAGTGAGACTGAGAGTGGAGCCGTGAGGATAATAGAGAGTGATAAAGAGCGAGACTGAGAGTGGAGCCGGCAGGATAATATAGAGTGAGAATGAGTGAGACTGAGAGCGGAGCCGGGAGGATAATAGAGAGTGAGAAAGAGTGAGACTGAGAATGGAGCCGGGAGGATAACAGAGAGCGAGAAAGAGCGAGGCTGAGACTCAAGTCGGGAGGATTACAGAGAGTGAGAAAGAGTGAGACTGAGAGCGGATCCAGGTGGATAATAGAGACTGAGAAAGTGCGCGGGTGAGAGCGGAGCCGAGAGGGTAAAAGAGTGAGAAAGACTGAGACTGAGAGCGGAGCCGGGAGGATAATAGAGAATGAGAAAGAGTGAGACTGAGAGCGGAGCCGGGGTGATAACAGAGAGTGAGAAAGAGGAAGACTGAGAATGGAGCAGGGCGGATAACTGAGAGTGAGAAAGAGTGAGACTGAGACCGGAGCCGGGAGCATAATAGAGAGTGAGAATGAGTGAGACTGAGAATGGAGCAGGGAGGATAACAGAGAGTGAGAAAGTGTGAGACTGAGCGCGGAGCCGGGGTTATAACAGAGAGTGAGAAAGAAGGAGACTGATAGTGGACCCGGGAGGTTAACAGAGAGTGAGAAAGAGTGAGACTGAGAGCGGATCCGAGTGGATAATAGAGAGTGAGAAAGTGCGAGGCTGAGAGTGGAGCCGGGAGGGTAAAAGAGTGAGAAAGAGTGAGACTGAGAGCGGAGCAGGGAGGATGACAGAGAGTGACAAAGAGTGAGACTGAGAGTGGAGCCGGGAGTATAACAGAGAGTGAGAAAGAGTGAGAATGAGAGTGGAGCCAGGAGGATAATAGAGAGAGAGAAAGAGTGAGACTGAGAGCGGAGCCGGGGTGATAACAGAGAGGGAGAGAGTGAGACTGAGAGCGGAGCCGGGAGGATAATAGATAGTGAGAAAGAGTGAGATTGAGAGCGGAGCCGGGAGGATAATCGAGAATGAGAAAGAGTGAGACTGAGAGTGGAGCCGGGAGGATAATAGAGAGTGATAAAGACCGAGACTGAGAGTGGAGCCGGGAGGATAATAGAGATGAGACTGAGAGTGGAGCTGGGGTATAACAGAGAGTAAGAAAGAGCGAGACTGAGAGCGGAGCCGGGAGGATAATAGAGAACGAGAAAGAGTGAGACTGAGAGCGGAGCCGGGGTGATAACAGAGAGTGAGAGAGTGAGACTGAGAGCGGAGCCGGGAGGATAATAGATAGTGAGAAAGAGTGAGACTGAGAGCGGAGCCGGGAGGATAATAGAGAGTGAGAAAGAGTGAGAATGAGAGCGGAGCCGGGAGGATAATAGAGAGTGAGAAAGAGTGAGACTGAAAACGGAGCCGGGAGTATAACAGAGAGTGAGAAAGAGTGAGACTGAGAGCGGAGCTGGGAGAATAACTGAGAGTGAGAAAGAGTGAGACTGAGAGCGGAGCCGGGAGCATAATAGAGAGTGAGAAAGAGTGAGACTGAGAATGGAGCAGGGAGGATAACAGAGAGTGAGAAAGAGTGAGAATGAGCGCGGAGCCGGGGTTATAACAGAGAGTGAGAAAGAAGGAGACTGATAGTGCACACGGGAGGATAACAGAGAGTGAGAAAGAGTGAGACTGAGAGCGGATCCGGGTGGATAACAGAGAGTGAGAAAGAGTGAGACTGAGAGCGGATCCGGGTGGATAATAGAGAGTGAGAAAGTGCGAGGCTGAGAGCGGAGCCGGGAGGGTAAAAGAGTGAGAAAGAGTGAGACTGAGAGCGGAGCAGGGAGGATGACAGAGAGTGACAAAGAGTGTGACTGAGAGTGGAGCCGGGAGAATAACAGAGAGTGAGATAGAGTGAGACTGAGAGTGGAGCTGGGAGTATAAAAGAGAGTGAGAAAGAGTGAGACTGAGAGCGGATCCGGCAGGATAAAATAGAGTGAGAAAGAGTGAGACTGAGAGCGGAGCCAGGAGGATAATAGAGAGAGAGAAAGAGTGAGACTGAGAGCGGAGCCGGGGTGATAACAGAGAGGGAGAGAGTGAGATTGAGAGCGGAGCCGGGAGGATAATCGAGAATGAGAAAGAGTGAGACTGAGAGTGGAGCCGGGAGGATAACAGAGAGTGAGAAAGTGCGAGGCTGAGATCGGAGCCGGGAGGGTAAAAGAGTGAGAAAAAGTGAGACTGAGAGCGGAGTCAGCAGGATGACAGAGAGTGACAAAGAGTGAGACTGAGAGTGGAGCTGGGGGTATAACAGAGAGTAATAAAGAGCGAGACTGAGAATGGAGCCGGGAGGATAACAGAGAGCGCGAAAGAGCGAGGCTGTGAGTCAAGTCGGGAGGATTACAGAGAGTGAGAAAGAGTGAGACTGTGAGCGGATCCGGGTGGATAACAGAGAGTGAGAAAGTGCGAGGCTGAGATCGGAGCCGGGAGGGTAAAAGAGTGAGAAAAAGTGAGACTGAGAGCGGAGTCAGCAGGATGACAGAGAGTGACAAAGAGTGAGACTGAGAGTGGAGCTGGGGGTATAACAGAGAGTAATAAAGAGCGAGACTGAGAGCGGAGCCAGGTGGATAATAGAGAGTGAGAACGAGTGAGACTGAGAGCGGAGCCGGGGTGATAACAGAGAGTGAGAGAGTGAGATTGAGAGCGGAGCCGGGAGGATAATCGAGAGTGAGAAAGAGTGAGACTGAGAGTGGAGCCGGGAGGATAATAGAGAGTGATAAAGACCGAGACTGAGAGTGGAGCCGGGAGGATAATAGAGAGTGAGAAAGAGTGAGACTGTGAGCGGAGCCGGGGTGATAACAGAGAGTGAGAAAGAGTGAGACTGAAAACGGAGCCGGGAGTATAACAGAGAGTGAGGAAGAGCGAGACTGAGAATGGAGCCGGGAGGATAACAGAGAGCGCGAAAGAGCGAGGCTGTGAGTCAAGTCGGGAGGATTACAGAGAGTGAGAAAGAGTGAGACTGAGAGCGGATCCGGGTGGATAACAGAGAGTGAGAAAGTGCGAGGCTGAGATCGGAGCCGGGAGGGTAAAAGAGTGAGAAAAAGTGAGACTGAGAGCGGAGTCAGCAGGATGACAGAGAGTGACAAAGAGTGAGACTGAGAGTGGAGCTGGGGGTATAACAGAGAGTAAGAAAGAGCGAGACTGAGAGCGGAGCCAGGAGGATAATAGAGAGTGAGAAAGAGTGAGACTGAGAGCGGAGCCGGGGTGATAACAGAGAGTGAGAAAGAGCGAGACTGAGAGTGGAGCCGTGAGGATAATAGAGAGTGATAAAGAGCGAGACTGAGAGTGCAGCCGGCAGGATAATATAGAGTGAGAATGAGTGAGACTGAGAGCGGAGCCGGGAGGATAATCGAGAGTGAGAAAGAGTGAGACTGAGAGTGGAGCCGTGAGGATAATAGAGAGTGATAAAGAGCGAGACTGAGAGTGGAGCCGGCAGGATAATATAGAGTGAGAATGAGTGAGACTGAGAGCGGAGCCGGGAGGATAATAGAGAGTGAGAAAGAGTGAGACTGAGAATGGAGCCGGGAGGATAACAGAGAGCGAGAAAGAGCGAGGCTGAGACTCAAGTCGGGAGGATTACAGAGAGTGAGAAAGAGTGAGACTGAGAGCGGATCCAGGTGGATAATAGAGACTGAGAAAGTGCGCGGGTGAGAGCGGAGCCGAGGGGGTAAAAGAGTGAGAAAGACTGAGACTGAGAGCGGAGCCGGGAGGATAATAGAGAATGAGAAAGAGTGAGACTGAGAGCGGAGCCGGGGTGATAACAGAGAGTGAGAAAGAGGAAGACTGAGAATGGAGCCGGGCGGATAACTGAGAGTGAGAAAGAGTGAGACTGAGACCAGAGCCGGGAGCATAATAGAGAGTGAGAAAGAGCGAGACTGAGAATGGAGCAGGGAGGATAACAGAGAGTGAGAAAGTGTGAGACTGAGCGCGGAGCCGAGTGGATAATAGAGAGTGAGAAAGTGCGAGGCTGAGAGCGGAGCCGGGAGGGTAAAAGAGTGAGAAAGAGTGAGACTGAGAGCGGAGCAGGGAGGATGACAGAGAGTGACAAAGAGTGAGACTGAGAGTGGAGCCGGGAGTATAACAGAGAGTGAGAAAGTGTGAGACTGAGAGCGGAGCCGGGGTGATAACAGAGAGGGAGAGAGTGAGATTGAGAGCGGAGCCGGGAGGATAATCGAGAATGAGAAAGAGTGAGACTGAGAGTGGAGCCGGGAGGATAATAGAGAGTGATAAAGACCGAGACTGAGAGTGGAGCCGGGAGGATAATAGAGATGAGACTGAGAGTGGAGCTGGGGTATAACAGAGAGTAAGAAAGAGCGAGACTGAGAGCGGAGCCGGGAGGATAATAGAGAACGAGAAAGAGTGAGACTGAGAGCGGAGCCGGGGTGATAACAGAGAGTGAGAGAGTGAGACTGAGAGCGGAGCCGGGAGGATAATAGATAGTGAGAAAGAGTGAGACTGAGAGCGGAGCCGGGAGGATAATAGAGAGTGAGAAAGAGTGAGAATGAGAGCGGAGCCGGGAGGATAATAGAGAGTGAGAAAGAGTGAGACTGAAAACGGAGCCGGGAGTATAACAGAGAGTGAGAAAGAGTGAGACTGAGAGCGGAGCTGGGAGAATAACTGAGAGTGAGAAAGAGTGAGACTGAGAGCGGAGCCGGGAGCATAATAGAGAGTGAGAAAGAGTGAGACTGAGAATGGAGCAGGGAGGATAACAGAGAGTGAGAAAGAGTGAGAATGAGCGCGGAGCCGGGGTTATAACAGAGAGTGAGAAAGAAGGAGACTGATAGTGCACACGGGAGGATAACAGAGAGTGAGAAAGAGTGAGACTGAGAGCGGATCCGGGTGGATAACAGAGAGTGAGAAAGAGTGAGACTGAGAGCGGATCCGGGTGGATAATAGAGAGTGAGAAAGTGCGAGGCTGAGAGCGGAGCCGGGAGGGTAAAAGAGTGAGAAAGAGTGAGACTGAGAGCGGAGCAGGGAGGATGACAGAGAGTGACAAAGAGTGTGACTGAGAGTGGAGCCGGGAGAATAACAGAGAGTGAGATAGAGTGAGACTGAGAGTGGAGCTGGGAGTATAAAAGAGAGTGAGAAAGAGTGAGACTGAGAGCGGATCCGGCAGGATAAAATAGAGTGAGAAAGAGTGAGACTGAGAGCGGAGCCAGGAGGATAATAGAGAGTGATAAAGACCGAGACTGACAGTGGAGCCGGGAGGATAATAGAGAGTGAGAAAGAGTGAGACTGAGAGCGGAGCCGGGAGGATAATAGAGAGTGAGAAAGAGTGAGACTGAAAACGGAGCCGGGAGTATAACAGAGAGTGAGAAAGAGTGAGACTGAGAGCGGAGCCGGGGTGATAACAGAGAGTGAGAAAGAGTGAGACTGAAAACGGAGCCGGGAGTATAACAGAGAGTGAGGAAGAGCGAGACTGAGAGCGGAGCCAGGAGGATAATAGAGAGTGAGAAAGAGTGAGAATGAGAGCGGAGCCGGGAGGATAATAGAGAGTGAGAAAGAGTGAGACTGAAAACGGAGCCGGGAGTATAACAGAGAGTGAGAAAGAGTGAGACTGAGAGCGGATCCGGGTGGATAACAGAGAGTGAGAAAGAGTGAGACTGAGAGTGGAGCCGGGGTTATAACAGAGAGTGAGAAAGAAGGAGACTGATAGTGCACACGGGAGGATAACAGAGAGTGAGAAAGAGTGAGACTGAGAGCGGATCCGGGTGGATAATAGAGAGTGAGAAAGTGCGAGGCTGAGAGCGGAGCCGGGAGGGTAAAAGAGTGAGAAAGAGTGAGACTGAGAGCGGAGCAGGGATGATGACAGAGAGTGACAAAGAGTGTGACTGAGACTGGAGCCGGGAGGATAACAGAGAGTGAGAAAGAGTGAGACTGAGAGTGGAGCTGTGAGTATAAAAGAGAGTGAGAAAGAGGGAGACTGAGAGCGGATCCGGCAGGATAAAATAGAGTGAGAAAGAGTGAGACTGAGAGCGGAGCCGGGGTGATAACTGAGAGTGAGAAAGAGTGAGACTGAGAGCGGAGCCGGGAGGATAATAGAGAATGAGAAAGAGTGAGACTGAGAATGGAGCCGGGAGGATAACAGAGAGCGCGAAAGAGCGAGGCTGTGAGTCAAGTCGGGAGGATTACAGAGAGCGAGAAAGAGTGAGACTGAGAGCGGATCCGAGTGGATAACAGAGAGTGAGAAAGTGCGAGGCTGAGATTGGAGCCGGGAGGGTAAAAGAGTGAGAAAAAGTGAGACTGAGAGCGGAGTCAGCAGGATGACAGAGAGTGACAAAGAGTGAGACTGAGAGTGGAGCTGGGGGTATAACAGACAGTAAGAAAGAGCGAGACTGAGAGAGGAGCCAGGAGGATAATAGAGAGTGAGAACGAGTGAGACTGAGAGCGGAGCCGGGGTGATAACAGAGAGTGAGAAAGAGTGAGACTGAGAGCGGAGCCGGGGTGATAACAGAGAGTGAGAAAGAGTGAGATTGAGAGCGGAGCCGGGAGGATAACAGAGAGTGAGAAAGAGAGAGACTGAGAGTGGAGCTGGGGTATAACAGAGAGTAATAAAGAGCGAGACTGAGAGCGGAGCCGGGAGGATAATAGAGAGCGAGAAAGAGTGAGACTGGGAGCGGAGCCGGGATGATAACAGAGAGTGAGAGAGTGAGACTGAGAGCGGAGCCGGGAGGATAATAGAGAGTGAGAAAGAGTGAGACTGAGAGCGGAGCCGGGAGGATAATAGAGAGTGAAAAAGAATGAGATTGAGAGCGGAGCCGGGAGGATAATAGAGAGTGAGAAAGAGTGAGACAGAAAACGGAGTCGGGAGTATAACAAAATGAGAGAAAGAGTGAGACTGAGTGCGGAGCTGGGAGAATAACAGAGAGTGAGAAAGAGTGAGACTGAGCGCGGATCCGGGGCTATAACAGAGACTGAGAAAGAAGGAGACTGATATTGGACCCGGGAGGATAACAGAGAGTGAGAAAGAGTGAGACTGAGAGCGGATCCGGGTGGATAACAGAGAGTGAGAAAGTGCGAGGCCGAGAGCGGAGCCGGGAGGGTAAAAGAGTGAGAAAGAGTGAGACTGAGAGCGGAGCAGGGAGGATGACAGAGAGTGACAAAGAGTGAGACTGAGAGTGGAGCCGGGAGTATAACAGAGAGTGAGAAAGTGTGAGACTGAGAGCGGAGCCGGGAGGATAATAGAGAGTGAGAAAGAGTGAGACTGAGAGTGGAGCCGTGTGGATAACAGAGAGTGAGAAAGAGTGAGACTGAGAGCGGAGCCGGGAGGATAATAGAGAGTGAGAAAGAGTGAGACTGAGAATGGAGCCGGGATGATAACAGAGAGCGCGAAAGAGCGAGGCTGTGAGTCAAGTCGGGAGGATTACAGAGAGTGAGAAAGAGTGAGACTGAGAGCGGATCCGGGTGGATAACAGAGAGTGAGAAAGTGCGAGGCTGAGATCGGAGCCGGGAGGGTAAAAGAGTGAGAAAAAGTGAGACTGAGAGCGGAGTCAGCAGGCTGACAGAGAGTGACAAAGTGTGAGACTGAGAGTGGAGCTGGGGGTATAACAGAGAGTGAGAAAGAGAGAGACTGAGGGCGGAGCCGGGGTGATAACAGAGAGTGAGAGAGAGTGAGATTGAGAGCGGAGCCAGGAGGATAATCGAGAGTGAGAAAGAGTGAGACTGAGAGTGGAGCCGGGAGGATAATAGAGAGTGATAAAGAGCGAGACTGAGAGCGGAGCCGGGAGGATAATAGACAGTGAGAAAGAGTGAGAATGAGAGCGGAGCCGGTAGGATGATAGAGAGTGAGAAAGAGTGAGACTGAGAGCGGAGCCGGGGTGATAACAGAGAGTGAGAAAGAGTGAGAATGAGAGCGGAGCCGTGAGGATAATAGAGAGTGTGGAAGAGCGAGACTGAGAGAGGAGCCAGGAGGATAATAGAGATGAGACTGAGAGTGGAGCTGGGGTATAACAGAGAGTAAGAAAGAGCGAGACTGAGAGCGGAGCCGGGGTGATAACTGAGAGTGAGAAAGAGTGAGACTGAGAGCGGAGCCGGGAGGATAATAGAGAGTGAGAAAGAGTGAGACTGAGAATGGAGCCGGGATGATAACAGAGAGCGCGAAAGAGCGAGGCTGTGAGTCAAGTCGGGAGGATTACAGAGAGTGAGAAAGAGTGAGACTGAGAGCGGATCCGGGTGGATAACAGAGAGTGAGAAAGTGCGAGGCTGAGATCGGAGCCGGGAGGGTAAAAGAGTGAGAAAAAGTGAGACTGAGAGCGGAGTCAGCAGGCTGACAGAGAGTGACAAAGAGTGAGACTGAGAGCGGAGCCGGGAGGATAATAGATAGTGAGAAAGAGTGAGACTGAGAGCGGAGCCGGGAGGATAATAGAGAGTGAGAAAGAGTGAGAATGAGAGCGGAGCCGGGAATATAATAGAGAGTGAGAAAGAGTGAGACTGAAAACGGAGCCGGGAGTATAACAGAGAGTGAGAAAGAGTGAGACTGAGAGCGGAGCTGGGAGAATAACTGAGAGTGAGAAAGAGTGAGACTGAGAGCGGAGCCGGGAGCATAATAGAGAGTGAGAAAGAGTGAGACTGAGAATGGAGCAGGGAGGATAACAGAGAGTGAGAAAGAGTGAGAATCAGCGCGGAGCCGGGGTTATAACAGAGAGTGAGAAAGAAGGAGACTGATAGTGCACACGGGAGGATAACAGAGAGTGAGAAAGAGTGAGACTGAGAGCGGATCCGGGTGGATAACAGAGAGTGAGAAAGAGTGAGACTGAGAGCGGATCCGGGTGGATAATAGAGAGTGAGAAAGTGCGAGGCTGAGAGCGGAGCCAGGAGGGTAAAAGAGTGAGAAAGAGTGAGACTGAGAGCGGAGCAGGGAGGATGACAGAGAGTGACAAAAAGTGTGACTGAGACTGGAGCCGGGAGGATAACAGAGAGTGAGAAAGAGTGAGACTGAGAGTGGAGCTGGGAGTATAAAAGAGAGTGAGAAAGAGTGAGACTGAGAGCGGATCCGGCAGGATAAAATAGAGTGAGAAAGAGTGAGACTGAGAGCGGAGCCGGTGTGATAACTGAGAGTGAGAAAGAGTGAGACTGAGAGCGGAGCCGGGAGGATAATAGAGAATGAGAAAGAGTGAGACTGAGAATGGAGCTGGGAGGATAACAGAGAGCGCGAAAGAGCGAGGCTGTGAGTCAAGTCGGGAGGATTACAGAGAGCGAGAAAGAGTGAGACTGAGAGCGGATCCGGGTGGATAACAGAGAGTCAGAAAGTGCGAGGCTGAGATCGGAGCCGGGAGGATAACAGAGAGTGAGAAAGTGCGAGGCTGAGATCGGAGCCGGGAGGGTAAAAGAGTGAGAAAAAGTGAGACTGAGAGCGGAGTCAGCAGGATGACAGAGAGTGACAAAGAGTGAGACTGAGAGTGGAGCTGGGGGTATAACAGACAGTAAGAAAGAGCGAGACTGAGAGAGGAGCCAGGAGGATAATAGAGAGTGAGAACGAGTGAGACTGAGAGCGGAGCCGGGGTGATAACAGAGTGAGAGAGTGAGATTGAGAGCGGAGCCGGGGGGATAACAGAGATGAGACTGAGAGTGGAGCTGGGGTATAACAGAGAGTAAGAAAGAGCGAGACTGAGAGCGGAGCCGGGAGGATAATAGAGAGCGAGAAAGAGTGAGACTGGGAGCGGAGCCGGGGTGATAACAGAGAGTGAGAGAGTGAGACTGAGAGCGGAGCCGGGAGGATAATAGAGAGTGAGAAAGAGTGAGACTGAGAGCGGAGCCGGGAGGATAATAGAGAGTGAGAAAGAGTGAGACTGAAAACGGAGTCGGGAGTATAACAAAATGAGAGAAAGAGTGAGACTGAGTGCGGAGCTGGGAGAATAACTGAGAGTGAGAAAGAGTGAGACTGAGAGCGGAGCCGGGAGCATAATAGAGAGTGAGAAAGAGTGAGACTGAGAATGGAGCAGGGAGGATAACAGAGAGTGAGAAAGAGTGAGACTGAGCGCGGAGCCGGGGCTATAACAGAGACTGAGAAAGAAGGAGACTGATATTGGACCCGGGAGGATAACAGAGAGTGAGAAAGAGTGAGACTGAGAGCGGATCCGGGTGGATAACAGAGAGTGAGAAAGTGCGAGGCCGAGAGCGGAGCCGGGAGGGTAAAAGAGTGAGAAAGAGTGAGACTGAGAGCGGAGCAGGGAGGATGACAGAGAGTGACAAAGAGTGAGACTGAGAGTGGAGCCGGGAGTATAACAGAGAGTGAGAAAGTGTGAGACTGAGAGCGGAGCCGGGAGGATAATAGAGAGTGAGAAAGAGTGAGACTGAGAGTGGAGCCGGGAGGATAACAGAGAGTGAGAAAGAGTGAGACTGAGAGTGGAGCTGGGAGTATAAAAGAGTGTGAGAAAGAGTGAGACTGAGAGCGGAGCCGGCAGGATAATATAGAGTGAGAAAGAGTGAGACTGAGAGCGGAGCCGGGGTGATAACTGAGAGTGAGAAAGAGTGAGACTGAGAGCGGAGCCGGGAGGATAATAGAGAGTGAGAAAGAGTGAGACTGAAAATGGAGCCGGGATGATAACAGAGAGCGCGAAAGAGCGAGGCTGTGAGTCAAGTCGGGAGGATTACAGAGAGCGAGAAAGAGTGAGACTGAGAGCGGATCCGGGAGGATAACAGAGAGTGAGAAAGTGCGAGGCTGAGATCGGAGCCGGGAGGGTAAAAGAGTGAGAAAAAGTGAGACTGAGAGCGGAGTCAGCAGGCTGACAGAGAGTGACAAAGTGTGAGACTGAGACTGGAGCTGGGGGTATAACAGAGAGTGAGAAAGAGAGAGACTGAGAGCGGAGCCGGGGTGATAACAGAGAGTGAGAGAGAGTGAGATTGAGAGCGGAGCCAGGAGGATAATCGAGAGTGAGAAAGAGTGAGACTGAGAGTGGAGCCGGGAGGATAATAGAGAGTGATAAAGAGCGAGACTGAGACCGGAGCCGGGAGGATAATAGACAGTGAGAAAGAATGAGAATGTGAGCGGAGCCGGTAGGATGATAGAGAGTGAGAAAGAGTGAGACTGAGATCGGAGCCGGGGTGATAACAGAGAGTGAGAAAGAGTGAGAATGAGAGCGGAGCCGGGAGGATAATAGAGAGTGAGAAAGAGTGAGACTGAAAACGGAGCCGGGAGTATAACAGAGAGTGAGAAAGAGTGAGACTGAGAGCGGAGCTGGGAGAATAACTGAGAGTGCGAAAGAGTGAGACTGAGAGCGGAGCCGGGAGCATAATAGAGAGTGAGAAAGAGTGAGACTGAGAATGGAGCAGGGAGGATAACAGAGAGTGAGAAAGAGTGAGAATGAGCGCGGAGCCGGGGTTATAACAGAGAGTGAGAAAGAAGGAGACTGATAGTGCACACGGGAGGATAACAGAGAGTGAGAAAGAGTGAGACTGAGAGCGGATCCGGGTGGATAACAGAGAGTGAGAAAGAGTGAGACTGAGAGCGGATCCGGGTGGATAATAGAGAGTGAGAAAGTGCGAGGCTGGGAGCGGAGCCGGGAGGGTAAAAGAGTGAGAAAGAGTGAGACTGAGAGCGGAGCAGGGAGGATGACAGAGAGTGACAAAGACTTTGACTGTGACTGGAGCCGGGAGGATAACAGAGAGTGAGAAAGAGTGAGACTGAGAGTGGAGCTGGGAGTATAAAAGTGAGTGAGAAAGAGTGAGACTGAGAGCGAAGCCGGCAGGATAAAATAGAGTGAGAAAGAGTGAGACTGAGAGCGGAGCCGGGGTGATAACTGAGAGTGAGAAAGAGTGAGACTGAGAGCGGAGCCGGGAGGATAATAGAGAATGAGAAAGAGTGAGACTGAGAATGGAGCCGGGAGGATAACAGAGAGCGCGAAAGAGCGAGGCTGTGAGTCAAGTCGGGAGGATTACAGAGAGCGAGAAAGAGTGAGACTGAGAGCGGATCCGGGTGGATAACAGAGAGTGAGAAAGTGCGAGGCTGAGATCGGAGCCGGGAGGGTAAAAGAGTGAGAAAAAGTGAGACTGAGAGCGGAGTCAGCAGGATGACAGAGAGTGACAAAGAGTGAGACTGAGAGTGGAGCTGGGGGTATAACAGACAGTAAGAAAGAGCGAGACTGAGAGAGGAGCCAGGAGGATAATAGAGAGTGAGAACGAATGAGACTGAGAGCGGAGCCGGGAGGATAATAGAGAGTGAGAAAGAGTGAGACTGAGAGCGGAGCCGGGAGGATAATAGAGAGTGAGAAAGAGTGAGATTGAGAGCGGAGCCGGGAGGATAATAGAGAGTGAGAAAGAGTGAGACTGAAAACGGAGTCGGGAGTATAACAAAATGAGAGAAAGAGTGAGACTGAGTGCGGAGCTGGGAGAATAACTGAGAGTGAGAAAGAGTGAGACTGAGAGCGGAGCCGGGAGCATAATAGAGAGTGAGAAAGAGTGAGACTGAGAATGGAGCAGGGAGGATAACAGAGAGTGAGAAAGAGTGAGACTGAGCGCGGAGCCGGGGTTATAACAGAGACTGAGAAAGAAGGAGACTGATATTGGACCCGGGAGGATAACAGAGAGTGAGAAAGAGTGAGACTGAGAGCGGATCCGGGTGGATAACAGAGAGTGAGAAAGTGCGAGGCCGAGAGCGGAGCCGGGGGGGTAAAAGAGTGAGAAAGAGTGAGACTGAGAGCGGAGCAGGGAGGATGACAGAGAGTGACAAAGAGTGAGACTGAGAGTGGAGCCGGGAGTATAACAGAGAGTGAGAAAGTGTGAGACTGAGAGCGGAGCCGGGAGGATAACAGAGAGTGAGAAAGAGTGAGACTGAGAGTGGAGCCGGGAGGATAACAGAGAGTGAGAAAGAGTGAGACTGAGAGTGGAGCTGGGAGTATAAAAGAGTGTGAGAAAGAGTGAGACTGAGAGCGGAGCCGGCAGGATAATATAGAACAAAGAACAAAGAAATGTACAGCACAGGAACAGGCCCTTCGGCCCTCCAAGCCCGTGCCGACCATACTGCCCGACTAAACTACAATCTTCTACACTTCCTGGGTCCGTATCCTTCTATTCCCATCCTATTCATATATTTGTCAAGATGCCCCTTAAATGTCCCTATCGTCCCTGCTTCCACTACCTCCTCCGGTAGTGAGTTCCAGGCACCCACTACCCTCTGCGTAAAAAACTTGCCTCGTACATCTACTCTAAACCTTGCCCCTCTCACCTTAAACCTATGCCCCCTAGTAATTGACCCCTCTACCCTGGGGAAAAGCCTCTGACTATCCACTCTGTCTATGCCCCTCATAATTTTGTATACCTCTATCAGGTCGCCCCTCAACCTCCTTCGTTCCAGTGAGAACAAACCGAGTTTATTCAATCGCTCCTCATAGCTTATGCCCTCCATACCAGGCAACATTCTGGTAAATCTCTTCTGCACCCTCTCTAAAGCCTCCACATCCTTCTGGTAGTGTGGCGACCAGAATTGAACACTATACTCCAAGTGTGGCCTAACTAAGGTTCTATACAGCTGCAACATGACTTGCCAATTCTTATACTCAATGCCCCGGCCAATGAAGGCAAGCATGCCGTATGCCTTCTTGACTACCTTCTCCACCTGTGTTGCCCCTTTCAATGACCTGTGGACCTGGACTCCTAGATCTCTTTGACTTTCAATACTCTTGAGGGTTCTACCATTCACTGTATATTCCCTACCTGCATTAGCCCTTCCAAAATGCATTACCTCACATTTGTCCGGATTAAACTCCATCTGCCATCTCTCCGCCCAAGTCTCCAGACAATCTAAATCCTGCTGTATCCTCAGACAGTCCTCATCGCTATCCGCAATTCCACCAACCTTTGTGTCGTCTGCAAACTTACTAATCAGACCAGTTACATTTTCCTCCAAATCATTTATATATACTACAAAGAGCAAAGGTCCCAGCACTGATCCCTGTGGAACACCACTGGTCACAGCCCTCCAATTAGAAAAGCATCCCTCCATTGCTACCCTCTGCCTTCTATGGCCTAGCCAGTTCTGTATCCACCTTGCCAGTTCACCCCTGATCCCGTGTGACTTCACCTTTTGTACTAGTCTACCATGAGGGACCTTGTCAAAGGCCTTACTGAAGTCCATATAGACAACATCTACTGCCCTACCTGCATCAATCATCTTAGTGACCTCCTCGAAAAACTCTATCAAGTTAGTGAGACACGACCTCCCCTTCACAAAACCATGCTGCCTCTCACTAATACGTCCATTTGCTTCCAAATGGGAGTAGATCCTGTCTCGAAGAATTCTCTCCAGTAATTTCCCTACCACTGAAGTAAGGCTCACCGGCCTGTAGTTCCCGGGATTATCCTTGCTACCCTTCTTAAACAGAGGAACAACATTGGCTATTCTCCAGTCCTCCGGGACATCCCCTGAAGACAGCGAGGATCCAAAGATTTCTGTCAAGGCCTCAGCAATTTCCTCTCCAGCCTCCTTCAGTATTCTGGGGTAGATCCCATCAGGCCCTGGGGACTTATCTACCTTAATATTTTTTAAGACACCCAACACCTCGTCTTTTTGGATGACAATGTGACCCAGGCTATCTACACCCCCTTCTCCAGACTCAACATCTACCAATTCCTTCTCTTTGGTGAATACTGATGCAAAGTATTCATTTAGTACCTCGCCCATTTCCTCTGGCTCCACACATAGATTCCCTTGCCGATCCTTCAGTGGGCCAACCCTTTCCCTGGCTACCCTCTTGCTTTTTATGTACGTGTAAAAAGCCTTGGGATTTTCCTTAACCCTATTTGCCAATGCCTTTTCGTGACCCCTTCTAGCCCTCCTGACTCCTTGCTTAAGCTCCATCCTACTTTCCTTATATGCCACACAGGCTTCATCTGTTCCCAGCCTTTTAGCCCTGACAAATGCCTCCTTTTTCTTTTTGACGAGGCCTACAATATCACTCGTCATCCAAGGTTCCCGAAAATTGCCGTATTTATCTTTCTTCCTCAAAGGAACATGCCTGTAAAGTGAGAAAGAGTGAGACTGAGAGCGGAGCCGGGGTGATAACTGAGAGTGAGAAAGAGTGAGACTGAGAGCGGAGCCGGGAGGATAATAGAGAGTGAGAAAGAGTGAGACTGAGAATGGAGCCGGGATGATAACAGAGAGCGCGAAAGAGCGAGGCTGTGAGTCAAGTCGGGAGGATTACAGAGAGTGAGAAAGAGTGAGACTGAGAGCGGATCCGGGTGGATAACAGAGAGTGAGAAAGTGCGAGGCTGAGATCGGAGCCGGGAGGGTAAAAGAGTGAGAAAAAGTGAGACTGAGAGCGGAGTCAGCAGGCTGACAGAGAGTGACAAAGAGTGAGACTGAGAGTGGAGCTGGGGGTATAACAGAGAGTGAGAAAGAGAGAGACTGAGAGCGGAGCCGGGGTGATAACAGAGAGTGAGAGGGAGTGAGATTGAGAGCGGAGCCAGGAGGATAATCGAGAGTGAGAAAGAGTGAGACTGAGAGTGGAGCCGGGAGGATAATAGAGAGTGATAAAGAGCGAGACTGAGAGCGGAGCCGGGAGGATAATAGACAGTGAGAAAGAGTGAGAATGAGAGCGGAGCCGGTAGGATGATAGAGAGTGAGAAAGAGTGAGACTGGGAGCGGAGCCGGGGTGAAAACAGAGATTGAGAGAGTGAGACTGAGAGCGGAGCCGGGAGGATAATAGAGAGTGAGAAAGAGTGAGAATGAGAGCGGAGCCGGGAGGATAATAGAGAGTGAGAAAGAGTGAGACTGAAAACGGAGCCGAGAGTATAACAGAGAGTGAGAAAGAGTGAGACTGAGAGTGGAGACGGGAGTATAACAGAGAGTGAGAAAGAGTGAGACTGAGAGTGGAGCTGGGAGAATAACAGAGAGTGAGAAAGAGTGAGACTGAGAGTGGAGACGGGAGTATAACAGAGAGTGAGAAAGAGTGAGACTGAGAGTGGAGCTGGATGTCTCACAGAGAGTGAGAAAGAGTGAGACTGAGAGTGGAGCCGGGAGGCTCACAGAGAGTGAGAAAGAGTGAGACTGAGAGCGGAGCTGGATGTCTCACAGAGAGTGAGAAAGACTGTGACTGAGAGTGGAGCCGGGAGGATAACAGAGAGTGAGAAAGAGTGAGACAGAGATTGGAGCCGGCAGGATAATAGAGAGTGAGAAAAAGTGAGACTGTGAGCGGAGCCGGGAGGATAATAGAGAGTGAGAAATAGTGAGACTGAG
Organism: Scyliorhinus torazame; assembly: GCF_047496885.1. Classification (NCBI taxonomy): domain Eukaryota; kingdom Metazoa; phylum Chordata; class Chondrichthyes; order Carcharhiniformes; family Scyliorhinidae; genus Scyliorhinus; species Scyliorhinus torazame. The sequence continues at coordinate 25,858,089 of NC_092712.1, forward strand.
AGCGGAGCCGGGGTGATAACTGAGAGTCAGAAAGAGTGAGACTAAGAGCGGAGCCTGGAGGATAATAGAGAGTGAGAAAGAGTGAGACTGAGAATAGAGCCGGGAGGATAACAGAGAGTGAGGAAGAGTGAGACTGAGAGCGGAGCAGGGGTGATAACAGAGAGTGAGAAAGAGTGAGACTGAGAGTGGTGCTGGGAGGATAACAGAGAGTGAGAAAGAGTGAGACTGAGAGTCGATCCGGGAGGATAACAGAGAGCGAGAAAGAAGGAGACTGAGAGTGGACCCGGGAGGATAACAGAGAGTGAGAAAGAGTGAGACTGAGAGCGGATCCGGGTGGAGAATAGAGAGTGAGAAAGAGTGAGACTGAGAGCGGAGCCGGGAGGATAATAGGCAGTGAGAAAGAGTGAGACTGAGAATGGAGCCGGGAGGATAACAGAGCGAGAAAGAGCGAGGCTGAGACTCAAGTCGGGAGGATTACAGAGAGTGAGAAAGAGTGAGACTGAGAGCGGATCCGGGTGGATAATAGAGAGTGAGAAAGTGCGAGGCTGAGAGCGGAGCCGGGAGGGTAAAAGAGTGAGAAAGAGTGAGACTGAGAGCGGAGCCGGGAGGGTAAAAGAGTGAGAAAGAGTAAGACTGAGAGCGGAGCCGGGAGGATGACAGAGAGTGACAAAGAGTGAGACTGAGAGCGGAGCCGGGAGTATAACAGAGAGTGATAAAGTGTGAGACTGAGAGCGGAGCCGGGAGGATAATAGAGAGTGAGAAAGAGTGAGACTGAGAGCGGAGCCGGGGTGATAACAGAGCGTGAGAAAGAGTGAGACTGAGAGCGGAGCCGGGGTGATAACTGAGAGTGAGAAAGAGTGAGACTGAGAACGGAGCCGGGAGGATAATAGAGAGTGAGAAAGAGTGAGATTGAGAATGGAGCCGGGAGGATAACAGAGAGCGAGAAAGAGCGAGGCTGAGACTCAAGTCGGGAGGATTACAGAGAGTGAGAAAGAGTGAGACTGAGAGCGGTTCCGGGTGGATAATAGAGAGTGAGAAAGTGCGAGGCTGAGAGCGGAGCCGGGAGGGTAAAAGAGTGAGAAAGAGTGAGACTGAGAGCGGAGTCGGCAGGATGACAGAGAGTGACAAAAAGTGAGACTCAGAGTGGAGCTGGGAGGATAACTGAGTGTGAGAAAGAGTGAGACTGAGAGCGGAGACAGGAGCATAATAGAGAGTGAGAAAGAGTGAGACTGAGAATGGAGCCGGGAGGATAACAGAGAGAGAGAAAGAGTGAGACTGAGAGCGGAGCCGGGGGTATAACAGAGAGTGAGAAAGAGTGAGACTGAGAGTCGAGCCGGGAGGATAACAGAGAGTGAGAAAGAGCGAGACTGAGAGTCGAGTCTGGAGGATTACAGAGAGTGAGAAAGAGTGAGACTGAGAGTCGATCCGGGAGGATAACAGAGAGCGACAAAGAAGGAGACTGAGAGTGGACCCGGGAGGATAACAGAGAGTGAGAAAGAGTGAGACTGAGAGCGGATCCGGGTGGATAATAGTGAGTGAGAAAGTGCGATGCTGAGGGCGGAGCCGGCAAGTTAAAAGAGTGAGAAAGAGCGAGACTGAGAGCGGAGCCGGAAGAATGACAGAGAGTGACAAAGAGTGAGACTGAGAGCGGAGCTGGGAGTATAACAGAGAGTGATAAAGTGTGAGACTGAGACCGGATCCGGGAGGATAATAGAGAGTGAGAAAGAGTGAGACTGAGAGCGGATCCGGGTGGATAATAGAGAGTGAGAAAGTGCGAGGCTGAGAGCGGAGCCGGGAGGGTAAAAGAGTGAGGAAGAGTGAGACTGAGAGCGGAGCCGGGAGGATATTAGAGAGTTGATAAAGTGCGATGCTGAGAGCGGAGCCGGGAGGGTAAAAGAGTGAGACTGAGAGTGAAGCCGGGAGGATAACAGAGAGTGAGAAAGAGTGAGACTGAGAGCGGATCCGGGTGGATAAAAGAGAGTGAGAAAGTGCGATGCTGAGAGCGGAGCCGGGAGGGTAAGAGAGTGAGAAAGAGCGAGACTGAGAGCGTAGCCGGGAGGATAACAGAGATGAGACTGAGAGTGGAGCTGGGGGTATAACAGAGAGTAAGAAAGAGCGAGACTGGGAGAGGAGCCGGGAGGATAATAGAGAGTGAGAAAGAGTGAGACTGAGAGCGGAGCCGGGGTGATAACAGAGAGTGAGAAAGAGTGACACTGAGAGCGGAGCCGGGAGGATATTAGAGAGTGAGAGAGAGTGAGACTGAGAGTGGAGCCGGGAGGATAATAGAGAGTGAGAAAGAGTGAGAAAGAGTGCGGAGCCGGGAGGATAATAGAGAGTGAGAAAGAGTGAGACTGAGAGCGGAGCCGGGGTGATAACAGAGAGTGAGAAAGAGTGAGACTGAAAACGGAGCTGGGAGTATAACAGAGAGTGAGAAAGAGTGTGACCGAGAGTGGAGCTGGGAGGATAATAGAGAGTGAGAAAGAGGAAGTCTGAGAGTGGAGCCGGGAGGATAATAGAGAGTGAGAAAGAGCGAGACTGAGAATGGAGCCGGGAGGATACAGAGAGTGAGAAAGAGTGAGACTGTGAGTGGAGCCGGGAGGATAACAGAGAGCGAGAAAGAGCGAGGCTGAAATTCAAGTCGGGAGGATTACAGAGAGTGAGAAAGAGTGAGACTGAGAGCGGAGCCGGCAGGATGACAGAGAGTGACAAAGAGTGAGACTGAGAGTGGAGCCGGGAGCATAACAGAGTGAGAAAGAGGAAGGCTGAGAATGGAGCCGGGAGGATAATAGAGAGTGAGAAAGAGTGAGACTGAGAATGGAGCCGGTAGGATAACAGAGAGTGAGAAAGAGTGAGACTGAGAGTGGAGCCGGGAGGATAACAGAGAATGAGAAAGAGCGAGGCTGAGAGTCGAGTCTGGAGGATTATAGAGAGTGAGAAACAGTGAGACTGAGAGTCGTTCCGGGAGGATAACAGAGAGCGAGAAAGAAGGCGACTGAGAGTGGACCCGGGAGGATAACAGAGTGAGAAAGAGTGAGACTGAGAGCGGATCCGGGTGGATAATAGAGAGTGAGAAAGTGCGAGGCTGAGAGCGGAGCCGGGAGGGTAAAAGAGTGAGAAAGAGTGAGACTGAGAGCGGAGCCGGGAGGGTAAAAGAGTGAGAAAGAGTGAGACTGAGAGTGGAGCCGGGAGGATGACAGAGAGTGGGAATGTGAGACTGAGAGTGGAGCTGGGAGTATAACAGAGAGTGAGAAAGAGTGAGACTGAGAGTGGAGCTGGGAGTATAAAAGAGAGTGAGAAAGAGGAGACTGAGAGCGGAGCCGGCAGGATAATATCGAGTGAGAAAGAGTGAGACTGAGAGCGGAGCCGGGAGGATAATAGAGAGTGAGAAAGAGTGAGACTGAGAGTGGAGCCGGGAGGATAACAGAGAGTGAGAAAGAGTGAGACTGAGAGTGGAGCTGGGAGTATAAAAGAGAGTGAGAAAGAGGAGACTGAGAGCGGAGCCGGCAGGATAATATCGAGTGAGAAAGAGTGAGACTGAGAGCGGAGCCGTGAGGATAATAGAGACTGAGAAAGAGTGAGACTGAGAGTGGAGCCGGGAGGATAACATAGAGTGAGGAAGAGCGAGACTTAGAGCGGAGCCGGGAGGATAACAGAGATGAGACTGAGAGTGGAGCTGGGGGTATAACAGAGAGTAAGAAAGAGCAAGTCTGAGAGCGGAGCCGGGTGGATAATAGAGAGTGAGAGAGTGAGACTGAGAGCGGAGCCGGGAGGATAATAGAGAGTGAGAGAGTGAGACTGAGAGTGGAGCCGGGAGGATAACAGAGAGCGAGAAAGAGCGAGGGTGAGACTCAAGTCGGGAGGATTACAGAGAGTGACAAAGAGTGAGACTGAGAGTGGAGCCGGTGTATAACAGAGAGTGAGAAAGTGTGAGACTGAGAGTGGAGCCGGGAGGATAACATAGAGTGAGGAAGAGCGAGACTTAGAGCGGAGCCGGGAGGATAACAGAGATGAGACTGAGAGTGGAGCTGGGGGTATAACAGAGAGTAAGAAAGAGCAAGTCTGAGAGCGGAGCCGGGTGGATAATAGAGAGTGAGAGAGTGAGACTGAGAGCGGAGCCGGGAGGATAATAGAGAGTGAGAGAGTGAGACTGAGAGTGGAGCCGGGAGGATAATAGAGAGTGAGAAATAGTGAGACTGAGAGCAGAGCCGGGGTGATAGCAGAGTGAGAAAGAGCGAGACTGAGAGCGGAGCCGGGAGGATAACAGAGAGTGAGAAGCATTGAGACTGAGAGCGGAGCCGGGAGAATAATAGAGAGCGAGAAAAAGTTAGAAAGAGAGCGGAGCCGGCGCGATAACAGAGTGAGAAAGAGTGAGACTGAGAGCGGATCCGGGTGGATAGTAGAGAGTGAGAAAGTGCGAGGCTGAGAGCGGAGCCGGGAGGGTAAAAGAGTGAGCAAGAGTGAGACTGAGAGCGGAGCCGGGAGGATATTAGAGAGTGAGAAAGTGCGATGCTGAGAGCGGAGCCGGGAGGGTAAAAGAGTGAGACTGAGAGTGAAGCCGGGAGGATAACAGAGAGTGAGAAAGAGTGAGACTGAGAGCGGATCCGGGTGGATAAAAGAGAGTGAGAAAGTGCGATGCTGAGAGCGGAGCCGGGAGGGTAAGAGAGTGAGAAAGAGCGTGACTGAGAGCGTAGCCGGGAGGATAACAGAGATGAGACTGAGAGTGGAGCTCGGGGTATAACAGAGAGTAAGAAAGAGCGAGACTGAGAGAGGAGCCGGGAGGATAATAGAGAGTGAGAAAGAGTGAGACTGAGAGCGGAGCCGGGGTGATAACAGAGAGTGAGAAAGAGTGACACTGAGAGCGGAGCCGGGAGGATATTAGAGAGTGAGAGAGAGTGAGACTGAGAGTGGAGCCGGGAGGATAATAGAGAGTGAGAAAGAGTGAGAAAGAGTGCGGAGCCGGGAGGATAATAGAGAGTGAGAAAGAGTGAGACTGAGAGCGGAGCCGGGGTGATAACAGAGAGTGAGAAAGAGTGAGACTGAAAACGGAGCTGGGAGTATAACAGAGAGTGAGAAAGAGTGTGACCGAGAGTGGAGCCGGGAGGATAATAGAGAGTGAGAAAGAGCGAGACTGAGAATGGAGCCGGGAGGATACAGAGAGTGAGAAAGAGTGAGACTGTGAGTGGAGCCGGGAGGATAACAGAGAGGGAGAAAGAGCGAGGCTGAAATTCAAGTCGGGAGGATTACAGAGAGTGAGAAAGAGTGAGACTGAGAGCGGAGCCGGCAGGATGACAGAGAGTGACAAAGAGTGAGACTGAGAGTGGAGCCGGGAGCATAACAGAGTGAGAAAGAGGAAGGCTGAGAATGGAGCCGGGAGGATAATAGAGAGTGAGAAAGAGTGAGACTGAGAATGGAGCCGGTAGGATAACAGAGAGTGAGAAAGAGTGAGACTGAGAGTGGAGCCGGGAGGATAACAGAGAATGAGAAAGAGCGAGGCTGAGAGTCGAGTCTGGAGGATTATAGAGAGTGTGAAACAGTGAGACTGAGAGTCGTTCCGGGAGGATAACAGAGAGCGAGAAAGAAGGCGACTGAGAGTGGACCCGGCAGGATAACAGAGTGAGAAAGAGTGAGACTGAGAGCGGATCCGGGTGGATAATAGAGAGTGAGAAAGTGCGAGGCTGAGAGCGGAGCCGGGAGGGTAAAAGAGTGAGAAAGAGTGAGACTGAGAGCGGAGCCAGGAGGATGACAGAGAGTGGGAATGTGAGACTGAGAGTGGAGCTGGGAGTATAACAGAGAGTGAGAAAGTGCGAGACTGAGAGCGGAGCCGGGAGGATAATAGAGAGTGAGAAAGAGTGAGACTGAGAGTGGAGCCGGGAGGATAACAGAGAGTGAGAAAGAGTGAGACTGAGAGTGGAGCTGGGAGTATAAAAGAGAGTGAGAAAGAGGAGACTGAGAGCGGAGCCGGCAGGATAATATCGAGTGAGAAATAGTGAGACTGAGAGCGGAGCCGGGAGGATAATAGAGAGTGAGAAACAGTGAGACTGAGAGCGGAGCCGGGAGGATAATAGAGAGTGAGATAGATTGAGACTGAGAATGGAGCCGGGAGGATAACAGAGAGCGAGAAAGAGCGAGGGTGAGACTCAAGTCGGGAGGATTACAGAGAGTGACAAAGAGTGAGACTGAGAGTGGAGCCGGTGTATAACAGAGAGTGAGAAAGTGTGAGACTGAGAGTGGAGCCGGGAGGATAACAGAGAGTGAGGAAGAGCGAGACTTAGAGCGGAGCCGGGAGGATAACAGAGATGAGACTGAGAGTGGAGCTGGGGGTATAACAGAGAGTAAGAAAGAGCAAGTCTGAGAGCGGAGCCGGGTGGATAATAGAGGGTGAGAAAGAGCGAGACTGAGAGCGGAGCCGGGGTGATAACAGAGAGTGAGAGAGTGAGACTGAGAGCGGAGCCGGGAGGATAATAGAGAGTGAGAAATAGTGAGACTGAGAGCAGAGCCGGGGTGATAGCAGAGTGAGAAAGAGCGAGACTGAGAGCGGAGCCGGGAGGATAACAGAGAGTGAGAAGCATTGAGACTGAGAGCGGAGCCGGGAGAATAATAGAGAGCGAGAAAAAGTTAGAAAGAGAGCGGAGCCGGCGCGATAACAGAGTGAGAAAGAGTGAGACTGAGAGCGGATCCGGGTGGATAGTAGAGAGTGAGAAAGTGCGAGGCTGAGAGCGGAGCCGGGAGGGTAAAAGAGTGAGCAAGAGTGAGACTGAGAGCGGAGCCGGGAGGATATTAGAGAGTGAGAAAGTGCGATGCTGAGAGCGGAGCCGGGAGGGTAAAAGAGTGAGACTGAGAGTGAAGCCGGGAGGATAACAGAGAGTGAGAAAGAGTGAGACTGAGAGCGGATCCGGGTGGATAAAAGAGAGTGAGAAAGTGCGATGCTGAGAGCGGAGCCGGGAGGGTAAGAGAGTGAGAAAGAGCGTGACTGAGAGCGTAGCCGGGAGGATAACAGAGATGAGACTGAGAGTGGAGCTGGGGGTATAACAGAGAGTAAGAAAGAGCGAGACTGAGAGAGGAGCCGGGAGGATAATAGAGAGTGAGAAAGAGTGAGACTGAGAGCGGAGCCGGGGTGATAACAGAGAGTGAGAAAGAGTGACACTGAGAGCGGAGCCGGGAGGATATTAGAGAGTGAGAGAGAGTGAGACTGAGAGTGGAGCCGGGAGGATAATAGAGAGTGAGAAAGAGTGAGAAAGAGTGCGGAGCCGGGAGGATAATAGAGAGTGAGAAAGAGTGAGACTGAGAGCGGAGCCGGGGTGATAACAGAGAGTGAGAAAGAGTGAGACTGAAAACGGAGCTGGGAGTATAACAGAGAGTGAGAAAGAGTGTGACCGAGAGTGGAGCCGGGAGGATAATAGAGAGTGAGAAAGAGCGAGACTGAGAATGGAGCCGGGAGGATACAGAGAGTGAGAAAGAGTGAGACTGTGAGTGGAGCCGGGAGGATAACAGAGAGGGAGAAAGAGCGAGGCTGAAATTCAAGTCGGGAGGATTACAGAGAGTGAGAAAGAGTGAGACTGAGAGCGGAGCCGGCAGGATGACAGAGAGTGACAAAGAGTGAGACTGAGAGTGGAGCCGGGAGCATAACAGAGTGAGAAAGAGGAAGGCTGAGAATGGAGCCGGGAGGATAATAGAGAGTGAGAAAGAGTGAGACTGAGAATGGAGCCGGTAGGATAACAGAGAGTGAGAAAGAGTGAGACTGAGAGTGGAGCCGGGAGGATAACAGAGAATGAGAAAGAGCGAGGCTGAGAGTCGAGTCTGGAGGATTATAGAGAGTGAGAAACAGTGAGACTGAGAGTCGTTCCGGGAGGATAACAGAGAGCGAGAAAGAAGGCGACTGAGAGTGGACCCGGGAGGATAACAGAGAGTGAGAAAGAGTGAGACTGAGAGCGGATCCGGGTGGATAATAGAGAGTGAGAAAGTGCGAGGCTGAGAGCGGAGCCGGGAGGGTAAAAGAGTGAGAAAGAGTGAGACTGAGAGCGGAGCCAGGAGGATGACAGAGAGTGGGAATGTGAGACTGAGAGTGGAGCTGGGAGTATAACAGAGAGTGAGAAAGTGCGAGACTGAGAGCGGAGCCGGGAGGATAATAGAGAGTGAGAAAGAGTGAGACTGAGAGTGGAGCCGGGAGGATAACAGAGAGTGAGAAAGAGTGAGACTGAGAGTGGAGCTGGGAGTATAAAAGAGAGTGAGAAAGAGGAGACTGAGAGCGGAGCCGGCAGGATAATATCGAGTGAGAAATAGTGAGACTGAGAGCGGAGCCGGGAGGATAATAGAGAGTGAGAAACAGTGAGACTGAGAGAGGAGCCGGGAGGATAATAGAGAGTGAGATAGATTGAGACTGAGAATGGAGCCGGGAGGATAACAGAGAGCGAGAAAGAGCGAGGGTGAGACTCAAGTCGGGAGGATTACAGAGAGTGACAAAGAGTGAGACTGAGAGTGGAGCCGGTGTATAACAGAGAGTGAGAAAGTGTGAGACTGAGAGTGGAGCCGGGAGGATAACAGAGAGTGAGGAAGAGCGAGACTTAGAGCGGAGCCGGGAGGATAACAGAGATGAGACTGAGAGTGGAGCTGGGGGTATAACAGAGAGTAAGAAAGAGCAAGTCTGAGAGCGGAGCCGGGTGGATAATAGAGGGTGAGAAAGAGCGAGACTGAGAGCGGAGCCGGGGTGATAACAGAGAGTGAGAGAGTGAGACTGAGAGCGGAGCCGGGAGAATAACAGAGAGTGAGAAAGAGTGAAACTGAGAGTGGAGCCGGGAGGATAATAGAGAGTGAGAAAGAGTGAGAATGAGAGCGGAGCCAGGAGGATAATAGAGAGTGAGAAAATGTGAGACGGAGAGCGGAGCCGGGGTGATAACAGAGATTGAGAAAGAGTGAGACTGAAATCGGAGCCGGGAGTATAACAGAGAGTGAGAAAGAGTGAGACTGAGAGCGGAGCTGGGAGAATAACAGAGAGTGAGAAAGAGTGAGACTGAGAGTGGAGCCGGGAGTATAACAGAGAGTGAGAAAGCGTGAGACTGAGAGTGGAGCTGGGAGTCTCACAGAGAGTGAGAAAGAGTGAGACTGAGAGCGGAGCCGGGAGGATAACAGAGAGTGAGGAAGAGCGAGACTGAGAGCGGAGCCGGTAGAATAACAGAGATGAGACTGAGAGTGGAGCTGGGGCTATAACAGAGACTAAGAAAGAGCGAGACTGAGAGCGGAGCCGGGAGGATAATAGAGAGTGAGAAAGAGTGAGACTGAGAGCGGAGCCGGGGTGATAACAGAGAGTGAGAGAGTGATACTGAGAGTGGAGCCGGGAGGATAATAGAGAGTGAGAAAGAGTGAAACTGAGAGCGGAGCCGGGAGGATAATAGAGAGTGAGAAAGAGTGAGAATGAGAGCGTAGCCGGGAGGATAATAGAGAGTGAGAAAGAGTGAGACTGAGAGTGGAGCCGGGGTGATAATAGAGAGTGAGAAAGAGTGAGATTGAAAGCGGAGCCGGGAGTGTAACAGAGAGTGAGAAAGAGTGAGACTGAGAGCGGAGCCGGGAGGATAATAGAGAGTGAGAAAGAGGGAGACTCAGAGCGGACGTGGGAGGATAACAGAGAGTGAGAAAGACTGAGACTGAGAGTGGAGCCGGGAGGATAACAGAGAGTGAAAAAGAGTGAGACTGAGAGTGGAGCCGGGAGGATAATAGAGAGTGAGAAAAAGTGAGATTGTGAGCGGAGCGGGGAGGAAAATAGAGGGTGAGAAAGAGCGAAATTGAGAGTGGAGCCGGGAGGATAACAGAGAGTGAGAAAGAGTGAGACTGAGAGCGGAGCCGGGAGGATAACAGAGAGCGAGAAAGAGTGAGGCTGAGACTCAAGTCAGGAGGATTACAGAGAGTGAGAAAGAGTGAGACTGAGAGTGGAGCCGGGAGGATAATAGAGAGTGAGAAAAAGTGAGACTGAGAGCGGAGCCGGGAGGATAATAAAGACTGAGAAAGAGCGAGACTGAGAGCGGAGCCGGGAGGATAATAGAGAGTGAGAAAGTGCAAGGCTGAGAGCGGAGCCGGGTGGGTAAAAGAGTGATAAAGACTGAGACTGCGAGCGGAGTCGGCAGGATGACAGAGAGTGACAAAGAGTGAGACTGAGAGTTGAGCCGGGAGTAAAACAGAGAGTGAGAAAGTGTGAGACTGAGAGCGGAGCCGGGAGGATAACAGAGAGTGAGGAAGAGTGAGACTGAGAGCGGAGCCGGGAGGATAACAGAGAGTGCGAAAGAGTGAGACTGAGAGTGGAGCTGGGTGTATAACAGAGAGTAAGAAAGAGCGAGATTGAGAGCGATGCCGTGAGGATAATAGAGAGTGAGGAAGAGTGAGACTGAGAGCAGAGCCGGGGTGATAACAGAGAGTGAGAAAGAGTGAGACTGAGAGCGGAGCCGGGAGGATAACAGAGAGTGAGAAAGAGTGAGACGGAGAGCGGAGCCGGGAGGATAACAGAGAGTGAGAAAAATTGAGACTGATAGCGGAGCCAGGAGGATAATAGAGAATGAGAAAGAGTGAGACGGAGAGCGGAGCCGGGTGGATAATAGAGAGTGAGATTGAAAATGGAGCTGGGAGTATAACAGAGAGTGAGAAAGAGTGAGACTGAGAGTGGAGCCGGGAGGATAACAGAGAGTGAGAAAGAGTGAGACTGAGAGCGGAGCCGGGAGTATAACAGAGAGTGAGAAAGAGTGAGACTGAGAGCGGAGCCCGGAGAATAACAGAGAGTGAGATTGAAAATGGAGCTGGGAGTATAACAGAGAGTGAGAAAGAGTGAGACTGAGAGTGGAGCCGGGAGGATAACAGAGAGTGAGAAAGAGTGAGACTGAGAGCGGAGCCGGGAGTATAACAGAGAGTGAGAAAGAGTGAGACTGAGAGCGGAGCCGGGAGTGTAACAGAGAGTGAGAAAGAGTGAGACTGAGAGCGGAGCCGGGAGGATAATAGAGAGTAAGAAAGTGGGAGACTCAGAGCGGACTTGGGAGGATAACAGAGAGTGAGGAAGACTGAGACTGAGAGTGGAGCCGGGAGGATAACAGAGAGTGAGAAAGAGTGAGACTGAGAGCGGACCCGGGAGTATAACAGAGAGTGAGAAAGAGTGAGACTGAGAGAGGAGCCGGGAGTATAACAGAGAGTGAGAAAGAGTGAGACTGAGAGCGGACCCGGGAGGATAACAGAGAGTGAGAAAGAGAGAGACTGAGAGCGGAGCCGGGGTGATAACAGAGAGTGAGAAAGAGGAAGACTGAGAATGGAGCCGGGAGGATAGCTGAGAGTGAGAAAGAGTGAGAGCGGAGCCGGGAGCATAATAGAGAGTGAAAAAGAGTGAGACTGAGAGTGGAGCCGGGAGGATAACAGAGAGCGAGAAAGAGCGAGGCTGAAATTCAAGTCGGGAGGATTACAGAGAGTGAGAAAGAGTGAGACTGAGAGCGGAGCCGGCAGGATGACAGAGAGTGACAAAGAGTGAGACTGAGAGTGGATCCGGGAGTATAACAGAGTGAGAAAAAGGAAGACTGAGAATGGAGCCGGGAGGATAATAGAGAGTGAGAAAGAGAGAGACTGAGAGCGGAGCCGGGGTGATAACAGAGAGTGAGAAAGAGGAAGACTGAGAATGGAGCCGGGAGGATAACAGAGCGTGAGAAAGAGTGAGACTGAGAGTGGAGCCGGGAGCATAACAGAGAGTGAGAAAGAGTGAGACTGAGAGCGGACCCGGGAGTATAACAGAGAGTGAGAAAGAGTGAGACTGAGAGAGGAGCCGGGAGTATAACAGAGAGTGAGAAAGAGTGAGACTGAGAGCGGACCCGGGAGGATAACAGAGAGTGAGAAAGAGAGAGACTGAGAGCGGAGCCGGGGGTATAACAGAGAGTGAGAAAGAGTGAGACTGAGAGTGGAGCCGGGAGGATAACAGGGAGTGAGGAAGAGCGAGACTTAGAGCGGAGCCGGGAGGATAACAGAGATGAGACTGAGAGTGGAGCTGGTGGTATAACAGAGAGTAAGAAAGAGCGAGTCTGAGAGCGGAGCCGGGAGGATAATAGAGGGTGAGAAAGAGTGAGACTGAGAGCGGAGCCGGGGTGTTAACAGAGAGTGAGAGAGTGAGACTGAGAGCGGAGCCGGGAGGATAATAGAGAGTGAGAAAGAGTGAGACTGAGAGCGGAGCCGGGAGGATAATAGAGAGTGAGAAAGTGGGAGACTCAGAGCGGACTTGGGAGGATAACAGAGAGTGAGAAAGACTGAGACTGAGAGTGGAGCCGGGAGGATAACAGAGAGTGAGAAAGAGTGAGACTGAGAGCGGACCCGGGAGTATAACAGAGAGTGAGAAAGACCGAGACTGAGAGTGGAGCCGGGAGGATAACAGAGAGTGAGAAGGATTGAGACTGAGAGCGGAGCCGGGGTGATAACAGAGCGTGAGAAAGAGTGAGACTGAAAACGGAGCCGAGAGTATAACAGAGAGTGAGAAAGAGTGAGACTGAGAGCGGAGCTGGGAGAATAACAGAGAGTGAGAAAGAGTAAGACTGAGAGTGGAGCCGGGAGTATAACAGAGAGTGATAAAGAGTGAGGCTGAGAGTGGAGCTGGGAGTCTCACAGAGTGTGAGAAAGAGTGAGACTGAGGGCGGAGCCGGGAGGATAACAGAGTGTGAGAAAGAGCGAGACTGAGAGCGGAGCTGGGAGGATAATAGAGAGTGAGAAAGAGTGAGACTGAGAGCGGAGCCGGGGTGATAACAGCGAGTGAGAGAGTGAGACTGAGAGTGGAGCCGGGAGGATAATAGAGAGTGAGAAAGAGTGAAACTGAGAGCGGAGCCGGGAGGATAATAGAGAGTGAGAAAGAGTGAGAATGAGAGCGTAGCCGGGAGGATAATAGAGAGTGAGAAAGAGTGAGACTGAGATCGGAGCCGGGAGGATAACAGAGAATGAGAAAGAGTGAGACTGAGAGCGGCGCCGGGAGTGTAACAGAGTGTGAGAAAGAGTGAGACTGAGAGCGGAGCCGGGAGTGTAACAGAGAGTGAGAAAGAGTCACACTGAGAAAGGGGCCGGGAGGATAATAGAGAATGAGAAAGAGTGAGACTCAGAGCGGAGCCGGGAGCATAACAGAGAGTGAGAAAGACTGAGACTGAGAGTGGAGCCGGGAGGATAACAGAGAGTGAAAAAGAGTGAGACTGAGAGTGGAGCCAGGAGGATAATAGAGAGTGAGAAAAAGTGAGATTGTGAGCGGAGCGGGGAGGATAATAGAGGGTGAGAAAGAGCGAAATTGAGAGTGGAGCCGGGAGGATAACAGAGAGTGAGAAAGAGTGAGATTGAGAATGGAGCCGGGAGGATAACAGAGAGCGCGAAAGAGCGAGGCTCAGACTCAAGTCGGGAGGATTACAGAGAGTGAGAAAGAATGAGACTGAGAGTGGAACCGGGAGGATAATAGAGAGTGAAAAAAAGTGAGACTGAGAGCGGAGCCGGGAGGATAATAGAGAGTGAGAAAGAGCGAGATTGAGAGTTTAGCCGGGAGGATAACAGAGAGTTAGAAAGAGTGAAACAGAGAGTGAGCCGGGGTGATAACTGAGAGTGAGAAAGAGTGAGACTGAGAGCGGAGCCGGGAGGATAATAGAGAGTGAGAAAGTGCAAGGCTGAGAGCGGAGCCGGGAGGGTAAAAGAGTGAGAAAGTGTGAGACTGAGAGCGGAGCCGGCAGGATGACAGAGAGTGACAAAGAGTGAGACTGAGAGTTGAGCCGGGAGTAAAACAGAGAGTGAGAAAGTGTGAGACTGAGAGCGGAGCCGGGAGGATAACAGAGGTGAGACTGAGAGTGGAGCTGGGGGAATAACAGAGAGTGAGAAAGAGCGAGGCTGAGAGTGGAGCTGGGAGGGTAACAGAGAGTGAGAAACAGCGAGACTGAGAGCGGAGCTGGGAGGGTAACAGAGAGTGAGAAAGAGCGACACTGAGAGTGGGGCCGGGAAGATAACAGAGAATGAGAAAGAGTGAGACTGAGTGTGGAGCTGGAAGGAAAACAGAGTGAGATACAGTGAGACTGAGAGCGTAGCCGGGAGTATAATAGAGAGTGAGAAAGAGAGAGACTGAGAGCGGAGCAGGGGTGATAACAGAGAGTGAGAAAGAGGAAGACTGAGAATGGAGCCGAGAAGATAACTGAGAGTGAGAAAGAGTGAGACTGAGAGCGGAGCCGGGAGCATACTAGAGAGTGAGAAAGAGTGAGACTGAGAATGGAGCCGGGAGGATAACAGAGAGTGAGAAAGAGTGAGACTGAGAGCGGAGCCGGGAGTATAACAGAGAGTGAGAAAGAGTGAGACTGAGAGCGGAGCCGGGAGGATAACAGAGAGTGAGAAAGATTGAGACTGAGAGCGGAGCCGGGAGGATAATAGAGAGTGAGAAAGAGTGTGACTGAGAGCGGAGCCGGGGTGATAACAGAGAGTGAGATAGAGTGAGACTGCGAATGGAGCCGGGAGCATACTAGAGAGTCAGAAAGAGCGAGACTGAGAGCGGAGCCGGGAGTATACTAGAGAGTCAGAAAGAGTGAGACTGAGAGTGGAGCTGGAAGGAAAACAGACTGAGATACAGTGAGACTGAGAGCGGAGCCGGGAAGATAATAGAGAGTGAGAAAGAGAGAGACTGAGCACGGAGCAGGGGTGATAACAGAGAGTGAGAAAGAGGAAGACTGAGAATGGAGCCGGGAGGATAACTGAGAGTGAGAAAGAGTGAGACTGAGAGCGGAGCCGGGAGTATAACAGTGAGTGAGAAAGAGTGAGACTGAGAGTGGAGCCAGGAGTATAACAGAGTGAGAAAGAGCGAGACTGAGAATGGAGCCGGGAGGATAACAGAGAGTGAGAAAGAGCGAGACTGAGAATGGAGCCGGGAGGATAACAGAGAGTGAGAAAGAGAGAGACTGAGAATGGAGCCGGGAGGATAACAGAGAGTGAGAAAGAGCGAGACTGAGAGTGGAGCCGGGAGGATAACAGAGAGCGAGAAAGAGCAAGGCTGAAATTCAAGTCGGGAGGATTACAGTGAGTGAGAAAGAGTGAGACTGAGAGCGGATCCGGGTTGATAATAGAGAGTGAGAAAGAGTGAGACTGAGAGCGGAGCCGGCAGGACGACAGAGAGTGAGAAAGAGTGACACTGAGAGCTGAGCTGGGAGGTTATTAGAGAGTGAGAAAGAGTGAGACTGAGAGTGGAGCCGGGAGGATAATAGAGAGTGAGAAAGAGTGAGAAAGAGTGCGGAGCCGGGAGGATAATAGAGAGTGCGAAAGAGTGAGACTGAGAGCGGAGCCAGGGTGATAACAGAGAGTGAGAAAGAGTGAGACTGAGAGCGGAGCTGGGAGGATAACAGAGAGTGAGAAAGAGTGAGACTGAGAGTGGAGCCGGGAGTATAACAGAGAGTGAGAAAGAGTGTGACTGAGAGTGGAGCCGGGAGGATTACTGAGAGTGAGAAAGAGTGAGACTGAGAGCGGAGCCGGGAGTACAACAGAGAGTGAGAAAGAGTGAGACGGAGAGCGGAGCCGGGAGGATAATAGAGAGTGAGAAAGATTGAGATTGAGAATGGATCTCGGAGTATAACACAGAGTGAGAAAGAGTGAGACTGAGAGCGGAGCCGGGAGGATAATAGAGAGTGAGCAAAAGTGAGACTGAGAGCGGAGCCGGGAGGATAATAGAGAGTGAGAAAGATTGAGATTGAGAATGGATCTCGGAGTATAACACAGAGTGAGAAAGAGTGAGACTGAGAGCGGAGCTGGGAGGATAATAGAGAGTGAGAAAGAGTGAGATTGAGAATGCAGCTCGGAGTATAACAGAGAGTGAGAAAGAGTGAGACTGAGAGTGGAGCTGGGAGTATAACAGAGAGTGAGAAAGAGTGAGACTGAGTCGGACCCGGGAGTATAACAGAGAGTGAGAAAGAACGAGACTGAGAGCGGAGCCGGGAGGATAATAGAGAGTGAGAAGGATTGAGACTGAGAGCGGAGCCGGGAGGATAATAGAGAGTGAGAAAGAGAGAGACTGAGAGCGGAGCCGGGGTGATAACAGAGAGTGAGAAAGAGGAAGACTGAGAATGGAGCCGGGAGGATAGCTGAGAGTGAGAAAGAGTGAGAGCGGAGCCGGGAGCATAATAGAGAGTGAAAAAGAGTGAGACTGAGAATGGAGCCGGGAGGATAACAGAGAGTGAGAAAGAGTGAGACTGAGAGTGGAGCCGGGAGGATAACAGAGAGCGAGAAAGAGCGAGGCTGAAATTCAAGTCGGGAGGATTACAGAGAGTGAGAAAGAGTGAGACTGAGAGTGGAGCCGGGAGTATAACAGAGTGAGAAAAAGGAAGACTGAGAATGGAGCCGGGAGGATAATAGAGAGTGAGAAAGAGCGAGACTGAGAATGGAGCCGGTAGGATAACAGAGAGTGAGAAAGAGTGAGACTGAGAGCTGAGCCGGGGGTATAACAGAGAGTGAGAAAGAGTGAGACTGAGAGTGGAGCCGGGAGTATAACAGAGAGTGAGAAAGTGTGAGACTGAGAGTGGAGCCGGGAGGATAACAGAGAGTGAGGAAGAGCGAGACTTAGAGCGGAGCCGGGAGGATAACAGAGATGAGACTGAGAGTGGAGCTGGTGGTATAACAGAGAGTAAGAAAGAGCGAGTCTGAGAGCGGAGCCGGGAGGATAATAGAGGGTGAGAAAGAGTGAGACTGAGAGCGGAGCCGGGGTGATAACAGAGAGTGAGAGAGTGAGACTGAGAGCGGAGCCGGGAGGATAATAGAGAGTGAGAAAGAGTGAGACTGAGAGTGGAGCCGGGAGGATAATAGAGAGTGAGAAAGAGTGTGAATGAGGGCGGAGCCGGGAGGATAATAGAGAGTGAGAAAGAGTGAGACTGAGGGCGGAGCCGGGAGGATAACAGAGAGTGAGGAAGAGCGAGACTGAGACCGGAGCACGGAGAATAACAGAGATGAGACTGAGAGTGGAGCTGGGGCTATAACAGAGACTAAGAAAGAGCGAGACTGAGAGCGGAGCTGGGAGGATAATAGAGAGTGAGAAAGAGTGAGACTGATAGCGGAGCCGGGGTGATAACAGAGAGTGAGAGAGTGAGACTGAGAGTGGAGCCGGGAGGATAATAGAGAGTGAGAAAGAGTGAAACTGAGAGCGGAGCCGGGAGGATAATAGAGAGTGAGAAAGAGTGAGAATGAGAGCGTAGCCGGGAGGATAATAGAGAGTGAGAAAGAGTGAGACTGAGAGCGGAGCCGGGAGTATAACAGAGAGTGAGAAAGAGTGAGACTGAGAGCGGAGCCGGGAGTGGAACAGAGAGTGAGAAAGAGTGAGACTGAGAAAGGAGCCGGGAGGATAATAGAGAGTGAGAAAGAGTGAGACTCAGAGCGGACCTGGGAGAATAACAGTGAGTGAGAAAGACTGAGACTGAGAGTGGAGCCGGGAGGATAACAGAGAGTGAAAAAGAGTGAGACTGAGAGTGGAGCCAGCAGGATAATAGAGAGTGAGAAAAAGTGAGTTTGTGAGCGGAGCGGGGAGGATAATAGAGGGTGAGAAAGAGCGAAATTGAGAGTGGAGCCGGGAGGATAACAGAGAGTGAGAAAGAGTGAGACTGAGAGTGGAGCCGGGAGTATAACAGAGAGTGAGAAAGAGTGAGACTGAGAGCGGAGCCGGGAGGATAATAGAGAGTGAGCAAAAGTGAGACTGAGAGCGGAGCCGGGAGGATAATAGAGAGTGAGAAAGATTGAGATTGAGAATGGATCTCGGAGTATAACACAGAGTGAGAAAGAGTGAGACTGAGAGCGGAGCTGGGAGGATAATAGAGAGTGAGAAAGAGTGAGATTGAGAATGCAGCTCGGAGTATAACAGAGAGTGAGAAAGAGTGAGACTGAGAGTGGAGCTGGGAGTATAACAGAGAGTGAGAAAGAGTGAGACTGAGTCGGACCCGGGAGTATAACAGAGAGTGAGAAAGAACGAGACTGAGAGCGGAGCCGGGAGGATAATAGAGAGTGAGAAGGATTGAGACTGAGAGCGGAGCCGGGAGGATAATAGAGAGTGAGAAAGAGAGAGACTGAGAGCGGAGCCGGGGTGATAACAGAGAGTGAGAAAGAGGAAGACTGAGAATGGAGCCGGGAGGATAGCTGAGAGTGAGAAAGAGTGAGAGCGGAGCCGGGAGCATAATAGAGAGTGAAAAAGAGTGAGACTGAGAATGGAGCCGGGAGGATAACAGAGAGTGAGAAAGAGTGAGACTGAGAGTGGAGCCGGGAGGATAACAGAGAGCGAGAAAGAGCGAGGCTGAAATTCAAGTCGGGAGGATTACAGAGAGTGAGAAAGAGTGAGACTGAGAGTGGAGCCGGGAGTATAACAGAGTGAGAAAAAGGAAGACTGAGAATGGAGCCGGGAGGATAATAGAGAGTGAGAAAGAGCGAGACTGAGAATGGAGCCGGTAGGATAACAGAGAGTGAGAAAGAGTGAGACTGAGAGCTGAGCCGGGGGTATAACAGAGAGTGAGAAAGAGTGAGACTGAGAGTGGAGCCGGGAGTATAACAGAGAGTGAGAAAGTGTGAGACTGAGAGTGGAGCCGGGAGGATAACAGAGAGTGAGGAAGAGCGAGACTTAGAGCGGAGCCGGGAGGATAACAGAGATGAGACTGAGAGTGGAGCTGGTGGTATAACAGAGAGTAAGAAAGAGCGAGTCTGAGAGCGGAGCCGGGAGGATAATAGAGGGTGAGAAAGAGTGAGACTGAGAGCGGAGCCGGGGTGATAACAGAGAGTGAGAGAGTGAGACTGAGAGCGGAGCCGGGAGGATAATAGAGAGTGAGAAAGAGTGAGACTGAGAGTGGAGCCGGGAGGATAATAGAGAGTGAGAAAGAGTGTGAATGAGGGCGGAGCCGGGAGGATAATAGAGAGTGAGAAAGAGTGAGACTGAGGGCGGAGCCGGGAGGATAACAGAGAGTGAGGAAGAGCGAGACTGAGACCGGAGCACGGAGAATAACAGAGATGAGACTGAGAGTGGAGCTGGGGCTATAACAGAGACTAAGAAAGAGCGAGACTGAGAGCGGAGCTGGGAGGATAATAGAGAGTGAGAAAGAGTGAGACTGATAGCGGAGCCGGGGTGATAACAGAGAGTGAGAGAGTGAGACTGAGAGTGGAGCCGGGAGGATAATAGAGAGTGAGAAAGAGTGAAACTGAGAGCGGAGCCGGGAGGATAATAGAGAGTGAGAAAGAGTGAGAATGAGAGCGTAGCCGGGAGGATAATAGAGAGTGAGAAAGAGTGAGACTGAGAGCGGAGCCGGGAGTATAACAGAGAGTGAGAAAGAGTGAGACTGAGAGCGGAGCCGGGAGTGGAACAGAGAGTGAGAAAGAGTGAGACTGAGAAAGGAGCCGGGAGGATAATAGAGAGTGAGAAAGAGTGAGACTCAGAGCGGACCTGGGAGAATAACAGTGAGTGAGAAAGACTGAGACTGAGAGTGGAGCCGGGAGGATAACAGAGAGTGAAAAAGAGTGAGACTGAGAGTGGAGCCAGCAGGATAATAGAGAGTGAGAAAAAGTGAGTTTGTGAGCGGAGCGGGGAGGATAATAGAGGGTGAGAAAGAGCGAAATTGAGAGTGGAGCCGGGAGGATAACAGAGAGTGAGAAAGAGTGAGACTGAGAGTGGAGCCGGGAGTATAACAGAGAGTGAGAAAGAGTGAGACTGAGAGCGGAGCTGGGAGTCTCACAGAGTGTGAGAAAGAGTGAGACTGAGGGCGGAGCCGGGAGGATAACAGAGAGTGAGGAAGAGCGAGACTGAGACCGGAGCCGGGAGAATAACAGAGATGAGACTGAGTGTGGAGCTGGGGCTATAACAGAGACTAAGAAAGAGCGAGACTGAGAGCGGAGCTGGAAGGATAATAGAGAGTGAGAAAGAGTGAGACTGATAGCGGAGCCGGGATGATAACAGAGAGTGAGAGAGTGAGACTGAGAGTGGAGCCGGGAGGATAATAGAGAGTGAGAAAGAGTGAAACTGAGAGCGGAGCCGGGAGGATAATAGAGAGTGAGAAAGAGTGAGAATGAGAGCGTAGCCGGGAGGATAATAGAGAGTGAGAAAGAGTGAGACTGAGAACGGAGCCGGGGTGATAACAGAGAGTGAGAAAGAGTGAGACTGAGAGCGGAACCGGGTGTATAACAGAGAGTGAGAAAGAGTGAGACTGAGAGCGGAGCCGGGAGTGTAACAGAGAGTGAGAAAGAGTGAGACTGAGAATGGAGCCGGGAGGATAATAGAGAGTGAGAAAGAGTGAGACTCAGAGCGGACCTGGGAGGATAACAGAGAGTGAGAAAGAGTGAGACTGAGAGTGGAGCCGGGAGTATGACAGAGAGTGAAAAAGAGTGAGACTGAGAGTGGAGCCAGGAGGATAATAGAGAGTGAGAAAAAGTGAGATTGTGAGCGGAGCGGGGAGAATAATAGAGGGTGAGAAAGATCGAAATTGAGAGTGGAGCCGGGAGGATAACAGAGAGTGAGAAAGAGTGAGACTGAGAGCGGAGCCGGGGTGATAATAGAGAGTGAGAAAGAGTGAGACTGAGAATGGAGCCGGGAGGATAACAGAGAGCGAGAAAGAGCGAGGCTCAGACTCAAGTCGGGAGGATTACAGAGAGTGAGAAAGAGTGAGACTGAGTGTGGAGCCGAGAGGATAATAGAGAGTGAGAAAAAGTGAGACTGAGAGCGGAGCCGGGAGGATAATAGAGAGAGAGAAAGAGCGAGATTGAGAGTGGAGCCGGGAGGATAACAGAGAGTTAGAAAGAGTGAAACAGAGAGTGAGCCGGGGTGATAACTGAGAGTGAGAAAGAGTGAGACTGAGAGCGGAGCCGGGAGGATAATAGAGAGTGAGAAAGTGCAAGGCTGAGAGCGGAGCCGGGAGGGTAAAAGAGTGAGAAAGAGTGAGACTGAGAGCGGAGCCGGCAGGATGACAGAGACTGACAAAGAGTGAGACTGAGAGTTGAGCCGGGAGTAAAACAGAGAGTGAGAAAGTGTGAGACTGAGAGCGGAGCCGGGAGGATAACAGAGGTGAGACTGAGAGTGGAGCTGGGGGTATAACAGAGAGTGAGAAAGAGCGAGGCTGAGAGTGGAGCTGGGAGGGTAACAGAGAGTGAGAAACAGCGAGACTGAGAGCGGAGCTGGGAGAGTAACAGAGAGTGAGAAAGAGCGACACTGAGAGTGGGGCCGGGAAGATAACAGAGAATGAGAAAGAGTGAGACTGAGAGTGGAGCTGGAAGGAAAACAGAGTGAGATACAGTGAGACTGAGAGCGTAGCCGGGAGTATAATAGAGAGTGAGAAAGGGAGAGACTGAGAGCGCAGCAGGGGTGATAACAGAGAGTGAGAAAGAGGAAGACTGAGCATGGAGCCGGGAGGATAACTGAGAGTGAGAAAGAGTGAGACTGAGAGCGGAGCCGGGAGCATAATAGAGAGTGAGAAAGAGTGAGACTGAGAATGGAACCGGGAGGATAACAGAGAGTGAGAAAGAGTGAGACTGAGAGCGGAGCCGGGAGTATAACAGAGGGTGAGAAAGAGTGAGACTGAGAGCGGAGCCGGGAGGATAACAGAGAGTGAGAAAGATTGAGACTGAGAGCGGAGCCGGGAGGATAATAGAGAGTGAGAAAGAGTGTGACTGAGAGCGGACCCGGGGTGATAACAGAGAGTGAGATAGAGTGAGACTGCGAATGGAGCCGGGAGTATAACTGAGAGTGAGAAAGAGTGAGACTGAGAGCGGAGCCGGGAGCATAATAGAGAGTGAGAAACAGCGAGACTGAGAGCGGAGCTGGGAGGGTAACAGAGAGTGAGAAAGAGCGACACTGAGAGTGGTGCCGGGAAGCTAACAGAGTGTGAGAAAGAGCGAGACTGAGAATGGAGCCGGGAGGATAACAGAGAGTGAGAAAGAGTGAGACTGAGAGCGGAGCCGGGAAGATAATAGAGAATGAGAAAGAGAGAGACTGAGCGCGGAGCAGGGGTGATAACAGAGAGTGAGAAAGAGGAAGACTGAGAATGGAGCCGGGAGGATAACTGAGAGTGAGAAAGAGTGAGACTGAGAGCGGAGCCGGGAGCATACTAGAGAGTGAGAAAGAGCGAGACTGAGAATGGAGCCGGGAGGATAACAGAGAGTGAGAAAGATTGAGACTGAGAGCAAAGCCGGGAGCATAATAGAGAGTGAGAAAGAGTGAGACTGAGAGCGGAGCCGGGGTGATAACAGAGTGAGATAGAGTGAGACTGCGAATCGAGCCGGGAGTATAACAGAGACTGAGAAACAGCGAGACTGAGAGCGGAGCCGGGAGGGTAATAGAGAGTGAGAAAGAGAGAGACTGAGAGCGGAGCTGGGGTGATAACAGAGAGTGAGAAAGAGGAAGACTGAGAATGGAGCCGGGAGGATAACAGAGAGCGAGAAAGAGAGAGGCTGAGACTCAAGTCGGGAGGATAACAGAGAGTGAGAAAGAGTGAGACTGAGAGTGGAGCCGGGTGGATAACAGAGAGTGAGAACGAGCGAGGCTGAAATTCAAGTCGGGAGGATTACAGAGAGTGAGAAAGAGTGAGATTGAGAGCAGATCCGGGTGGATAATAGAGAGTGAGAAAGTGCGAGGCTGAGAGCGGAGCCGGGAGGGTAAAAGAGTGAGAGAGAGTGAGACTGAGAGCGGAGCCGGCAGGATGACAGAGAGTGACAAAGAGTGAGACTGAGAGTGGAGCCGGGAAGATAACAGAGAGTGAGGAAGAGCGAGACTGAGAGCGGAGATGGGAGGATAACAGAGATGAGACTGAGAGTGGAGCTGGGGGTATAACAGAGAGTAAGAAAGAGCGAGACTGAGAGCGGAGCCGGGAGGATAATAGAGAGTGAGAAAGAGTGAGACTGCGAATGGAGCCGGGAGTATAACAGAGAGTGAGAAAGAGCGAGGCTGAGAGTCGAGTCTGAAGGATTACAGAGAGTGAGAAAGAGTGAGACTGAGAGTCGATCTGGGAGGATAACAGAGAGTGAGAAAGAGTGAGACTGAGAGCGGATCCGGGTGGATAATAGAGAGTGAGAAAGTGTGAGACTGAGAGCGGAGCCGGGAGCATAATAGAGAGTGAGAAAAAGTGAGACTGAGAGTGGAGCCGGGAGGATAACAGAGAGTGAGAAAGAGCGAGACTGAGAGTGGAGCTGGGAGTATAAAAGAGGGTGAGAAAGAGAGAGACAGAGAGCGGAGCCGGCAGGATAAAATAGAGTGAGAAAGAGTGAGACTGCGAATGGAGCCGGGGTGATAACTGAGAGTGAGAAAGAGTGAGACTGAGAGCGGAACCGGGTGGATAATAGAGAGTGAGAAAGAGTGAGACTGAGGATGGAGCCGGGAGGATAACAGAGAGCGAGAAAGAGCGAGGCTGAGACTCAAGTAGGGAGGATTACAGAGAGTGAGAAAGAGTGAGACTGAGAGCGGAGCCGGCAGGATGACAGAGACTGACAAAGAGTGAGACTGAGAGTTGAGCCGGGAGTAAAACAGAGAGTGAGAAAGTGTGAGACTGAGAGCGGAGCCGGGAGGATAACAGAGGTGAGACTGAGAGTGGAGCTAGGGGTATAACAGAGAGTGAGAAAGAGCGAGGCTGAGAGTGGAGCTGGGAGGGTAACAGAGAGTGAGAAACAGCGAGACTGAGAGCGGAGCTGGGAGGGTAACAGAGAGTGAGAAAGAGCGACACTGAGAGTGGGGCCGGGAAGATAACAGAGAATGAGAAAGAGTGAGACTGAGAGTGGAGCTGGAAGGAAAACAGAGTGAGATACAGTGAGACTGAGAGCGTAGCCGGGAGTATAATAGAGAGTGAGAAAGGGAGAGACTGAGAGCGCAGCAGGGGTGATAACAGAGAGTGAGAAAGAGGAAGACTGAGCATGGAGCCGGGAGGATAACTGAGAGTGAGAAAGAGTGAGACTGAGAGCGGAGCCGGGAGCATACTAGAGAGTGAGAAAGAGTGAGACTGAGAATGGAGCCGGGAGGATAACAGAGAGTGAGAAAGAGTGAGACTGAGAGCGGAGCCGGGAGTATAACAGAGGGTGAGAAAGAGTGAGACTGAGAGCGGAGCCGGGAGGATAACAGAGAGTGAGAAAGATTGAGACTGAGAGCGGAGCCGGGAGGATAATAGAGAGTGAGAAAGAGTGTGACTGAGAGTGGACCCGGGGTGATAACAGAGAGTGAGATAGAGTGAGACTGCGAATGGAGCCGGGAGTATAACAGAGAGTGAGAAACAGCGAGACTGAGAGCGGAGCTGGGAGGGTAACAGAGAGTGAGAAAGAGCGACACTGAGAGTGGTGCCGGGAAGCTAACAGAGTGTGAGAAAGAGCGAGACTGAGAATGGAGCCGGGAGGATAACAGAGAGTGAGAAAGAGTGAGACTGAGAGCGGAGCCGGGAAGATAATAGAGAATGAGAAAGAGAGAGACTGAGCGCGGAGCAGGGGTGATAACAGAGAGTGAGAAAGAGGAAGACTGAGAATGGAGCCGGGAGGATAACTGAGAGTGAGAAAGAGTGAGACTGAGAGCGGAGCCGGGAGCATACTAGAG
Source organism: Scyliorhinus torazame (assembly GCF_047496885.1). NCBI lineage: Eukaryota > Metazoa > Chordata > Chondrichthyes > Carcharhiniformes > Scyliorhinidae > Scyliorhinus > Scyliorhinus torazame. Next base: position 25,882,606 of record NC_092712.1, read on the forward strand.
AGTGAGAAAGAGCGAGACTGAGAATGGAGCCGGGAGGATAACAGAGAGTGAGAAAGATTGAGACTGAGAGCAAAGCCGGGAGCATAATAGAGAGTGAGAAAGAGTGAGACTGAGAGCGGAGCCGGGGTGATAACAGAGTGAGATAGAGTGAGACTGCGAATCGAGCCGGGAGTATAACAGAGACTGAGAAACAGCGAGACTGAGAGCGGAGCCGGGAGTGTAACAGAGAGTGAGAAAGAGCGAGAGTGAGAGTGGGGCCGGGAGGATAACAGAGAATGAGAAAGAGTGAGACTGAGAGCGGAGCCGGGAGGGTAATAGAGAGTGAGAAAGAGAGAGACTGAGAGCGGAGCTGGGGTGATAACAGAGAGTGAGAAAGAGGAAGACTGAGAATGGAGCCGGGAGGATAACAGAGAGCGAGAAAGAGAGAGGCTGAGACTCAAGTCGGGAGGATAACAGAGAGTGAGAAAGAGTGAGACTGAGAGTGGAGCCGGGTGGATAACAGAGAGTGAGAACGAGCGAGGCTGAAATTCAAGTCGGGCGGATTACAGAGAGTGAGAAAGAGTGAGATTGAGAGCGGATCCGGGTGGATAATAGAGAGTGAGAAAGTGCGAGGCTGAGAGCGGAGCCGGGAGGGTAAAAGAGTGAGAGAGAGTGAGACTGAGAGCGGAGCCGGCAGGATGACAGAGAGTGACAAAGAGTGAGACTGAGAGTGGAGCCGGGAAGATAACAGAGAGTGAGGAAGAGCGAGACTGAGAGCGGAGATGGGAGGATAACAGAGATGAGACTGAGAGTGGAGCTGGGGGTATAACAGAGAGTAAGAAAGAGCGAGACTGAGAGCGGAGCCGGGAGGATAATAGAGAGTGAGAAAGAGTGAGACTGCGAATGGAGCCGGGAGTATAACAGAGAGTGAGAAAGAGCGAGGCTGAGAGTCGAGTCTGAAGGATTACAGAGAGTGAGAAAGAGTGAGACTGAGAGTCGATCTGGGAGGATAACAGAGAGTGAGAAAGAGTGAGACTGAGAGCGGATCCGGGTGGATAATAGAGAGTGAGAAAGTGTGAGACTGAGAGCGGAGCCGGGAGCATAATAGAGAGTGACAAAAAGTGAGACTGAGAGTGGAGCCGGGAGGATAACAGAGAGTGAGAAAGAGCGAGACTGAGAGTGGAGCTGGGAGTATAAAAGAGGGTGAGAAAGAGTGAGACTGCGAATGGAGCCAGGGTGATAACTGAGAGTGAGAAAGAGTGAGACTGAGAGCGGAGCCGGGAGGATAATAGAGAGTGAGAAAGAGTGAGACTGAGAGCGGAGCCGCGGTGTTAACAGAGAGTGAGAAAGAGTGAGACTGAGAGTGGAGCCGGGAGAATAATAGAGTGAGAAAGAGTGAAACTGAGAGGGGAGGCGGGAGGATAATAGAGAGTGAGAAAGAGTGAGACTGAGAGCGGAGCCGGGAGGATAATAGAGAGTGAGAAAAAGTGAGACTGAGAGTGGAGCCGGGAGGATAACAGAGAGTGAGAAAGAGCGAGACTGAGAGTGGAGCTGGGAGTATAAAAGAGAGTGCGAAAGAGTGAGACTGAGAGCGGAGCCGGCAGGATAAAATAGAGTGAGAAAGAGTGAGACTGGGAATGGAGCCGGGGTCATAACTGAGAGTGAGAAAGAGTGAGACTGAGAGCTGAACCGGGAGGATAATAGAGAGTGAGAAAGAGTGAGACAGAGGATGGAGCCGGGAGGATAACAGAGAGCGAGAAAGAGCGAGGCTGAGACTCAAGTAGGGAGGATTACAGAGAGTGAGAAAGAGTGAGACTGAGAGCGGATCCGGGTGGATAATAGAGAGTGAGAAAGTGCGAGGCTGAGAGCGGAGCCGGGAGGGTAAAAGAGTGAGAGAGTGTGAGACTGAGAGCGGAGCCGGCATGATGACAGAGAGTGACAAAGAGTGAGACTGAGAGTGGAGCCGGGAAGATAACAGAGAGTGAGGAAGAGCGAGACTGAGAGCGGAGATGGGAGGATAACAGAGATGAGACTGAGAGTGGAGCTGGGGGTATAACAGAGAGTAAGAAAGAGCGAGACTGAGAGCGGAGCCGGGAGGATAATAGAGAGTGAGAAAGAGTGAGACTGAGAGCGGAGCCGCGGTGTTAACAGAGAGTGAGAAAGAGTGAGACTGAGAGTGGAGCCGGGAGGATAATAGAGTGAGAAAGAGTGAAACTGAGAGGGGAGGCGGGAGGATAATAGAGAGTGAGAAAGAGTGAGACTGAGAGCGGAGCAGGGGTGATAACAGAGAGTGAGAAATAGTGAGACTGAAAACGGAGCCGGGAGGATAACAGAGAGTGAGAAATAGTGAGACTGAGAGCGGAGCTGGGAGAATAACAGAGAGTGAGAAAGAGTGAGATTGAGAGTGGAGCCGGGAGTATAACAGAGAGTGAGAAAGAGTGAGACTGAGAGTGGAGCTGGGAGTTGCACAGAGAGTGAGAAAGAGTGAGACTGAGAGCGGAGCCTGGAGTATAACAGAGAGTGAGAAAGAGTGAGACTGAGAGCGGAGCCGGGAGGATAACAGAGAGTGAGAAAGAGTGAGACTGAGAGCGGAACTGGGAGGATAACAGAGAGTGAGAAAGAGTGAGACTGAGAGTGGAGCCGGGAGGATAATAGAGAGTGAGAAAGAGTGAGACTGAGAGCGGACCTGGGAGGATAACAGAGAGTGAGGAAGAATGAGACTGAGAGTGGAGCCGGGAGGATAACAGAGAGTGAGAAAGCGTGAGATTGAGAGTGGAGCCGGGAGGATAATAGAGAGTGAGAAAAAGTTAGACTGTGAGCGGAGCCGGGAGGATAATAGAGAGTTAGAAAGAGCGAGATTGAGAGTGGAGCCGGGAGGATAACAGAGAGTGAGGAAGAGTGAGACTGAGAATGGAGCCAGGAGGATAACAAAGAGCGAGAAAGAACGAGGCTGAGACTCAAGTCGGGAGGATTACAGAGAGTGAGAAAGAGTGAGACTGAGAGCGGATCCGGGTGGATAATAGAGAGTGAGAAAGTGAAAGGCTGAGTGCGGAGCCGGGAGGGTAAAAGAGTGAGAAAGAGTGAGACTGACAGCGGAGCCGGCAGGATGACAGAGAGTGACAAAGAGTGAGACTGAGAGAGGAGCCGGGAGTAAAACAGAGAGTGAGAAAGTGTGAGACTGAGAGCGGAGCCGGGAGGATAACAGAGGTGAGTCTGAGAGTGGAGCTGGGGATATAACAGAGAGTAAGAAATAGCGCGACTGAGAGCGGAGCCGGGAGGATAATAGAGAGTGAGAAAGAGTGAGACTGAGAGCGGAGCCGGGAGGATAATAGAGAGTGAGAAAGAGTGAGACTGAGAGCGGACCTGGGAGGATAACAGAGAGTGAGAAAGACTGAGACTGAGACTGGAGCCGGGAGGATAACTGAGAGTGAGAAAGCGTGAGACTGTGAGCGGAGCCGGGAGGATAATAGAGAGTGAGAAAGAGCGAGATTGAGAGTGGAGCCGGGAGGATAACAGAGAGTGAGAAAGAGTGAGACTGAGAGCGGAGCCGAGGTGATAACTGAGAGTGAGAAAGAGTGAGACTGAGAGCGGAGCCGGGAGGATAATAGAGTGTGAGAAAGAGTGAGACTGAGAATGGAGTGGGGAGGATGACAAAGAGTGAGAAAGAGCGAGGCTGAGACTCAAGTCGGGAGGATTACAGAGAGTGAGAAAGAGTGAGACTGAGAGCGGATCCGGGTGGATAATAGAGAGTGAGAATGTGAAAGGCTGAGAGCGGAGCCGGGAGGGTAATAGAGAGTGAGAAAGAGTGAGACTGAGAGTCGATCTGGGAGGATAACAGAGAGTGAGAAAGAGTGAGACTGAGAGCGGATCCGGGTGGATAATAGAGAGTAAGAAAGTGTGAGACTGAGAGCGGAGCCGGGAGGATAATAGAGAGTGAGAAAAAGTGAGACTGAGAGTGGAGCCGGGAGGATAACAGAGAGTGAGAAAGACCGAGACTGAGAGTGGAGCTGGGAGTATAAAAGAGGGTGAGAAAGAGTGAGACTGAGAGCGGAGCCGGCAGGATAAAATAGAGTGAGAAAGAGTGAGACTGCGAATGGAGCCGGGGTCATAACTGAGAGTGAGAAAGAGTGAGACTGAGAGCGGAACCGGCTGGATAATAGAGAGTGAGAAAGAGTGAGACTGAGGATGGAGCCGGGAGGATAACAGAGAGCGAGAAAGAGCGAGGCTGAGACTCAAGTAGGGAGGATTACAGAGAGTGAGAAAGAGTGAGACTGAGAGCGGATCCGGGTGGATAATAGAGAGTGAGAAAGTGCGAGGCTGAGAGCGGAGCCGGGAGGGTAAAAGAGTGAGAGAGAGTGAGACTGAGAGCGGAGCCGGCAGGATGACAGAGAGTGACAAAGAGTGAGACTGAGAGTGGAGCCGGGAGGATAACAGAGATTGAGGAAGAGCGAGACTGAGAGCGGAGATGGGAGGATAACAGAGATGAGACTGAGAGTGGAGCTGGGGGTATAACAGAGAGTAAGAAAGAGCGAGACTGAGAGCGGAGCCGGGAGGATAATAGAGAGTGAGAAAGAGTGAGACTGAGAGCGGAGCCGCGGTGTTAACTGAGAGTGAGAAAGAGTGAGACTGAGAGTGGAGCCGGGAGAATAATAGAGTGAGAAAGAGTGAAACTGAGAGGGGAGGCGGGAGGATAATAGAGAGTGAGAAAGAGTGAGACTGAGAGCGGAGCCGGGAGGATAATAGAGAGTGAGAAAAAGTGAGACTGAGAGTGGAGCCGGGAGGATAACAGAGAGTGAGAAAGAGCGAGACTGAGAGTGGAGCTGGGAGTATAAAAGAGAGTGCGAAAGAGTGAGACTGAGAGCGGAGCCGGCAGGATAAAATAGAGTGAGAAAGAGTGAGACTGGGAATGGAGCCGGGGTCATAACTGAGAGTGAGAAAGAGTGAGACTGAGAGCTGAACCGGGAGGATAATAGAGAGTGAGAAAGAGTGAGACAGAGGATGGAGCCGGGAGGATAACAGAGAGCGAGAAAGAGCGAGGCTGAGACTCAAGTAGGGAGGATTACAGAGAGTGAGAAAGAGTGAGACTGAGAGCGGATCCGGGTGGATAATAGAGAGTGAGAAAGTGCGAGGCTGAGAGCGGAGCCGGGAGGGTAAAAGAGTGAGAGAGTGTGAGACTGAGAGCGGAGCCGGCATGATGACAGAGAGTGACAAAGAGTGAGACTGAGAGTGGAGCCGGGAAGATAACAGAGAGTGAGGAAGAGCGAGACTGAGAGCGGAGATGGGAGGATAACAGAGATGAGACTGAGAGTGGAGCTGGGGGTATAACAGAGAGTAAGAAAGAGCGAGACTGAGAGCGGAGCCGGGAGGATAATAGAGAGTGAGAAAGAGTGAGACTGAGAGTCGATCTGGGAGGATAACAGAGAGTGAGAAAGAGTGAGACTGAGAGCGGATCCGGGTGGATAATAGAGAGTGAGAAAGTGTGAGACTGAGAGCGGAGCCGGGAGGATAATAGAGAGTGAGAAAGAGTGAGACTGAGAGCGGAGCCGGGAGGATAATAGAGAGTGAGAAAAAGTGAGACTGAGAGTGGAGCCGGGAGGATAACAGAGAGTGAGAAAGAGCGAGACTGAGAGTGGAGCTGGGAGTATAAAAGAGAGTGCGAAAGAGTGAGACTGAGAGCGGAGCCGGCAGGATAAAATAGAGTGAGAAAGAGTGAGACTGGGAATGGAGCCGGGGTCATAACTGAGAGTGAGAAAGAGTGAGACTGAGAGCTGAACCGGGAGGATAATAGAGAGTGAGAAAGAGTGAGACAGAGGATGGAGCCGGGAGGATAACAGAGAGCGAGAAAGAGCGAGGCTGAGACTCAAGTAGGGAGGATTACAGAGAGTGAGAAAGAGTGAGACTGAGAGCGGATCCGGGTGGATAATAGAGAGTGAGAAAGTGCGAGGCTGAGAGCGGAGCCGGGAGGGTAAAAGAGTGAGAGAGTGTGAGACTGAGAGCGGAGCCGGCATGATGACAGAGAGTGACAAAGAGTGAGACTGAGAGTGGAGCCGGGAAGATAACAGAGAGTGAGGAAGAGCGAGACTGAGAGCGGAGATGGGAGGATAACAGAGATGAGACTGAGAGTGGAGCTGGGGGTATAACAGAGAGTAAGAAAGAGCGAGACTGAGAGCGGAGCCGGGAGGATAATAGAGAGTGAGAAAGAGTGAGACTGAGAGCGGAGCCGCGGTGTTAACAGCGAGTGAGAAAGAGTGAGACTGAGAGTGGAGCCGGGAGGATAATAGAGTGAGAAAGAGTGAAACTGAGAGGGGAGGCGGGAGGATAATAGAGAGTGAGAAAGAGTGAGACTGAGAGCGGAGCAGGGGTAATAACAGAGAGTGAGAAATAGTGAGACTGAAAACGGAGCCGGGAGATAACAGAGAGTGAGAAATAGTGAGACTGAGAGCGGAGCAGGGGTAATAACAGAGAGTGAGAAATAGTGAGACTGAAAACGGAGCCGGGAGGATAACAGAGAGTGAGAAATAGTGAGACTGAGAGCGGAGCAGGGGTAATAACAGAGAGTGAGAAATAGTGAGACTGACAACGGAGCCGGGAGGATAACAGAGAGTGAGAAATAGTGAGACTGAGAGCGGAGCTGGGAGAATAACAGAGAGTGAGAAAGAGTGAGACTGAGAGTGGAGCTGGGAGTTGCACAGAGAGTGAGAAAGAGTGAGACTAAGAGCGGAGCCTGGAGTATAACAGAGAGTGAGAAAGAGTGAGACTGAGAGCGGAGCCGGGAGGATAACAGAGAGTGAGAAAGAGTGAGACTGAGAGCGGACCTGGGAGGATAACAGAGAGTGAGAAAGAGTGAGACTGAGAGTGGAGCCGGGAGGATAATAGAGAGTGAGAAAGAGTGAGACTGAGAGCGGACCTGGGAGGATAACAGAGAGTGAGGAAGAATGAGACTGAGAGTGGAGCCGGGAGGATAACAGAGTGAGAAAGCGTGAGATTGAGAGTGGAGCCGGGAGGATAATAGAGAGTGAGAAAAAGTTAGACTGTGAGCGGAGCCGGGAGGATAATAGAGAGTTAGAAAGAGCGAGATTGAGAGTGGAGCCGGGAGGATAACAGAGAGTGAGGAAGAGTGAGACTGAGAATGGAGCCAGGAGGATAACAAAGAGCGAGAAAGAACGAGGCTGAGACTCAAGTCGGGAGGATTACAGAGAGTGAGAAAGAGTGAGACTGAGAGCGGATCCGGGTGGAAAATAGAGAGTGAGAAAGTGAAAGGCTGATTGCGGAGCCGGGAGGGTAAAAGAGTGAGAAAGAGTGAGACTGACAGCGGAGCCGGCAGGATGACAGAGAGTGACAAAGAGTGAGACTGAGAGAGGAGCCGGGAGTAAAACAGAGAGTGAGAAAGTGTGAGACTGAGAGCGGAGCCGGGAGGATAACAGAGGTGAGTCTGAGAGTGGAGCTGGGGATATAACAGAGAGTAAGAAATAGCGCGACTGAGAGCGGAGCCGGGAGGATAATAGAGAGTGAGAAAGAGTGAGACTGAGAGCGGAGCCGGGGTGATAACAGAGAGTGAGAAAGAGTGAGACTGAGAGCGGAGCCTGGAGTATATCAGAGAGTGAGAACGAGTGAGACTGAGAGCGGAGCCGGGAGGATAATAGAGAGTGAGAAAGAGTGAGACTGAGAGCGGACCTGGGAGGATAACAGAGAGTGAGAAAGACTGAGACTGAGACTGGAGCCGGGAGGATAACTGAGAGTGAGAAAGGGTGAGACTGTGAGCGGAGCCGGGAGGATAATAGAGAGTGAGAAAGAGCGAGATTGAGAGTGGAGCCGGGAGGATAACAGAGAGTGAGAAAGAGTGAGACTGAGAGCGGAGCCGAGGTGATAACTGAGAGTGAGAAAGAGTGAGACTGAGAGCGGAGCCGGGAGGATAATAGAGAGTGAGAAAGAGTGAGACTGAGAATGGAGTGGGGAGGATGACAAAGAGCGAGAAAGAGCGAGGCTGAGACTCAAGTCGGGAGGATTACAGAGAGTGAGAAAGAGTGAGACTGAGAGCGGATCCGGGTGGATAATAGAGAGTGAGAATGTGAAAGGCTGAGAGCGGAGCCGGGAGGGTAATAGAGAGTGAGAAATAGTGAGACTGAGAGTGGAGCCGGGAGGATAATAGAGAGTGAGAAAGAGTGAGACTGAGACTCAGGTCGGGAGGATTACAGAGAGTGAGAAAGAGTGAGACTGAGAGCGGATCCGGGTGGATAATAGAGAGTGTGAAAGTGCGAGGCTGAGAGCGGAGCCGGGAGGGTAAAAGAGTGAGAAAGAGTGAGACTGAGAGCGGAGCCGGCAGGATGACAGAGAGTGAGATAGAGTGAGACTGAGAGTGGAGCCGGGAGTAAAACAGAGAGTGAGAAAGTGTGAGACTGAGAGCGGAGCCGGGAGGTTAACAGAGGTGAGACTGAGAGTGGAGCTGGGGGTATAACAGAGAGTAAGAACAAGTGAGACTGAGAGTGGAGCCGGGAGGATAATAGAGAGTGAGAAAGAGTGAGAATGAGAGCGGAGCCGAAGAGGATAATAGAGAGTGAGAAAGAGTGAGGCTGAGAGTGGAGCCAGGAGGATAACAGAGAGTGAGAAAGAGTGAGACTGAGAGTGGAGCCGGGAGGATAATAGAGAGTGAGAAAGAGTGAGACTGAGAGCGGAGCCGGGGTGTTAACAGAGAGTGAGATAGAGTGAGACTGAGAGCGGAGCCGGGAGGATAATAGAGAGTGAGAAAGAGTGAGATTGAGAGCGGATCCGGGTGGATAATAGAGAGTGAGAAAGTGCGAGGCTGAGAGCGGAGCCGGGAGGGTAAAAGAGTGAGAGAGAGTGAGACTGAGAGCGGAGCCGGCAGGATGACAGAGAGTGAGAAAGAGTGAGACTGAGAGTGGAGCCGGGAAGATAACAGAGAGTGAGGAAGAGCGAGACTGAGAGCGGAGATGGGAGGATAACAGAGATGAGACTGAGAGTGGAGCTGGGGGTATAACAGAGAGTAAGAAAGAGCGAGACTGAGAGCGGAGCCGGGAGGATAATAGAGAGTGAGAAAGAGTGAGACTGCGAATGGAGCCGGGAGTATAACAGAGAGTGAGAAAGAGCGAGGCTGAGAGTCGAGTCTGGAGGATTACAGAGAGTGAGAAAGAGTGAGACTGAGAGTCGATCTGGGAGGATAACAGAGAGTGAGAAAGAGTGAGACTGAGAGCGGATTCGGGTGGATAATAGAGAGTGAGAAAGTGTGAGACTGTGAGCGGAGCCGGGAGGATAATAGAGAGTGAGAAAAAGTGAGACTGAGAGTGGAGCCGGGAGGATAACAGAGAGTGAGAAAGAGCGAGACTGAGAGTGGAGCTGGGAGTATAAAAGAGGGTGAGAAAGAGAGAGACTGAGAGCGGAGCCGGCAGGATAAAATAGAGTGAGAAAGAGTGAGACTGCGAATGGAGCCGGGGTCATAACTGAGAGTGAGAAAGAGTGAGACTGAGAGCGGAACCGGGTGGATAATAGAGAGTGAGAAAGAGTGAGACTGAGGATGGAGCCGGGAGGATAACAGAGAGCGAGAAAGAGCGAGGCTGAGACTCAAGTAGGGAGGATTACAGAGAGTGAGAAAGAGTGAGACTGAGAGCGGATCCGGGTGGATAATAGAGAGTGAGAAAGTGCAAGGCTGAGAGCGGAGCCGGGAGGGTAAAAGAGTGAGAGAGAGTGAGACTGAGAGCGGAGCCGGCTGGATGACAGAGAGTGACAAAGAGTGAGACTGAGAGTGGAGCCGGGAGGATAACAGAGATTGAGGAAGAGCGAGACTGAGAGCGGAGATGGGAGGATAACAGAGATGAGACTGAGAGTGGAGCTGGGGGTATAACAGAGAGTAAGAAAGAGCGAGACTGAGAGCGGAGCCGGGGGAATAATAGAGTGAGAAAGAGTGAAACTGAGAGGGGAGCCGGGAGGATAATAGAGAGTGAGAAAGAGTGAGACTGAGAGCGGAGCCGCGGTGTTAACAGAGAGTGAGAAAGAGTGAGACTGAGAGTGGAGCCGGGAGAATAATAGAGTGAGAAAGAGTGAAACTGAGAGGGGAGGCGGGAGGATAATAGAGAGTGAGAAAGAGTGAGACTGAGAGCGGAGCCGGGAGGATAATAGAGAGTGAGAAAAAGTGAGACTGAGAGTGGAGCCGGGAGGATAACAGAGAGTGAGAAAGAGCGAGACTGAGAGTGGAGCTGGGAGTATAAAAGAGAGTGCGAAAGAGTGAGACTGAGAGCGGAGCCGGCAGGATAAAATAGAGTGAGAAAGAGTGAGACTGGGAATGGAGCCGGGGTCATAACTGAGAGTGAGAAAGAGTGAGACTGAGAGCTGAACCGGGAGGATAATAGAGAGTGAGAAAGAGTGAGACAGAGGATGGAGCCGGGAGGATAACAGAGAGCGAGAAAGAGCGAGGCTGAGACTCAAGTAGGGAGGATTACAGAGAGTGAGAAAGAGTGAGACTGAGAGCGGATCCGGGTGGATAATAGAGAGTGAGAAAGTGCGAGGCTGAGAGCGGAGCCGGGAGGGTAAAAGAGTGAGAGAGTGTGAGACTGAGAGCGGAGCCTGCATGATGACAGAGAGTGACAAAGAGTGAGACTGAGAGTGGAGCCGGGAAGATAACAGAGAGTGAGGAAGAGCGAGACTGAGAGCGGAGATGGGAGGATAACAGAGATGAGACTGAGAGTGGAGCTGGGGGTATAACAGAGAGTAAGAAAGAGCGAGACTGAGAGCGGAGCCGGGAGGATAATAGAGAGTGAGAAAGAGTGAGACTGAGAGCGGAGCCGCGGTGTTAACTTAGAGTGAGAAAGAGTGAGACTGAGAGTGGAGCCGGGAGGATAATAGAGTGAGAAAGAGTGAAACTGAGAGGGGAGGCGGGAGGATAATAGAGAGTGAGAAAGAGTGAGACTGAGAGCGGAGCAGGGGTGATAACAGAGAGTGAGAAATAGTGAGACTGAAAACGGAGCCGGGAGGATAACAGAGAGTGAGAAATAGTGAGACTGAGAGCGGAGCTGGGAGAATAACAGAGAGTGAGAAAGAGTGAGATTGAGAGTGGAGCCGGGAGTATAACAGAGAGTGAGAAAGAGTGAGACTGAGAGTGGAGCTGGGAGTTGCACAGAGAGTGAGAAAGAGTGAGACTGAGAGCGGAGCCTGGAGTATAACAGAGAGTGAGAAAGAGTGAGACTGAGAGCGGAGCCGGGAGGATAACAGAGAGTGAGAAAAAGTGAGACTGAGAGCGCACCTGGGAGGATAACAGAGAGTGAGAAAGAGTGAGACTGAGAGCGGATCCGGGTGGATAATAGAGAGTGAGAAAGTGAAAGGCTGAGTGCGGAGCCGGGAGGGTAAAAGAGTGAGAAAGAGTGAGACTGACAGCGGAGCCGGCAGGATGACAGAGAGTGACAAAGAGTGAGACTGAGAGAGGAGCCGGGAGTAAAACAGAGAGTGAGAAAGTGTGAGACTGAGAGCGGAGCCGGGAGGATAACAGAGGTGAGTCTGAGAGTGGAGCTGGGGATATAACAGAGAGTAAGAAATAGCGCGACTGAGAGCGGAGCCGGGAGGATAATAGAGAGTGAGAAAGAGCGAGACTGAGAGCGGAGCCGGGGTGATAACAGAGAGTGAGAAAGAGTGAGACTGAGAGCGGAGCCTGGAGTATATCAGAGAGTGAGAAAGAGTGAGACTGAGAGCGGAGCCGGGAGGATAATAGAGAGTGAGAAAGAGTGAGACTGAGAGCGGACCTGGGAGGATAACAGAGAGTGAGAAAGACTGAGACTGAGACTGGAGCCGGGAGGATAACTGAGAGTGAGAAAGCGTGAGACTGTGAGCGGAGCCGGGAGGATAATAGAGAGTGAGAAAGAGCGAGATTGAGAGTGGAGCCGGGAGGATAACAGAGAGTGAGAAAGAGTGAGACTGAGAGCGGAGCCGAGGTGATAACTGAGAGTGAGAAAGAGTGAGACTGAGAGCGGAGCCGGGAGGATAATAGAGAGTGAGAAAGAGTGAGACTGAGAATGGAGTGGGGAGGATGACAAAGAGCGAGAAAGAGCGAGGCTGAGACTCAAGTCGGGAGGATTACAGAGAGTGAGAAAGAGTGAGACTGAGAGCGGATCCGGGTGGATAATAGAGAGTGAGAATGTGAAAGGCTGAGAGCGGAGCCGGGAGGGTAATAGAGAGTGAGAAATAGTGAGACTGAGAGTGGAGCCGGGAGGATAATAGAGAGTGAGAAAGAGTGAGGCTGAGACTCAGGTCGGGAGGATTACAGAGAGTGAGAAAGAGTGAGACTGAGAGCGGATCCGGGTGGATAATAGAGAGTGAGAAAGTGCGAGGCTGAGAGCGGAGCCGGGAGGGTAAAAGAGTGAGAAAGAGTGAGACTGAGAGCGGAGCCGGCAGGATGACAGAGAGTGAGATAGAGTGAGACTGAGAGTGGAGCCGGGAGTAAAACAGAGAGTGAGAAAGTGTGAGACTGAGAGCGGAGCCGGGAGGTTAACAGAGGTGAGACTGAGAGTGGAGCTGGGGGTATAACAGAGAGTAAGAACGAGTGAGACTGAGAGTGGAGCCGGGAGGATAATAGAGAGTGAGAAAGAGTGAGAATGAGAGCGGAGCCGAAGAGGATAATAGAGAGTGAGAAAGAGTGAGGCTGAGAGTGGAGCCAGGAGGATAACAGAGAGTGAGAAAGAGTGAGACTGAGAGTGGAGCCGGGAGGATAATAGAGAGTGAGGAAGAGTGAGACTGAGAATGGAGCCAGGAGGATAACAAAGAGCGAGAAAGAACGAGGCTGAGACTCAAGTCGGGAGGATTACAGAGAGTGAGAAAGAGTGAGACTGAGAGCGGATCCGGGTGGATAATAGAGAGTGAGAAAGTGAAAGGCTGAGTGCGGAGCCGGGAGGGTAAAAGAGTGAGAAAGAGTGAGACTGACAGCGGAGCCGGCAGGATGACAGAGAGTGACAAAGAGTGAGACTGAGAGAGGAGCCGGGAGTAAAACAGAGAGTGAGAAAGTGTGAGACTGAGAGCGGAGCCGGGAGGATAACAGAGGTGAGTCTGAGAGTGGAGCTGGGGATATAACAGAGAGTAAGAAATAGCGCGACTGAGAGCGGAGCCGGGAGGATAATAGAGAGTGAGAAAGAGTGAGACTGAGAGCGGAGCCGGGGTGATAACAGAGAGTGAGAAAGAGTGAGACTGAGAGCGGAGCCTGGAGTATATCAGAGAGTGAGAAAGAGTGAGACTGAGAGCGGAGCCGGGAGGATAATAGAGAGTGAGAAAGAGTGAGACTGAGAGCGGACCTGGGAGGATAACAGAGAGTGAGAAAGACTGAGACTGAGACTGGAGCCGGGAGGATAACTGAGAGTGAGAAAGCGTGAGACTGTGAGCGGTGCCGGGAGGATAATAGAGAGTGAGAAAGAGCGAGATTGAGAGTGGAGCCGGGAGGATAACAGAGAGTGAGAAAGAGTGAGACTGAGAGCCGAGCCGAGGTGATAACTGAGAGTGAGAAAGAGTGAGACTGAGAGCGGAGCCGGGAGGATAATAGAGAGTGAGAAAGAGTGAGACTGAGAATGGAGTGGGGAGGATGACAAAGAGCGAGAAAGAGCGAGGCTGAGACTCAAGTCGGGAGGATTACAGAGAGTGAGAAAGAGTGAGACTGAGAGCGGATCCGGGTGGATAATAGAGAGTGAGAATGTGAAAGGCTGAGAGCGGAGCCGGGAGGGTAATAGAGAGTGAGAAATAGTGAGACTGAGAGTGGAGCCGGGAGGATAATAGAGAGTGAGAAAGAGTGAGACTGAGACTCAGGTCGGGAGGATTACAGAGAGTGAGAAAGAGTGAGACTGAGAGCGGATCCGGGTGGATAATAGAGAGTGAGAAAGTGCGAGGCTGAGAGCGGAGCCGGGAGGGTAAAAGAGTGAGAAAGAGTGAGACTGAGAGCGGAGCTGGCAGGATGACAGAGAGTGAGATAGAGTGAGACTGAGAGTGGAGCCGGGAGTAAAACAGAGAGTGAGAAAGTGTGAGACTGAGAGCGGAGCCGGGAGGTTAACAGAGGTGAGACTGAGAGTGGAGCTGGGGGTATAACAGAGAGTAAGAACGAGTGAGACTGAGAGTGGAGCCGGGAGGATAATAGAGAGTGAGAAAGAGTGAGAATGAGAGCGGAGCCGAAGAGGATAATAGAGAGTGAGAAAGAGTGAGGCTGAGAGTGGAGCCAGGAGGATAACAGAGAGTGAGAAAGAGTGAGACTGAGAGTGGAGCCGGGAGGATAATAGAGAGTGAGAAAGAGTGAGACTGAGAGCGGAGCCGGGGTGATAACAGAGAGTGAGATAGAGTGAGACTGAGAGCGGAGCCGGGAGGATAATAGAGAGTGAGAAAGAGTGAGACTGAGAGCGGAGCCGGGAGGATAATAGAGCGTGAGAAATAGTGAGACTAAGAGTGGAGCCGGGAGGATATCAGAGAGCATGAAAGAGTGAGACTGAGAGTGGAGCCGGGAGGATAATAGAGAGTGAGAAAGAGTGAGACTGAGAGTGGAGCTGGGAGGATAATAGAGAGTGAGAAAGAGTGAGACTGAGAATGGAGCCTGGAGGATAACTGAGAGCGAGAAAGAGAGAGGCTGAGACACAAGTCGGGAGGATTACAGAGAGTGAGAAATAGTGAGACTGAGAGCGGATCCGGGTGGATAATAGAGAGTGAGAAAGTGCGAGGCTGAGAGCGGAGCCGGGAGGGTAAAAGAGTGAGAAAGAGCGAGACTGAGAGCGGAGCCGGGAGGATAAGAGAGAGTGAGAAAAAGTGAGACTGAGAGCGGAGCCGGGAGGATAATAGAGAGTGAGAAAGAGTGAGACTGAGAGTGGAGGCGGAAGGATAATAGAGAGTGAGAAAGAGTGAGAATGAGAGCGGAGCCGGGAGTATAACAGAGAGTGAGAAAGAGTGAGACTGCGAATGGAGCCGGGAGTATAACAGAGAGTGAGAAACAGCGAGACTGTGAGCGGAGCCGGGAGGGTAACAGAGAGTGAGAATGAGTGAGACTGAGAGTGGGGCTGGGAGGATAACAGAGAGTGAGAAAGAGTGAGACTGAGAATGGAGCCTGGAGGATAACAGAGAGTGAGAAAGAGGAGGACTGAGAATGGAGCCGGGAGGATAACTGAGAGTGAGAAAGAGCGAGACTGAGAGCGGAGCCGGCAGGATGACAGAGAGTGAGAAAGAGTGAAACTGAGAGGGGAGGCGGGAGGATAATAGAGAGTGAGAAAGAGTGAGACTGAGAGCGGAGCAGGGGTGATAACAGAGAGTGAGAAATAGTGAGACTGAAAACGGAGCCGGGAGGATAACAGAGAGTGAGAAATAGTGAGACTGAGAGCGGAGCTGGGAGAATAACAGAGAGTGAGAAAGAGTGAGATTGAGAGTGGAGCCGGGAGTATAACAGAGAGTGAGAAAGAGTGAGACTGAGAGTGGAGCTGGGAGTTGCACAGAGAGTGAGAAAGAGTGAGACTGAGAGCGGAGCCTGGAGTATAACAGAGAGTGAGAAAGAGTGAGACTGAGAGCGGAGCCGGGAGGATAACAGAGAGTGAGAAAAAGTGAGACTGAGAGCGCACCTGGGAGGATAACAGAGAGTGAGAAAGAGTGAGACTGAGAGCGGATCCGGGTGGATAATAGAGAGTGAGAAAGTGAAAGGCTGAGTGCGGAGCCGGGAGGGTAAAAGAGTGAGAAAGAGTGAGACTGACAGCGGAGCCGGCAGGATGACAGAGAGTGACAAAGAGTGAGACTGAGAGAGGAGCCGGGAGTAAAACAGAGAGTGAGAAAGTGTGAGACTGAGAGCGGAGCCGGGAGGATAACAGAGGTGAGTCTGAGAGTGGAGCTGGGGATATAACAGAGAGTAAGAAATAGCGCGACTGAGAGCGGAGCCGGGAGGATAATAGAGAGTGAGAAAGAGCGAGACTGAGAGCGGAGCCGGGGTGATAACAGAGAGTGAGAAAGAGTGAGACTGAGAGCGGAGCCTGGAGTATATCAGAGAGTGAGAAAGAGTGAGACTGAGAGCGGAGCCGGGAGGATAATAGAGAGTGAGAAAGAGTGAGACTGAGAGCGGACCTGGGAGGATAACAGAGAGTGAGAAAGACTGAGACTGAGACTGGAGCCGGGAGGATAACTGAGAGTGAGAAAGCGTGAGACTGTGAGCGGAGCCGGGAGGATAATAGAGAGTGAGAAAGAGCGAGATTGAGAGTGGAGCCGGGAGGATAACAGAGAGTGAGAAAGAGTGAGACTGAGAGCGGAGCCGAGGTGATAACTGAGAGTGAGAAAGAGTGAGACTGAGAGCGGAGCCGGGAGGATAATAGAGAGTGAGAAAGAGTGAGACTGAGAATGGAGTGGGGAGGATGACAAAGAGCGAGAAAGAGCGAGGCTGAGACTCAAGTCGGGAGGATTACAGAGAGTGAGAAAGAGTGAGACTGAGAGCGGATCCGGGTGGATAATAGAGAGTGAGAATGTGAAAGGCTGAGAGCGGAGCCGGGAGGGTAATAGAGAGTGAGAAATAGTGAGACTGAGAGTGGAGCCGGGAGGATAATAGAGAGTGAGAAAGAGTGAGGCTGAGACTCAGGTCGGGAGGATTACAGAGAGTGAGAAAGAGTGAGACTGAGAGCGGATCCGGGTGGATAATAGAGAGTGAGAAAGTGCGAGGCTGAGAGCGGAGCCGGGAGGGTAAAAGAGTGAGAAAGAGTGAGACTGAGAGCGGAGCCGGCAGGATGACAGAGAGTGAGATAGAGTGAGACTGAGAGTGGAGCCGGGAGTAAAACAGAGAGTGAGAAAGTGTGAGACTGAGAGCGGAGCCGGGAGGTTAACAGAGGTGAGACTGAGAGTGGAGCTGGGGGTATAACAGAGAGTAAGAACGAGTGAGACTGAGAGTGGAGCCGGGAGGATAATAGAGAGTGAGAAAGAGTGAGAATGAGAGCGGAGCCGAAGAGGATAATAGAGAGTGAGAAAGAGTGAGGCTGAGAGTGGAGCCAGGAGGATAACAGAGAGTGAGAAAGAGTGAGACTGAGAGTGGAGCCGGGAGGATAATAGAGAGTGAGGAAGAGTGAGACTGAGAATGGAGCCAGGAGGATAACAAAGAGCGAGAAAGAACGAGGCTGAGACTCAAGTCGGGAGGATTACAGAGAGTGAGAAAGAGTGAGACTGAGAGCGGATCCGGGTGGATAATAGAGAGTGAGAAAGTGAAAGGCTGAGTGCGGAGCCGGGAGGGTAAAAGAGTGAGAAAGAGTGAGACTGACAGCGGAGCCGGCAGGATGACAGAGAGTGACAAAGAGTGAGACTGAGAGAGGAGCCGGGAGTAAAACAGAGAGTGAGAAAGTGTGAGACTGAGAGCGGAGCCGGGAGGATAACAGAGGTGAGTCTGAGAGTGGAGCTGGGGATATAACAGAGAGTAAGAAATAGCGCGACTGAGAGCGGAGCCGGGAGGATAATAGAGAGTGAGAAAGAGTGAGACTGAGAGCGGAGCCGGGGTGATAACAGAGAGTGAGAAAGAGTGAGACTGAGAGCGGAGCCTGGAGTATATCAGAGAGTGAGAAAGAGTGAGACTGAGAGCGGAGCCGGGAGGATAATAGAGAGTGAGAAAGAGTGAGACTGAGAGCGGACCTGGGAGGATAACAGAGAGTGAGAAAGACTGAGACTGAGACTGGAGCCGGGAGGATAACTGAGAGTGAGAAAGCGTGAGACTGTGAGCGGTGCCGGGAGGATAATAGAGAGTGAGAAAGAGCGAGATTGAGAGTGGAGCCGGGAGGATAACAGAGAGTGAGAAAGAGTGAGACTGAGAGCCGAGCCGAGGTGATAACTGAGAGTGAGAAAGAGTGAGACTGAGAGCGGAGCCGGGAGGATAATAGAGAGTGAGAAAGAGTGAGACTGAGAATGGAGTGGGGAGGATGACAAAGAGCGAGAAAGAGCGAGGCTGAGACTCAAGTCGGGAGGATTACAGAGAGTGAGAAAGAGTGAGACTGAGAGCGGATCCGGGTGGATAATAGAGAGTGAGAATGTGAAAGGCTGAGAGCGGAGCCGGGAGGGTAATAGAGAGTGAGAAATAGTGAGACTGAGAGTGGAGCCGGGAGGATAATAGAGAGTGAGAAAGAGTGAGACTGAGACTCAGGTCGGGAGGATTACAGAGAGTGAGAAAGAGTGAGACTGAGAGCGGATCCGGGTGGATAATAGAGAGTGAGAAAGTGCGAGGCTGAGAGCGGAGCCGGGAGGGTAAAAGAGTGAGAAAGAGTGAGACTGAGAGCGGAGCTGGCAGGATGACAGAGAGTGAGATAGAGTGAGACTGAGAGTGGAGCCGGGAGTAAAACAGAGAGTGAGAAAGTGTGAGACTGAGAGCGGAGCCGGGAGGTTAACAGAGGTGAGACTGAGAGTGGAGCTGGGGGTATAACAGAGAGTAAGAACGAGTGAGACTGAGAGTGGAGCCGGGAGGATAATAGAGAGTGAGAAAGAGTGAGAATGAGAGCGGAGCCGAAGAGGATAATAGAGAGTGAGAAAGAGTGAGGCTGAGAGTGGAGCCAGGAGGATAACAGAGAGTGAGAAAGAGTGAGACTGAGAGTGGAGCCGGGAGGATAATAGAGAGTGAGAAAGAGTGAGACTGAGAGCGGAGCCGGGGTGATAACAGAGAGTGAGATAGAGTGAGACTGAGAGCGGAGCCGGGAGGATAATAGAGAGTGAGAAAGAGTGAGACTGAGAGCGGAGCCGGGAGGATAATAGAGCGTGAGAAATAGTGAGACTAAGAGTGGAGCCGGGAGGATATCAGAGAGCATGAAAGAGTGAGACTGAGAGTGGAGCCGGGAGGATAATAGAGAGTGAGAAAGAGTGAGACTGAGAGTGGAGCTGGGAGGATAATAGAGAGTGAGAAAGAGTGAGACTGAGAATGGAGCCTGGAGGATAACTGAGAGCGAGAAAGAGAGAGGCTGAGACACAAGTCGGGAGGATTACAGAGAGTGAGAAATAGTGAGACTGAGAGCGGATCCGGGTGGATAATAGAGAGTGAGAAAGTGCGAGGCTGAGAGCGGAGCCGGGAGGGTAAAAGAGTGAGAAAGAGCGAGACTGAGAGCGGAGCCGGGAGGATAAGAGAGAGTGAGAAAAAGTGAGACTGAGAGCGGAGCCGGGAGGATAATAGAGAGTGAGAAAGAGTGAGACTGAGAGTGGAGGCGGAAGGATAATAGAGAGTGAGAAAGAGTGAGAATGAGAGCGGAGCCGGGAGTATAACAGAGAGTGAGAAAGAGTGAGACTGCGAATGGAGCCGGGAGTATAACAGAGAGTGAGAAACAGCGAGACTGTGAGCGGAGCCGGGAGGGTAACAGAGAGTGAGAATGAGTGAGACTGAGAGTGGGGCTGGGAGGATAACAGAGAGTGAGAAAGAGTGAGACTGAGAATGGAGCCTGGAGGATAACAGAGAGTGAGAAAGAGGAGGACTGAGAATGGAGCCGGGAGGATAACTGAGAGTGAGAAAGAGCGAGACTGAGAGCGGAGCCGGCAGGATGACAGAGAGTGAGAAAGAGCGAGACTGAGAGCGGAGCCGGGGTGATAACAGAGAGTGAGAAAGAGTGACACTGAGAGTGGAGCTGGGAGTATAACAGAGAGTGAGAAAGAGCGAGACTGAGAGCGGAGCCGGTAGGATAATAGAGAGTGAGAAAGAGTGATACTGAGAATGGAGCCGCGAGAATAACAGAGAGCGAGAAAGAGCGAGGCTGAGACTCAAGTTGGCAGGATTACAGAGAGTGAGAAAGAGTGAGACTGAGAGCGGATCCGGGTGGATAATAGAGAGTGAGAAAGTGCGAGGCTGAGAGCGGAGCCGGGAGGGAAAAGAGTGAGAAAGAGTGAGACTGAGCGCGGAGCCGGCAGGATGACAGAGAGTGACAAAGAGTGAGACTGAGAGTGGAGCCGGGAGTATAACAGGGAGTGAGAAAGTGTGAGACTGAGACTGGAGCCGGGAGGATAACAGAGGTGAGACTGAGAGTGGAGCTGGGGGTATAACAGAGAGTAAGAAAGAGCGAGACTGAGAGCGGAGCCGGGAGGATAATAGAGAGTGAGAAAGAGTGAGACTGAGAGCGGAGCCGCGGTGTTAACAGAGAGTGAGAAAGAGTGAGACTGAGAGTGGAGCCGGGAGGATAATAGAGTGAGAAAGAGTGAAACTGAGAGGGGAGGCGGGAGGATAATAGAGAGTGAGAAAGAGTGAGACTGAGAGCGGAGCAGGGGTGATAACAGAGAGTGAGAAATAGTGAGACTGAAAACGGAGCCGGGAGGATAACAGAGAGTGAGAAATAGTGAGACTGAGAGCGGAGCTGGGAGAATAACAGAGAGTGAGAAAGAGTGAGATTGAGAGTGGAGCCGGGAGGATAACAGAGAGTGAGAAAGAGTGAGACTGAGAGCGGGGCCGAGGTGATAACTGAGAGTGAGAAAGAGTGAGACTGAGAGTGGAGCCGGGAGGATAATAGAGAGTGAGAAAGAGTGAGACTGAGAATGGAGTGGGGAGGATGACAAAGAGCGAGAAAGAGCGAGGCTGAGACTGAAGTCGGGAGGATTACAGAGAGTGAGAAAGAGTGAGACTGAGAGCGGATCCGGGTGGATAATAGAGAGTGAGAATGTGAAAGGCTGAGAGCGGAGCCGGGAGGGTAATAGAGAGTGAGAAAGAGTGAGACTGAGAGTGGAGCCGGGAGGATAATAGAGAGTGAGAAAGAGTGAGACTGAGACTCAGGTCGGGAGGATTACAGAGAGTGAGAAAGAGTGAGACTGAGAGCGGATCCGGGTGGATAATAGAGAGTGAGAAAGTGCGAGGCTGAGAGCGGAGCCGGGAGGGTAAAAGAGTGAGAAAGAGTGAGACTGAGAGCGGAGCCGGCAGGATGACAGAGAGTGAGATAGAGTGAGACTGAGAGTGGAGCCGGGAGTAAAACAGAGAGTGAGAAAGTGTGAGACTGAGAGCGGAGCCGGGAGGTTAACAGAGGTGAGACTGAGAGTGGAGCTGGGGGTATAACAGAGAGTAAGAACGAGTGAGACTGAGAGTGGAGCCGGGAGGATAATAGAGAGTGAGAAAGAGTGAGAATGAGAGCGGAGCCGAAGAGGATAATAGAGAGTGAGAAAGAGTGAGGCTGAGAGTGGAGCCAGGAGGATAACAGAGAGTGAGAAAGAGTGAGACTGCGAATGGAGCCGGGAGTATAACAGAGAGTGAGAAAGAGTGAGACTGCGAATTGAGCCGGGAGTATAACAGAGAGTGAGAAACAGCGAGACTGTGAGCGGAGCCGGGAGGGTAACAGAGAGTGAGAATGAGTGAGACTGAGAGTGGGGCTGGGAGGATAACAGAGAGTGAGAAAGAGTGAGACTGAGAATGGAGCCTGGAGGATAACAGAGAGTGAGAAAGAGGAGGACTGAGAATGGAGCCGGGAGGATAACTGAGAGTGAGAAAGAGCGAGACTGAGAGCGGAGCCGGCAGGATGACAGAGAGTGAGAAAGAGCGAGACTGAGAGCGGAGCCGGGGTGATAACAGAGAGTGAGAAAGAGTGACACTGAGAGTGGAGCTGGGAGTATAACAGAGAGTGAGAAAGAGCGAGACTGAGAGCGGAGCCGGTAGGATAATAGAGAGTGAGAAAGAGTGATACTGAGAATGGAGCCGCGAGAATAACAGAGAGCGAGAAAGAGCGAGGCTGAGACTCAAGTTGGCAGGATTACAGAGAGTGAGAAAGAGTGAGACTGAGAGCGGATCCGGGTGGATAATAGAGAGTGAGAAAGTGCGAGGCTGAGAGCGGAGCCGGGAGGGAAAAGAGTGAGAAAGAGTGAGACTGAGCGCGGAGCCGGCAGGATGACAGAGAGTGACAAAGAGTGAGACTGAGAGTGGAGCCGGGAGTATAACAGGGAGTGAGAAAGTGTGAGACTGAGACTGGAGCCGGGAGGATAACAGAGGTGAGACTGAGAGTGGAGCTGGGGGTATAACAGAGAGTAAGAAAGAGCGAGACTGAGAGCGGAGCCGGGAGGATAATAGAGAGTGAGAAAGAGTGAGACTGAGAGCGGAGCCGCGGTGTTAACAGAGAGTGAGAAAGAGTGAGACTGAGAGTGGAGCCGGGAGGATAATAGAGTGAGAAAGAGTGAAACTGAGAGGGGAGGCGGGAGGATAATAGAGAGTGAGAAAGAGTGAGACTGAGAGCGGAGCAGGGGTGATAACAGAGAGTGAGAAATAGTGAGACTGAAAACGGAGCCGGGAGGATAACAGAGAGTGAGAAATAGTGAGACTGAGAGCGGAGCTGGTAGAATAACAGAGAGTGAGAAAGAGTGAGATTGAGAGTGGAGCCGGGAGGATAACAGAGAGTGAGAAAGAGTGAGACTGAGAGCGGAGCCGAGGTGATAACTGAGAGTGAGAAAGAGTGAGACTGAGAGTGGAGCCGGGAGGATAATAGAGAGTGAGAAAGAGTGAGACTGAGAATGGAGTGGGGAGGATGACAAAGAGCGAGAAAGAGCGAGGCTGCGACTGAAGTCGGGAGGATTACAGAGAGTGAGAAAGAGTGAGACTGAGAGCGGATCCGGGTGGATAATAGAGAGTGAGAATGTGAAAGGCTGAGAGCGGAGCCGGGAGGGTAATAGAGAGTGAGAAAGAGTGAGACTGAGAGTGGAGCCGGGAGGATAATAGAGAGTGAGAAAGAGTGAGACTGAGACTCAGGTCGGGAGGATTACAGAGAGTGAGAAAGAGTGAGACTGAGAGCGGATCCGGGTGGATAATAGAGAGTGAGAAAGTGCGAGGCTGAGAGCGGAGCCGGGAGGGTAAAAGAGTGAGAAAGAGTGAGACTGAGAGCGGAGCCGGCAGGATGACAGAGAGTGAGATAGAGTGAGACTGAGAGTGGAGCCGGGAGTAAAACAGAGAGTGAGAAAGTGTGAGACTGAGAGCGGAGCCGGGAGGTTAACAGAGGTGAGACTGAGAGTGGAGCTGGGGGTATAACAGAGAGTAAGAACGAGTGAGACTGAGAGTGGAGCCGGGAGGATAATAGAGAGTGAGAAAGAGTGAGAATGAGAGCGGAGCCGAAGAGGATAATAGAGAGTGAGAAAGAGTGAGGCTGAGAGTGGAGCCAGGAGGATAACAGAGAGTGAGAAAGAGTGAGACTGAGAGTGGAGCCGGGAGGATAATAGAGAGTGAGAAAGAGTGAGACTGAGAGCGGAGCCGGGGTGATAACAGAGAGTGAGATAGAGTGAGACTGAGAGCGGAGCCGGGAGGATAATAGAGAGTGAGAAAGAGTGAGACTGAGAGCGGAGCCGGGAGGATAATAGAGCGTGAGAAATAGTGAGACTAAGAGTGGAGCCGGGAGGATATCAGAGAGCATGAAAGAGTGAGACTGAGAGTGGAGCCGGGAGGATAATAGAGAGTGAGAAAGAGTGAGACTGAGAGTGGAGCTGGGAGGATAATAGAGAGTGAGAAAGAGTGAGACTGAGAATGGAGCCTGGAGGATAACTGAGAGCGAGAAAGAGAGAGGCTGAGACACAAGTCGGGAGGATTACAGAGAGTGAGAAATAGTGAGACTGAGAGCGGATCCGGGTGGATAATAGAGAGTGAGAAAGTGCGAGGCTGAGAGCGGAGCCGGGAGGGTAAAAGAGTGAGAAAGAGCGAGACTGAGAGCGGAGCCGGGAGGATAAGAGAGAGTGAGAAAAAGTGAGACTGAGAGCGGAGCCGGGAGGATAATAGAGAGTGAGAAAGAGTGAGACTGAGAGTGGAGGCGGGAGGATAATAGAGAGTGAGAAAGAGTGAGAATGAGAGCGGAGCCGGGAGTATAACAGAGAGTGAGAAAGAGTGAGACTGCGAATGGAGCCGGGAGTATAACAGAGAGTGAGAAACAGCGAGACTGTGAGCGGAGCCGGGAGGGTAACAGAGAGTGAGAATGAGTGAGACTGAGAGTGGGGCTGGGAGGATATCAGAGAGTGAGAAAGAGTGAGACTGAGAATGGAGCCTGGAGGATAACAGAGAGTGAGAAAGAGGAGGACTGAGAATGGAGCCGGGAGGATAACTGAGAGTGAGAAAGAGCGAGACTGAGAGCGGAGCCGGCAGGATGACAGAGAGTGAGAAAGAGCGAGACTGAGAGCGGAGCCGGGGTGATAACAGAGAGTGAGAAAGAGTGACACTGAGAGTGGAGCCGGGAGTATAACAGAGAGTGAGAAAGAGCGAGACTGAGAGCGGAGCCGGTAGGATAATAGAGAGTGAGAAAGAGTGATACTGAGAATGGAGCCGCGAGAATAACAGAGAGCGAGAAAGAGCGAGGCTGAGACTCAAGTTGGCAGGATTACAGAGAGTGAGAAAGAGTGAGACTGAGAGCGGATCCGGGTGGATAATAGAGAGTGAGAAAGTGCGAGGCTGAGAGCGGAGCCGGGAGGGAAAAGAGTGAGAAAGAGTGAGACTGAGCGCGGAGCCGGCAGGATGACAGAGAGTGACAAAGAGTGAGACTGAGAGTGGAGCCGGGAGTATAACAGGGAGTGAGAAAGTGTGAGACTGAGACTGGAGCCGGGAGGATAACAGAGGTGAGACTGAGAGTGGAGCTGGGGGTATAACAGAGAGTAAGAAAGAGCGAGACTGAGAGCGGAGCCGGGAGGATAATAGAGATTGAGAAAGAGTGAGACTGAGAGCGGAGCCGGAGTGATAACTGAGAGTGAGAAAGAATGAGACTGAGAGCGGAGCCGGGAGGATAATAGAGAGTGAGAAAGAGTGAAACTGAGAGCGGAGCCGGGAGGATAATAGAGAGTGAGAAAGAGTGAAAATGAGAGCGGAGCCGGGAGGATAATAGAGAGTGAGAAAGAGTGAGACTGAGAGCGGAGCCGGGAGGATAATAGAGATTGAGAAAGAGTGAGACTGAGAGCGGAGCCGGGAGGATAATAGAGAGTGAGAAAGAGTGAGACTGAGAGTGGAACTGGGGGTATAACAGAGAGTAAGAAAGAGTGAGACTGAGAGTGGAGCCGGGAGGATAACAGAGAGTGAGAAAGAGTGAGACTGAGAGCGGAGCCGGGACGGTAAAAGAGTGAGAAAGAGTGAGACTGAGAGCGGAGCCGGCAGGATGGCAGAGAGTGACAAAGAGTGAGACTGAGAGTGGAGCTGGGGGTATAACAGAGAGTAAGAAAGAGCGAGACTGAGAGCGGAGCCGGGAGGATAATAGAGAGTGAGAAAGAGTGAGACTGAGAAATGAGCCAGGGTGATAACAGAGAGTGAGAATGAGTGAGACTGAGATTGGAGCCGGGAGGATAACAGAGAGTGAGAAAGAGTGAGACTGAGAGCGGAGCCGAGGAGGATAATTGAGAGTGAGAAAGAGTGAGACTGAGAGTGGAGCCGGGAGGATAACAGAGAGTGAGAAAGAGCGAGACTGAGAGTGGAGCCGGGAGTATAACAGTGAGTGAGAAAGAGTGAGACTGACAGCGGAGCCGGGAGGATAATAGAGAGTGAGAAAGAGTGAGACTGAGAGTGGAACTGGGGGTATAACAGAGAGTAAGAAAGAGTGAGACTGAGAGTGGAGCCGGGAGGATAACAGAGAGTGAGAAAGAGTGAGACTGAGAGCGGAGCCGGGAGGATAATAGAGAGTGAGAAAGAGAGAGACTGAGAGCGAAGCAGGGGTGATAACAGTGAGTGAGAAAGAGGAAGACTGAGAATGGAGCCGGGAGGATAACAGAGAGCGAGAAAGAGTGAGACTGAGAATGGAGCCGGGAGGATAACAGAGAGTGAGAAAGAGTGAGACTGAGAGCGGAGCCGGGAGTATAACAGAGAGTGAGAAAGAGTGAGACTGAGAGTGGAGCCAGGAGTATAACAGAGAGTGAGAAAGAGCGAGACTGAGAATGGAGCCGGGAGGATAACAGAGAGTGAGAAAGAGCGAGACTGAGAGCGGAGCCGGCAGGATGACAGAGAGTGACAAATGAGTGAGACTGAGAGTGGAGCCGGGAGTATAACAGAGAGTGAGAAAGTGTGAGACTGAGAGCGGAGCCGGGAGGATAACAGAGAGTGAGGAAGAGCGAGACTGAGAGCGGAGCCAGGAGGATAACAGAGATGAGACTGAGAGTGGAGCTGGGGGTATAACAGAGAGCACATAGAACATAGAACATAGAAAATACATCACAGACCATCCCGTTCGTCCCACGATGTTGTGCCGAACCTTTGTCCTAGATTAATCATAGATTATCATTGAATTTACAGTACAGAAGGAGGCCATTCGGCCCTTTGAGTCTGCACCGGCTCCTGGAAAGAGCACCCTACCCAAACTCAACACCTCCACCCAACAGCAAGGGCAATTTTGGACATTAAGGGCAATTTATCATTGGCCAATTCACCTAACCTGCACATCTTTGGGCTGTGGGAGGAAACCGGAGCACCCGGAGGAAACCCACGCAGACACGGGGAGGACGTGCAGACTCCGTACAGACAGTGACCCAAGCCGGAATCGAACCTGGGACCATGGATCTGTGAAGCAATTGCGCTATCCACAATGCTACCGTGCTGCCCTTAAGAACAAATAAATCTACACTATATCATTTTCCCGTAATCCATGTACCTATCCAATAGCTGCTTGAAGGTCCCTAATGTTTCCGACTCAACTACTTCCACAGGCAGTGCATTCCATGCCCCCACTACTCTCTGGGTAAAGAACCTACCTCTGATATCCCTCCTATATCTTCCACCTTTCACCTTAAATTTATGTCACCTTGTAATGGTTTGTTCCACCCGGGGAAAAAGTCTCTGACTGTCTACTCTATCTATTCCCCTGATCATCTTATAAACCTCTATCAAGTCGCCCCTCATCCTTCTCCGTTCTAATGAGAAAAGGCCTAGCACCCTCAACCTTTCCTCATAAGACCTACTCTCCATTCCAGGCAACATCCTGGTAAATCTTCTTCGCACCTTTTCCAAAGCTTCCACATCCTTCCTTAAATGAGGCGACCAGAACTGTACACAGTACTCCAAATGTGGCCTTACCAAAGTTTTGTACAGCTGCATCATCACCTCACGGCTCTTAAATTCAATCCCTCTGTTAATGAACGCGAGCACACCATAGGCCTTCTTCACAGCTCTATCCACTTGAGTGGCAACTTTCAAAGATGTATGAACATAGACCCCAAGATCTCTCTGCTCCTCCACATTGACAAGAACTCTACCGTTAACCCTGTATTCCGCATTCATATTTGTCCTTCCAAAATGGACAACCTCACACTTTTCAGGGTTAAACTCCATCTGCCACTTCCCAGCCCAGCTCTGCATCCTATCTATGTCTCTTTGCAGCCGACAACAGCCCTCCTCACTATCCACAACTCCACCAATCTTCGTATCGTCTGCAAATTTACTGACCCACCCTTCAACTCCCTCATCCAAGTCATTAATGAAAATCACAAACAGCAGAGGACCCAGAACTGATCCCTGCGGTACGCCACTGGTAACTGGGATCCAGGCTGAATATTTGCCATCCACCACCACTCTCTGACTTCTATCGGTTAGCCAGTTCGTTATCCAACTGGCCAAATTTCCCACTATCCCATGCCTCCTTACTTTCTGCATACGCCTACCATGGGGAACCTTATCAAATGCCTTACTAAAATCCATGTACACTACATCCACTGCTTTACCTTCATCCACATGCTTGGTCACCTCCTCAAAGAATTCAATAAGACTTGTAAGGCAAGACCTACCCCTCACAAATCCGTGCTGACTATCCCTAATCAAGCAGTGTCTTTCCAGATGCTCAGAAATCCTATCCTTCAGTACCCTTTCCATTACTTTTCCTACCACCGAAGTAAGACTAACTGGCCTGTAATTCCCAGGGTTATCCCTAGTCCCTCTTTTGAACAGGGGCACGACATTCGCCACTCTCCAATCCCCTGGTACCACCCCTGTTGACAGTGAGGACAAAAAGATCATTGCCAACGGCTCTGCAATTTCATCTCTTGCTTCCCATAGAATCCTTGGATATATCCCGTCAGGCCCGGGGGACTTGTCTATCCTCAAGTTTTTCAAAATGCCCAACACATCTTCCTTCCTAACAAGTATTTCCTCGAGCTTACCAATCTGTTTCACACTGTCCTCTCCAACAATATCGCCCCTCTCATTTGTAAATACAGAAGAAAAGTACTCGTTCAAGACCTCTCCTATCTCTTCAGACTCAATACACAATCTCCCGCTACTGTCCTTGATCGGACCTACCCTCGCTCTAGTCATTCTCATATTTCTCACATATGTGTAAAAGGCCTTGGGGTTTTCCTTGATCCTACCCGCCAAAGATTGTTCATGCCCTCTCTTAGCTCTCCTAATCCCTTTCTTCAGTTCCCTCCTGGCTATCTTGTATCCCTCCAATGCCCTGTCTGAACCTTGTTTCCTCAGCCTTACATAAGTCTCCTTTTTCCTATTAACAAGGCATTCAACCTCTCTTGTCAACCATGGTTCCCTCACTCGACCATCTCTTCCCTGCCTGACAGGGACATACATATCAAGGACACGTAGCACCTGTTCCTTGAACAAGTTCCACATTTCACTTGTGTCCTTCCCTGACAGCCTATGTTCCCAACTTATGCACTTCAATCCTTGTCTGACAACATCGTATTTACCCTTCCCCCAATTGTAAACCTTGCCCTGTTGCACATACCTATCCCTCTCCATTACTAAAGTGAAAGTCACAGAATTATGGTCACTATCTCCAAAATGCTCCCCCACTAACAAATCTATCACTTGCCCTGGTTCATTTCCCAGTACTAAATCCAATATTGCCCCTCCTCTGGTCGGACAATCGACATACTGTGTTAGAAAAGCTTCCTGGACACACTGCACAAACACCACCCCATCCAAACTATTTGATCTAAAGAGTTTCCACTCAATATTTGGGAAGTTAAAGTCGCCCATGACTACTACCCTATGACTTCTGCACCTTTCCAAAATCTGTTTCCCAATCTGTTCCTCCACATCTCTGCTACTATTAGGGGGCCTATAGAAAACTCCTAACAAGGTGACTGCTCCTTTCCTATTTCTGACTTCAACCCATACTACCTCAATAGGGTGATACTCCTCGAACTGCCTTTCTGCAGCTGTTATACTATCTCTAATTAATAATGCCACCCCCCCACCTCTTTTACCACCCTCCCTAATCTTATTGAAACATCTATAACCAGGGACCTCCAACAACCATTTCTGCCCCTCTTCTATCCAAGTTTCCGTGATGGCCACCACATCGTAGTCCCAAGTACCGATCCATGCCTTAAGTTCACCCACCTTATTCCTGATGCTTCTTGCGTTGAAGTATACACACTTCAACCCATCTCCGTGCCTGCAAGTACTCTCCTTTGTCAGTGTTCCCTTCCCCACTGCCTCACTACACGCTTTGGCGTCCTGAATATCGGCTACCTTAGTTGCTGGACTACAAATCCAGTTCCCATTCCCCTGCCAAATTAGTTTAAACCCTCCCGAAGGGTACTAGAAAACCTCCCTCCCAGGATATTGGTGCCCCTCTGGTTCAGATGCAACCCGTCCTGCTTGTACAGGTCCCACCTTCCCCAGAATGCGCTCCAATTATCCAAATACCTGAAGCCCTCCCTCCTACACCATTCCTGCAGCCACGTGTTCAGCTGCACTCTCTCCCTATTCCTAGCCTCGCTATCACGTGGCACCGGCAACAAACCAGAGATGACAACTCTGTCTGTCCTGGCTTTTAACTTCCAGCCTAACTCCCTAAACTTGTTTATTACCTCCACACCCCTTTTCCTACCTATGTCGTTGGTACCAATGTGCACCACGACTTCTGGCTGCTCACCCTCCCCCTTAAGGATCCTGAAGACACGATCCAAGACATCCCTGGCCCTGGCACCCGGGAGGCAACATACCTTCCGGGAGTCTCGCTCGCGACCACAGAATCTCCTATCTATTCCCCTAACCATTGAATCTCCTACAACTATTGCTTTTCTATTCTCCCCCCTTCCCTTCTGAGCCCCAGAGCCAGACTCAGTGCCAGAGACCTGGCCGCTAGGTCCTTCCCCCGGTAGGTCATCCCCCCCAACAGCATCCATAACGGTATACTTGTTTTGAAGGGGAACGGCCACGAGGGATCCCTGCACTGTCTGCCTGTTTGTTTTTTCCCCCTGACTGTAACCCAGCTATTCTTGTCCTGTACCTTGGGTGTGGTTACCTCCTTGTAACTCTTCTCAATCACCCCCTCTGCCTCCCGGATGATCCGAAGTTCATCCAGCTTCAGCTCCAGTTCCCGAACGCGGTCTCTGAGGAGCTGAAGTTGGGTGCACTTCCCGCAGGTATAGTCAGCGGGGACACATGCAACTGGCCTAGCCTCCATCCCTTCTTACCTGACTGAATATAGCTGCCCTGTGGACTAACTAGATCTCCGCCCTCCGACTCTGCTCCCAGTCAGCTGCACTTTCTGTAAACTCCTGGCTCTCTTCTCACTCTTTGCTGAAATGTCGGAAACAAAATGAAAGGAGCACCTTACTCCCTCCTCACCTAACTCCCTCGGTCACCAAACTCTTACTATAGCACTCAAAAAGCACCAAATTCAGCACTCCCTCGGTCACCAAACTCTCACTATCGCACTCAAAAAGCACCAAATTCAGCACTCCCTCGGTCACCAAACTCTCACTATCGCACTCAAAAAGCACCAAATTCAGCACTCCATCGGTCACCAAACTCTTACTATCGCACTCAAAAAGCACCAAATTCTGCACTCAGTGCAAACAAAACAAGTAAAAAAGAGCGAGACTGAGAGTGGAGCCGGGAGGATAATAGAGAGTGAGAAAGAGTGAGACTGAGAGTGGAGCCAGGAGGATAACAGAGAGTGAGAAAGAGTGAGACTGAGAGTGGAGCCGGGAGGATAATAGAGAGTGAGAAAGAGTGAGACTGAGAGCGTTGCCGGGAAGATAACAGAGAGTGAGAAAGAGTGAGACTGAGAGCGGAGCCGGGAGTATAACAGAGAGAGAGAAAGAGTGAGACTGAGAGTGGAGCCGGGATGATAACAGAGAGTGAGAAAGAGTGAGACTGAGAGTGGAGCCGGGAGGATAATAGAGAGTGAGAAAGAGTGAGACTGAGAGCGTTGCCGGGAAGATAACAGAGAGTGAGAAAGAGTGAGACTGAGAGCGGAGCCGGGAGTATAACAGAGAGTGAGAAAGAGTGAGACTGAGAGCGGAGCCGGGAGGATAATAGAGAGTGAGAAAGAGTGAGTCTGAGAGCGGCGCCGGGAGTATAACAGAGAGTGAGAAAGAGTGAGACTGAGAGCGTTGCCGGGAAGATAACAGAGAGTGAGAAAGAGTGAGTCTGAGAGCGGCGCCGGGAGTATAACAGAGAGTGAGAAAGAGTGAGACTGAGAGCGTTGCCGGGAAGATAACAGAGAGTGAGAAAGAGTGAGACTGAGAGCGGAGCCGGGAGTATAACAGAGAGTGAGAAAGAGTGAGACTGAGAGCGGCGCTGGGAGTATAACAGAGAGTGAGAAAGAGTGAGACTGAGAGCGTTGCCGGGAAGATAACAGAGAGTGAGAAAGAGTGAGACTGAGAGTGGAGCCGGGAGGATAACAGAGAGTGAGAAAGAGTGAGACTGAGAGTGGAGCTGGAAGGAAAACAGAGTGAGATACAGTGAGACTGAGAGCGGAGCCGGGAGTATAATAGAGAGTGAGAAAGAGAGAGACTGAGAGCAGAGCCGGGAGGATAATAGAGAGTGAGAAAGAGAGAGACTGAGAGCGGAGCAGGGGTGATAACAGAGCGTGAGAAAGAGGAAGACTGAGAATGGAGCCGGGAGGATAACTGACAGTGAGAAAGAGTGAGACTGAGAGCGGAGCCGGGAGTATAACAGAGAGTGAGAAAGAGTGAGACTGAGAGTGGAGCCAGGAGTATAACAGAGAGTGAGAAAGTGCGAGACTGAGAGTGGAGCCGGGAGGATAACAGAGAGTGAGAATTAGTGAGACTGAGAGTGGAGCCGGCAGGATAATAGAGAGGGAGAAAGAGTGAGACTGAGAGCGGAGCCGGGGTGATAACTGAGAGTGAGAAATAGTGAGACTGAGAGCGGAGCCTGGAGGATAACAGAGAGTCAGAAAGAGCGACACTGAGAGTCGAGCCGGGAGTGTAACAGAGAGTGAGAAAGAGTGAGACTGAGAGCGGAGCAGGCAGGCTAATAGAGAGTGAGAAAGAGCGAGGCTGAGGCTCAAGTCGGGAGGATTACAGAGAGTGAGAAAGAGTGAGACTGAGAGTGGAGCCGGGAGTATAACAGAGAGTAAGAAAGTGTGAGACTGAGAGCGGATCCGGGTGGATAATAGAGAGTGAGAAAGTGCGAGGCTGTGAGCGGAACCGGGAGGGTAAAAGAGTGAGAAAGAGTGAGTCTGAGAGCGGAGCCGGCAGGATGACAGAGAGTGACAAAGAGTGAGACTAAGAGTGGAGCTTGCGGGACAACAGAGAGTGAGAAAGTGTGAGACTGAGAGCGGAGCCGGGAGGATAACAGAGAGTGACAAAGAGTGAGACTGAGAGTGGAGCCGGGAGTATAACAGAGAGTAAGAAAGTGTGAGACTGAGAGCGGATCCGGGTGGATAATAGTGAGTGAAAAAGTGCGAGGCTGAGAGCCGAGCCGGGAGGGTAAAAGAGCGAGAAAGAGTGAGAATGAGAGCGGAGCCGGCAGGATGACAGAGAGTGACAAAGAGTGAGACTGAGAATGGAGCCGGAAGTATAACAGAGAGTGGGAAAGTGTGAGACTGAGAGCAGAGCCGGCAGGATAACAGAGAGTGAGGAAGAGTGAGACTGAGAGCGGAGCCGGGAGGATAACAGAGATGAGACTGAGAGTGGAGCTGGGGGTATAACAGAGAGTAAGAAAGGGCGAGACTGAGAGCGGAGCCGGGAGGATAATAGAGAGTGAGAAAGAGTGAGACTGAGAGCGGAGCCGGGGTGATAACAGAGAGTGAGAAAGAGTGAGACTGAGAGCGGAGCCGAGAGGATAATAGAGAGTGAGAAAGAGTGAGACTGAGAGTGGAGGCGGGAGGATAATAGAGAGTGAGAAAGAGAGAGAATGAGAGCGGAGCCGGGAGGATAACAGAGAGTGAGAAAGCGTGAGCCTGAGAGCGGAGCTGGGAGAATAACAGAGAGTGAGAAAGAGTGAGACTGAGAGTGGAGCTGGGAGTCTCACAGAGAGTGAGAAAGAGTGAGACTGAGAGCGGAGCCGGGAGGATAATAGAGAGTGAGAAAGAGTAAGTCTGAGAGTGGAGCCGGGAGGATGACTGAGAGTGAGAAAGAGTGAGACTGAGAGCGGAGCCTGGAGGATAACAGAGAGTCAGAAAGAGCGACACTGAGAGTCGAGCCGGGAGTGTAACAGAGAGTGAGAAAGAGTGAGACTGAGAGCGGAGCAGGCAGGATAATAGAGAGTGAGAAAGAGCGAGGCTGAGGCTCAAGTCGGGAGGATGACAGAGAGTGAGAAAGGGTGAAACTGAGAGCGGATCCGGGTGGATAATAGAGAGGGAGAAAGTGCGAGGCTGAGAGCGGAGCCGGGAGGGTAAAAGAGTGAGAAAGAGTGAGACCGAGAGAGGAGCCGGGGTGATAACAGAGAGTGAGAAAGAGTGAGACTGAGAGCGGAGCCGGGAGGATAATAGAGAGTTAGAAAGAGTGAGACTGAGAGTGGAGGCGGGAGGATAATAGAGAGTGAGAAAGAGTGAGAATGAGAGCGGAGCCGGGAGGAAAATAGAGAATGAGAAAGAGAGAGACTCAGAGTGGAGCCGGGAGTATAACAGAGAGTGAGAAAGAGTGAGACTGAGAGCGGAGCCGGGGTGATAACAGAGAGTGAGAAAGAGTGAGACTGAAAACGGAGCCGGGAGTATAACAGAGAGTGAGAAAGAGCGAGACTGAGAGTGGAGCCGGGAGTATACCAGAGAGTAAGAAAGAGTGAGACTGAAAGCGGAGCCGGGAGTATAACAGAGAGTGAGACAGAGTGAGACTGAGAGTGGAGCTGGGAATATAACAGAGAGTGAGAAAGAGTGAGACTGAAAGCGGAGCCGGGAGTATAACAGAAAGTGAGAAAGAGTGAGACTGAGAGTGGAGCTGGGAGAATAACAGAGAGTGAGAAAGAGTGAGACTGAGAGCGGAGCCGGGAGGATAACAGAGAGTGAGAAAGAGTGAGACTGAGAGTAGAGCCGGAAGGATAATAGAGAGTGAGAAAGAGTGAGACTGAGAGTGGAGCCGGAAGGATAATAGAGAGTGAGAAAGAGTGAGACTGAGAGTGGAGGCGGGAGGATAATAGAGAGTGAGAAAGAGTGAGAATGAGAGCGGAGCCGGGAGGAAAATAGAGAATGAGAAAGAGAGAGACTGAGAGTGGAGCCGGGAGTATAACAGAGAGTGAGAAAGAGTGAGACTGAGAGCGGAGCCGGGGTGATAACAGAGAGTGAGACAGAGTGAGACTGAGAGTGGAGCTGGGAGAATAACAGAGAGTGAGAAAGAGTGAGACTGAGAGTAGAGCCGGAAGGATAATAGAGAGTAGAAAGAGTGAGACTGAGAGTTGAGCAGGAAGGATAATAGAGAGTGAGAAAGAGTGAGACTGAGAGTGGAGCCGGGAGCATAATAGAGAGTGAGAAAGAGGAAGTCTGAGAGTGGAGCCGGGAGGATGACTGAGAGTGAGAAAGAGTGAGACTGAAAACGGAGCCGGGAGTATAACAGAGAGTGGGAAAGACTGAGACTGAGTGGAGCCGGGAGGACAACAGAGAGTGAGAAAGAGTGAGACTGAGATTGGAGCCGGGAGTATAACAGACAGTGAGAAAGAGTGAGACTGAGAGAGGAGCCGGGAGGATAACAGAGAGTGGGAAAGACTGAGACTGAGAGTGGAGCCGGGAGGACAACAGAGAGTGAGAAAGAGTGAGACTGAGATACGAGCCGGGAGTATAACAGACAGTGAGAAAGAGTGAGACTGAGAGCGGAGCCGGGAGGATAACAGAGAGTGAGAAACAGCGAGACTGTGAGCGGGGCCGGGAGGATAACAGAGAGTGAGAAAGAGTGAGACTGAAAACGGAGCCGGGAGTATAACAGAGAGTGAGAAAGAGTGAGACTGAGAGCGGAGCCGGAAGGATAATAGAGAGTGAGAAAGAGTGAGACTGAGAGTGGAGCCGGAAGGATAATAGAGAGTGAGAAAGAGTGAGACTGAGAGTGGAGCCGGGAGGATAATAGACAGTGAGAAAGAGTGAGACTGAGAGTGGAGCCGGAAAAATAATAGAGTGAGAAAGAGTGAGACTGAGAGCGGAGCCGGGAGGATGACTGAGAGTGAGAAAGAGTGAGACTGAGAGCGGAGCCCGGAGTATAACAGAGAGTTAGAAAGAGTGAGACTGAGAGCGGTGCCGGGAGGATCATAGTGAGTGAGAAAGAGTGAGACTGAAAACGGAGCCGGGAGTATAACAGACAGTGAGAAAGAGTGAGACTGAGACCGGACCTGGGAGGATAACAGAGAGTGAGAAAGAGTGAGGCTGAGAATGGAGCCGGGAGTATAACAGAGAGTGAGAAAGAGTGAGACTGAGAGCGGAGCCAGGAGGATAATAGAGAGTGAGAAAGAGTGAGACTGAGAGCGGAGCCGGGGTGATAATAGAGAGTGAGATAGAGCGAGACTGAGAGCAGAGCCGGGAGGATAACTGAGAGTGAGAAAGAGCGAGAGTGAGAGTGGGGCCGGGAGGATAACAGAGAATGAGAAAGAGTGAGACTGATAGTGGAGCCGGGGTGATAACAGAGAGTGAGATAGAGTGAGACTGCGAATGGAGCCGGGAGGGTAACAGAGAGTGAGAAAGAGCGAGAGTGAGAGTGGGGCCGGGAGGATAACAGAGAATGAGAAAGAGTGAGACTGAGAGCGGAGCCTGGAGGATAACAGAGTGAGAAAGAGCGAGACTGAGAGCGGAGCCGGGAGGATAACTGAGAGTGAGAAAAAGTGAGACTGAGAGTGGAGCCAGGAGAATAACAGAGAGTGAGAAAGAGTGAGACTGAGAGCGGAGCCGGGGTGATAACTGAGAGTGAGAAATAGTGAGACTGAGAGCGGAGCCTGGAGGATAACAGAGAGTGAGAAAGAGCGACACTGAGAGTCGAGCCGGGAGTATAACAGAGAGTGAGAAATAGTGAGACTGAGAGCGGAGCAGGCAGGATAATAGAGAGTGAGAAAGAGCGAGGCTGAGAGTGGAGCCGGGAGTATAACAGACAGTGAGAAAGAGTGAGAATGAGAGTGGAGCCAGTAGGATAACAGAGAGTGAGAAAGAGTGAGACAGAGAGCGGAGCCGGGGTGATAACAGAGAGTGAGATAGAGTGAGACTGAGAGTGGAGCCGGCAGGGTAACAGAGAGTGAGAAAGAGTGAGACTGAGAGCGGATCCGGGAGGGTAACAGAGAGTGAGAAACAGCGAGATTGAGAGCGGAGCCGGGAGGATAATAGAGAGTGAGAAAGAGGAAGTCTGAGAGTGCAGCCGGGAGGATAATAGAGAGTGAGAAAGCGAGAGACTGAGAGCGGAGCAGGGGTGATAACAGAGAGTGAGAAAGAGTGAGACTGAGAGCGGAGCCCGGAGTACAACAGAGAGTGAGAAAGAGTGAGACTGAGAGCGGTGCCGGGAGGATCATAGTGAGTGAGAAAGAGTGAAACTGAGAGCGGAGCCGGGATTATAACAGACAGTGAGAAAGAGTGAGACTGAGACCGGACCTGGGAGGATAACAGAGAGTGAGAAAGACTGAGACTGAGTGGAGCCGAGAGGATAACAGAGAGTGAGAAAGAGTGAGGCTGAGAGCGGAGCAGGCAGGATAATAGAGAGTGAGAAAGAGCGAGGCTGAGAGCGGAGCCGGGAGGATAAAAGAGTGAGAAAGAGTGAGACTGCGAATGGAGCCGGGAGTATAACAGTGAGTGAGAATGAGCGAGGCTGAGAGCGGAGCCGGGAGGGTAACAGAGAGTGAGAAAGAGCGAGACTGAGAGTGGGGCCGGGAGGATAACAGAGAATGAGAAAGAGTGAGACTGAGAGCGGAGCCTGGAGGATAACAGAGAGTGAGAAAGAGGAAGCCTGAGAATGGAGCCGGGAGGATAACTGAGAGTGAGAAAAAGTGAGACTGAGAGTGGAGCCGGGAGAATAACAGAGAGTGAGAAAGAGTGAGACTGAGAGCGGAGCCGGGGTGATAACTGAGAGTGAGAAATAGTGAGACTGAGAGCGGAGCCTGGAAGATAACAGAGAGTCAGAAAGAGCGACACTGAGAGTCGAGCCGGGAGTGTAACAGAGAGTGAGAAAGAGTGAGACTGAGAGCGGAGCAGGCAGGATAATAGAGAGTGAGAAAGAGCGAGGCTGAGGCTCAAGTCGGGAGAATTACAGAGAGTGAGAAAGAGTGAAACTGAGAGCGGATCCGGGTAGATAATAGAGAGTGAGAAAGAGCGAGGCTGAGAACGGAGCCGGGAGGGTAAAAGAGTGAGAAAGAGTGAGTCTGAGAGCGGAGCCGGCAGGATGACAGAGAGTGACAAAGAGTGAGACTAAGAGTGGAGCTTGCGGGATAACAGAGAGTAAGAAAGTGTGAGACTGAGAGCGGATCCGGGTGGATAATAGAGAGTGAGAAAGTGCGAGGCTGAGAGCGGAGCCGGGAGGGTAAAAGAGTGAGAAAGAGTGAGTCTGAGAGTGCAGCCGGGAGGATGACTGAGAGTGAGAAAGAGTGAGACTGAGAGCGGAGCAGGCAGGATAATAGAGAGTGAGAAAGAGCGAGGCTGAGGCTCAAGTCGGGAGAATTACAGAGAGTGAGAAAGAGTGAAACTGAGAGCGGATCCGGGTGGATAACAGAGAGTGAGAAAGTGCGAGGCTGAGAGTGGAGCCGGGGTGATAACAGAGAGTGAGATAGAGTGAGACTGAGAGCGGAGCCGGGAGGGTAACAGAGAGTGAGAAAGAGTGAGACTGAGAATGGAGCCGGGAGTATAACAGAGAGTGAGAAAGTATGAGACTGAGAGCGGAGCCGGGAGGGTAACAGAGAGTGAGAAAGAGTGAGACTGAGAATGGAGCCGGGAGTATAACAGTGAGTGAGAAACAGCGAGACTGTGAGCGGAGCCGGGAGGGTAACAGAGAGTGAGAAAGAGTGAGACTGAGAATGGAGCCGGGAGTATAACAGAGAGTGAGAAAGTATGAGACTGAGAGCGGAGCCGGGAGGATAACAGAGAGTGAGGAAGAGCGAGACAGGGAGCGGAGCCGGGAGGACAACAGAGATGAGACTGAGAGTGGAGCTGGGTGTATAACAGAGAGTAAGAAAGGGTGAGACTGAGAACGGAGCCGGGAGGATAATAGAGAGTGAGAAAGAGTGAGACTGAGAGTGGAGCCGGGAGGATAATAGAGAGTGAGAAAGAGTGAGACTGAGAGTGGAGCCGGAAGGATAATAGAGAGTGAGAAAGAGTGAGACTGAGAGTGGAGCCGGGAGGATAATAGAGAGTGAGAAAGAGTAAGTCTGAGAGTGGAGCCGGGAGGATGACTGAGAGTGAGAAAGAGTGAGACTTAGAGCGGAGCCCGGAGTATAACAGAGAGTGAGAAAGAGTGAGACTGAAAACGGAGCCGGGAGTATAACAGAGAGTGAGAAAGAGCGAGACTGAGAGTGGAGCCGGGGTGATAACAGAGAGTGAGAAAGAGTGAGACTGAAAACGGAGCTGGGAGTATAATAGAGAGTGAGAAAGAGTGAGACTGAGAGTGGAGCCGGGAGTATAACAGACAGTGAGAAAGAGTGAGACTGAGACCGGACCTGGGAGGATAACAGAGAGTGGGAAAGAGTGAGACTGAGAGTGGAGCCGGGAGTATAACAGACAGTGAGAAAGAGTGAGACTGAGACCGGACCTGGGAGGATAACAGAGAGTGGGAAAGACTGAGACTGAGTGGAGCCGGGAGGATAACAGAGAGTGAGAAAGAGTGAGACTGAGAGTGGAGCCGGGAGTATAACAGACAGTGAGAAAGAGTGAGACTGAGAGCGCAGCCGGGAGGATAATAGAGAGTGAGAAAGAATGAGACTGAGAGCGGAGCCGGGGTGATAACAGAGAGTGAGATAGAGTGAGACTGCGAATGGAGCCGGGAGTATAACAGAGAGTGAGAAAGAGTGAGACTGAGAGCGGAGCCGGGAGGATAACAGAGAGTGAGAAACAGCAAGACTGAGAGCGGAGCCGGGAGTATAACAGAGAGTGAGAAAGAGTGAGACTGAGAGCGGATCCGGGTGCATAATAGAGAGTGAGAAAGTGCGAGGCTGAGAGCGGAGACGGGAGGGTAAAAGAGTGAGAAAGAGTGAGACTAAGAGCGGAGCCAAGGGGGAGAACAGAGAGTGAGAAAGATTGAGACTGAGAGCGGAGCCGGGAGCATAATAGAGAGTGAGAAAGAGTGAGACTGAGAGCGGAGCCGGGGTGATAACAGAGAGTGAGATAGAATGAGACTGCGAATGGAGCCTGGAGCATAACAGAGAGTGAGAAACAGCGAGACTGAGAGCGGAGCAGGGGTGATAACAGAGAGTGAGAAAGAGGAAGACTGAGAATGGAGCCCGGTGGATAACTGAGAGTGAGAAAGAGTGAGACTGAGATTGGACCCGGGAGTATAACAGAGAGTGAGAAAGAGCGAGACAGAGTAGAGCCCGGGTGATAACAGAGAGCGAGAAAGAGTGAGACTGAGAGCGGAGCCGGGAAGATAATAGAGAGTGAGAAAGAGTGAGACTGAGAGTGGAGCCGGGCGGATAATAGAGAGTGAGAAAGAGCGAGTCTGCGAATGGAGCCTGGAGTATGACAGAGAGTGAGAAAGAGTGAGACCGAGAGCCGAGCCGGGAGTATAACAGAGAGTGAGAAAGAGAGAGACTGAGAGCGGAGCCGGGGTGATAACAGAGAGTGAGATAGAGTGAGACTGCGAATGGAGCCGGGAGTATAACAGTGAGTGAGAAAGAGCGAGACTGTGAGCGGAGCCGGGAGGATAATAGAGAGTGAGAAAGAGAGAGACTGAGAGTGGGGCCGGGAGGATAACAGAGAATGAGAAAGAGTGAGACTGAGAGCGGAGCCGGGAGGATAATAGAGAGTGAGAAAGAGAGAGACTGAGAGCGGAGCAGGGGTGATAACAGAGAGTGAGAAAGAGCGAGACTGAGAGCGGAGCCGGCAGCATAATAGAGAGTGAGAAAGAGTGAGACTGAGAGTGGAGACGGGATGGTAAAAGAGAGAGAAAGAGAGAGACTGAGAATGGAGCCAAGAGGATAACAGAGAGTGAGAAAGAGTGAGACTGAGAGCGGAGCCGGGAGGATAATAGAGAGTGAGAAAGAGCGAGGCTGAGAGCGGAGCCGGGAGGATAACAGAGAGCGAGAAAGATGGAGACTGAGAGTGGAGCCGGGAGGATAACAGAGAGTGAGAAAGAGTGAGACTGAGAGCGGATCCGGGTGGATAATAGAGAGTGAGAAAGTGCGAGGCTGAGAGCGGAGCCGGGAGGGTAAAAGAGTGAGAAAGAGTGAGACTGAGATGGGAGCCAGGAGGATGACAGAGAGTGACAAAGAGTGAGACTGAGAGTGGAGCCGGGAGTATAACAGAGAGTGAGAAAGTGTGAGACTGAGAGCGGAGCCGGGAGGATCATAGAGAGTGAGAAAGAGTGAGACTGAGAGTGGAGCCGGGAGGATAACAGAGAGTGACAAAAAGTGAGACTGAGAGCGGAGCCGGGGTGATAACAGAGAGTGAGAAAGAGTGAGACTGAGAGCGGAGCCGGGAGGATAATAGAGAGTGAGAAAGAGTGAGACTGAGAATGGAGCCGGGAGGATAACAGAGAGCGAGAAAGAGCGAGGCTGAGACTCAAGTCGGGAGGATTACAGAGAGTGAGAATGAGTGAGACTGAGAGCGGATCCGGGTGGATAATAGAGAGTGAGAAAGTGCGAGGGCGAGGCTGAGAGCGGAGCCGGGAGGGTAAAAGAGTGAGAAAGAGTGAGACTGAGAGCTGAGCCGGCAGGATAACAGAGCGTGAGAAATAGTGAGACTGAGAGCGGAGCCGTGAGGATAACAGAGTGAGAAAGAGCGAGACTGAGAGTCGAGCCGGGAGTATAACAGTGAGTGAGAAAGAGCGAGACTGAGAGCGGAGCTGGAAGGATAACAGTGAGTGAGAAAGACTGAAACTGAGAGCGGAGCCGTGAGGATAACAGAGAGTGAGAAAGAGCGAGACTGAGAGTGGTTCCGGGAGGATAATAGAGAGTGAGAAAGAGGAAGTCTGAGAGTGGAGCCGGGAGGATAACAGAGAGTGAGAAAGAGTGAGATTGAGAGCGGTGCCGGGAGGATAACAGAGAGTGAGAAAGAGTGAGACTGAAAACGGAGCTGGGAGTATAACAGAGTGAGAAAGAGTGAGACTGACAGCGGACCTGGGAGGATAACAGAGAGTGAGAAAGAGTGAGACTGAGAGCGGAGCCGGGAGGATAATAGAGAGTGAGAAAATGTGGGACTGAGAGCGGAGCCGGGAGGATAATAGAGATTGAGAAAGAGCGAGATTGAGAGTGGTGCCGGGAGGATAACAGAGAGTGAGAAAGAGCGAGACTGAGAGCGGAGCCGGGAGTATAACAGAGAGTGAGAAAGAGTGAGACTGAGAGCGGATCCGGGTGCATAATAGAGAGTGAGAAAGTGTGAGGCTGAGAGCGGAGACTGGAGGGTAAAAGAGTGAGAAAGAGTGAGACTAAGAGCGGAGCCAAGGGGGAGAACAGAGAGTGAGAAAGATTGAGACTGAGAGCGGAGCTGGGAGCATAATAGAGAGTGAGAAAGAGTGAGACTGAGAGCGGAGCCGTGAGGATAATAGAGATTGAGAAAGAGTGAGACTGAGAGTGGAGCCGGGAAGATAATAGAGAGTGAGAAAGAGTGAGACTGAGAGTGGAGCCGGGAGGATAATAGAGAGTGAGAAAGAGCGAGACTGCGAATGGAGCCTGGAGTATGACAGAGAGTGAGAAAGAGCGAGACCGAGAACCGAGCCGGGAGGATAATAGAGAGTGAGAAAGAGTGAGACTGAAAACGGAGCGGCGAGTATGACAGAGAGTGAGAAAGAGTGAGACTGAGAGTGGAGCTGGGAGTATAACAGAGAGTGAGAAAGAGTGATACTGAGAGTGGATCTGGGAGGATAACAGAGAGTGAGAAAGAGTGAGACTGAGTGTGGAGCCGGGAGGATAATAGAGAGCGAGAAAGAGCGAGACTGAGAGCGGAGCCGGGAGGATAATACAGAGTGAGAAAGAGCGAGATTGAGAGTGGAGCCGGGAGGATAATACAGAGTGAGAAAGAGTGAGACTGAGAGTGGAGCAAGAGGATAACAGAGTGAGAAAGACTGAGACTGAGAGCGGAGCTGGGAGGATAACAGAGAGTGAGAAAGAGCGAGGCTGAGAGTGGAGCCGGGGTGATAACTGAGAGTGAGAAAGAGTGAGACTGAGAGCGGAGCAGGGAGGATAATAGAGAGTGAGAAAGAGTGAGACTGAGAATGGAGCCGGGAGGATAACAGAGAGCGAGAAAGAGCGAGGCTGAGACTCAAGTCGGGAGGATTACAGAGAGTGAGAATGAGTGAGACTGAGAGCGGATCCGGGTGGATAATAGAGAGTGAGAAAGTGCGAGGGCGAGGCTGAGAGCGGAGCCGGGAGGGTAAAAGAGTGAGAAAGAGTGAGACTGAGAGCTGAGCCGGCAGGATAACAGAGCGTGAGAAATAGTGAGACTGAGAGCGGAGCCGTGAGGATAACAGAGTGAGAAAGAGCGAGACTGAGAGTCGAGCCGGGAGTATAACAGTGAGTGAGAAAGAGCGAGACTGAGAGCGGAGCTGGAAGGATAACAGTGAGTGAGAAAGACTGAAACTGAGAGCGGAGCCGTGAGGATAACAGAGAGTGAGAAAGAGCGAGACTGAGAGTGGTTCCGGGAGGATAATAGAGAGTGAGAAAGAGGAAGTCTGAGAGTGGAGCCGGGAGGATAACAGAGAGTGAGAAAGAGTGAGATTGAGAGCGGTGCCGG
The DNA here is from genome assembly GCF_047496885.1 of Scyliorhinus torazame. Lineage (NCBI taxonomy): Eukaryota > Metazoa > Chordata > Chondrichthyes > Carcharhiniformes > Scyliorhinidae > Scyliorhinus > Scyliorhinus torazame. The sequence continues at coordinate 25,925,469 of NC_092712.1, forward strand.
GAGGATAACAGAGAGTGAGAAAGAGTGAGACTGAAAACGGAGCCGGGAGTATAACAGAGTGAGAAAGAGTGAGACTGACAGCGGACCTGGGAGGATAACAGAGAGTGAGAAAGAGTGAGACTGAGAGCGGAGCCGGGAGGATAATAGAGAGTGAGAAAATGTGGGACTGAGAGCGGAGCCGGGAGGATAATAGAGATTGAGAAAGAGCGAGATTGAGAGTGGTGCCGGGAGGATAACAGAGAGTGAGAAAGAGCGAGACTGAGAGCGGAGCCGGGAGTATAACAGAGAGTGAGAAAGAGTGAGACTGAGAGCGGATCCGGGTGCATAATAGAGAGTGAGAAAGTGTGAGGCTGAGAGCGGAGACGGGAGGGTAAAAGAGTGAGAAAGAGTGAGACTAAGAGCGGAGCCAAGGGGGAGAACAGAGAGTGAGAAAGATTGAGACTGAGAGCGGAGCTGGGAGCATAATAGAGAGTGAGAAAGAGTGAGACTGAGAGCGGAGCCGTGAGGATAATAGAGATTGAGAAAGAGTGAGACTGAGAGTGGAGCCGGGAAGATAATAGAGAGTGAGAAAGAGTGAGACTGAGAGTGGAGCCGGGAGGATAATAGAGAGTGAGAAAGAGCGAGACTGCGAATGGAGCCTGGAGTATGACAGAGAGTGAGAAAGAGCGAGACCGAGAACCGAGCCGGGAGGATAATAGAGAGTGAGAAAGAGTGAGACTGAAAACGGAGCCGCGAGTATGACAGAGAGTGAGAAAGAGTGAGACTGAGAGTGGAGCTGGGAGTATAACAGAGAGTGAGAAAGAGTGATACTGAGAGTGGATCTGGGAGGATAACAGAGAGTGAGAAAGAGTGAGACTGAGTGTGGAGCCGGGAGGATAATAGAGAGCGAGAAAGAGCGAGACTGAGAGCGGAGCCGGGAGGATAATACAGAGTGAGAAAGAGCGAGATTGAGAGTGGAGCCGGGAGGATAATACAGAGTGAGAAAGAGTGAGACTGAGAGTGGAGCAAGAGGATAACAGAGTGAGAAAGACTGAGACTGAGAGCGGAGCTGGGAGGATAACAGAGAGTGAGAAAGAGCGAGGCTGAGAGTGGAGCCGGGGTGATAACTGAGAGTGAGAAAGAGTGAGACTGAGAGCGGAGCAGGGAGGATAATAGAGAGTGAGAAAGAGTGAGACTGAGAATGGAGCCGGTAGGATAATAGAGAGCGAGAAAGAGTGAGGCTGAGACTCAAGTCGGGAGGATTACAGAGAGTGAGAAAGAGCGAGACTGAGAGCGGATCCGGGTGGATAATAGAGAGTGAGAAAGAGTGAGACTGAGTGTGGAGCCGGGAGGATAACAGAGAGTCAGGAAGAGCGAGACTGAGAGTGGAGCTGGGGGTATAACAGAGAGTAAGAAAGAGCGAGACTGAGAGCGGAGCCGGGAGGATAATAGAGAGTGAGAAAGAGTGAGACTGAGAGTGGAGCTGGGAGGATAACAGAGAGTGAGAAAGAGTGAGACTGAGAGTGGAGCCGGGAGGATAATAGAGAGTGAGAAAGAGCAAGACTGAGAGTGGAGCCGGGGTGATAACAGAGAGTGAGATAGAGTGAGACTGAGAGTGTAGCCGGGAGGATAATAGAGAGTGAGAAAGATTGAGACTGAGAGCGGAGCCGGGAGGATAACAGAGAGTGAGAAAGAGTGAGACTGAGAGTGGAGCCGGGAGGATAATAGAGAGTGAGAAAGAGCAAGACTGAGAGTGGAGCCGGGAGCATAATAGAGAGCGAGAAAGAGCGAGACTGAGAGCGGAGCCGGGAGGATAATACAGAGTGAGAAAGAGCGAGATTGAGAGTGGAGCCGGGAGGATAATACAGAGTGAGAAAGAGTGAGACTGAGAGTGGAGCCAGAGGATAACAGAGTGAGAAAGACTGAGACTGAGAGCGGAGCTGGGAGGATAACAAAGAGTGAGAAAGAGCGAGGCTGAGAGCGGAGCAGGGAGGATAATAGAGAGTGAGAAAGAGTGAGACTGAAAATGGAGCCGGTAGGATAATAGAGAGCGAGAAAGAGTGAGGCTGAGACTCAAGTCGGGAGGATTACAGAGAGTGAGAAAGAGCGAGACTGAGAGCGGATCCGGGTGGATAATAGAGAGTGAGAAAGAGTGAGACTGAGAGTGGAGCTGGGAGGATAACAGAGAGTGAGAAAGTGCGAGGCTGAGAGCGGAGCCGGGAGGGTAAAAGAGTGAAAAAGAGTGAGACTGAGTGTGGAGCCGGGAGGATAACAGAGAGTGAGAAAGAGTGAGACTGAGAGTGGAGCTGGGAGGATAACAGAGAGTGAGAAAGAGTGAGACTGACAGTGGAGCCGGGAGGATAATAGAGAGTGAGAAAGAGCAAGACTGAGAGTGGAGCCGGGGTGATAACAGAGAGTGAGAAAGAGTGAACGGAGTGCGGAGCCGTGAGGATAACAGAGAGCGAGAAAGAGTGAGACTGATAGCGGAGCTGGGGGGATAATAGAGAGCGAGAAAGAGCGAGGCTGAGACTCAAGTCGGGAGGATTACAGAGAGTGAGAAAGAGCGAGACTGAGAGCGGATCCGGGTGGATAATAGAGAGTGAGAAAGTGCGAGGCTGAGAGCGGAGCCGGGAGGGTAAAAGAGTGAGAAAGAGTGAGAATGAGAGCGGAGCCGGCAGGATGACAGAGAGTGACATAGAGTGAGACTGAGAGTGGAGCCGGGAGTATAACAGAGAGTGACAAAGTGTGAGACTGAGAGCGGAGCCGGGAAGATAACATAGATGAGACTGAGAGTGGAGCTGGGGGTATAACAGAGAGTAAGAAAGAGCGAGACTGAGAGCGGAGCCGGGAGGATAATAGATGGTGAGAAAAAGTGAGACTGAGAGCGGAGCCGGGAGGATAACAGAGAGTGAGAAAGAGTGAGACTGAGAGTGGAGCTGGGGGTATAACAGAGAGTAAGAAAGAGTGAGACTGAGAGCGGAGCCGGGAGGATAATAGAGAGTGAGAAAGATTGAACGGAGTGCGGAGCCGTGAGGATAACAGAGAGCGAGAAAGAGTGAGACTGATAGCGGAGCTGGGGGGATAATTGAGAGTGAGAAAGAGCAAGACTGAGAGTGGAGCCGGGGTGATAACAGAGAGTGAGATAGAGTGAGACTGCGAATGGAGCCTGGAGTATGAGAGAGAGTGAGAAACAGCGAGACTGAGAGCGGAGCCGGGAGGGTAACAGAGAGTGAGAAAGAGCGAGACTGAGAGTGGGGCCGGGAGAATAACAGAGAGTGAGAAAGAGTGGGACTGAGAGTGGAGCTGGAAGGAATACAGAGAGTGAGAAAGAGCGAGACTGTGAGCGGAGCCGGGAGGGTAACAGAGAGTGAGAAAGAGTGAGACTGAGAGCGGAGCCTGGGTGATAACAGTGAGTGAGAAAGACTGAGACTAAGAGCGGAGCCGAGGAGGATAATAGAGAGTGAGAAAGAGTGAGACTGAGAGTGGAGCCGGGAGGATAACAGAGAGTGAGAAAGATTGAGAATGAGAGCGGAGCCGGGAGGATAACAGAGAGTGAGAAAGAGTGAGACTGAGAGTGGAGCCGGGAGGATAACAGAGAGTGAGAAAGATTGAGACTGAGAGCGGACCCAGGAGGATAATAGAGAGTGAGAAAGAGTGAGACTGAGAGCGGAGCCGGGAGGATAACAGAGAGTGAGAAAGAGTGAGACTGAGAGTGGAGCTGGGGGTATAATAGAGAGTGAGAAACAGCGAGACTGAGCGCCGAGCCGGGAGGATAATAGAGAGTGAGAAAGAGTGAGACTGAGAGCGGAGCCGGGAGGATAATACAGAGTGAGAAAAAGTGAGACTGAGAGCGGAGCCGGGAGGATAATACAGAGTGAGAAAGAGCGAGATTGAGAGTGGAGCCGGGAGGATAACAGAGAGTGAGAAAGAGTGAGACTGAGAGTGGATCTGGGAGGATAACAGAGAGTGAGAAAGAGTGAGACTGAGAGTGGAGCCGGGAGGATAATAGAGAGTGAGAAAAAGTAAGACTGAGAGCGGAGCCGGGAGGACAATACCGAGTGAGAAAGAGCGAGATTGAGAGTGGAGCCGGGAGGATAACAGAGAGTGAGAAAGAGTGAGACTGAGAATGGAGCTGGGAGGATAACAGAGAGTGAGAAAGAGTGAGACTGAGAGTGGAGCCGGGGTGATAACTGAGAGTGAGAAAGAGTGAGACTGAGAGCGGAGCAGGGAGGATAATAGAGAGTGAGAAAGAGTGAGACTGAGAATGGAGCCGGTAGGATAATAGAGAGCGAGAAAGAGCGAGGCTGAGACTCAAGTCGGGAGGATTACAGAGAGTGAGAAAGAGCGAGACTGAGAGTGGAGCCGGCAGGATAATAGAGAGTGAGAAAGAGGAAGTCTGAGAGTGGAGCCGGGAGGATGACTGAGAGTGAGAAAGCGTGAGACTGAGAGCGGAGCCGGGAGGATAACAGAGAGTGAGAAAGAGCGAGACTGAGAGCGGTGCCGGGAGGATAATATTGAGTGAGAAAGAGTTAGACTGAGAGCGGAGCCGGGGTGATAACAGAGAGTGAGAAAGAGTGAGACTGAAAACGGAGCCGGGAGTATACCAGAGAGTGAGAAAGAGCGAGGCTGAGACTCAAGTCGGGAGGATTACAGAGAGTGAGAAAGAGTGAGACTGAGAGCGGATCCGGGTGGATAATAGAGAGTGAGAAAGTGCGAGGCTGAGAACGGAGCCGGGAGGGTAAAAGAGTGAGCAAGAGTGAGACTGAGAGCGGAGCCGGGAGGATAACAGAGAGTGAGAAAGAGCGAGACTGAGAGCGGAGCCGGCAGGATGACAGAGAGCGAGAAAGAGTGAGACTGAGAGCGGAGCTGGGAGTATAACAGAGAGTGAGATATTGTGAGACTGAGAGCGGAGCCGGGAGGATAACAGAGATGAGACTGAGAGTGGAGCTGGGGGTATAACAGAGAGTGAGAAAGAGTGAGACTGAGAGTGGAGCCGGGAGGATATTTGAGAGTGAGAAAGCGTGAAACTGAGAGCGGAGCCGGGAGGATAATAGAGAGTGAGAAAGAGCGAGATTGAGAGTGGAGCCGGGCGGATAACAGAGAGTGAGAAAGAGTGAGACTGAGAGCGGATCCGGGTGAATAATAGAGAGAGAGAAAGTGTGAGGCTGAGAGCGGAGCCGGGAGGGTAAAAGAGTGAGAAAGAGTGAGACTGAGAGCTGAGCCGGCAGTATAACAGAGAGTGAGAAAGAGTGAGACTGAGAGTCGATCCGGAAGGATAACAGAGAGCGAGAAAGAGCGAGGCTGAGAGTCGAGTCTGGAGGATTACAGAGAGTGAGAAAGGGTGAGACTGCGAGTCGATCCGGGAGGATAACAGAGAGCGAGAAAGATGGACACTGAGAGTGGAGCCAGGAGGATAACAGAGAATGAGAAAGAGTGAGACTGAGAGCGGATCCGGGTGGATAATAGAGAGTGAGAAAGTGCGAGGCTGAGAGCGGAGCCGGGAGGGTAAAAGAGTGAGAAAGAATGAGACTGAGAGCGGAGCCGGGAGGATGACAGAGAGTGACAAAGAGTGAGACTGAGAGTGGAGCCGGGAGTATAACAGAGTGTGAGGAAGAGCGAGACTGAGAGCGGAGCCGGGAGGATAACAGAGATGAGACTGAGAGTGGAGTTTGGAGGAGAACAGAGAGTAAGAAAGAGCGAGACTGAGAGCGGAGCCGGGTGGATAATAGAGAGTGAGAAAGAGTGAGACTGAGAGCGGAGCAGGGGTGATAACTGAGAGTGAGAAAGAGCGAGACTGAGAGCGGAGCCGGGAGGATAATAGAGAGTGAGAAAGAGTGAGACAGAGAGCGGAGCCGGGGTGATAACAGAGAGTGAGAAAGAGTGAGACTGAGAGTGGAGCTGGGCGTCTCATAGAGAGTGAGAAAGAGTGAGACCGAGAGCGGAGCCGGGAGTATAACAGAGTGAGAAAGAATGAGACTGATAGCGGAGCCGGGAGGATAATAGAGAGTGGGAAAGAGGAAGTCTGAGAGTGGAGCCGGGAGGATGACTGAGAGTGAGAAAGCGTGAGACTGAGAGCGGAGCCGGGAGGATAATAGTGAGTGAGAAAGAGTTAGACTGAGAGCGGAGCCGGTGTGATAACAGAGAGTGAGAAAGAGTGAGACTGAAAACGGAGCCGGGAGTATAACAGAGAGTGAGAAAGAGCGAGACTGAGACTCAAGTCGGGAGGATTACAGAGAGTGAGAAAGAGTGAGACTGAGAGCAGATCCGGGTGGATAATAGAGAGTGAGAAAGTGCGAGGCTGAGAGCGGAGCCGGGAGGGTAAAAGAGTGAGAAAGAGTGAGACTGAGAGCGGAGCCGGCAGGATGACAGAGAGCGAGAAAGAGTGAGACTGAGAGCGGAGCTGGGAGGATAACAGAGAGTGACAAAGAGTGAGACTGAGAGTGGAGCCGGGAGTATAACAGAGAGTGAGAAAGTGTGAGACTGAGAGCGGAGACGGGAGTATAACAGAGAGTGAGAAAGAGTGAGACTGAGAGCGGAGCCGGGAGGATAACAGAGATGAGACTGAGAGCGGAGCCGGGAGGATATTTGAGAGTGAGAAAGAGTGAAACTGAGAGCGGAGCCGGGAGGATAATAGAGAGTGTGAAAGAGTGAGACTGAGAGCGGAGTGGGGAGGATAACAGAGAGTGAGAAATAGTGAGACTGAGTGTGGAGCCGGGAGGATAATAGAGAGTGAGAAAAAGTGAGACTGAGAGCGGAGCCGGGAGGATAATAGAGAGTGAGAAATAGCGAGATTGAGAGTGGAGCCGGGGGGATAACAGAGAGTGAGAAAGAGTGAGACTGAGAGCGGATCCGGGTGGATAATAGAGAGTGAGAAAGTGCGAGGCTGAGAGCGGAGCCGGGAGGGTAAAAGAGTGAGAAAGAGTGAGACTGAGAGCGGAGCAGGCAGTATAACAGAGAGTGAGAAAGAATGAGACTGAGAGTCGATCCGGGAGGATAACAGAGAGCGAGAAAGAGCGAGGCTGAGAGTCAAGTCTGGAGGATTACAGAGAGTGAGAAAGAGTGAGACTGCGAGTCGATCCGGGAGGATAATAGAGAGTGCGAAAGTGCGAGGCTGAGAACGGAGCCGGGAGGGTAAAAGAGTGAGAAAGCGTGAGACTGAGAGCGGAGCCGTCAGGATGACAGAGAGTGAGAAAGAGTGAGACTGAGAGTGGAGCTGGGAGTATAACAGAGAGTGAGAAATTGTGAGACTGAGAGCGGAGCCGGGAGGATAACAGAGAGTGAGGAAGAGCGAGACTGAGAGCGGAGCCGGGAGGATAACAGAGATGAGACTGAGAGTGGAGCTAGGAGGATAACAGAGAGTAAGAAAGAGCGAGACTGAGAGCGGAGCCGGGTGGATAATAGAGAATGAGAAAGAGTGAGACTGACAGCGGAGCCGGGGTGATAACAGAGAGTGAGAAAGAGTGAGACTGAGAGCGGAGCCGGGAGGAGAACAGAGAGTGAGAAAGAGGAAGTCTGAGAGTGGAGCTGGGAGGTTGACTGAGAGTGATAAAGCGTGAGACTGAGAGCGGAGCCGGGAGGATAATAGTGAGTGAGAAAGAGTTAGACTGAGAGCGGAGCTGGGGTGATAACAGAGAGTGAGAAAGAGTGAGACTGAATACGGAGCCGGGAGTATACCAGAGAGCGAGAAAGAGCGAGGCTGAGGCTCAAGTCGGGAGGATTACAGAGAGTGAGAAAGAGTGAGACTGAGAGCGGATCCGGGTGGATAATAGAGAGTGAGAAAGTGCGAGGCTGAGAGCGGAGCCGGGAGGGTAAAAGAGTGAGAAAGAGTGAGACTGAGAGCGGAGCCGGCAGGATGAGAGAGAGCGAGAAAGAGTGAGACTGAGAGCGGAGCTGGGAGTATAACAGAGATTGAGAAATAGTGAGACTGAGAGCGGATCCGGGTGGATAATAGAGAGCGAGAAAGAGCGAGACTGAGAGTGGAGCCGGGAGGATAACAGAGAATGAGAAAGAGTGAGACTGAGAGCGGATCCGGGTGGATAATAGAGAGTGAGAAAGTGCGAGGCTGAGAGCGGAGCCGGGAGGGTAAAAGAGTGAGAAAGAATGAGACTGAGAGCGGAGCCGGGAGGATGACAGAGAGTGACAAAGAGTGAGACTGAGAGTGGAGCCGGGAGTATAACAGAGAGTGAGAAAGAGTGAGACTGAGAGTGGAACTGGGAGTATAAAAGAGAGTGTGAAAGAGTGAGACTGAGAGCGGAGCCGGCAGGATAATAGAGAGTGTGAAAGAGTGACACGGAGAGTGGAGCCGGGGTGATAACTGAGAGTGAGAAAGAGTGAGACTGAGAGCGGAGCCGGGAAGATAATAGAGAGTGAGAAAGCGTGCGACTGAGGGTGGAGCCGGGAGGATAACAGAGAGTGAGAAAGAGCGAGACTGAGCGCGGTGCCGGGAGGATAATAGTGAGTGAGAAAGAGTTAGACTGAGAGCGGACCCGGGGTGATAACAGAGAGTGAGAAAGTGTGAGACTGAGAGCGGAGCCGGGAGTATACCAGAGAGCGAGAAAGAGCGAGGCTGAGACTCAAGTCGGGTGGATTACAGAGAGTGAGAAAGAGTGAGACTGAGAGCGGATCCGGGTGGAAATTAGAGAGTGAGAAAGAGTGAGTCTGAGAGCGGAGCCGGGAGTATAACAGAGAGTGAGAAAGTGCGAGACTGAGAGTGGAGCCGGGAGGATAATAGTGAGTGAGAAAGAGTTAGACTGAGAGCGGACCCGGGGTGATAACAGAGAGTGAGAAAGTGTGAGACTGAGAGCGGAGCCGGGAGTATACCAGAGAGCGAGAAAGAGCGAGGCTGAGACTCAAGTCGGGTGGATTACAGAGAGTGAGAAAGAGTGAGACTGAGAGCGGATCCGGGTGGAAATTAGAGAGTGAGAAAGAGTGAGTCTGAGAGCGGAGCCGGGAGTATAACAGAGAGTGAGATATTGTGAGACTGAGAGCGGCGCCGATAGGATGACAGAGAGTGACAAGGAGTGAGACTGAGAGTGGAGCCGGGAGTATAACAGAGGGTGAGATATTGTGAGACTGAGAGCGGAGCGGGGAGGATAACAGAGATGAGACTGAGAGTGGAGCTGGTGGTATAACAGAGAGTGAGAAAGAGTGAGACTGAAAGCGGAGCCGGGAGGATATTTGAGAGTGAGAAAGAAACTGAGAGCGGAGCCGGGAGGATAATAGAGAGTGTGAAAGAGTGAGACTGAGAGCGGAGTGGGGAGGATAACAGAGAGTGAGAAATAGTGAGACTGAGAGCGGAGCCGGGAGGATAATCGAGAGTGAGAAAGAGCGAGATTGAGAGTGGAGCCGGGAGGATAACAGAGAGTGAGAAAGAGTGAGACTGAGAGTGGAGCCGGGAGGATAACAGAGAGTGAGAAAAAGTGAGACTGAGAGCGGAGCCGGGAGGATAATCGAGAGTGAGAAAGAGCGAGATTGAGAGTGGAGCCGGGAGGATAACAGAGAGTGAGAAAGAGTGAGACTGAGAGCGGATCCGGGTGGATAATAGAGAGTGAGAAAGTACGAGACTGAGAGCGGAGCCGGGAGGGTAAAAGAGTGAGAAAGAGTGAGACTGCGAGTCGATCCGGGAGGATAACAGAGAGTGAGGAAGAGTGAGACTGAGAGCGGATCCGGATGGATAATAGTGAGGGAGAAATTGCGAGGCTGAGAGTGGAGCTGGGAGTATAAAAGAGAGTGTGAAAGAGTGAGACTGAGAGCGGAGCCGGCAGGATAATAGAGAGTGAGAAAGAGAGAGACTGAGAGCGGAGACGGGGTGATAACTGAGAGTGAGAAAGAGTGAGACTGAGAGCAGAGCCGGGAAGATAATAGAGAGTGAGAAAGAGTGAGACTGAGAATGGAGCCGGGAGGATAACAGAGAGCGAGAAAGAGCGAGGCTGAGACTCAAGTCGGCAGGATTACAGAGAGTGAGAAAAAGTGAGACAGAGAGCAGATCCGGGTGGATAATAGAAAGTGAGAAAGTGCGAGGCCGAGAGCGGAGCCGGGAGGGTAAAAGAGTGAGAAAGAATGAGACTGAGAGCGGAGCTGGCAGGATGACAGAGAGTGACAAAGAGTGAGACTGAGAGTGGAACTGGGAGTATAAAAGAGAGTGTGAAAGAGTGAGACTGAGAGCGGAGCCGGCAGGATAATAGAGAGTGTGAAAGAGTGACACGGAGAGTGGAGCCGGGGTGATAACTGAGAGTGAGAAAGAGTGAGACTGAGAGCGGAGCCGGGAAGATAATAGAGAGTGAGAAAGCGTGCGACTGAGAGTGGAGCCGGGAGGATAACAGAGAGTGAGAAAGAGCGAGACTGAGCGCGGTGCCGGGAGGATAATAGTGAGTGAGAAAGAGTTAGACTGAGAGCGGACCCGGGGTGATAACAGAGAGTGAGAAAGTGTGAGACTGAGAGCGGAGCCGGGAGTATACCAGAGAGCGAGAAAGAGCGAGGCTGAGACTCAAGTCGGGTGGATTACAGAGAGTGAGAAAGAGTGAGACTGAGAGCGGATCCGGGTGGAAATTAGAGAGTGAGAAAGAGTGAGTCTGAGAGCGGAGCCGGGAGTATAACAGAGAGTGAGAAAGTGCGAGACTGAGAGTGGAGCCGGGAGGATAATAGTGAGTGAGAAAGAGTTAGACTGAGAGCGGACCCGGGGTGATAACAGAGAGTGAGAAAGTGTGAGACTGAGAGCGGAGCCGGGAGTATACCAGAGAGCGAGAAAGAGCGAGGCTGAGACTCAAGTCGGGTGGATTACAGAGAGTGAGAAAGAGTGAGACTGAGAGCGGATCCGGGTGGAAATTAGAGAGTGAGAAAGAGTGAGTCTGAGAGCGGAGCCGGGAGTATAACAGAGAGTGAGATATTGTGAGACTGAGAGCGGCGCCGATAGGATGACAGAGAGTGACAAGGAGTGAGACTGAGAGTGGAGCCGGGAGTATAACAGAGGGTGAGATATTGTGAGACTGAGAGCGGAGCGGGGAGGATAACAGAGATGAGACTGAGAGTGGAGCTGGTGGTATAACAGAGAGTGAGAAAGAGTGAGACTGAAAGCGGAGCCGGGAGGATATTTGAGAGTGAGAAAGAAACTGAGAGCGGAGCCGGGAGGATAATAGAGAGTGTGAAAGAGTGAGACTGAGAGCGGAGTGGGGAGGATAACAGAGAGTGAGAAATAGTGAGACTGAGAGCGGAGCCGGGAGGATAATCGAGAGTGAGAAAGAGCGAGATTGAGAGTGGAGCCGGGAGGATAACAGAGAGTGAGAAAGAGTGAGACTGAGAGTGGAGCCGGGAGGATAACAGAGAGTGAGAAAAAGTGAGACTGAGAGCGGAGCCGGGAGGATAATCGAGAGTGAGAAAGAGCGAGATTGAGAGTGGAGCCGGGAGGATAACAGAGAGTGAGAAAGAGTGAGACTGAGAGCGGATCTGGGTGGATAATAGAGAGTGAGAAAGTACGAGACTGAGAGCGGAGCCGGGAGGGTAAAAGAGTGAGAAAGAGTGAGACTGCGAGTCGATCCGGGAGGATAACAGAGAGTGAGGAAGAGTGAGACTGAGAGCGGATCCGGATGGATAATAGTGAGGGAGAAATTGCGAGGCTGAGAGTGGAGCTGGGAGTATAAAAGAGAGTGTGAAAGAGTGAGACTGAGAGCGGAGCCGGCAGGATAATAGAGAGTGAGAAAGAGAGAGACTGAGAGCGGAGACGGGGTGATAACTGAGAGTGAGAAAGAGTGAGACTGAGAGCAGAGCCGGGAAGATAATAGAGAGTGAGAAAGAGTGAGACTGAGAATGGAGCCGGGAGGATAACAGAGAGCGAGAAAGAGCGAGGCTGAGACTCAAGTCGGCAGGATTACAGAGAGTGAGAAAAAGTGAGACAGAGAGCAGATCCGGGTGGATAATAGAAAGTGAGAAAGTGCGAGGCCGAGAGCGGAGCCGGGAGGGTAAAAGAGTGAGAAAGAATGAGACTGAGAGCGGAGCTGGCAGGATGACAGAGAGTGACAAAGAGTGAGACTGAGAGTGGAGCCGGGAGTATAACAGAGAGTGAGAAAGTGTGAGACTGAGAGCGGAGCCGGGTGGATAACAGAGAGTGAGGAAGAGCGAGACTGAGAGTGGAGCAGGGGTGATAACAGAGAATGAGGAAGAGGAAGACTGAGAATGGAGCCGGGTGGATAACTGAGAGTGAGAAAGAGTGAGACTGAGAGCGGAGCCGGGAGCATAATAGAGAGTGAGAAAGAGTGAGACTGAGAGCGGATCCGGGTGGAAATTAGAGAGTGAGAAAGAGTGAGTCTGAGAGCGGAGCCGGGAGTATAACAGAGAGTGAGATATTGTGAGACTGAGAGCGGCGCCGATAGGATGACAGAGAGTGACAAGGAGTGAGACTGAGAGTGGAGCCGGGAGTATAACAGAGGGTGAGATATTGTGAGACTGAGAGCGGAGCGGGGAGGATAACAGAGATGAGACTGAGAGTGGAGCTGGTGGTATAACAGAGAGTGAGAAAGAGTGAGACTGAAAGCGGAGCCGGGAGGATATTTGAGAGTGAGAAAGAAACTGAGAGCGGAGCCGGGAGGATAATAGAGAGTGTGAAAGAGTGAGACTGAGAGCGGAGTGGGGAGGATAACAGAGAGTGAGAAATAGTGAGACTGAGAGCGGAGCCGGGAGGATAATCGAGAGTGAGAAAGAGCGAGATTGAGAGTGGAGCCGGGAGGATAACAGAGAGTGAGAAAGAGTGAGACTGAGAGTGGAGCCGGGAGGATAACAGAGAGTGAGAAAAAGTGAGACTGAGAGCGGAGCCGGGAGGATAATCGAGAGTGAGAAAGAGTGAGACTGAGAGTGGAGCCGGGAGGATAACAGAGAGTGAGAAAGAGCGAGATTGAGAGTGGAGCCGGGAGGATAACAGAGAGTGAGAAAGAGTGAGACTGAGAGCGGATCTGGGTGGATAATAGAGAGTGAGAAAGTACGAGACTGAGAGCGGAGCCGGGAGGGTAAAAGAGTGAGAAAGAGTGAGACTGCGAGTCGATCCGGGAGGATAACAGAGAGTGAGGAAGAGTGAGACTGAGAGCGGATCCGGATGGATAATAGTGAGGGAGAAATTGCGAGGCTGAGAGTGGAGCTGGGAGTATAAAAGAGAGTGTGAAAGAGTGAGACTGAGAGCGGAGCCGGCAGGATAATAGAGAGTGAGAAAGAGAGAGACTGAGAGCGGAGACGGGGTGATAACTGAGAGTGAGAAAGAGTGAGACTGAGAGCAGAGCCGGGAAGATAATAGAGAGTGAGAAAGAGTGAGACTGAGAATGGAGCCGGGAGGATAACAGAGAGCGAGAAAGAGCGAGGCTGAGACTCAAGTCGGCAGGATTACAGAGAGTGAGAAAAAGTGAGACAGAGAGCAGATCCGGGTGGATAATAGAAAGTGAGAAAGTGCGAGGCCGAGAGCGGAGCCGGGAGGGTAAAAGAGTGAGAAAGAATGAGACTGAGAGCGGAGCTGGCAGGATGACAGAGAGTGACAAAGAGTGAGACTGAGAGTGGAGCCGGGAGTATAACAGAGAGTGAGAAAGTGTGAGACTGAGAGCGGAGCCGGGTGGATAACAGAGAGTGAGGAAGAGCGAGACTGAGAGTGGAGCAGGGGTGATAACAGAGAATGAGGAAGAGGAAGACTGAGAATGGAGCCGGGTGGATAACTGAGAGTGAGAAAGAGTGAGACTGAGAGCGGAGCCGGGAGCATAATAGAGAGTGAGAAAGAGTGAGGCTGAGAGTGGAGCCAGGAGGATAACAGAGAGTGAGAAAGAGCGAGACTGAGAATGGAGCCAGGAGGATGACAGAGAGTGAGAAAGAGTGAGACTGAGAGCGGAGCCGGGTCATTAACAGAGAGTGAGAAAGAGCGAGGCTGAGAGCGGAGCCGGGACTATAATAGAGACTGAGAACGAGTGAGACTGCGAGCGGAGCCGGGGTGATAACAGAGAGTGAGAAAGAGTGAGACTGAGAGCGGAGCCGGGAGGATAACATAGATGAGACTGAGAGTGGAGCTGGGGGTATAACAGAGAGTAAGAAAGAGTGAACGGAGTGCGGAGCCGTGAGGATAATAGAGAGCGAGAAAGAGTGAGACTGATAGCGGAGCTGGGGGGATAACAGAGAGTGAGAAAGAGTGAGACTGAGAGTGGAGCCGGGAGGATAATTGAGAGTGAGAAAGAGCGAGACTGAGAGTGGAGCCAGGAGGATAACAGAGATTGAGATAGAGTGAGACTGCGAATGGAGCCTGGAGTATGAGAGAGAGTGAGAAACAGCGAGACTGAGAGCGGAGCCGGGAGGGTAACAGAGCGTGAGAAAGAGCGAGACTGAGAGTGGGGCCGGGAGGATAATTGAGAGTGAGAAAGAGTGAGACTCAGAGTGGAGCCGGGGTGATAACAGAGATTGAGATAGAGTGAGACTGCAAATGGAGCCTGGAGTATGAGAGAGAGTGAGAAACAGCGAGACTGAGAGCGGAGCCGGGAGGGTAACAGAGAGTGAGAAAGAGCGAGACTGAGAGTGGGGCCGGGAGAATAACAGAGAATGAGAAAGAGTGGGACTGAGAGTGGAGCTGGAAGGAATACAGAGAGTGAGAAAGAGCGAGACTGTGAGCGGAGCCGGGAGGGTAACAGAGAGTGAGAAAGAGCGAGACTGAGAGTGGGGCCGGGAGGATAACAGAGAATGAGAAAGAGTGAGACTGCGAATGGAGCCTGGAGTATGACAGAGAGTGAGAAACAGCGAGACTGAGAGCGGAGCCGGGAGGGTAACAGAGAGTGAGAAAGAGCGAGACTGAGAGTGGGGCCGGGAGAATAACAGAGAATGAGAAAGAGTGAGACTGAGAGTGGAGCTGGAAGGAAAACAGAGTGAGAAACAGCGAGACTGAGAGCCGAGCCGGGAGGATAATAGAGAGTGAGAAAGAGTGAGACTGAGAATGGAGCTGGTAGGATAATAGAGAGCGAGAAAGAGCGAGGCTGAGACAGAAGTCGGGAGGATTACAGAGAGTGAGAAAGAGCGAGACTGAGAGCGGATCCGGATGGATAATAGAGAGTGAGAAAGTGCAAGGCTGAGAGCGGAGCCGGGAGGGTAAAAGAGTGAGAAAGAGTGAGAATGAGAGCGGAGCCGGCAGGATGACAGAGAGTGACATAGAGTGAGACTGAGAGTGGAGCTGGGAGTATAACAGAGAGTAAGAAAGAGCGAGACTGAGAGCGGAGCCGGGAGGATAATAGAGAGTGAGAAAGAGTGAGACTGAGAGCGGAGCCGGGAAGATAACATAGATGAGACTGAGAGTTGAGCTGGGGGTATAACAGAGAGTAAGAAAGAGCGAGACTGAGAGCGGAGCCGGGAGGATAATAGAGCGTGAGAAAGAGTGAGACTGAGAGCGGAGCCGGGGTGATAACAGAGAGTGAGAAAGAGTGAGACTAAGAGCGGAGCCGAGGAGGATAATAGAGAGTGAAAAAGAGCGAGACTGAGAGTGGAGCCGGGAGGATAACAGAGAGTGAGAAAGAGTGAGACTGAGAGCAGAGCCGGGAGGATAACAGAGAGTGAGAAAGATTGAGACTGAGAGTGGAGCCAGGAGGATAATAGAGAGTGAGAAAGAGCAAGACTGAGAGTGGAGCCGGGGTGACAACAGAGAGTGAGATAGAGTGAGACTGCGAATGGAGCCTGGAGTATGACAGAGAGTGAGAAACAGCGAGACTGAGAGCGGAGCCGGGAGGGTAACAGAGAGTGAGAAAGAGCGAGACTGAGAGTGAGGCCGGGAGAATAACAGAGAATAAGAAAGAGTGAGACTGAGAGTGTAGCTGGAAGGAAAACAGAGTGAGATACAGTGAGACTGAGAGCGGAGCCGGGAGGATAATAGAGAGTGAGAAAGAGAGAGACTGAGAGCGGAGCAGGGGTGATAACAGAGAATGAGAAAGAGGAAGACTGAGAATGGAGCCGGGTGGATAACTGAGAGTGAGAAAGAGTGAGACTGAGAGCAGAGCCGGGAGCACAATAGAGAGTGAGAAAGAGTGAGGCTGAGAGTGGAGCCAGGAGGATAACAGAGAGTGAGAAAGAGCGAGACTGAGAATGGAGCCAGGAGGATAACAGAGAGTGAGAAAGAGTGAGACTGAGAGCGGAGCCGGGTCATTAACAGAGAGTGAGAAAGAGCGAGACTGAGAGCGGAGCCGGGACTATAATAGAGAGTGAGAATGAGTGAGACTGAGAGCGGAGCCGGGAGGATAATACAGAGTGAGAAAGAGCGAGATTGAGAGTGGAGCCGGGAGGATAACAGAGAGTGAGAAAGAGTAGGACTGAGAGCGGAGCTGGGAGGATAACAGAGAGTGAGAAAGAGCGAGGCTGGAGTGGAGCCGGGGTGATAACTGAGAGTGAGAAAGAGTGAGACTGAGAGCGGAGCAGGGAGGATAATAGAGAGTGAGAAAGAGTGAGACTGAGAATGGAGCCGGTAGGATAATAGAGAGCGAGAAAGAGCGAGGCTGAGACTCAAGTCGGGAGGATTACAGAGAGTGAGAAAGAGCGAGACTGAGAGCGGATCCGGGTGGATAATAGAGAGTGACAAAGTGCGAGGCTGAGAGCGGAGCCGGGAGGGTAAAAGAGTGAGAAAGAGTGAGAATGAGAGCGGAGCCGGCAGGATGACAGAGAGTGACATAGAGTGAGACTGAGAGTGGAGCCGGGAGTATAACAGAGAGTGAGAAAGTGTGAGACTGAGAGCGGAGCCGGGAAGATAACATAGATGAGACTGAGAGTGGAGCTGGGGGTATAACAGAGAGTAAGAAAGAGCGAGACTGAGAGCGGAGCCGGGAGGATAATAGAGAGTGAGAAAGAGTGAGACTGAGAGCGGAGCCGGGGTGATAACAGAGAGTGAGAAAGAGTGAGACTAAGAGCGGAGCCGAGGAGGATAATAGAGAGTGAGAAAGAGTGAGACTGAGAGCGGAGCCGGGAGGATAACAGAGAGTGAGAAAGATTGAGACTGAGAGCGGAGCCAGGAGGATAATAGAGAGTGAGAAAGAGCAAGACTGAGAGTGGAGCCGGGGTGATAACAGAGAGTGAGATAGAGTGAGACTGCGAATGGAGCCTGGAGTATGACAGAGAGTGAGAAACAGCGAGACTGAGAGCGGAGCCGGGAGGATAACAGAGAGTGAGAAAGAGTGAGACTGAGAGTGGAGCTGGAAGGAAAACAGACTGAGATACAGTGAGACTGAGAGCGGAGCCGGGAGGATAATAGAGAGTGAGAAAGAGAGAGACTGAGAGCGGAGCAGGGGTGATAACAGAGAATGAGAAAGAGGAAGACTGAGAATGGAGCCGGGTGGATAACTGAGAGTGAGAAAGAGTGAGACTGAGAGCGGAGCCGGGAGCATAATAGAGAGTGAGAAAGAACGAGACTGAGAATGGCGCCGGGAGTATAACAGAGAGGGAGAAAGAGCGAGACTGAGAGCGGAGCCGGGAGGATAACAGAGAGTGAGAAAGAGCGAGACTGAGAATGGAGCCGGGAGTATAACAGAGAGTGAGAAAGAGCGAGACTGAGAATGGAGCCGGGCGGATAACAGAGAGTGAGAAAGAGCGAGACTGAGAGTGGAGTCGGGTGTATAACAGAGAGTGAGAAAGAGTGAGACTGAGAGTGGAGCCGGGAGGATAATAGAGAATGAGAAAGAGTGAGACTGAGAGCGGAGCCGGGGTGATAACAGAGATTGAGAAAGAGCGAGTCTGAGAGCAGAGCCGGGAGTATAACAGAGAATGAGAAAGAGCGAGACTGAGAGTGGAGCCGGGAGGATAACAGAGAGTGAGAAAGAGCGAGACTGAGAATGGAGCCGGGCGGATAACAGAGAGTGAGAAAGAGCGAGACTGAGAGTGGAGTCGGGTGTATAACAGAGAGTGAGAAAGAGTGAGACTGAGAGTGGAGCCGGGAGGATAACAGAGAGTGAGAAAGAGCGAGGCTGAGAGTGTATCCGGGAGTATAACAGAGAGTGAGAAAGAGTGAGCCTGAGAGTGGAGCCGGGAGGATAACAGTGAGTGAGAAAGAGCGAGACTGAGTGTGGAGCCGGGAGTATAACAGAGAGTGAGAAAGAGCGAGACTGAGAGTGGAGCCGGGAGAATAACAGGCAGTGAGAAAGAGTGAGAAGAGAGCGGAACTGGGAGGATAACAGAGAGTGAGAAAGAGTGAGACTGAGAGTGGAGCTGGGAGGAAAACAAGGAGTGAGAAAGATTGATACTGAGAATGGAGCCCGGAGTATAACAGAGAGTGAGAAAGAGCGAGGCTGAGAGCGGAGCCGGGAGGATAACAGACAGTGAGAAAGAGCGAGACTGAGAGCGGAGTCGGGAGGATAATAGAGAGTGAGAATGAGTGAGACTGAGAGCGGAGACGGCGTGATAACAGAGAGTGAGAAAGAGTGAGACTGATAGCGGAGCCGGGGGTATAACAGAGAGTGAGAAACAGTGAGACTGAGAGCGGAGCCGGGGTGATAACAGAGAGTGAGAAAGAGTGAGACTGAGAGCGGAGCCGGGAGAATAATAGAGAATGAGAAAGAGTGAGACAGAGAGCGGAGCCGGGGTGATAACAGAGATTGAGAAAGAGCGAGTCTGAGAGCAGAGCCGGGAGTATAACAGAGAGTGAGAAAGAGCGAGACTGAGAGTGGAGCCGGGAGGATAACAGAGAGTGAGAAAGAGCGAGACTGAGAATGGAGCCGGGCAGATAACAGAGAGTGAGAAAGAGTGAGACTGAGAGTGGAGCCGGGAGGATAACAGAGAGTGAGAAAGAGCGAGGCTGAGAGTGGAGCCGGGAGTATAACAGAGAGTGAGAAACAGCGAGACTGAGAGTGGAGCCGGGAGGATAACAGAGTGAGAACGAGCGAGACAGAGAGCGGAGCCGGGAGGAAAATAGAGAGTGAGAAAGAGTGAGACTGAGAGCGGAGCAGGGGTGATAACAGAGAATGAGAAAGAGGAAGACTGAGAATGGAGCCGGGAGTATAACAGAGAGTGAGAAACAGCGAGACTGAGAGTGGAGCCGGGAGGATAACAGAGTGAGAACGAGCGAGACAGAGAGCGGAGCCGGGAGGATAATAGAGAGTGAGAAAGAGAGAGACTGAGAGCGGAGCAGGGGTGATAACAGAGAATGAGAAAGAGGAAGACTGAGAATGGAGCCGGGTGGATAACCGAGAGTGAGAAAGAGTGAGACTGAGAGCGGAGCCGGGAGCATAATAGAGAGTGAGAAAGAACGAGACTGAGAATGGCGCCGGGAGTATAACAGAGAGGGAGAAAGAGCGAGACTGAGAGCGGAGCCGGGAGGATAACAGAGAGTGAGAAAGAGCGAGACTGAGAATGGAGCCGGGAGTATAACAGAGAGTGAGAAAGAGCGAGACTGAGAGTGGAGCCGGGAGGATAACAGAGAGTGAGAAAGAGCGAGACTGAGAATGGAGCCGAGCGGATAACAGAGAGTGAGAAAGAGCGAGACTGAGAGTGGAGTCGGGTGTATAACAGAGAGTGAGAAAGAGTGAGACTGAGAGTGGAGCCGGGAGGATAACAGAGAGTGAGAAAGAGCGAGGCTGAGAGTGTATCCGGGAGTATAACAGAGAGTGAGAAAGAGTGAGCCTGAGAGTGGAGCCGGGAGGATAACAGTGAGTGAGAAAGAGCGAGACTGAGTGTGGAGCCGGGAGTATAACAGAGAGTGAGAAAGAGCGAGACTGAGAGTGGAGCCGGGAGAATAACAGGCAGTGAGAAAGAGTGAGAAGAGAGCGGAACTGGGAGGATAACAGAGAGTGAGAAAGAGTGAGACTGAGAGTGGAGCTGGGAGGAAAACAAGGAGTGAGAAAGATTGATACTGAGAATGGAGCCCGGAGTATAACAGAGAGTGAGAAAGAGCGAGGCTGAGAGCGGAGCCGGGAGGATAACAGACAGTGAGAAAGAGCGAGACTGAGAGCGGAGTCGGGAGGATAATAGAGAGTGAGAATGAGTGAGACTGAGAGCGGAGACGGCGTGATAACAGAGAGTGAGAAAGAGTGAGACTGATAGCGGAGCCGGGGGTATAACAGAGAGTGAGAAACAGTGAGACTGAGAGCGGAGCCGGGGTGATAACAGAGAGTGAGAAAGAGTGAGACTGAGAGCGGAGCCGGGAGAATAATAGAGAATGAGAAAGAGTGAGACAGAGAGCGGAGCCGGGGTGATAACAGAGATTGAGAAAGAGCGAGTCTGAGAGCAGAGCCGGGAGTATAACAGAGAGTGAGAAAGAGCGAGACTGAGAGTGGAGCCGGGAGGATAACAGAGAGTGAGAAAGAGCGAGACTGAGAATGGAGCCGGGCAGATAACAGAGAGTGAGAAAGAGTGAGACTGAGAGTGGAGCCGGGAGGATAACAGAGAGTGAGAAAGAGCGAGGCTGAGAGTGGAGCCGGGAGTATAACAGAGAGTGAGAAACAGCGAGACTGAGAGTGGAGCCGGGAGGATAACAGAGTGAGAACGAGCGAGACAGAGAGCGGAGCCGGGAGGAAAATAGAGAGTGAGAAAGAGTGAGACTGAGAGTGGAGCTGGGAGGATAACAGAGAGTGAGATAGAGCAAGACTGAGAGCGTAGCCGGGAGTATAACAGAGAGTGAGAAAGAGTGAGACTGATAGCGGAGCCGGGAGGATAACAGAGAGTGAGAAAAAGTGAGACTGAGAGTGGAGCTGGGAGAATAACAGAGAGTGAGAAAGAGTGAGAAGAGAGCGGAGCCGGGAGGATAACAGAGAGTGAGAAAGAGTGAGAAAAATTGATACTGAGAATGGAGCCCGTAGTATAACAGAGAGTGAGAAAGAGCGAGGCTGAGAGCGGAGCCGGGAGGATAACAGAGGGTGAGAAAGAGTGAGGCTGAGTGTGGAACCGGGAGGATAAGCGAGAGTTAGAAAGAGTGAGACTCCGAGTGGAACCGGGAGTATAACAGAGAGTGAGACAGAGTGAGACTGAGAGCGGAGCCGGGGTGATAACAGAGAGTGAGAAAGAGCGAGACTGTGTGTGGAGCCGGGAGGATAATAGAGAATGAGAAAGAGTGAGACTGAGAGCGGAGCCGGGGTGATAACAGAGATTGAGAAAGAGCGAGACTGAGTGTGGAGCCGGGAGGATAACAGAGAGTGAGAAGCTGTGTGACTGAGAGCGGAGCCGGGAGGATAATAGAGAGTGAGAAAGAGCGAGACTGAGAGTGGAGCCGGGAGGATAACAGAGAGTGAGAAAGAGCGAGACTGAGAATGGAGCCGGGAGGATAACAGAGAGTGAGAAAGAGCGAGACAGTGAATGGAGCCGGGAGGACAACAGAGAGTGAGAAAGAGCGAGACTGAGAGTGGAGTCGGGAGTATAACAGAGAGTGAGAAAGAGCGAGACTGAGAGTGGAGCCGGGAGGATAACAGAGAGTGAGAAAGAGCGAGGCTGAGAATGGAGCCGGGAGGATAACAGAGAGTGAGAAAGAGCGAGGCTGAGAGCGGAGCCGGGAGGATAACAGAGAGTGAGAAAGAGTGAGGCTGAGTGTGGAACCGGGAGGATAAGCGAGAGTTAGAAAGAGTGAGACTCCGAGTGGAACCGGGAGTATAACAGAGAGTGAGAAAGAGTGAGACTGAGAGCGGAGCCGGGGTGATAACAGAGAGTGAGAAAGAGTGAGACTGAGAGCGGAGCCGGGAGGATAATAGAGAATGAGAAAGAGTGAGACTGAGAGCGGAGCCGGGGTGATAACAGAGATTGAGAAAGAGCGAGACTGAGAGCGGAGCTGGGAGGATAACAGAGAGTGAGAAAGAGCGAGACTGAGAGTGGAGCCGGGAGTATAACAGAGAGTGAGAAAGAGCGAGACTGAGAGTGGAGCCGGGAGGATAACAGAGAGTGAGAAAGAGCGAGACTGTGAATGGAGCCGGGAGGACAACAGAGAGTGAGAAAGAGTGAGAATGAGAGTGGAGCCGGGAGTAGAACAGAGAGGGAGAAAGAGCGAGACTGAGAGTGGAGCCGGGAGGATAACAGAGAGTGAGAAAGAGCGAGACTGAGAGTGGAGCCGGGAGGATAATAGAGAGCGAGAAAGAGAGAGACTGAGAATGATGCTGGGAGTATAACAGAGAGTGAGAAAGATCGAGACTGAGAGCGGAGTCGGGAGGATAATAGAGAGTGAGAAAGAGTGAGACTGAGAGCGGAGACGGCGTGATAACAGAGAGTGAGAAAGAGTGAGACTGAGAGCGGAGCCGGGAGTATAACAGAGAGTGAGAAAGAGTGAGACTGAGAGTGGAGACGGGAGGATAATAGAGAATGAGAAAGAGTGAGACTGAGAGCGGAGCCGGGGTGATAACAGAGAGTGAGAAAGAGTGAGACTGAGAGTGGAGACGGGAGGATAATAGAGAATGAGAAAGAGCGAGACTGAGAGTGGAGCCGGGAGGATAACAGAGAGTGAGAAAGAGCGAGACTGAGAATGGAGCCGGGCGGATAACAGAGAGTGAGAAGAGTGAGACTGAGAGTGGAGCCGGGAGTATAACAGAGAGTGAGAAAGAGTGAGACTGAGAGCGGAGCCGGGAGGATAACAGAGAGTGAGAAAGAGTGAGACTGAGAGCGGAGCCGGGAGGATAACAGAGAGTGAGAAAGAGTGAGACTGAGAGCGGAGCCGGGAGGATAACAGAGAGTGAGAAAGAGTGAGACTGAGAGCGGAGCCGGGAGGATAACAGAGAGTGAGAAAGAGCGAGACTGAGAGTGGAGCTGGGAGTATAACAGAGAGTGAGAAAGAGTGAGGCTGAGAGTGGAGCCGGGAGTATAACAGAGAGTGAGAAAGAGCGAGACTGAGAGTGGAGCTGGGAGGAAAACAGAGAGTGCGTAAGTGATACTGAGAATGGAGCCGGGAGTATAACAGAGAGTGAGAAAGAGTGAGACTGTGAGTGGAGCTGGGAGGATAACAGAGAGTGAGAAAGAGTGAGACTGAGAGCGGAGCCGGGAGTATAACAGAGTGAGAAAGAGCGAGACCGAGAGTGGAGCTGGGAGGAAAACAGAGAGTGAGTAAGTGATACTGAGAATGGAGCCGGGAGTATAACAGAGAGTGAGAAAGAGCGAGACTGAGAGCGGAGCCGGGAGGATAACAGAGAGTGAGAAAGAGCGAGACTGAGAGTGGAGCTGGGAGTATAACAGGGAGTGAGAAAGAGTGAGGCTGAGAGTGGAGCCGGGAGTATAACAGAGAGTGAGAAAGAGTGAGACTGAGAGTGGAGCTGGGAGGAAAACAGAGAGTGCGTAAGTGATACTGAGAATGGAGCCGGGAGTATAACAGAGAGTGAGAAAGAGTGAGACTGTGAGTGGAGCTGGGAGGATAACAGAGAGTGAGAAAGAGCGAGACTGAGAGTGGAGCTGGGAGGAAAACAGAGAGTGAGTAAGTGATACTGAGAGTGGAGCCGGGAGTATAACAGAGAGTGAGAAAGACTGAGACTGAGAGTGGGGCTGGGAGTATAACAGAGTGACAAAGAGTGAGACTGAGAGCGGAGCCAGGAGTAAAACAGAGAGTGAGAAAGAGTGAGTCTGAGAGCAGAGCCGGGAGGATGATAGAGAGTGAGAAAGAGAGAGATTGAGAATGAAGCTGGGAGTATAACAGAGAGTGAGAAAGAGCGAGACTGAGAGTGGAGCAGGGAGGAAAACAGAGAGTGATAAAGTGATACTGAGAATGGAGCCGGGAGTATAACAGAGAGTGAGAAAGAGCGAGACTGAGAGTGGAGCCGGGAGTATAACAGAGAGTGAGAAAGAGTGAGACTGAGAGCGGAGCTGGGAGGAAAACAGAGAGTGAGAAAGTGATACTGAGAATGGAGCCGGGAGTATAACAGAGAGTGAGAAAGAGCGAGACTGAGAGTGGAGCCGGGGTGATAACTGAGAGTGAGAAAGAGTGAGACTGAGAGCGGAGCCGGGAGGATAACAGAGAGTGAGAAAGAGCGAGGCTGAGAGTGGAGCCGGGAGTATAACAGAGAGTGAGAAAGAGCGAGACTGAGAGTGGAGACGGGAGGATAATAGAGAATGAGAAAGAGTGAGACTGAGAGCGGAGCCGGGGTGATAACAGAGAGTGAGAAAGAGTGAGACTGAGAGTGGAGACGGGAGGATAATAGAGAATGAGAAAGAGCGAGACTGAGAGTGGAGCCGGGAGGATAACAGAGAGTGAGAAAGAGCGAGACTGAGAATGGAGCCGGGCGGATAACAGAGAGTGAGAAAGAGTGAGTCTGAGAGCGGAGCCGGGGTGATAACAGAGAGTGAGAAAGAGCGAGACTGAGAGTGGAGTCGGGTGTATAACAGAGAGTGAGAAAGAGTGAGACTGAGAGTGGAGCCGGGAGGATAATAGAGAGCGAGAAAGAGCGAGGCTGAGAGTGTATCCGGGAGGATAACAGAGAGTGAGAAGAGTGAGACTGAGAGTGGAGCCGGGAGTATAACAGAGAGTGAGAAAGAGTGAGACTGAGAGCGGAGCCGGGAGGATAACAGAGAGTGAGAAAGAGTGAGACTGAGAGCGGAGCCGGGAGGATAACAGAGAGTGAGAAAGAGTGAGACTGAGAGCGGAGCCGGGAGGATAACAGAGAGTGAGAAAGAGTGAGACTGAGAGCGGAGCCGGAAGGATAACAGAGAGTGAGAAAGAGCGAGACTGAGAGTGGAGCTGGGAGTATAACAGAGAGTGAGAAAGAGTGAGGCTGAGAGTGGAGCCGGGAGTATAACAGAGAGTGAGAAAGAGCGAGACTGAGAGTGGAGCTGGGAGGAAAACAGAGAGTGCGTAAGTGATACTGAGAATGGAGCCGGGAGTATAACAGAGAGTGAGAAAGAGTGAGACTGTGAGTGGAGCTGGGAGGATAACATAGAGTGAGAAAGAGTGAGACTGAGAGCGGAGCCGGGAGTATAACAGAGTGAGAAAGAGCGAGACCGAGAGTGGAGCTGGGAGGAAAACAGAGAGTGAGTAAGTGATACTGAGAATGGAGCCGGGAGTATAACAGAGAGTGAGAAAGAGTGAGACTGTGAGTGGAGCTGGGAGTATAACAGAGAGTGACAAAGAGTGAGACTGAGAGCGGAGCCAGGAGTAAAACAGAGAGTGAGAAAGAGTGAGTCTGAGAGCAGAGCCGGGAGGATAATAGAGAGTGAGAAAGAGAGAGATTGA
The DNA here is from genome assembly GCF_047496885.1 of Scyliorhinus torazame. Lineage (NCBI taxonomy): Eukaryota > Metazoa > Chordata > Chondrichthyes > Carcharhiniformes > Scyliorhinidae > Scyliorhinus > Scyliorhinus torazame. The sequence goes on from NC_092712.1 coordinate 25,950,547, forward strand.
GAATGAAGCTGGGAGTATAACAGAGAGTGAGAAAGAGTGAGAAAGAGTGAGACTGAGAGCAGAGCCGGAAGGATAACAGACAGTGCGAATGAGTGCTCCTGAGAGTGCAGCCGGGAGGATAACAGAGAGTGAGAAAGAGTGAGACTGAGAGTGGAGCCGGGAGTATAACAGAGAGTGAGAAAGAGTGAGATAGAGAGCCGAGCTGGGAGGATAACAGAGATTGAGAAAGAGCGAGGCTGAGAGTCCAGCCGGGAGGATAACAGAGAGTGAGAAAGAGTGAGACTGAGAGTGGAGCCGGGAGTATAACAGAGAGTGAGAAAGAGTGAGACTGAGAGCGGAGCCTGGAGGATAACAGAGAGTGAGAAAGAGCGAGGCTCAGAGCGGAGCTGGGAGTATAACAGTGAGTGAGAAAGAGTGAGACTGAGAGCGGAGCCGGGAGTATAACAGAGAGTGAGAAAGAGTGAGACTGAGAGTGGAGCTGGGAGTATAACAGAGAGTGAGAAAGAGTGAGACTGAGAGCGGAGCCGGGAGTATAACAGAGAGTGAGAAAGAGTGAGACTGAGAGCGGAGCTGGGAGGATAACAGAGAGTGAGAAAGAGTGAGACTGAGAGCGGAGCCGGGAGGATAACAGAGAGTGAGAAAGAGTGAGACTGAGAGTGGAGCCGGGAGTATAACAGAGAGTGAGAAAGAGCGAGACTGAGAGTGGAGTCGGGTGTATAACAGAGAGTGAGAAAGAGTGAGACTGAGAGTGGAGCCGGGAGGATAATAGAGAGCGAGAAAGAGCGAGGCTGAGAGTGTATCCGGGAGGATAACAGAGAGTGAGAAGAGTGAGACTGAGAGTGGAGCCGGGAGTATAACAGAGAGTGAGAAAGAGTGAGACTGAGAGCGGAGCCGGGAGGATAACAGAGAGTGAGAAAGAGTGAGACTGAGAGCGGAGCCGGGAGGATAACAGAGAGTGAGAAAGAGTGAGACTGAGAGCGGAGCCGGGAGGATAACAGAGAGTGAGAAAGAGTGAGACTGAGAGCGGAGCCGGGAGGATAACAGAGAGTGAGAAAGAGCGAGACTGAGAGTGGAGCTGGGAGTATAACAGAGAGTGAGAAAGAGTGAGGCTGAGAGTGGAGCCGGGAGTATAACAGAGAGTGAGAAAGAGCGAGACTGAGAGTGGAGCTGGGAGGAAAACAGAGAGTGCGTAAGTGATACTGAGAATGGAGCCGGGAGTATAACAGAGAGTGAGAAAGAGTGAGACTGTGAGTGGAGCTGGGAGGATAACATAGAGTGAGAAAGAGTGAGACTGAGAGCGGAGCCGGGAGTATAACAGAGTGAGAAAGAGCGAGACCGAGAGTGGAGCTGGGAGGAAAACAGAGAGTGAGTAAGTGATACTGAGAATGGAGCCGGGAGTATAACAGAGAGTGAGAAAGAGTGAGACTGTGAGTGGAGCTGGGAGTATAACAGAGAGTGACAAAGAGTGAGACTGAGAGCGGAGCCAGGAGTAAAACAGAGAGTGAGAAAGAGTGAGTCTGAGAGCAGAGCCGGGAGGATAATAGAGAGTGAGAAAGAGAGAGATTGAGAATGAAGCTGGGAGTATAACAGAGAGTGAGAAAGAGTGAGAAAGAGTGAGACTGAGAGCAGAGCCGGAAGGATAACAGACAGTGCGAATGAGTGCTCCTGAGAGTGCAGCCGGGAGGATAACAGAGAGTGAGAAAGAGTGAGACTGAGAGTGGAGCCGGGAGTATAACAGAGAGTGAGAAAGAGTGAGATAGAGAGCCGAGCTGGGAGGATAACAGAGATTGAGAAAGAGCGAGGCTGAGAGTCCAGCCGGGAGGATAACAGAGAGTGAGAAAGAGTGAGACTGAGAGTGGAGCCGGGAGTATAACAGAGAGTGAGAAAGAGTGAGACTGAGAGCGGAGCCTGGAGGATAACAGAGAGTGAGAAAGAGCGAGGCTCAGAGCGGAGCTGGGAGTATAACAGAGAGTGAGAAAGAGTGAGACTGAGAGCGGAGCCGGGAGTATAACAGAGAGTGAGAAAGAGTGAGACTGAGAGTGGAGCTGGGAGTATAACAGAGAGTGAGAAAGAGTGAGACTGAGAGCGGAGCCGGGAGTATAACAGAGAGTGAGAAAGAGTGAGACTGAGAGCGGAGCTGGGAGGATAACAGAGAGTGAGAAAGAGTGAGACTGAGAGCGGAGCCGGGAGGATAACAGAGAGTGAGAAAGAGTGAGACTGAGAGTGGAGCCGGGAGTATAACAGAGAGTGAGAAAGAGCGAGACTGAGAGTGGAGTCGGGTGTATAACAGAGAGTGAGAAAGAGTGAGACTGAGAGTGGAGCCGGGAGGATAATAGAGATTGAGAAAGAGTGAGACTGAGAGCGGAGCCGGGGTGATAACAGAGATTGAGAAAGAGCGAGACTGAGAGCGGAGCTGGGAGGATAACAGAGTGTGAGAAAGAGCGAGACTGAGAGTGGTGCCGGGAGTATAACAGAGAGCGAGAAATAGCGAGACTGAGAGTGGAGCCGGGAGGATAACAGGGACTGGGAAAGAGCGAGACTGAGAGTGGAGCCGGGAGAATAACAGAGAGTGAGAAAGAGCGAGACTGAGAATGGAGCCGGGAGGATAACAGAGAGTGAGAAAGAGCGAGACTGTGAATGGAGCCGGGAGGACAACAGAGAGTGAGAAAGAGCGAGACTGAGAGTGGAGTCGGGATTATAACAGAGAGTGAGATAGAGCGAGACTGAGAGTGGAGCTGGGAGGATAACAGAGAGTGAGAAAGAGCGAGGCTGAGAATGGAGCCGGGTGGATAACAGAGAGTGAAAAAGAGCGAGACTGAGAATGGAGCCGGGAGGATAACAGAGAGTGAGAAAGAGCGAGGCTGAGAGTGGAGAAGGGAGGAAAACAGAGAGTGAGTAAGTGACACTGAGAATGGAGCCGGGAGTATAACAGAGTGTGAGAAACAGTGAGACTGAGAGCAGAGCCGGGAGGATAACAGAGAGTGAGAAAGAGTGAGACTGAGAGTGGAGCCGGGAGTATAACAGAGAGTGAGAAAGAGTGAGATAGAGAGCCGAGCTGGGAGGATAACAGAGATTGAGAAAGAGCGAGGCTGAGAGTCCAGCCGGGAGGATAACAGAGAGTGAGAAAGAGTGAGACTGAGAGTGGAGCCGGGAGTATAACAGAGAGTGAGAAAGAGTGAGACTGAGAGCGGAGCCGGGAGGATAACAGAGAGTGAAAAGAGCGAGACTGAAAGCGGAGCCGGGATTTTAACAGAGAGTGAGAATAAGTGAGACTGAGAGTGGAGCCGGGAGTATAACAGAGAGTGAGAAAGAGTGAGACTGAGAGTGGTGCCGGGAGTATAACAGAGAGTGAGAAAGAGTGAGACTGAGAGCGGAGCCGGGAGGATAACAGAGATTGAGAAAGAGTGAGACTGAGAGCGGAGCCGGGGTGATAACAGAGATTGAGAAAGAGCGAGACTGAGAGTGGAGCCGGGAGGATAACAGAGAGTGAGAAAGAGCGAGACTGAGAGTGGAGCTGGGAGGATAACAGGGACTGGGAAAGAGCGAGACTGAGAGTGGAGCCGGGAGAATAACAGAGAGTGAGAAAGAGCGAGACTGAGAGTGGAGCCGGGATTATAACAGAGAGTGAGATAGAGCGAGACTGAGAGTGGAGCCGGGAGGATAAAAGAGAGTGAGAAAGAGCGAGGCTGAGAATGGAGCCGGGAGGATAACAGAGAGTGAAAAAGAGCGAGACTGAGAGTGGAGCCGGGAGGATAAAAGAGAGTGATAAGAGCGAGACTGAGAATGGAGCCGGGAGGATAACAGAGAGTGAGAAAGAGCGAGACTGAGAGTGGAGCTGTGAGGAAAACAGAGAGTGAGTAAGTGATACTGAGAATGGAGCCGGGAGTATAACAGAGTGAGAAAGAACGAGACTGAGAGTGGAGCTGGGAGGAAAACAGAGAGTGAGTAAGTGATACTGAGAATGGAGCCGGGAGTATAACAAAGAGTGAGAAAGACTGAGACTGAGACGAGCTGGGAGTATAACAGAGAGTGAGAATGAGCGAGACTGAGAGCGGAGCCGGGAGTATAACAGAGAGTGAGAAAGAGTGAGACTGAGAGCGGAGCCGGGAGTATAACAGAGAGTGAGAAAGAGTGAGACTGAGAATGGAGCCGGGAGTATAACAGAGAGTGAGAAAAAGCGAGACTGAAAGCGGAGCCGGGAGGATAACAGAGAGTGAGAAAGAGTGAGACTGCGAGTGGAGCCGGGAGTATAACAGAGAGTGAGAAAGAGCGAGACTGAAAGCGGAGCCGGGAGGATAACAGAGAGTGAGAAAGAGCGAGACTGAAAGCGGAGCCGGGAGGATAACAGAGAGTGAGAATGAGCGAGACTGAGAGTGGAGTCAGGTGTATAACAGAGAGTGAGAAAGAGCGAGACTGAGAGTGGGGCTGGGCGGAAAACAGAGAGTGAGTAAGTGATACTGAGAATGGAGCCGGGAGTATAACAGAGAGTGAGAAACAGTGAGACTGAGAGCAGAGCCGGGAGGATAACAGAGAGTGAGAAAGAGTGAGACTGCGAGTGGAGCCGGGAGTATAACAGAGAGTGAGAAAGAGCGAGACTGAAAGCGGAGCCGGGAGGATAACAGAGAGTGAGAAAGAGCGAGACTGAAAGCGGAGCCGGGAGGATAACAGAGAGTGAGAAAGAGTGAGATAGAGAGCCGAGCTGGGAGGATAACAGAGATTGAGAAAGAGCGAGGCTGAGAGTCCAGCCGGGAGGATAACAGAGAGTGAGAAAGAGTGAGACTGAGATTGGAGGCGGGAGTATAACAGAGAGTGAGAAAGAGCGAGACTGAAAGCGGAGCCGGGAGGATAACAGAGAGTGAGAAAGAGTGAGACTGAGAGCGGAGCCTGGAGGATAACAGAGAGTGAGAAAGAGCGAGGCTGAGAGTGGAGCCGGGAGGATAAAAGAGAGTGAGAAAGAGCGAGGCTGAGAATGGAGCCGGGAGGATAACAGAGAGTGAAAAAGAGCGAGACTGAGAGTGGAGCCGGGAGGATAAAAGAGAGTGAGAAAGAGCGAGACTGAGAATGGAGCCGGGAGGATAACAGAGAGTGAGAAAGAGCGAGACTGAGAGTGGAGCTGTGAGGAAAACAGAGAGTGAGTAAGTGATACTGAGAATGGAGCCGGGAGTATAACAGAGTGAGAAAGAACGAGACTGAGAGTGGAGCTGGGAGGAAAACAGAGAGTGAGAAAGAGTGAGACTGAGAGTGGAGCCGGGAGTATAACAGAGAGTGAGAAAGAGCGAGACTGAGAGTGGAGCCGGGAGGATAACAAAGAGTGAGAATGAGCGAGACTGAGAGCGGAGTCGGGAGGATAACAGAGAGTGAGAATGAGCGAGACTGAGAGCGGAGCCGGGAGTATAACAGAGAGTGAGAAAGAGTGAGACTGAGAGCGGAGCCGGGAGTATAACAGAGAGTGAGAAAGAGTGAGACTGAGAATGGAGCCGGGAGTATAACAGAGAGTGAGAATGAGCGAGACTGAGAGTGGAGTCAGGTGTATAACAGAGAGTGAGAAAGAGCGAGACTGAGAGTGGGGCTGGGCGGAAAACAGAGAGTGAGTAAGTGATACTGAGAATGGAGCCGGGAGTATAACAGAGAGTGAGAAACAGTGAGACTGAGAGCAGAGCCGGGAGGATAACAGAGAGTGAGAAAGAGTGAGACTGCGAGTGGTGCCGGGAGTATAACAGAGAGTGAGAAAGAGCGAGACTGAAAGCGGAGCCGGGAGGATAACAGAGAGTGAGAAAGAGCGAGACTGAAAGCGGAGCCGGGAGGATAACAGAGAGTGAGAAAGAGTGAGATAGAGAGCCGAGCTGGGAGGATAACAGAGATTGAGAAAGAGCGAGGCTGAGAGTCCAGCCGGGAGGATAACAGAGAGTGAGAAAGAGTGAGACTGAGATTGGAGGCGGGAGGATAACAGAGAGTGAGAAAGAGCGAGACTGAAAGCGGAGCCGGGAGGATAACAGAGAGTGAGAAAGAGCGAGGCTGAGAGCGGAGCCGGGAGGATAACAGAGAGTGAAAAGAGCGAGACTGAGAGTGGAGCCGGGAGGATAATAGAGATTGAGAAAGAGTGAGACTGAGAATGGAGCCGGGAGTATAACAGAGAGTGAGAAAGAGTGAGACTGAGAGCGGAGCCGGGGTGATAACAGAGATTGAGAAAGAGCGAGACTGAGAGCGGAGCTGAGAGGATAACAGAGAGTGAGAAAGAGCGAGACTGAGAGTGGTGCCGGGAGTATAACAGAGAGTGAGAAAGAGCGGGACTGAGAGTGGAGCCGGGAGTATAACAAAGAGTGAGAAAGACTGAGACTGAGACGAGCTGGGAGTATAACAGCGAGTGAGAATGAGTGAGACTGAGAGCGGAGCCGGGAGTATAACAAAGAGTGAGAAAGACTGAGACTGAGACGAGCTGGGAGTATAACAGCGAGTGAGAATGAGTGAGACTGAGAGCGGAGCCGGGAGTATAACAGAGAGTGAGAAAGAGTGAGACTGAGAGCGGAGCCGGGAGGTTAATAGAGAGTGAGAAAGAGTGAGACTGAGAGCGGAGCCGGGAGTATAACAGAGAGTGAGAAAGAGTGAGACTGAGAATGGAGCCGGGAGTATAACAGAGAGTGAGAAAGAGTGAGACTGAGAGTGGAGCTGGGAGGATAACAGAGAGTGAGAAAGAGCGAGACTGAGAGTGGTGCTGGGAGTATAACAGAGAGTGAGAAAGAGCGAGACTGAGAGTGGGGCTAGGAGGAAAACAGAGAGTGAGTAAGTGATACTGAGAATGGAGCCGTGAGTATAACAGAGAGTGAGAAAGAGTGAGACTGAGAATGGAGCCGGGAGTATAACAGAGAGTGAGAAACAGTGAGACTGAGAGCAGAGCCGGGAGGATAATAGAGAGTGAGAAAGAGCGAGACTGAGAGTGGAGCCGGGAGGATAACAGAGAGTGAGAAAGAGCGAGACTGAGAGTGGAGCCGGGAGGATAACAGAGAGTGAGAAAGAGTGAGACTGAGAGCGGAGCCGGGCGTATAACAGAGAGTGAGAAAGAGTGAGACTGATAATGGAGCCGGGAGTATAACAGAGAGTGAGAAAGAGCGAGACTGAGAGTGGAGTCGGGTGTATAACAGAGAGTGAGAAAGAGTGAGACTGAGAGTGGAGCCGGGAGTATAACAGAGAGTGAGAAACAGTGAGACTGAGAGCAGAGCCGGGAGGATAATAGAGAGTGAGAAAGAGCGAGACTGAGAGTGGAGCCGGGAGGGTAACAGAGAGTGAGAAACAGTGAGACTGAGAGCAGAGCCGGGAGGATAATAGAGAGTGAGAAAGAGCGAGACTGAGAGTGGAGCCGGGAGGGTAACAGAGAGTGAGAAAGAGCGAGACTGAGAGTGGAGCCGGGAGGATAACAGAGCGTGAGAAAGAGCGAGATTGTGAATGGAGCCGGGAGGACAACAGAGAGTGAGAAAGAGCGAGACTGAGAGTGGAGTCGGGAGTATAACAGAGAGTGAGAAAGAGCGAGGCTGAGAGTGGAGCCGGGAGGATAACAGAGAGTGAGAAAGAGCGAGATTGTGAATGGAGCCGTGAGGACAACAGAGAGTGAGAAAGAGCAAGACTGAGAGTGGAGTCGGGAGTATAACAGAGAGTGAGAAAGAGTGAGACTGAGAGTGGAGCCGGGAGGATAACTGAGAGTGAGAAAGAGTGAGACTGAGAGCGGAGCCGGGTGAATAATAGAGAGTGAGAAAGAGCGAGGCTGAGAGTGGAGCCGGGAGGATAACAGAGAGTGAGAAAGAGCGAGGCTGAGAATGGAGCTGGGAGTATAACAGAGAGTGAGAAAGAGCGAGATTGTGAATGGAGCCGTGAGGACAACAGAGAGTGAGAAAGAGCAAGACTGAGAGTGGAGTCGGGAGTATAACAGAGAGTGAGAAAGAGTGAGACTGAGAGTGGAGCCGGGAGGATAACTGAGAGTGAAAAAGAGCGAGACTGAGAGTGGAGCCGGGAGGACAACAGAGAGTGAGAAAGAGCGAGACTGAGAGTGGAGTCGGGTGTATAACAGAGAGTGAGAAAGAGTGAGACTGAGAGTGGAGCCGGGAGGATAACAGAGAGTGAAAAAGAGCGAGACTGAGAGTGGAGCTGGGAGGAAAACAGAGATTGAGAAAGACTGAGACTGAGAGCGGAGCCGGGAGGATAACAGAGAGTGAGAAAGAGTGAGACTGAGAGCGGAGCCGGGAGGATAACAGAGAGTGAGAAAGAGCGAGACCGAGAGTGGAGCTGGGAGGAAAACAGAGAGTGAGTAAGTGATACTGAGAATGGAGCCGGGAGTATAACAGAGAGTGAGAAAGAGCGAGACTGAGAGTGGAGTCGGGTGTATAACAGAGAGTGAGAAAGAGCGAGACCGAGAGTGGAGCTGGGAGGAAAACAGAGAGTGAGTAAGTGAGACTGAGAGCGGAGCCGGGAGGATAATAGAGTTTGAGAAAGAGTGAGACTGAGCAGCACGGTAGCACAAGTGATTAGCACTGTGGCTTCACAGCTCCAGGGTCCCAGGTTCGATTCCCCGCTGGGTCACTGTCTGTGCGGAGTTTGCACGTTCTCCCCGTGTCCGCGTGGGTTTCCTCCGGGTGCTCCGGTTTCCTCCCACAGTCCAAAGACGTGCAGGTTAGGTGGATTGGCCATGCTAAATTACCCGTAGTGTCCATAATGGTTGGGAGGGGTTATTGTGTTGCGGGGATAAGGTGGAAGTGAGGGATTAATGTGGGTCGGTGCAGACTCGATGGGCCGAATGGCCTCCTTCTGCACTGTATGTTCTATTTAATCTATGTAATCTATGAGAGCGGAGCCGGGGTGATAACAGAGATTGAGAAAGAGCGAGACTGAGAGCGGAGCTGGGAGCATAACAGAGAGTGAGAAAGAGCGAGACTGAGAGTGGTGCCGGGAGTATAACAGAGAGTGAGAATTAGCGAGACTGAGAGTGGAGCCGGGAGGATAACAGGGACTGGGAAAGAGCGAGACTGAGAGTGGAGCCGGGAGAATAACAGAGAGTGAGAAAGAGCGAAACTGAGAATGGAGCCGGGAGGATAACAGAGAGTGAGAAAGAGCGAGACTGAGAGTGGAGCTGGGAGGACAACAGAGAGTGAGAAAGAGCGAGACTGAGAGTGGAGCCGGGTGGATAACAGAGAGTGAGAAAGAGCGAGACTGTGAATGGAGCCGGGAGGACAACAGAGAGTGAGAAAGAGCGAGACTGAGAGTGGAGCCGGGAGGATAACAGAGAGTGAGAAAGAGCGAGACTGAGAATGGAGCCGGGAGGATAATAGAGATTGAGAAAGAGCGAGACTGAGAGTGGAGTAGGGATTATAACAGAGAGTGAGATAGAGCGAGACTGAGAGTGGAGCCGGGAGGTTAAAAGAGAGTGAGAAAGAGCGAGGCTGAGAATGGAGCCGGGAGGATAACAGAGAGTGAAAAAGAGCGAGACTGAGAATGGAGCCGGGAGGATAACAGCGAGTGAGAAAGAGCGAGACTGAGAGTGGAGCTGGGAGGAAAACAGAGAGTGAGGAAGTGATACTGAGAATGGAGCCGGGAGTATAACAAAGAGTGAGAATGAGTGAGACTGAGAGCGGAGCCGGGAGTATAACAGAGAGTGAGAATGAGTGAGACTGAGAATGGAGCCGGGAGTATAACAGAGAGTGAGAATGAGTGAGACTGAGAGCGGAGCCGGGAGTATAACAGAGAGTGAGAAAGAGTGAGACTGAGAGCGGAGCCGGGAGTATAACAGAGAGTGAGAAAGAGTGAGACTGAGAATGGAGCCGGGAGTATAACAGAGAGTGAGAAAGAGCGAGACTGAGAGTGGAGTCAGGTGTATAACAGAGAGTGAGAAAGAGTGAGACTGAGAGTGGAGCCGGGAGTATAACAGAGAGTGAGAAAGGGCGAGACTGAGAGACGAGCCGGGAGGATAACAGAGAGTGAGAAAGAGTGAGACTGAGAGTGGAGCCGGGAGTATAACAGAGAGTGAGAAAGAGTGAGATAGAGAGCCGAGCTGGGAGGATAACAGAGATTGAGAAAGAGCGAGGCTGAGAGTGGAGCTGGGAGGAAAACAGAGAGTGAGTAAGTGATACTGAGAATGGAGCCGGGAGTATAACAAAGAGCGAGAAAGACTGAGACTGAGACGAGCTGGGAGTATAACAGCGAGTGAGAATGAGTGAGACTGAGAGCGGAGCCGGGAGTATAACAGAGAGTGAGAAAGAGTGAGACTGAGAGCGGAGCCGGGAGGGTAACAGAGAGTGAGAAAGAGTGAGACTGAGAGCGGAGCCGGGAGTATAACAGAGAGTGAGAAAGAGTGAGACTGAGAATGGAGCCGGGAGTATAACAGAGAGTGAGAAAGAGTGAGACTGAGAGTGGAGCTGGGAGGATAACAGAGAGTGAGAAAGAGCGAGACTGAGAGTGGTGCTGGGAGTATAACAGAGAGTGAGAAAGAGCGAGACTGAGAGTGGGGCTGGGAGGAAAACAGAGAGTGAGTAAGTGATACTGAGAATGGAGCCGTGAGTATAACAGAGAGTGAGAAAGAGCGAGACTGAGAGTGGAGTCGGGTGTATAACAGAGAGTGAGAAAGAGTGAGACTGAGAGTGGAGCCGGGAGTATAACAGAGAGTGAGAAACAGTGAGACTGAGAGCAGAGCCGGGAGGATAATAGAGAGTGAGAAAGAGCGAGACTGAGAGTGGAGCCGGGAGGATAACAGAGAGTGAGAAAGAGCGAGACTGAGAGTGGAGCCGGGAGGATAACAGAGCGTGAGAAAGAGCGAGATTGTGAATGGAGCCGGGAGGACAACAGAGAGTGAGAAAGAGCGAGACTGAGAGTGGAGTCGGGAGTATAACAGAGAGTGAGAAAGAGCGAGGCTGAGAGTGGAGCCGGGAGGATAACAGAGAGTGAGAAAGAGCGAGGCTGAGAATGGAGCTGGGAGTATAACAGAGAGTGAGAAAGAGCGAGATTGTGAATGGAGCCGGGAGGACAACAGAGAGTGAGAAAGAGCAAGACTGAGAGTGGAGTCGGGAGTATAACAGAGAGTGAGAAAGAGTGAGACTGAGAGTGGAGCCGGGAGGATAACAGAGAGTGAAAAAGAGCGAGACTGAGAGTGGAGCCGGGAGGACAACAGAGAGTGAGAAAGAGCGAGACTGAGAGTGGAGTCGGGTGTATAACAGAGAGTGAGAAAGAGTGAGACTGAGAGTGGAGCCGGGAGGATAACAGAGAGTGAAAAAGAGCGAGACTGAGAGTGGAGCTGGGAGGAAAACAGAGAGTGAGTAAGTGACACTGAGAATGGAGCCGGGAGTATAACAGAGATTGAGAAAGACTGAGACTGAGAGCGGAGCCGGGAGGATAACAGAGAGTGAGAAAGAGTGAGACTGAGAGCGGAGCCGGGAGGATAACAGAGAGTGAGAAAGAGCGAGACCGAGAGTGGAGCTGGGAGGAAAACAGAGAGTGAGTAAGTGATACTGAGAATGGAGCCGGGAGTATAACAGAGAGTGAGAAAGAGCGAGACTGAGAGTGGAGTCGGGTGTATAACAGAGAGTGAGAAAGAGCGAGACCGAGAGTGGAGCTGGGAGGAAAACAGAGAGTGAGTAAGTGAGACTGAGAGCGGAGCCGGGAGGATAATAGAGATTGAGAAAGAGTGAGACTGAGCAGCACGGTAGCACAAGTGATTAGCACTGTGGCTTCACAGCTCCAGGGTCCCAGGTTCGATTCCCCGCTGGGTCATTGTCTGTGCGGAGTTTGCACGTTCTCCCCGTGTCCGCGTGGGTTTCCTCCGGGTGCTCCGGTTTCCTCCCACAGTCCAAAGACGTGCAGGTTAGGTGGATTGGCCATGCTAAATTACCCGTAGTGTCCATAATGGTTGGGAGGGGTTATTGTGTTGCGGGGATAAGGTGGAAGTGAGGGATTAATGTGGGTCGGTGCAGACTCGATGGGCCGAATGGCCTCCTTCTGCACTGTATGTTCTATGTAATCTATGTAATCTATGAGAGCGGAGCCGGGGTGATAACAGAGATTGAGAAAGAGCGAGACTGAGAGCGGAGCTGGGAGCATAACAGAGAGTGAGAAAGAGCGAGACTGAGAGTGGTGCCGGGAGTATAACAGAGAGTGAGAATTAGCGAGACTGAGAGTGGAGCCGGGAGAATAACAGAGAGTGAGAAAGAGCGAGACTGAGAATGGAGCCGGGAGGATAACAGAGAGTGAGAAAGAGCGAGACTGAGAATGGAGCTGGGAGGACAACAGAGAGTGAGAAAGAGCGAGACTGAGAGTGGAGCCGGGTGGATAACAGAGAGTGAGAAAGAGCGAGACTGTGAATGGAGCCGGGAGGACAACAGAGAGTGAGAAAGAGCGAGACTGAGAGTGGAGCCGGGAGGATAACAGAGAGTGAGAAAGAGCGAGACTGAGAATGGAGCCGGGAGGATAACAGAGAGTGAGAAAGAGCGAGACTGTGAATGGAGCCGGGAGGACAACAGAGATTGAGAAAGAGCGAGACTGAGAGTGGAGTAGGGATTATAACAGAGAGTGAGATAGAGCGAGACTGAGAGTGGAGCCGGGAGGTTAAAAGAGAGTGAGAAAGAGCGAGGCTGAGAATGGAGCCGGGAGGATAACAGAGAGTGAAAAAGAGCGAGACTGAGAATGGAGCCGGGAGGATAACAGCGAGTGAGAAAGAGCGAGACTGAGAGTGGAGCTGGGAGGAAAACAGAGAGTGAGGAAGTGATACTGAGAATGGAGCCGGGAGTATAACAAAGAGTGAGAATGAGTGAGACTGAGAGCGGAGCCGGGAGTATAACAGAGAGTGAGAATGAGTGAGACTGAGAATGGAGCCGGGAGTATAACAGAGAGTGAGAATGAGTGAGACTGAGAGCGGAGCCGGGAGTATAACAGAGAGTGAGAAAGAGTGAGACTGAGCGCGGAGCCGGGAGTATAACAGAGAGTGAGAAAGAGTGAGACTGAGAATGGAGCCGGGAGTATAACAGAGAGTGAGAAAGAGCGAGACTGAGAGTGGAGTCAGGTGTATAACAGAGAGTGAGAAAGAGTGAGACTGAGAGTGGAGCCGGGAGTATAACAGAGAGTGAGAAAGGGCGAGACTGAGAGACGAGCCGGGAGGATAACAGAGAGTGAGAAAGAGTGAGACTGAGAGTGGAGCCGGGAGTATAACAGAGAGTGAGAAAGAGTGAGATAGAGAGCCGAGCTGGGAGGATAACAGAGATTGAGAAAGAGCGAGGCTGAGAGTGGAGCTGGGAGGAAAACAGAGAGTGAGTAAGTGATACTGAGAATGGAGCCGGGAGTATAACAAAGAGTGACAAAGACTGAGACTGAGACGAGCTGGGAGTATAACAGCGAGTGAGAATGAGTGAGACTGAGAGCGGAGCCGGGAGTATAACAGAGAGTGAGAAAGAGTGAGACTGAGAGCGGAGCCGGGAGGGTAACAGAGAGTGAGAAAGAGTGAGACTGAGAGCGGAGCCGGGAGTATAACAGAGAGTGAGAAAGAGTGAGACTGAGAATGGAGCCGGGAGTATAACAGAGAGTGAGAAAGAGTGAGACTGAGAGTGGAGCTGGGAGGATAACAGAGAGTGAGAAAGAGCGAGACTGAGAGTGGTGCTGGGAGTATAACAGAGAGTGAGAAAGAGCGAGACTGAGAGTGGGGCTGGGAGGAAAACAGAGAGTGAGTAAGTGATACTGAGAATGGAGCCGTGAGTATAACAGAGAGTGAGAAAGAGTGAGACTGAGAATGGAGCTGGGAGTATAACAGAGAGTGAGAAACAGTGAGACTGAGAGCAGAGCCGGGAGGATAATAGAGAGTGAGAAAGAGCGAGACTGAGAGTGGAGCCGGGAGGATAACAGAGAGTGAGAAAGAGCGAGACTGAGAGTGGAGCCGGGAGGATAACAGAGAGTGAGAAAGAGTGAGACTGAGAGCGGAGCCGGGCGTATAACAGAGAGTGAGAAAGAGTGAGACTGAGAATGGAGCCGGGAGTATAACAGAGAGTGAGAAAGAGCGAGACTGAGAGTGGAGCCGGGAGTATAACAGAGAGTGAGAAACAGTGAGACTGAGAGCAGAGCCGGGAGGATAATAGAGAGTGAGAAAGAGCGAGACTGAGAGTGGAGCCGGGAGGATAACAGAGAGTGAGAAAGAGCGAGACTGAGAGTGGAGCCGGGAGGATAACAGAGCGTGAGAAAGAGCGAGATTGTGAATGGAGCCGGGAGGACAACAGAGAGTGAGAAAGAGCGAGACTGAGAGTGGAGTCGGGAGTATAACAGAGAGTGAGAAAGAGCGAGGCTGAGAGTGGAGCCGGGAGGATAACAGAGAGTGAGAAAGAGCGAGGCTGAGAATGGAGCTGGGAGTATAACAGAGAGTGAGAAAGAGCGAGATTGTGAATGGAGCCGGGAGGACAACAGAGAGTGAGAAAGAGCGAGACTGAGAGTGGAGTCGGGAGTATAACAGAGAGTGAGAAAGAGCGAGGCTGAGAGTGGAGTCGGGTGTATAACAGAGAGTGAGAAAGACTGAGACTGAGAGCGGAGCCGGGAGTATAACAGAGAGTGAGAAAGAGCGAGACCGAGAGTGGAGCTGGGAGGAAAACAGAGAGTGAGTAAGTGAGACTGAGAATGGAGCCGGGAGTATAACAGAGAGTGAGAAAGAGCGAGACTGAGAGTGGAGTCGGGTGTATAACAGAGAGTGAGAAAGAGTGAGACTGAGAGTGGAGCCGGGAGTATAACAGAGAGTGAGAAAGAGCGAGACCGAGAGTGGAGCTGGGAGGAAAACAGAGAGTGAGTAAGTGATACTGAGAATGGAGCCGGGAGTATAACAGAGAGTGAGAAAGAGTGAGACTGAGAGCGGAGCCGGGAGGATAATAGAGATTGAGAAAGAGTGAGACTGAGCAGCACGGTAGCACAAGTGATTAGCACTGTGGCTTCACAGCTCCAGGGTCCCAGGTTCGATTCCCCGCTGGGTCACTGTCTGTGCGGAGTTTGCACGTTCTCCCCGTGTCCGCGTGGGTTTCCTCCGGGTGCTCCGGTTTCCTCCCACAGTCCAAAGACGTGCAGGTTAGGTGGATTGGCCATGCTAAATTACCCGTAGTGTCCATAAGGGTTGGGAGGGGTTATTGTGTTGCGGGGATAAGGTGGAAGTGAGGGATTAATGTGGGTCGGTGCAGACTCGATGGGCCGAATGGCCTCCTTCTGCACTGTATGTTCTATGTAATCTATGTAATCTATGAGAGCGGAGCCGGGGTGATAACAGAGATTGAGAAAGAGCGAGACTGAGAGCGGAGCTGGGAGGATAACAGAGAGTGAGAAAGAGCGAGACTGAGAGTGGTGCCGGGAGTATAACAGAGAGTGAGAAATAGCGAGACTGAGAGTGGAGCCGGGAGGATAACAGGGACTGGGAAAGAGCGAGACTGAGAGTGGAGCCGGGAGAATAACAGAGAGTGAGAAAGAGCGAGACTGAGAATGGAGCCGGGAGGATAACAGAGAGTGAGAAAGAGCGAGACTGTGAATGGAGCCGGGAGGACAACAGAGATTGAGAAAGAGCGAGACTGAGAGTGGAGTAGGGATTATAACAGAGAGTGAGATAGAGCGAGACTGAGAATGGAGCCGGGAGGATAAAAGAGAGTGAGAAAGAGCGAGGCTGAGAATGGAGCCGGGAGGATAACAGAGAGTGAAAAAGAGCGAGACTGAGAATGGAGCCGGGAGGATAACAGAGAGTGAGAAAGAGCGAGACTGAGAGTGGAGCTGGGAGGAAAACAGAGAGTGAGGAAGTGATACTGAGAATGGAGCCGGGAGTATAACAAAGAGTGAGAAAGACTGAGACTGAGACGAGCTGGGAGTATAACAGAGAGTGAGAATGAGTGAGACTGAGAGCGGAGCCGGGAGTATAACAGAGAGTGAGAAAGAGTGAGACTGAGAGCGGAGCCGGGAGTATAACAGAGAGTGAGAAAGAGTGAGACTGAGAATGGAGCCGGGAGTATAACAGAGAGTGAGAAAGAGTGAGACTGAGAATGGAGCCGGGAGTATAACAGAGAGTGAGAAAGAGCGAGACTGAGAGTGGAGTCAGGTGTATAACAGAGAGTGAGAAAGAGTGAGACTGAGAGCGGAGCCGGGAGGATAACAGAGAGTGAGAAACAGTGAGACTGAGAGCAGAGCCGGGAGGATAACAGAGAGTGAGAAAGAGTGAGACTGAGAGTGGAGCCGGGAGTATAACAGAGAGTGAGAAAGAGTGAGATAGAGAACCGAGCTGGGAGGATAACAGAGATTGAGAAAGAGCGAGGCTGAGAGTCCAGCCGGGAGGATAACAGAGAGTGAGAAAGAGTGAGACTGAGATTGGAGGCGGGAGTATAACAGAGAGTGAGAAAGAGCGAGACTGAGAGCGGAGCTGGGAGGATAACAGAGAGTGAGAAAGAGCGAGACTGAGAGTGGTGCCGGGAGTATAACAGAGAGTGAGAAAGAGCGGGACTGAGAGTGGAGCCGGGAGGATAACAGGGACTGGGAAAGAGCGAGACTGAGAGTGGAGCCGGGAGAATAACAGAGAGTGAGAAAGAGCGAGACTGAGAATGGAGCCGGGAGGATAACAGAGAGTGAGAAAGAGCGAGACTGTGAATGGAGCCGGGAGGACAACAGAGAGTGAGAAAGAGCGAGACTGAGAGTGGAGTCGGGATTATAACAGAGAGTGAGAAAGAGCGAGACTGAGAGTGGAGCCGGGAGGATAACAGAGAGTGAGAAAGAGCGAAGCTGAGAATGGAGCCGGGAGGATAACAGAGAGTGAGAAAGAGCGAGACTGAGAGTGGAGCTGGGAGGAAAACAGAGAGTGAGTAAGTGATACTGAGAATGGAGCCGGGAGTATAACAAAGAGTGAGAAAGACTGAGACTGAGACGAGCTGGGAGTATAACAGAGAGTGAGAAAGAGTGAGACTGAGAGCGGAGCCGGGAGTATAACAGAGAGTGAGAAAGAGTGAGTCTGAGAGTGGAGCCGGGAGGATAACAGAGAGTGAGAAAGAGCGAGACTGAGAGTGGAGCCGGGAGGATAACAGAGAGTGAGAAAGAGCGAGACTGAGAGTGGAGCCGGGAGGATAACAGAGAGTGAGAAAGAGTGAGTCTGAGAGCGGAGCCGGGCGTATAACAGAGAGTGAGAAAGAGTGAGACTGAGAATGGAGCCGGGAGTATAACAGAGAGTTAGAAAGAGCGAGACTGAGAGTGGAGTCGGGTGTATAACAGAGAGTGAGAAAGAGTGAGACTGAGAGTGGAGCCGGGAGGATAACAGAGAGTGAGAAAGAGCGAGACTGAGAATGGAGCCGGGAGGATAACAGAGAGTGAGAAAGAGTGAGACTGAGAGTGGAGCCGGGAGTATAACAGAGAGTGAGAAACAGTGAGACTGAGAGCAGAGCCGGGAGGATAATAGAGAGTGAGAAAGAGCGAGACTGAGAGTGGAGCCGGGAGGATAACAGAGAGTGAGAAAGAGCGAGACTGAGAATGGAGCCGGGAGGATAACAGAGAGTGAGAAAGAGCGAGATTGTGAATGGAGCCGGGAGGACAACAGAGAGTGAGAAAGAGTGAGACTGAGAGTGGAGTCGGGAGTATAACAGAGAGTGAGAAAGAGCGAGGCTGAGAGTGGTGCTGGGAGTATAACAGAGAGTGAGAAAGAGTGAGACTGAGAGTGGAGCTGGGAGTATAACAGAGAGTGAGTAAGTGATACTGAGAATGGAGCCGGGAGTATAACAGAGAGTGAGAAAGAGTGAGACTGAGAGCGGAGCCGGGAGGATAATAGAGATTGAGAAAGAGTGAGACTGAGCAGCACGGTAGCACAAGTGATTAGCACTGTGGCTTCACAGCTCCAGGGTCCCAGGTTCGATTCCCCGCTGGGTCACTGTCTGTGCGGAGTTTGCACGTTCTCCCCGTGTCCGCGTGGGTTTCCTCCGGGTGCTCCGGTTTCCTCCCACAGTCCAAAGACGTGCAGGTTAGGTGGATTGGCCATGCTAAATTACCCGTAGTGTCCATAAGGGTTGGGAGGGGTTATTGTGTTGCGGGGATAAGGTGGAAGTGAGGGATTAATGTGGGTCGGTGCAGACTCGATGGGCCGAATGGCCTCCTTCTGCACTGTATGTTCTATGTAATCTATGTAATCTATGAGAGCGGAGCCGGGATGATAACAGAGATTGAGAAAGAGCGAGACTGAGAGCGGAGCTGGGAGGATAACAGAGAGAGAGAAAGAGCGAGACTGAGAGTGGTGCCGGGAGTATAACAGAGAGTGAGAAATAGCGAGACTGAGAGTGGAGCCGGGAGGATAACAGGGACTGGGAAAGAGCGAGACTGAGAGTGGAGCCGGGAGAATAACAGAGAGTGAGAAAGAGCGAGACTGAGAATGGAGCCGGGAGGATAACAGAGAGTGAAAAAGAGCGAGACTGTGAATGGAGCCGGGAGGACAACAGAGATTGAGAAAGAGCGAGACTGAGAGTGGAGTCGGGATTATAACAGAGAGTGAGATAGAGCGAGACTGAGAGTGGAGCCGGGAGGATAAAAGAGAGTGAGAAAGAGCGAGGCTGAGAATGGAGCCGGGAGGATAACAGAGAGTGAGAAAGAGCGAGACTGAGAGTGGAGCTGGGAGGAAAACAGAGAGTGAGTAAGTGATACTGAGAATGGAGCCGGGAGTATAACAAAGAGTGAGAAAGACTGAGACTGAGACGAGCTGGGAGTATAACAGAGAGTGAGAATGAGTGAGACTGAGAGCGGAGCCGGGAGTATAACAGAGAGTGAGAAAGAGTGAGACTGAGAGCGGAGCCGGGAGTATAACAGAGAGTGAGAAAGAGTGAGACTGAGAATGGAGCCGGGAGTATAACAGAGAGTGAGAAAGAGCGAGACTGAGAGTGGAGTCAGGTGTATAACAGAGAGTGAGAAAGAGTGAGACTGAGAGTGGAGCCGGGAGTATAACAGAGAGTGAGAAACAGTGAGACTGAGAGCAGAGCCGGGAGGATAACAGAGAGTGAGAAAGAGTGAGACTGAGAGTGGAGCCGGGAGTATAACAGAGAGTGAGAAAGAGTGAGATAGAGAGCCGAGCTGGGAGGATAACAGAGATTGAGAAAGAGCGAGGCTGAGAGTCCAGCCGGGAGGATAACAGAGAGTGAGAAAGAGTGAGACTGAGAGCGGAGTCGGGAGGATAACAGAGTGTGAGAAAGAGCGAGGCTGAGAGCGGAGCCGGGAGGATAACAGAGAGTGAGAAAGAGCGAGGCTGAGAGCGG
Organism: Scyliorhinus torazame; assembly: GCF_047496885.1. Lineage (NCBI taxonomy): Eukaryota > Metazoa > Chordata > Chondrichthyes > Carcharhiniformes > Scyliorhinidae > Scyliorhinus > Scyliorhinus torazame. The sequence goes on from NC_092712.1 coordinate 25,969,791, forward strand.
AGCCGGGAGTATAACAGAGAGTGAGAAAGAGTGAGACTGAGAGCGGAGCCTGGAGGATAACAGAGAGTGAGAAAGAGCGAGGCTGAGAGCGGAGCCGGGAGGATAACAGAGAGTGAAAAGAGCGAGACTGAAAGCGGAGCCGGGATTATAACAGAGAGTGAGAAAGAGTGAGACTGAGAGCGGAGCCTGGAGGATAACAGAGAGTGAGAAAGAGCGAGACTGAGAGTGGAGCCGGGAGTATAACAGAGAGTGAGAAAGAGCGGGACTGAGAGTGGAGCCGGGAGGATAACAGGGACTGGGAAAGAGCGAGACTGAGAGTGGAGCCGGGAGAATAACAGAGATTGAGAAAGAGCGAGACTGAGAGCGGAGCCGGGAGGATAACAGAGAGTGAGAAAGAGCGAGACTGAGAGTGGAGCCGGGAGGATAACAGAGAGTGAGAAAGAGCGAAGCTGAGAATGGAGCCGGGAGGATAACAGAGAGTGAGAAAGAGCGAGACTGAGAGCGGAGCCGGGAGGATAACAGAGAGTGAGAAAGAGCGAGACTGAGAGTGGAGCCGGGAGGATAACAGAGAGTGAGAAAGAGCGAGACTGAGAGTGGAGCTGGGAGGAAAACAGAGAGTGAGTAAGTGATACTGAGAATGGAGCCGGGAGTATAACAGAGAGTGAGAAAGAGCGAGACTGAGAGTGGGGCTGGGAGGATAATAGAGAGTGAGAAAGAGTGAGACTGAGAGTGGAGCCGGGAGTATAACAGAGAGTGAGAAAGAGCGAGACTGAGAGTGGAGCCGGGAGGATAACAGAGAGTGAGAAAGAGCGAGACTGAGAATGGAGCCGGGAGTATAACACAGAGTGTGAAAGAGCGAGACTGAGAGTGGGGCTGGGAGGAAAACAGAGAGTGAGTAAGTGATACTGAGAATGGAGCCGGGGGGATAATAGAGAGCGAGAAACAGTGAGACTGAGAGCAGAGCCGGGAGGATAATAGAGAGTGAGAAAGAGCGAGACTGAGAGTGGAGCCGGGAGGATAACAGAGAGTGAGAAAGAGCGAGACTGAGAGTGGAGCCGGGAGGATAACAGAGAGTGAGAAAGAGCGAGACTGAGAATGGAGCCGGGAGTATAACAGAGAGTGTGAAAGAGCGAGACTGAGAGTGGAGTCGGGTGTATAACAGAGAGTGAGAAAGAGTGAGACTGAGAGTGGAGCCGGGAGTATAACAGAGAGTGAGAAAGAGCGAGACTGAGAGTGGGGCTGGGAGGAAAACAGAGAGTGAGTAAGTGATACTGAGAATGGAGCCGGGAGGATAACAGAGAGTGAGAAAGAGCGAGACTGAGAATGGAGCCGGGAGGATAACAGAGAGTGAGAAAGAGCGAGATTGTGAATGGAGCCGGGAGGACAACAGAGAGTGAGAAAGAGCGAGACTGAGAGTGGAGTCGGGAGTATAACAGAGAGTGAGAAAGAGCGAGGCTGAGAGTGGAGCCGGGAGGATAACAGAGAGTGAGAAAGAGCGAGACTGAGAATGGAGCCGGGAGGATAACAGAGAGTGAGAAAGAGCGAGATTGTGAATGGAGCCGGGAGGACAACAGAGAGTGAGAAAGAGCGAGACTGAGAGTGGAGTCGGGAGTATAACAGAGAGTGAGAAAGAGCGAGGCTGAGAGTGGAGCCGGGAGGATAACAGAGAGTGAGAAAGAGTGAGACAGAGAGTGGAGTCGGGAGGATAACAGAGAGTGAGAAAGAGTGAGACTGAGAGTGGAGTCGGGAGTATAACAGAGAGTGAGAAAGAGTGAGACTGAGAGTGGAGCCGGGAGGACAACAGAGAGTGAGAAAGAGCGAGACTGAGAGTGGAGTCGGGAGTATAACAGAGAGTGAGAAAGAGCGAGGCTGAGAGTGGAGCCGGGAGGATAACAGAGAGTGAGAAAGAGTGAGACTGAGAGTGGAGCCGGGAGGACAACAGAGAGTGAGAAAGAGCGAGACTGAGAGTGGAGTCGGGAGTATAACAGAGAGTGAGAAAGAGCGAGGCTGAGAATGGAGCCGGGAGTATAACAGAGATTGAGAAAGACTGAGACTGAGAGACGAGCCGGGAGTATAACAGAGAGTGAGAAAGAGTGAGACTGAGAGTGGAGCCGGGAGTATAACATAGAGTGAGAAAGAGCGAGACCGAGAGTGGAGCTGGGAGGAAAACAGAGAGTGAGAAAGAGCCAGACTGAGAGTGGAGTCGGGTGTATAACAGAGAGTGAGAAAGAGTGAGACTGAGAGTGGAGCCGGGAGTATAACAGAGAGTGAGAAAGAGCGAGACTGAGAGTGGAGCTGGGAGGAAAACAGAGAGTGAGAAAGAGTGAGACTGAAAGTGGAGTCGGGTGTATAACAGAGAGTGAGAAAGAGTGAGACTGAGAGTGGAGCCGGGAGTATAACAGAGAGTGAGAAAGAGCGAGACTGAGAGTGGAGTCGGGTGTATAACAGAGAGTGAGAAAGAGTGAGACTGAGAGTGGAGCCGGGAGTATAACAGAGAGTGAGAAAGAGTGAGATAGAGAGCCGAGCCGGGAGGATAACAGAGATTGAGAAAGAGCGAGGCTGAGAGTCCAGCCGGGAGGATAACAGAGAGTGAGAATGAGTGAGACTGAGAGGGAAGCCGGGAGTATAACAGAGAGTGAGAAAGAGTGAGACTGAGAGCGGAGCCTGGAGGATAACAGAGAGTGAGAAAGAGTGAGGCTGAGAGCGGAGCCGGGAGGATAACAGAGAGTGAAATGAGCGAGACTGAAAGCGGAGCCGGGATTATAACAGAGAGTGAGAATAAGTGAGACTGAGAATGGAGCCGGGAGTATAACAGAGAGTGAGAAAGATTGAGACTGAGAGCGGAGCCGGCGTGATAACAGAGAGTGAGAAAGAGTGAGACTGAGAGCGGAGCCGGGAGGATAATAGAGATTGAGAAAGAGTGAGACTGAGAGCGGAGCCGGGGTGATAACAGAGATTGAGAAAGAGCGAGACTGAGAGCGGAGCTGGGAGGATAACAGAGAGTGAGAAAGAGCGAGACTGAGAGTGGAGCCGGGAGGATAACAGGGACTGGGAAAGAGCGAGACTGAGAGTGGAGTCGGGAGAATAACAGAGAGTGAGAAAGAGCGAGACTGAGAACGGAGCCGGGAGGATAACAGAGAGTGAGAAAGAGCGACACTGTGAATGGAGCCGGGAGGTCAACAGAGAGTGAGAAAGAGCGAGACTGAGAGCGGAGCCGGCGTGATAACAGAGAGTGAGAAAGAGTGAGACTGAGAGCGGAGCCGGAAGTATAACAGAGAGTGAGAAAGATTGAGACTGAGAGCGGAGAAGGCGTGATAACAGAGAGTGAGAAAGAGTGAGACTGAGAGCGGAGCCGGGAGGATAATAGAGATTGAGAAAGAGTGAGACTGAGAGCGGAGCCGGGGTGATAACAGAGAGTGAGAAAGAGCGAGACTGAGAGCGGAGCTGGGAGGATAACAGAGAGTGAGAAAGAGCGAGACGGAGAGTGGAGCCGGGAGGATAACAGGGACTGGGAAAGAGCGAGACTGAGAGTGGAGCCGGGAGAATAACAGAGAGTGAGAAAGAGCGAGACTGAGAACGGAGCCGGGAGGATAACAGAGAGTGAGAAAGAGCGACACTGTGAATGGAGCCGGGAGGTCAACAGAGAGTGAGAAAGAGCGAGACTGAGAGTGGAGTCAGGATTATAACAGAGAGTGAGAAAGAGCGAGACTGAGAGTGGAGCCGGGAGGATAACAGAGAGTGAGAAAGAGCGAGGCTGAGAATTGGGCCGGGAGGATAACAGAGAGTGAAAAAGAGCGAGACTGAGAATGGAGCCGGGAGTATAACAGAGAGTGAGAAAGAGTGAGACTGAGAGCGGAGCCGGGAGTATAACAAAGAGTGAGAAAGACTGAGACTGAGACGAGCTGGGAGTATAACAGAGAGTGAGAATGAGTGAGACTGAGAGCGGAGCCGGGAGTATAACAGAGAGTGAGAAAGAGTGAGACTGAGAGCGGAGCCGGGAGTATAACAGAGAGTGAGAAAGAGCGAGACTGAGAGCGGAGCCGGGGTGATAACAGAGAGTGAGAAAGATTGAGCCTGAGAGTGGAGCCGGGAGGATAACAGAGAGTGAGAAAGATTGAGCCTGAGAGTGGAGCCGGGAGGATAATAGAGAGTGAGAAAGAGTGAGACTGAGAGCGGAGCCGGGAGGATAACAGAGAGTGAGAAAGAGTGAGACTGAGAGCGGAGCCGGGGTGATAACAGAGATTGAGAAAGAGCGAGACTGAGAGCGGAGCTGGGAGGATAACAGAGAGTGAGAAAGAGCGAGACTGAGAGTGGTGCCGGGAGTATAACAGAGAGTGAGAAAGAGCGGGACTGAGAGTGGAGCCGGGAGGATAACAGAGAGTGAGAAACAGCGAGACTGAGAGTGGAGCTGGGAGGAAAACAGAGAGTGAGAAAGTGATACTGAGAATGGAGCCGGGAGTATAACAAGGAGTGAGAAAGACTGAGACTGAGACGAGCTGGGAGTATAACAGAGAGTGAGAATGAGTGAGACTGAGAGCGGAGCCGGGAGTATAACAGAGAGTGAGAAAGAGTGAGACTGAGAATGGAGCCGGGAGTATAACAGAGAGTGAGAAAGGGCGAGACTGAGAGACGAGCCGGGAGGATAACAGAGAGTGAGAAAGAGTGAGACTGAGAGTGGAGCCGGGAGTATAACAGAGAGTGAGAAAGAGTGAGATAGAGAGCCGAGCTGGGAGGATAACAGAGATTGAGAAAGAGCGAGGCTGAGAGTGGAGCTGGGAGGAAAACAGAGAGTGAGTAAGTGATACTGAGAATGGAGCCGGGAGTATAACAAAGAGTGACAAAGACTGAGACTGAGACGAGCTGGGAGTATAACAGCGAGTGAGAATGAGTGAGACTGAGAGCGGAGCCGGGAGTATAACAGAGAGTGAGAAAGAGTGAGACTGAGAGCGGAGCCGGGAGGGTAACAGAGAGTGAGAAAGAGTGAGACTGAGAGCGGAGCCGGGAGTATAACAGAGAGTGAGAAAGAGTGAGACTGAGAATGGAGCCGGGAGTATAACAGAGAGTGAGAAAGAGTGAGACTGAGAGTGGAGCTGGGAGGATAACAGAGAGTGAGAAAGAGCGAGACTGAGAGTGGTGCTGGGAGTATAACAGAGAGTGAGAAAGAGCGAGACTGAGAGTGGGGCTGGGAGGAAAACAGAGAGTGAGTAAGTGATACTGAGAATGGAGCCGTGAGTATAACAGAGAGTGAGAAAGAGTGAGACTGAGAATGGAGCTGGGAGTATAACAGAGAGTGAGAAACAGTGAGACTGAGAGCAGAGCCGGGAGGATAATAGAGAGTGAGAAAGAGCGAGACTGAGAGTGGAGCCGGGAGGATAACAGAGAGTGAGAAAGAGCGAGACTGAGAGTGGAGCCGGGAGGATAACAGAGAGTGAGAAAGAGTGAGACTGAGAGCGGAGCCGGGCGTATAACAGAGAGTGAGAAAGAGTGAGACTGAGAATGGAGCCGGGAGTATAACAGAGAGTGAGAAAGAGCGAGACTGAGAGTGGAGCCGGGAGTATAACAGAGAGTGAGAAACAGTGAGACTGAGAGCAGAGCCGGGAGGATAATAGAGAGTGAGAAAGAGCGAGACTGAGAGTGGAGCCGGGAGGATAACAGAGAGTGAGAAAGAGCGAGACTGAGAGTGGAGCCGGGAGGATAACAGAGCGTGAGAAAGAGCGAGATTGTGAATGGAGCCGGGAGGACAACAGAGAGTGAGAAAGAGCGAGACTGAGAGTGGAGTCGGGAGTATAACAGAGAGTGAGAAAGAGCGAGGCTGAGAGTGGAGCCGGGAGGATAACAGAGAGTGAGAAAGAGCGAGGCTGAGAATGGAGCTGGGAGTATAACAGAGAGTGAGAAAGAGCGAGACTGAGAGTGGAGTCGGGAGTATAACAGAGAGTGAGAAAGAGCGAGGCTGAGAGTGGAGTCGGGTGTATAACAGAGAGTGAGAAAGACTGAGACTGAGAGCGGAGCCGGGAGTATAACAGAGAGTGAGAAAGAGCGAGACCGAGAGTGGAGCTGGGAGGAAAACAGAGAGTGAGTAAGTGAGACTGAGAATGGAGCCGGGAGTATAACAGAGAGTGAGAAAGAGCGAGACTGAGAGTGGAGTCGGGTGTATAACAGAGAGTGAGAAAGAGTGAGACTGAGAGTGGAGCCGGGAGTATAACAGAGAGTGAGAAAGAGCGAGACCGAGAGTGGAGCTGGGAGGAAAACAGAGAGTGAGTAAGTGATACTGAGAATGGAGCCGGGAGTATAACAGAGAGTGAGAAAGAGTGAGACTGAGAGCGGAGCCGGGAGGATAATAGAGATTGAGAAAGAGTGAGACTGAGCAGCACGGTAGCACAAGTGATTAGCACTGTGGCTTCACAGCTCCAGGGTCCCAGGTTCGATTCCCCGCTGGGTCACTGTCTGTGCGGAGTTTGCACGTTCTCCCCGTGTCCGCGTGGGTTTCCTCCGGGTGCTCCGGTTTCCTCCCACAGTCCAAAGACGTGCAGGTTAGGTGGATTGGCCATGCTAAATTACCCGTAGTGTCCATAAGGGTTGGGAGGGGTTATTGTGTTGCGGGGATAAGGTGGAAGTGAGGGATTAATGTGGGTCGGTGCAGACTCGATGGGCCGAATGGCCTCCTTCTGCACTGTATGTTCTATGTAATCTATGTAATCTATGAGAGCGGAGCCGGGGTGATAACAGAGATTGAGAAAGAGCGAGACTGAGAGCGGAGCTGGGAGGATAACAGAGAGTGAGAAAGAGCGAGACTGAGAGTGGTGCCGGGAGTATAACAGAGAGTGAGAAATAGCGAGACTGAGAGTGGAGCCGGGAGGATAACAGGGACTGGGAAAGAGCGAGACTGAGAGTGGAGCCGGGAGAATAACAGAGAGTGAGAAAGAGCGAGACTGAGAATGGAGCCGGGAGGATAACAGAGAGTGAGAAAGAGCGAGACTGTGAATGGAGCCGGGAGGACAACAGAGATTGAGAAAGAGCGAGACTGAGAGTGGAGTAGGGATTATAACAGAGAGTGAGATAGAGCGAGACTGAGAATGGAGCCGGGAGGATAAAAGAGAGTGAGAAAGAGCGAGGCTGAGAATGGAGCCGGGAGGATAACAGAGAGTGAAAAAGAGCGAGACTGAGAATGGAGCCGGGAGGATAACAGAGAGTGAGAAAGAGCGAGACTGAGAGTGGAGCTGGGAGGAAAACAGAGAGTGAGGAAGTGATACTGAGAATGGAGCCGGGAGTATAACAAAGAGTGAGAAAGACTGAGACTGAGACGAGCTGGGAGTATAACAGAGAGTGAGAATGAGTGAGACTGAGAGCGGAGCCGGGAGTATAACAGAGAGTGAGAAAGAGTGAGACTGAGAGCGGAGCCGGGAGTATAACAGAGAGTGAGAAAGAGTGAGACTGAGAATGGAGCCGGGAGTATAACAGAGAGTGAGAAAGAGTGAGACTGAGAATGGAGCCGGGAGTATAACAGAGAGTGAGAAAGAGCGAGACTGAGAGTGGAGTCAGGTGTATAACAGAGAGTGAGAAAGAGTGAGACTGAGAGCGGAGCCGGGAGGATAACAGAGAGTGAGAAACAGTGAGACTGAGAGCAGAGCCGGGAGGATAACAGAGAGTGAGAAAGAGTGAGACTGAGAGTGGAGCCGGGAGTATAACAGAGAGTGAGAAAGAGTGAGATAGAGAACCGAGCTGGGAGGATAACAGAGATTGAGAAAGAGCGAGGCTGAGAGTCCAGCCGGGAGGATAACAGAGAGTGAGAAAGAGTGAGACTGAGATTGGAGGCGGGAGTATAACAGAGAGTGAGAAAGAGCGAGACTGAGAGCGGAGCTGGGAGGATAACAGAGAGTGAGAAAGAGCGAGACTGAGAGTGGTGCCGGGAGTATAACAGAGAGTGAGAAAGAGCGGGACTGAGAGTGGAGCCGGGAGGATAACAGGGACTGGGAAAGAGCGAGACTGAGAGTGGAGCCGGGAGAATAACAGAGAGTGAGAAAGAGCGAGACTGAGAATGGAGCCGGGAGGATAACAGAGAGTGAGAAAGAGCGAGACTGTGAATGGAGCCGGGAGGACAACAGAGAGCGAGAAAGAGCGAGACTGAGAGTGGAGTCGGGATTATAACAGAGAGTGAGAAAGAGCGAGACTGAGAGTGGAGCCGGGAGGATAACAGAGAGTGAGAAAGAGCGAAGCTGAGAATGGAGCCGGGAGGATAACAGAGAGTGAGAAAGAGCGAGACTGAGAGTGGAGCTGGGAGGAAAACAGAGAGTGAGTAAGTGATACTGAGAATGGAGCCGGGAGTATAACAAAGAGTGAGAAAGACTGAGACTGAGACGAGCTGGGAGTATAACAAAGAGTGAGACTGAGAGCGGAGCCGGGAGTATAACAGAGAGTGAGAAAGAGTGAGTCTGAGAGTGGAGCCGGGAGGATAACAGAGAGTGAGAAAGAGCGAGACTGAGAGTGGAGCCGGGAGGATAACAGAGAGTGAGAAAGAGCGAGACTGAGAGTGGAGCCGGGAGGATAACAGAGAGTGAGAAAGAGTGAGTCTGAGAGCGGAGCCGGGCGTATAACAGAGAGTGAGAAAGAGTGAGACTGAGAATGGAGCCGGGAGTATAACAGAGAGTTAGAAAGAGCGAGACTGAGAGTGGAGTCGGGTGTATAACAGAGAGTGAGAAAGAGTGAGACTGAGAGTGGAGCCGGGAGGATAACAGAGAGTGAGAAAGAGCGAGACTGAGAATGGAGCCGGGAGGATAACAGAGAGTGAGAAAGAGTGAGACTGAGAGTGGAGCCGGGAGTATAACAGAGAGTGAGAAACAGTGAGACTGAGAGCAGAGCCGGGAGGATAATAGAGAGTGAGAAAGAGCGAGACTGAGAGTGGAGCCGGGAGGATAACAGAGAGTGAGAAAGAGCGAGACTGAGAATGGAGCCGGGAGGATAACAGAGAGTGAGAAAGAGCGAGATTGTGAATGGAGCCGGGAGGACAACAGAGAGTGAGAAAGAGTGAGACTGAGAGTGGAGTCGGGAGTATAACAGAGAGTGAGAAAGAGCGAGGCTGAGAGTGGTGCTGGGAGTATAACAGAGAGTGAGAAAGAGTGAGACTGAGAGTGGAGCTGGGAGTATAACAGAGAGTGAGTAAGTGATACTGAGAATGGAGCCGGGAGTATAACAGAGAGTGAGAAAGAGTGAGACTGAGAGCGGAGCCGGGAGGATAATAGAGATTGAGAAAGAGTGAGACTGAGCAGCACGGTAGCACAAGTGATTAGCACTGTGGCTTCACAGCTCCAGGGTCCCAGGTTCGATTCCCCGCTGGGTCACTGTCTGTGCGGAGTTTGCACGTTCTCCCCGTGTCCGCGTGGGTTTCCTCCGGGTGCTCCGGTTTCCTCCCACAGTCCAAAGACGTGCAGGTTAGGTGGATTGGCCATGCTAAATTACCCGTAGTGTCCATAAGGGTTGGGAGGGGTTATTGTGTTGCGGGGATAAGGTGGAAGTGAGGGATTAATGTGGGTCGGTGCAGACTCGATGGGCCGAATGGCCTCCTTCTGCACTGTATGTTCTATGTAATCTATGTAATCTATGAGAGCGGAGCCGGGATGATAACAGAGATTGAGAAAGAGCGAGACTGAGAGCGGAGCTGGGAGGATAACAGAGAGAGAGAAAGAGCGAGACTGAGAGTGGTGCCGGGAGTATAACAGAGAGTGAGAAATAGCGAGACTGAGAGTGGAGCCGGGAGGATAACAGGGACTGGGAAAGAGCGAGACTGAGAGTGGAGCCGGGAGAATAACAGAGAGTGAGAAAGAGCGAGACTGAGAATGGAGCCGGGAGGATAACAGAGAGTGAAAAAGAGCGAGACTGTGAATGGAGCCGGGAGGACAACAGAGATTGAGAAAGAGCGAGACTGAGAGTGGAGTCGGGATTATAACAGAGAGTGAGATAGAGCGAGACTGAGAGTGGAGCCGGGAGGATAAAAGAGAGTGAGAAAGAGCGAGGCTGAGAATGGAGCCGGGAGGATAACAGAGAGTGAGAAAGAGCGAGACTGAGAGTGGAGCTGGGAGGAAAACAGAGAGTGAGTAAGTGATACTGAGAATGGAGCCGGGAGTATAACAAAGAGTGAGAAAGACTGAGACTGAGACGAGCTGGGAGTATAACAGAGAGTGAGAATGAGTGAGACTGAGAGCGGAGCCGGGAGTATAACAGAGAGTGAGAAAGAGTGAGACTGAGAGCGGAGCCGGGAGTATAACAGAGAGTGAGAAAGAGTGAGACTGAGAATGGAGCCGGGAGTATAACAGAGAGTGAGAAAGAGCGAGACTGAGAGTGGAGTCAGGTGTATAACAGAGAGTGAGAAAGAGTGAGACTGAGAGTGGAGCCGGGAGTATAACAGAGAGTGAGAAACAGTGAGACTGAGAGCAGAGCCGGGAGGATAACAGAGAGTGAGAAAGAGTGAGACTGAGAGTGGAGCCGGGAGTATAACAGAGAGTGAGAAAGAGTGAGATAGAGAGCCGAGCTGGGAGGATAACAGAGATTGAGAAAGAGCGAGGCTGAGAGTCCAGCCGGGAGGATAACAGAGAGTGAGAAAGAGTGAGACTGAGAGCGGAGTCGGGAGGATAACAGAGTGTGAGAAAGAGCGAGGCTGAGAGCGGAGCCGGGAGGATAACAGAGAGTGAGAAAGAGCGAGGCTGAGAGCGGAGCCGGGAGTATAACAGAGAGTGAGAAAGAGTGAGACTGAGAGCGGAGCCTGGAGGATAACAGAGAGTGAGAAAGAGCGAGGCTGAGAGCGGAGCCGGGAGGATAACAGAGAGTGAAAAGAGCGAGACTGAAAGCGGAGCCGGGATTATAACAGAGAGTGAGAAAGAGTGAGACTGAGAGCGGAGCCTGGAGGATAACAGAGAGTGAGAAAGAGCGAGACTGAGAGTGGAGCCGGGAGTATAACAGAGAGTGAGAAAGAGCGGGACTGAGAGTGGAGCCGGGAGGATAACAGGGACTGGGAAAGAGCGAGACTGAGAGTGGAGCCGGGAGAATAACAGAGATTGAGAAAGAGCGAGACTGAGAGCGGAGCCGGGAGGATAACAGAGAGTGAGAAAGAGCGAGACTGAGAGTGGAGCCGGGAGGATAACAGAGAGTGAGAAAGAGCGAAGCTGAGAATGGAGCCGGGAGGATAACAGAGAGTGAGAAAGAGCGAGACTGAGAGCGGAGCCGGGAGGATAACAGAGAGTGAGAAAGAGCGAGACTGAGAGTGGAGCCGGGAGGATAACAGAGAGTGAGAAAGAGCGAGACTGAGAGTGGAGCTGGGAGGAAAACAGAGAGTGAGTAAGTGATACTGAGAATGGAGCCGGGAGTATAACAGAGAGTGAGAAAGAGCGAGACTGAGAGTGGGGCTGGGAGGATAATAGAGAGTGAGAAAGAGTGAGACTGAGAGTGGAGCCGGGAGTATAACAGAGAGTGAGAAAGAGCGAGACTGAGAGTGGAGCCGGGAGGATAACAGAGAGTGAGAAAGAGCGAGACTGAGAATGGAGCCGGGAGTATAACACAGAGTGTGAAAGAGCGAGACTGAGAGTGGGGCTGGGAGGAAAACAGAGAGTGAGTAAGTGATACTGAGAATGGAGCCGGGGGGATAATAGAGAGCGAGAAACAGTGAGACTGAGAGCAGAGCCGGGAGGATAATAGAGAGTGAGAAAGAGCGAGACTGAGAGTGGAGCCGGGAGGATAACAGAGAGTGAGAAAGAGCGAGACTGAGAGTGGAGCCGGGAGGATAACAGAGAGTGAGAAAGAGCGAGACTGAGAATGGAGCCGGGAGTATAACAGAGAGTGTGAAAGAGCGAGACTGAGAGTGGAGTCGGGTGTATAACAGAGAGTGAGAAAGAGTGAGACTGAGAGTGGAGCCGGGAGTATAACAGAGAGTGAGAAAGAGCGAGACTGAGAGTGGGGCTGGGAGGAAAACAGAGAGTGAGTAAGTGATACTGAGAATGGAGCCGGGAGGATAACAGAGAGTGAGAAAGAGCGAGACTGAGAATGGAGCCGGGAGGATAACAGAGAGTGAGAAAGAGCGAGATTGTGAATGGAGCCGGGAGGACAACAGAGAGTGAGAAAGAGCGAGACTGAGAGTGGAGTCGGGAGTATAACAGAGAGTGAGAAAGAGCGAGGCTGAGAGTGGAGCCGGGAGGATAACAGAGAGTGAGAAAGAGCGAGACTGAGAATGGAGCCGGGAGGATAACAGAGAGTGAGAAAGAGCGAGATTGTGAATGGAGCCGGGAGGACAACAGAGAGTGAGAAAGAGCGAGACTGAGAGTGGAGTCGGGAGTATAACAGAGAGTGAGAAAGAGCGAGGCTGAGAGTGGAGCCGGGAGGATAACAGAGAGTGAGAAAGAGTGAGACAGAGAGTGGAGTCGGGAGGATAACAGAGAGTGAGAAAGAGTGAGACTGAGAGTGGAGTCGGGAGTATAACAGAGAGTGAGAAAGAGTGAGACTGAGAGTGGAGCCGGGAGGACAACAGAGAGTGAGAAAGAGCGAGACTGAGAGTGGAGTCGGGAGTATAACAGAGAGTGAGAAAGAGCGAGGCTGAGAGTGGAGCCGGGAGGATAACAGAGAGTGAGAAAGAGTGAGACTGAGAGTGGAGCCGGGAGGACAACAGAGAGTGAGAAAGAGCGAGACTGAGAGTGGAGTCGGGAGTATAACAGAGAGTGAGAAAGAGCGAGGCTGAGAATGGAGCCGGGAGTATAACAGAGATTGAGAAAGACTGAGACTGAGAGACGAGCCGGGAGTATAACAGAGAGTGAGAAAGAGTGAGACTGAGAGTGGAGCCGGGAGTATAACATAGAGTGAGAAAGAGCGAGACCGAGAGTGGAGCTGGGAGGAAAACAGAGAGTGAGAAAGAGCCAGACTGAGAGTGGAGTCGGGTGTATAACAGAGAGTGAGAAAGAGTGAGACTGAGAGTGGAGCCGGGAGTATAACAGAGAGTGAGAAAGAGCGAGACTGAGAGTGGAGCTGGGAGGAAAACAGAGAGTGAGAAAGAGTGAGACTGAAAGTGGAGTCGGGTGTATAACAGAGAGTGAGAAAGAGTGAGACTGAGAGTGGAGCCGGGAGTATAACAGAGAGTGAGAAAGAGCGAGACTGAGAGTGGAGTCGGGTGTATAACAGAGAGTGAGAAAGAGTGAGACTGAGAGTGGAGCCGGGAGTATAACAGAGAGTGAGAAAGAGTGAGATAGAGAGCCGAGCCGGGAGGATAACAGAGATTGAGAAAGAGCGAGGCTGAGAGTCCAGCCGGGAGGATAACAGAGAGTGAGAATGAGTGAGACTGAGAGGGAAGCCGGGAGTATAACAGAGAGTGAGAAAGAGTGAGACTGAGAGCGGAGCCTGGAGGATAACAGAGAGTGAGAAAGAGTGAGGCTGAGAGCGGAGCCGGGAGGATAACAGAGAGTGAAATGAGCGAGACTGAAAGCGGAGCCGGGATTATAACAGAGAGTGAGAATAAGTGAGACTGAGAATGGAGCCGGGAGTATAACAGAGAGTGAGAAAGATTGAGACTGAGAGCGGAGCCGGCGTGATAACAGAGAGTGAGAAAGAGTGAGACTGAGAGCGGAGCCGGGAGGATAATAGAGATTGAGAAAGAGTGAGACTGAGAGCGGAGCCGGGGTGATAACAGAGATTGAGAAAGAGCGAGACTGAGAGCGGAGCTGGGAGGATAACAGAGAGTGAGAAAGAGCGAGACTGAGAGTGGAGCCGGGAGGATAACAGGGACTGGGAAAGAGCGAGACTGAGAGTGGAGTCGGGAGAATAACAGAGAGTGAGAAAGAGCGAGACTGAGAACGGAGCCGGGAGGATAACAGAGAGTGAGAAAGAGCGACACTGTGAATGGAGCCGGGAGGTCAACAGAGAGTGAGAAAGAGCGAGACTGAGAGCGGAGCCGGCGTGATAACAGAGAGTGAGAAAGAGTGAGACTGAGAGCGGAGCCGGAAGTATAACAGAGAGTGAGAAAGATTGAGACTGAGAGCGGAGAAGGCGTGATAACAGAGAGTGAGAAAGAGTGAGACTGAGAGCGGAGCCGGGAGGATAATAGAGATTGAGAAAGAGTGAGACTGAGAGCGGAGCCGGGGTGATAACAGAGAGTGAGAAAGAGCGAGACTGAGAGCGGAGCTGGGAGGATAACAGAGAGTGAGAAAGAGCGAGACGGAGAGTGGAGCCGGGAGGATAACAGGGACTGGGAAAGAGCGAGACTGAGAGTGGAGCCGGGAGAATAACAGAGAGTGAGAAAGAGCGAGACTGAGAACGGAGCCGGGAGGATAACAGAGAGTGAGAAAGAGCGACACTGTGAATGGAGCCGGGAGGTCAACAGAGAGTGAGAAAGAGCGAGACTGAGAGTGGAGTCAGGATTATAACAGAGAGTGAGAAAGAGCGAGACTGAGAGTGGAGCCGGGAGGATAACAGAGAGTGAGAAAGAGCGAGGCTGAGAATTGGGCCGGGAGGATAACAGAGAGTGAAAAAGAGCGAGACTGAGAATGGAGCCGGGAGTATAACAGAGAGTGAGAAAGAGTGAGACTGAGAGCGGAGCCGGGAGTATAACAAAGAGTGAGAAAGACTGAGACTGAGACGAGCTGGGAGTATAACAGAGAGTGAGAATGAGTGAGACTGAGAGCGGAGCCGGGAGTATAACAGAGAGTGAGAAAGAGTGAGACTGAGAGCGGAGCCGGGAGTATAACAGAGAGTGAGAAAGAGCGAGACTGAGAGCGGAGCCGGGGTGATAACAGAGAGTGAGAAAGATTGAGCCTGAGAGTGGAGCCGGGAGGATAACAGAGAGTGAGAAAGATTGAGCCTGAGAGTGGAGCCGGGAGGATAATAGAGAGTGAGAAAGAGTGAGACTGAGAGCGGAGCCGGGAGGATAACAGAGAGTGAGAAAGAGTGAGACTGAGAGCGGAGCCGGGGTGATAACAGAGATTGAGAAAGAGCGAGACTGAGAGCGGAGCTGGGAGGATAACAGAGAGTGAGAAAGAGCGAGACTGAGAGTGGTGCCGGGAGTATAACAGAGAGTGAGAAAGAGCGGGACTGAGAGTGGAGCCGGGAGGATAACAGAGAGTGAGAAACAGCGAGACTGAGAGTGGAGCTGGGAGGAAAACAGAGAGTGAGAAAGTGATACTGAGAATGGAGCCGGGAGTATAACAAGGAGTGAGAAAGACTGAGACTGAGACGAGCTGGGAGTATAACAGAGAGTGAGAATGAGTGAGACTGAGAGCGGAGCCGGGAGTATAACAGAGAGTGAGAAAGAGTGAGACTGAGAATGGAGCCGGGAGTATAACAGAGAGTGAGAAAGAGCGAGACTGAGAGCGGAGCTGGGAGGATAACAGAGAGTGAGAAAGAGCGAGACTGAGAGTGGAGTCAGGTGTATAACAGAGAGCGAGAAAGAGCGAGACTGAGAGTGGGGCTGGGAGGAAAACAGAGAGTGAGTAAGTGATACTGAGAGTGGAGCCGGGAGTATAACAGAGAGTGAGAAACAGTGAGACTGAGAGCAGAGCCGGGAGGATAATAGAGAGTGAGAAAGAGCGAGACTGAGAGTGGAGCCGGGAGGATAACAGAGAGTGAGAAAGAGCGAGACTGAGAATGGAGCCGGGAGGATAACAGAGAGTGAGAAAGAGTGAGACTGAGAATGGAGCCGGGAGTATAACAGAGAGTGAGAAAGAGTGAGACTGAGAATGGAGCCGGGAGTATAACAGAGAGTGAGAAAGAGTGAGACTGAGAGTGGAGCCGGGAGGATAACAGAGAGTGAGAAAGAGCGAGACTGAGAGTGGAGTCGGGTGTATAACAGAGAGTGAGAAAGAGTGAGACTGAGAGTGGAGCCGGGAGTATAACAGAGAGTGAGAAAGAGCGAGACTGAGAGTGGGGCTGGGAGGAAAACAGAGAGTGAGTAAGTGATACTGAGAATGGAGCCGGGAGTATAACAGAGAGTGAGAAACAGTGAGACTGAGAGCAGAGCCGGGAGGATAATAGAGAGTGAGAAAGAGCGAGACTGAGAGTGGAGCCGGGAGGATAACAGAGAGTGAGAAAGAGCGAGACTGAGAGTGGAGCCGGGAGGATAACAGAGAGTGAGAAAGAGCGAGACTGAGAATGGAGCCGGGAGGATAACAGAGAGTGAGAAAGAGCGAGATTGTGAATGGAGCCGGGAGGACAACAGAGAGTGAGAAACAGTGAGACTGAGAGCAGAGCCGGGAGGATAATAGAGAGTGAGAAAGAGCGAGACTGAGAGTGGAGCCGGGAGGATAACAGAGAGTGAGAAAGAGCGAGACTGAGAGCGGAGCCGGGAGGATAATAGAGAGTGAGAAAGAGCGAGACTGAGAGTGGAGTCGGGAGTATAACAGAGAGTGAGAAAGAGCGAGGCTGAGAGTGGAGCCGGGAGTATAACAGAGATTGAGAAAGACTGAGACTGAGACTGGAGTCGGGAGTATAACAGAGAGTGAGAAAGAGCGAGGCTGAGAGTGGAGCCGGGAGTATAACAGAGAGTGAGAAAGAGCGAGGCTGAGAATGGAGCCGGGAGTATAACAGAGATTGAGAAAGACTGAGACTGAGAGTGGAGTCGGGAGTATAACAGAGAGTGAGAAAGAGCGAGGCTGAGAGTGGAGCCGGGAGTATAACAGAGAGTGAGAAAGAGCGAGGCTGAGAATGGAGCCGGGAGTATAACAGAGATTGAGAAAGAGCGAGGCTGAGAATGGAGCCGGGAGTATAACAGAGAGTGAGAAAGAGTGAGACTGAGAGCGGAGCCGGGTGTATAACAGAGAGTGAGAAAGTGTGAGACTGAGAGTGGAGCCGGGAGTATAACAGAGAGTGAGAAATACTGAGACTGAGAATGGAGCCGGGAGTATAACAGAGTGAGAAAGAGCGAGACTGAGAGCGGAGCCGGGTGTATAACAGAGAGTGAGAAAGTGTGAGACTGAGAGTGGAGCCGGGAGTATAACAGAGAGGGAGAAAGAGTGAGACTGAGAGCGGAGACGGGAGGATAATAGAGAGTGAGAAAGAGCGAGACTGAGAGTGGAGCTGGGAGGAAAACAGAGAGTGAGTAAGTGATACTGAGAATGGAGCCGGGAGTATAACAGAGAGTGAGAAAGAGTGAGACTGTGAATGGAGCTGGGAGTATAACAGAGAGTGAGAAAGAGTGAGACTCAGAGCGGAGCCAGGAGTAAAACAGAGAGTGAGAAAGAGTGAGTCTGAGAGCGGAGCCGGGAGGAGAACAGAGAGTTAGAAACAGTGAGACTGAGAGCAGAGCCGGGAGGATAATAGAGAGTGAGAAAGAGAGAGATTGAGAATGAAGATGGGAGTATAACAGAGAGTGAGAAAGAGCGAGAGTGAGAGTGGAGCCGGGAGGATAACAGAGAGTGAGAAGAGTGAGACTGAGAGCAGAGCCGGGAGGATAACAGACAGTGAGAAAGAGTGCTCCTGAGAGTGCAGCCGGGAGGATAACAGAGAGTGAGAAAGAGTGAGACTGAGAGTGGAGCCGGGAGTATAACAGAGAGTGAGAAAGAGTGAGATAGAGAGCCGAGCCGGGAGGATAACAGAGAGTGAGAAAGAGCGAGACTTAGAATGGAGCCGGGAGGATAACAGAGAATGAGAAAGAGCGGGACTGAGAGTGGAGCCGGGAGGATAACAGGGACTGGGAAAGAGCGAGACTGAGAGTGGAGCCGGGAGAATAACAGAGAGTGAGAAAGAGCGAGACTGAGAATGGAGCCGGGAGGATAACAGAGAGTGAGAAAGAGCGAGACTGTGAATGGAGCTGGGAGGACAACAGAGAGTGAGAAAGAGCGAGACTGAGAGTGGAGCCGGGAGGATAACAGAGAGTGAAAAAGAGCGAGACTGAGAATGGAGCCGGGAGGATAACAGAGAGTGAGAAAGAGCGAGACTGAGAGTGGAGCTGGGAGGAAAACAGAGAGTGAGTAAGTGATACTGAGAATGGAGCCGGGAGTATAACAAAGAGTGAGAAAGACTGAGACTGAGACGAGCTGGGAGGATAATAGAGAGTGAGAAAGAGCGAGACTGAGAGTGGAGCCGGGAGGATAACAGAGAGTGAGAAAGAGCGAGACTGAGAGTGGAGCCGGGAGGATAACAGAGAGTGAGAAAGAGCGAGACTGAGAATGGAGCCGGGAGGATAACAGAGAGTGAGAAAGAGCGAGATTGTGAATGGAGCCGGGAGGACAACAGAGAGTGAGAAACAGTGAGACTGAGAGCAGAGCCGGGAGGATAATAGAGAGTGAGAAAGAGCGAGACTGAGAGTGGAGCCGGGAGGATAACAGAGAGTGAGAAAGAGCGAGACTGAGAGCGGAGCCGGGAGGATAATAGAGAGTGAGAAAGAGCGAGACTGAGAGTGGAGTCGGGAGTATAACAGAGAGTGAGAAAGAGCGAGGCTGAGAGTGGAGCCGGGAGTATAACAGAGATTGAGAAAGACTGAGACTGAGACTGGAGTCGGGAGTATAACAGAGAGTGAGATAGAGCGAGACTGAGAGTGGAGCCGGGAGTATAACAGAGAGTGAGAAAGACTGAGACTGAGAGTGGAGCCGGGAGTATAACAGAGAGTGAGAAAGAGCGAGGCTGAGAATGGAGCCGGGAGTATAACAGAGATTGAGAAAGACTGAGACTGAGAGTGGAGTCGGGAGTATAACAGAGAGTGAGAAAGAGCGAGGCTGAGAGTGGAGCCGGGAGTATAACAGAGAGTGAGAAAGAGCGAGGCTGAGAATGGAGCCGGGAGTATAACAGAGATTGAGAAAGAGCGAGGCTGAGAATGGAGCCGGGAGTATAACAGAGAGTGAGAAAGAGTGAGACTGAGAGCGGAGCCGGGAGTATAACAGAGAGTGAGAAAGTGTGAGACTGAGAGTGGAGCCGGGAGTATAACAGAGAGTGAGAAATACTGAGACTGAGAATGGAGCCGGGAGTATAACAGAGTGAGAAAGAGCGAGACTGAGAGCGGAGCCGGGAGTATAACAGAGAGTGAGAAAGTGTGAGACTGAGAGTGGAGCCGGGAGTATAACAGAGAGTGAGAAAGAGTGAGACTGAGAGCGGAGACGGGAGGATAATAGAGAGTGAGAAAGAGCGAGACTGAGAGTGGAGCTGGGAGGAAAACAGAGAGTGAGTAAGTGATACTGAGAGTGGAGCCGGGAGGATAACAGAGAGTGAGAAAGAGCGAGGCTGAGAATGGAGCCGGGAGGATAACAGAGAGTGAAAAAGAGCGAGACTGAGAATGGAGCCGGGAGGATAACAGAGAGTGAGAAAGAGCGAGACTGAGAGTGGAGCTGGGAGGAAAACAGAGAGTGAGTAAGTGATACTGAGAATGGAGCCGGGAGTATAACAAAGAGTGAGAAAGACTGAGACTGAGACGAGCTGGGAGGATAATAGAGAGTGAGAAAGAGCGAGACTGAGAGTGGAGCCGGGAGGATAACAGAGAGTGAGAAAGAGCGAGACTGAGAGTGGAGCCGGGAGGATAACAGAGAGTGAGAAAGAGCGAGACTGAGAATGGAGCCGGGAGGATAACAGAGAGTGAGAAAGAGCGAGATTGTGAATGGAGCCGGGAGGACAACAGAGAGTGAGAAACAGTGAGACTGAGAGCAGAGCCGGGAGGATAATAGAGAGTGAGAAAGAGCGAGACTGAGAGTGGAGCCGGGAGGATAACAGAGAGTGAGAAAGAGCGAGACTGAGAGCGGAGCCGGGAGGATAATAGAGAGTGAGAAAGAGCGAGACTGAGAGTGGAGTCGGGAGTATAACAGAGAGTGAGAAAGAGCGAGGCTGAGAGTGGAGCCGGGAGTATAACAGAGATTGAGAAAGACTGAGACTGAGACTGGAGTCGGGAGTATAACAGAGAGTGAGAAAGAGCGAGGCTGAGAATGGAGCCGGGAGTATAACAGAGATTGAGAAAGACTGAGACTGAGAGTGGAGTCGGGAGTATAACAGAGAGTGAGAAAGAGCGAGGCTGAGAGTGGAGCCGGGAGTATAACAGAGAGTGAGAAAGAGCGAGGCTGAGAATGGAGCCGGGAGTATAACAGAGATTGAGAAAGAGCGAGGCTGAGAATGGAGCCGGGAGTATAACAGAGAGTGAGAAAGAGTGAGACTGAGAGCGGAGCCGGGAGTATAACAGAGAGTGAGAAAGTGTGAGACTGAGAGTGGAGCCGGGAGTATAACAGAGACTGAGAAATACTGAGACTGAGAATGGAGCCGGGAGTATAACTGAGTGAGAAAGAGCGAGACTGAGAGCGGAGCCGGGAGTATAACAGAGAGTGAGAAAGTGTGAGATTGAGAGTGGAGCCGGGAGTATAACAGAGAGTGAGAAAGAGTGAGACTGAGAGCGGAGACGGGAGGATAATAGAGAGTGAGAAAGAGCGAGACTGAGAGTGGAGCTGGGAGGAAAACAGAGAGTGAGTAAGTGATACTGAGAATGGAGCCGGGAGTATAACAGAGAGTGAGAAAGAGTGAGACTGTGAATGGAGCTGGGAGTATAACAGAGAGTGAGAAAGAGTGAGACTCAGAGCGGAGCCAGGAGTAAAACAGAGAGTGAGAAAGAGTGAGTCTGAGAGCGGAGCCGGGAGGAGAACAGAGAGTTAGAAACAGTGAGACTGAGAGCAGAGCCGGGAGGATAATAGAGAGTGAGAAAGAGAGAGATTGAGAATGAAGATGGGAGTATAACAGAGAGTGAGAAAGAGCGAGAGTGAGAGTGGAGCCGGGAGTATAACAGAGAGTGAGAAAGAGTGAGACTGAGAGCGGAGCTTGGAGGATAACAGAGAGTGAGAAAGAGCGAGGCTGAGAGCGGAGCCGGGAGGATAACAGAGAGTGAAAAGAGCGAGACTGAAAGCGGAGCCGGGATTATAACAGAGAGTGAGAATAAGTGAGACTGAGAGTGGAGCCGGGAGTATAACAGAGAGTGAGAAAGATTGAGACTGAGAGCGGAGCCGGGGTGATAACAGAGAGTGAGAAAGAGTGAGACTGAGAGCGGAGCCGGGAGGATAATAGAGATTGAGAAAGAGTGAGACTGAGAGCGGAGCCGGGGTGATAACAGAGAGTGAGAAAGAGCGAGGCTGAGAGTGGAGCCGGGAGTATAACAGAGAGTGAGAAAGAGCGAGGCTGAGAATGGAGCCGGGAGTATAACAGAGATTGAGAAAGAGCGAGGCTGAGAATGGAGCCGGGAGTATAACAGAGAGTGAGAAAGAGTGAGACTGAGAGCGGAGCCGGGAGTATAACAGAGAGTGAGAAAGTGTGAGACTGAGAGTGGAGCCGGGAGTATAACAGAGAGTGAGAAATACTGAGACTGAGAATGGAGCCGGGAGTATAACAGAGTGAGAAAGAGCGAGACTGAGAGCGGAGCCGGGAGTATAACAGAGAGTGAGAAAGAGTGAGTCTGAGAGCGGAGCCGGGAGGAGAACAGAGAGTTAGAAACAGTGAGACTGAGAGCAGAGCCGGGAGGATAATAGAGAGTGAGAAAGAGAGAGATTGAGAATGAAGATGGGAGTATAACAGAGAGTGAGAAAGAGCGAGAGTGAGAGTGGAGCTGGGAGTATAACAGAGAGTGAGAAAGAGTGAGATAGAGAGCCGAGCCGGGAGGATAACAGAGATTGAGAAAGAGCGAGGCTGAGAGTGGAGCCGGGAGGATAACAGAGAATGAGAAAGAGCGGGACTGAGAGTGGAGCCGGGAGGATAACAGGGACTGGGAAAGAGCGAGACTGAGAGTGGAGCCGGGAGAATAACAGAGAGTGAGAAAGAGCGAGACTTAGAATGGAGCCGGGAGGATAACAGAGAGTGAGAAAGAGCGAGACTGTGAATGGAGCTGGGAGGACAACAGAGAGTGAGAAAGAGCGAGACTGAGAGTGGAGCCGGGAGGATAACAGAGAGTGAGAAAGAGCGAGGCTGAGAATGGAGCCGGGAGGATAACAGAGAGTGAAAAAGAGCGAGACTGAGAATGGAGCCGGGAGGATAACAGAGAGTGAGAAAGAGCGAGACTGAGAGTGGAGCTGGGAGGAAAACAGAGAGTGAGTAAGTGATACTGAGAATGGAGCCGGGAGTATAACAAAGAGTGAGAAAGACTGAGACTGAGACGAGCTGGGAGTATAACAGAGAGTGAGAATGAGTGAGACTGAGAGCGGAGCCGGGAGTATAACAGAGAGTGAGAAAGAGCGAGACTGAGAGCGGAGCCGGGAGGATAACAGAGAGTGAGAAAGAGTGAGACTGAGAGCGGAGCCGGGAGTATAACAGAGAGTGAGAAAGAGCGAGACTGAGAGCGGAGCCGGGAGGATAACAGAGAGTGAGAAAGAGCGAGACTGAGAGCGGAGCCGGGAGTATAACAGAGAGTGAGAAAGAGTGAGACTGAGAATGGAGCCGGGAGTATAACAGAGAGTGAGAAAGAGCGAGACTGAGAGTGGAGTCGGGTATATAACAGAGAGTGAGAAAGAGTGAGACTGAGAGTGGAGCCGGGAGTATAACAGAGAGTGAGAAAGAGCGAGACTGAGAGTGGGGCTGGGAGGAAAACAGAGAGTGAGTAAGTGATACTGAGAGCGGAGACGGGAGTATAACAGAGAGTGAGAAAGAACGAGACTGAGAGTGGAGCCGGGAGGATAACAGAGAGTGTGAAAGAGTGAGACTGAGAGCGGAGACGGGAGGATAACAGAGAGTGAGAAAGAGTGAGACTGAGAGCGGAGCCGGGAGTATAACAGAGAGTGAGAAAGAGAGAGACTGAGAGTGGAGCCGGGAGGTAACAGAGAGTGAGAAAGAGCGAGACTGAGAGTGGAGCCGGGAGGATAACAGAGAGTGAGAAAGAGCGAGACTGAGAATGGAGCCGGGAGGATAACAGAGAGTGAGAAAGAGCGAGACTGTGAATGGAGCCGGGAGGACAACAGAGAGTGAGAAAGAGTGAGACTGAGAATGGAGCCGGGAGGATAACAGAGAGTGAGAAAGAGCGAGACTGAGAGTGGAGTCGGGTGTATAACAGAGATTGAGAAAGACTGAGACTGAGAGACGAGCCGGGAGTATAACAGAGAGTGAGAAAGAGTGAGACTGAGAGCGGAGCCGGGAGTATAACAGAGAGTGAGAAAGAGCGAGACCGAGAGTGGAGCTGGGAGGAAAACAGAGAGTGAGTATGTGATACTGAGAATGGAGCCGGGAGTATAACAGAGAGTGAGAAAGAGCGAGACTGAGAGTGGAGTCGGGTGTATAACAGAGAGTGAGAAAGAGTGAGACTGAGAGTGGAGCCGGGAGTATAATAGAGAGTGAGAAAGAGTGAGACTCAGAGCGGAGCCAGGAGTAAAACAGAGAGTGAGAAAGAGTGAGTCTGAGAGCGGAGCCGGGAGGAGAACAGAGAGTTAGAAACAGTGTGACTGAGAGCAGAGCCGGGAGGATAATAGAGAGTGAGAAAGAGAGAGATTGAGAATGAAGCTGGGAGTATAACAGAGAGTGAGAAAGAGCGCGACTGAGAGTGGAGCTGGGAGGATAACAGAGAGTGAGAAAGAGTGAGACTGAGAGCAGAGCCGGGAGGATAACAGACAGTGAGAAAGAGTGAGACTGAGAGTGTAGCCGGGAGTATAACAGAGAGTGAGAAAGAGTGAGGCTGAGAGTGTAGCCGGGAGTATAACAGAGAGTGAGAAAGAGTGAGATAGAGAGCCGAGCCGGGAGGATAACAGAAATTGAGAAAGAGCGAGGTTGAGAGTCCAGCCGGGAGGATAACAGAGAGTGAGAAAGAGTGAGACTGAGAGTGGAGCCGGGAGTATAACAGAGAGTGAGAAAGAGTGAGACTGAGAGCGGAGCTTGGAGGATAACAGAGAGTGAGAAAGAGCGAGGCTGAGAGCGGAGCCGGGAGGATAACAGAGAGTGAAAAGAGCGAGACTGAAAGCGGAGCCGGGATTATAACAGAGAGTGAGAATAAGTGAGACTGAGAGTGGAGCCGGGAGTATAACAGAGAGTGAGAAAGATTGAGACTGAGAGCGGAGCCGGGGTGATAACAGAGAGTGAGAAAGAGTGAGACTGAGAGCGGAGCCGGGAGGATAATAGAGATTGAGAAAGAGTGAGACTGAGAGCGGAGCCGGGGTGATAACAGAGAGTGAGAAAGAGCGAGGCTGAGAGTGGAGCCGGGAGTATAACAGAGAGTGAGAAAGAGCGAGGCTGAGAATGGAGCCGGGAGTATAACAGAGATTGAGAAAGAGCGAGGCTGAGAATGGAGCCGGGAGTATAACAGAGAGTGAGAAAGAGTGAGACTGAGAGCGGAGCCGGGAGTATAACAGAGAGTGAGAAAGTGTGAGACTGAGAGTGGAGCCGGGAGTATAACAGAGAGTGAGAAATACTGAGACTGAGAATGGAGCCGGGAGTATAACAGAGTGAGAAAGAGCGAGACTGAGAGCGGAGCCGGGAGTATAACAGAGAGTGAGAAAGTGTGAGACTGAGAGGGGAGCCGGGAGTATAACAGAGAGTGAGAAAGAGTGAGACTGAGAGCGGAGACGGGAGGATAATAGAGAGTGAGAAAGAGCGAGACTGAGAGTGGAGCTGGGAGGAAAACAGAGAGTGAGTAAGTGATACTGAGAATGGAGCCGGGAGTATAACAGAGAGTGAGAAAGAGTGAGACTGTGAATGGAGCTGGGAGTATAACAGAGAGTGAGAAAGAGTGAGACTCAGAGCGGAGCCAGGAGTAAAACAGAGAGTGAGAAAGAGTGAGCCTGAGAGCGGAGCCGGGAGGAGAACAGAGAGTTAGAAACAGTGAGACTGAGAGCAGAGCCGGGAGGATAATAGAGAGTGAGAAAGAGAGAGATTGAGAATGAAGATGGGAGTATAACAGAGAGTGAGAAAGAGCGAGAGTGAGAGTGGAGCTGGGAGGATAACAGAGAGTGAGAAAGAGTGAGACTGAGAGCAGAGCCGGGAGGATAACAGACAGTGAGAAAGAGTGCTCCTGAGAGTGCAGCCGGGAGGATAACAGAGAGTGAGAAAGAGTGAGACTGAGAGTGGAGCCGGGAGTATAACAGAGAGTGAGAAAGAGTGAGATAGAGAGCCGAGCCGGGAGGATAACAGAGATTGAGAAAGAGCGAGGCTGAGAGTGGAGCCGGGAGGATAACAGAGAATGAGAAAGAGCGGGACTGAGAGTGGAGCCGGGAGGATAACAGGGACTGGGAAAGAGCGAGACTGAGAGTGGAGCCGGGAGAATAACAGAGAGTGAGAAAGAGCGAGACTTAGAATGGAGCCGGGAGGATAACAGAGAGTGAGAAAGAGCGAGACTGTGAATGGAGCTGGGAGGACAACAGAGAGTGAGAAAGAGCGAGACTGAGAGTGGAGCCGGGAGGATAACAGAGAGTGAGAAAGAGCGAGGCTGAGAATGGAGCCGGGAGGATAACAGAGAGTGAGAAAGAGCGAGACTGAGAGTGGAGTCGGGTATATAACAGAGAGTGAGAAAGAGTGAGACTGAGAGTGGAGCCGGGAGTATAACAGAGAGTGAGAAAGAGCGAGACTGAGAGTGGGGCTGGGAGGAAAACAGAGAGTGAGTAAGTGATACTGAGAATGGAGCCGGGAGTATAACAGAGAGTGAGAAAGAACGAGACTGAGAGTGGAGCCGGGAGGATAACAGAGAGTGAGAAAGAGTGAGACTGAGAGCGGAGACGGGAGGATAACAGAGAGTGAGAAAGAGTGAGACTGAGAGCGGAGCCGGGAGTATAACAGAGAGTGAGAAAGAGAGAGACTGAGAGTGGAGCCGGGAGGTAACAGAGAGTGAGAAAGAGCGAGACTGAGAGTGGAGCCGGGAGGATAACAGAGAGTGAGAAAGAGCGAGACTGAGAATGGAGCCGGGAGGATAACAGAGAGTGAGAAAGAGCGAGACTGTGAATGGAGCCGGGAGGACAACAGAGAGTGAGAAAGAGTGAGACTGAGAATGGAGCCGGGAGGATAACAGAGAGTGAGAAAGAGCGAGACTGAGAGTGGAGTCGGGTGTATAACAGAGATTGAGAAAGACTGAGACTGAGAGACGAGCCGGGAGTATAACAGAGAGTGAGAAAGAGTGAGACTGAGAGCGGAGCCGGGAGTATAACAGAGAGTGAGAAAGAGTGAGACTGAGAATGGAGCCGGGAGGATAACAGAGAGTGAGAAAGAGCGAGACCGAGAGTGGAGCTGGGAGGAAAACAGAGAGTGAGTAAGTGATACTGAGAATGGAGCCGGGAGTATAACAGAGAGTGAGAAAGAGCGAGACTGAGAGTGGAGTCGGGTGTATAACAGAGAGTGAGAAAGAGTGAGACTGAGAGTGGAGCCGGGAGTATAATAGAGAGTGAGAAAGAGTGAGACTCAGAGCGGAGCCAGGAGTAAAACAGAGAGTGAGAAAGAGTGAGCCTGAGAGCGGAGCCGGGAGGAGAACAGAGAGTTAGAAACAGTGTGACTGAGAGCAGAGCCGGGAGGATAATAGAGAGTGAGAAAGAGAGAGATTGAGAATGAAGCTGGGAGTATAACAGAGAGTGAGAAAGAGCGCGACTGAGAGTGGAGCTGGGAGGATAACAGAGAGTGAGAAAGAGTGAGACTGAGAGCAGAGCCGGGAGGATAACAGACAGTGAGAAAGAGTGAGACTGAGAGTGTAGCCGGGAGTATAACAGAGAGTGAGAAAGAGTGAGACTGAGAGTGTAGCCGGGAGTATAACAGAGAGTGAGAAAGAGTGAGATAGAGAGCCGAGCCGGGAGGATAACAGAAATTGAGAAAGAGCGAGGCTGAGAGTCCAGCCGGGAGGATAACAGAGAGTGAGAAAGAGTGAGACTGAGAGTGGAGCCGGGAGTATAACAGAGAGTGAGAAAGAGTGAGACTGAGAGCGGAGCTTGGAGGATAACAGAGAGTGAGAAAGAGCGAGGCTGAGAGCGGAGCCGGGAGGATAACAGAGAGTGAAAAGAGCGAGACTGAAAGCGGAGCCGGGATTATAACAGAGAGTGAGAATAAGTGAGACTGAGAGTGGAGCCGGGAGTATAACAGAGAGTGAGAAAGATTGAGACTGAGAGCGGAGCCGGGGTGATAACAGAGAGTGAGAAAGAGTGAGACTGAGAGCGGAGCCGGGAGGATAATAGAGATTGAGAAAGAGTGAGACTGAGAGCGGAGCCGGGGTGATAACAGAGAGTGAGAAAGAGCGAGACTGAGAGTGGTGCCGGGAGTATAACAGAGAGTGAGAAAGAGCGAGACTGAGAGTGGAGCCGGGAGGATAACAGGGACTGGGAAAGAGCGAGACTGAGAGTGGAGCCGGGAGAATAACAGAGAGTGAGAAAGAGCGAGACTGAGAATGGAGCCGGGAGGATAACAGAGAGTGAGAAAGAGCGAGACTGTGAATGGAGCCGGGAGGACAACAGAGAGTGAGAAAGAGCGAGACTGAGAGTGGAGTCGGGATTATAACAGAGAGTGAGATAGAGCGAGACTGAGAGTGGAGCCGGGAGGATAACAGAGAGTGAGAAAGAGCAAGGCTGAGAATGGAGCCGGGAGGATAACAGAGAGTGAAAAAGAGCGAGACTGAGAATGGAGCCGGGAGGATAGCAGAGAGTGAGAAAGAGCGAGACTGAGAGTGGAGCTGGGAGGAAAACAGAGAGTGAGAAAGTGATACTGAGAATGGAGCCGGGAGTATAACAGAGAGTGAGAAAGACTGAGACTGAGACGGGCTGGGAGTATAACAGAGAGTTAGAAACAGTGAGACTGAGAGCGGAGCCGGGAGTATAACAGAGAGTGAGAATGAGTGAGACTGAGAATGGAGCCGGGAGTATAACAGAGAGTGAGAAACAGTGAGACTGAGAGCAGAGTCGGGAGGATAATAGAGAGTGAGAAAGAGCGAGACTGAGAGTGGAGCCGGGAGGATAACAGAGAGTGAGAAAGAGCGAGACTGAGAATGGAGCCGGGAGGATAACAGAGAGTGAGAAAGAGCGAGACTGTGAATGGAGCCGGGAGGACAACAGAGAGTGAGAAAGAGCGAGACTGGGAGTGGAGTCGGGAGTATAACAGAGAGTGAGAAAGAGCGAGACTGAGAATGGAGCCGGGAGGATAACAGAGAGTGAGAAAGAGCGAGGCTGAGAATGGAGCCGGGAGGATAACAGAGAGTGAGAAAGAGCGAGACTGAGAGTGGAGCCGGGAGGATAACAGAGAGTGAGAAAGAGCGAGGCTGAGAATGGAGCCGGGAGGATAACAGAGAGTGAGAAAGAGCGAGACTGAGAGTGGAGCTGGGAGGAAAACAGAGAGTGAGTAAGTGATACTGAGAATGGAGCCGGGAGTATAACAGAGAGTGAGAAAGAGTGAGACTGATAGCGGAGCCGGGAGGAGAACAGAGAGTTAGAAACAGTGAGACTGAGAGCAGAGCCGGGAGGATAATAGAGAGTGAGAAAGAGAGAGATTGAGAATGAAGCTGGGAGTATAACAGAGAGTGAGAAAGAGCGCGACTGAGAGCGGAGCTGGGAGGATAACAGAGAGTGAGAAAGAGTGAGACTGAGAGCAGAGCCGGGAGGATAACAGACAGTGAGAAAGAGTGCTCCTGAGAGTGCAGCCGGGAGGATAACAGAGAGTGAGAAAGAGTGAGACTGCGAGTGGAGCCGGGAGTATAACAGAGAGTGAGAAAGAGCGAGACTGAGAGTGGAGTCGGGTGTATAACAGAGAGTGAGAAAGAGTGAGACTGAGAGTGGAGCCGGGAGTATAACAGAGAGTGAGAAAGAGCGCGGCTGAGAGTCCAGCCGGGTGGATAACAGAGAGTGAGAAAGAGTGAGACTGAGAGTGGAGCCGGGAGTATAACAGAGAGTGAGAAAGAGCGAGACTGAGAGTGGAGTCGGGTGTATAACAGAGAGTGAGAAAGAGTGAGACTGAGAGTGGAGCGGGGAGTATAACAGAGAGTGAGAAAGAGTGAGACTGTGAATGGAGCTGGGAGTATAACAGAGAGTGAGAAAGAGTGAGACACAGAGCGGAGCCAGGAGTAAAACAGAGAGTGAGAAAGAGTGAGTCTGAGAGCGGAGCCGGGAGGAGAACAGAGAGTTAGAAACAGTGAGACTGAGAGCAGAGCCGGGAGGATAATAGAGAGTGAGAAAGAGAGAGATTGAGAATGAAGCTGGGAGTATAACAGAGAGGGAGAATGAGCGCGACTGAGAGCGGAGCCGGGAGGATAAGAGAGAGTGAGAAAGAGTGAGACTGAGAGCAGAGCCGGGAGGATAACAGACAGTGAGAAAGAGTGCTCCTGAGAGTGCAGCCCGGAGGATAACAGAGAGTGAGAAGGAGTGAGACTGAGAGTGGAGCCGGGAGTATAACAGAGAGTGAGAAAGAGTGAGATAGAGAGCCGAGCCGGGAGGATAACAGAGATTGAGAAAGAGCGAGGCTGAGAGTCCAGCCGGGTGGATAACAGAGAGTGAGAAAGAGTGAGACTGAGAGTGGAGCCGGGAGTATAACAGAGAGTGAGAAAGAGTGAGACTGAGAGCGGAGCCTGGAGGATAACAGAGAGTGAGAAAGAGTGAGGCTGAGAGCGGAGCCGGGAGTATGACAGAGAGTGAAAAGAGCGAGACTGAAAGCGGAGCCAGGATTATAACAGAGAGTGAGAATAAGTGAGACTGAGAGTGGAGCCGGGAGTATAACAGAGAGTGAGAAAGAGTGAGACTGAGAGCGGAGCCGGGGTGATAACAGAGAGTGAGAAAGAGTGAGACTGATTGCGGAGCCGGGAGGATAATAGAGATTGAGTAAGAGTGAGACTGAGAGCGGAGCCGGGGTGATAACAGAGATTGAGAAAGAGCGCGACTGAGAGCGGAGCTGGGAGGATAACAGAGAGTGAGAAAGAGCGAGACTGAGAGTGGAGCCGGGAGTATAACAGAGAGTGAGAAGGAGCGAGACTGAGAGTGGAGCCGGGAGGATAACAGGGACTGAGAAAGAGCGAGACTGAGAGTGGAGCCGGGAGAATAACAGAGAGTGAGAAAGAGCGATACTGAGAATGGAGCCGGGAGGATAACAGAGAGTGAGAAAGAGCGAGACTGTGAATGGAGCCGGGAGGACAACAGAGAGTGAGAAAGAGCGAGACTGAGTGTGGAGCCGGGAGTATAACAAAGAGTGAGAAAGACTGAGACTGAGACGAGCTGGGAGGATAACAGAGAGTGAGAATGAGTGAGACTGAGAGCGGAGCCAGAAGTATAACAGAGAGTGAGAAAGAGTGAGACTGAGAATGGAGCCGGGAGTATAACAGAGAGTGAGAAAGAGTGAGACTGAGAGTGGAGCCGGGAGTATAACAGAGAGTGAGAAAGAGTGAGACTGTGAATGGAGCTGGGAGTATAACAGAGAGTGAGAAAGAGTGAGACTCAGAGCGGAGCCAGGAGTAAAACAGAGAGTGAGAAAGAGTGAGTCTGAGAGCGGAGCCGGGAGGAGAACAGAGAGTTAGAAACAGTGTGACTGAGAGCAGAGCCGGGAGGATAATAGAGAGTGAGAAAGAGAGAGATTGAGAATGAAGCTGGGAGTATAACAGAGAGTGAGAAAGAGCGCGACTGAGCGTGGAGCTGGGAGGATAACAGAGAGTGAGAAAGAGTGAGACTGAGAGCAGAGCCGGGAGGATAACAGACAGTGAGAAAGAGTGCTCCGGAGAGTGCAGCCGGGAGGATAACAGAGAGTGAGAAAGAGTGAGACTGAGAGTGTAGCCGGGAGTATAACAGAGAGTGAGAAAGAGTGATATAGAGAGCCGAGCCGGGAGGATAACAGAGATTGAGAAAGAGCGAGGCTGAGAGTCCAGCCGGGAGTATAACAGAGAGTGAGAAAGAGTGAGACTGAGAGTGGAGCCGGGAGTATAACAGAGAGTGAGAAAGAGTGAGACTGTGAATGGAGCTGGGAGTATAACAGAGAGTGAGAAAGAGTGAGACTCAGAGCGGAGCCAGGAGTAAAACAGAGAGTGAGAAAGAGTGAGTCTGAGAGCGGAGCCGGGAGGAGAACAGAGAGTTAGAAACAGTGTGACTGAGAGCAGAGCCGGGAGGATAATAGAGAGTGAGAAAGAGAGAGATTGAGAATGAAGCTGGGAGTATAACAGAGAGTGAGAAAGAGCGCGACTGAGCGTGGAGCTGGGAGGATAACAGAGAGTGAGAAAGAGTGAGACTGAGAGCAGAGCCGGGAGGATAACAGACAGTGAGAAAGAGTGCTCCTGAGAGTGCAGCCGGGAGGATAACAGAGAGTGAGAAAGAGTGAGACTGAGAGTGTAGCCGGGAGTATAACAGAGAGTGAGAAAGAGTGATATAGAGAGCCGAGCCGGGAGGATAACAGAGATTGAGAAAGAGCGAGGCTGAGAGTCCAGCCGGGAGGATAACAGAGAGTGAGAAAGAGTGAGACTGAGAGTGGAGCCGGGAGTAGAACAGAGAGTGAGAAAGAGTGAGACTGAGAGCGGAGCTTGGAGGATAACAGAGAGTGAGAAAGAGCGAGGCTGAGAGCGGAGCCGGGAGGATAACAGAGAGTGAAAAGAGCGAGACTGAAAGCGGAGCCGGGATTATAACAGAGAGTGAGAATAAGTGAGACGGAGAGTGGAGCCGGGAGTATAACAGAGAGTGAGAAAGATTGAGACTGGGAGCGGAGCCGGGGTGATAACAGAGAGTGAGAAAGAGTGAGACTGAGAGCGGAGCCGGGAGGATAATAGAGATTGAGAAAGAGTGAGACTGAGAGCGGAGCCGGGGTGATAACAGAGAGTGAGAAAGAGCGAGACTGAGAGTGGTGCCGGGAGTATAACAGAGAGTGAGAAAGAGCGAGACTGAGAGTGGAGCCGGGAGGATAACAGGGACTGGGAAAGAGCGAGACTGAGAGTGGAGCCGGGAGAATAACAGAGAGTGAGAAAGAGCGAGGCTGAGAGTGGAGTCGGGATTATAACAGAGAGTGAGATAGAGCGAGACTGAGAGTGGAGCCGGGAGGATAACAGAGAGTGAGAAAGAGCGAGGCTGAGAATGGAGCCGGGAGGATAACAGAGAGTGAAAAAGAGCGAGACTGAGAATGGAGCCGGGAGGATAACAGAGAGTGAAAAAGAGCGAGACTGAGAATGGAGCCGGGAGGATAACAGAGAGTGAGAAAGAGCGAGACTGAGAGTGGAGCTGGGAGTATAACAGAGAGTGAGAATGAGTGAGACTGAGAGCGGAGCCGGGAGTATAACAGAGAGTGAGAAAGAGTGAGACTGAGAGCGGAGCCGGGAGTATAACAGAGAGTGAGAAACAGTGAGACTGAGAGCAGAGCCAGGAGGATAATAGAGAGTGAGAAAGAGCGAGACTGAGAGTGGAGCCGGGAGTATAACAGAGAGTGAGAAAGAGCGAGACTGAGAATGGAGCCGGGAGGATAACAGAGAGTGAGAAAGAGCGAGACTGTGAATGGAGCCGGGAGGACAACAGAGAGTGAGAAAGAGCGAGACTGGGAGTGGAGTCGGGAGTATAACAGAGAGTGAGAAAGAGTGAGGCTGAGAGTGGAGCCGGGAGGATAACAGAGAGTGAGAAAGAGCGAGGCTGAGAATGGAGCCGGGAGGATAACAGAGAGTGAAAAAGAGCGAGACTGAGAATGGAGCCGGGAGGATAACAGAGATTGAGAAAGAGCGAGACTGAGAGACGAGCCGGGAGTATAACAGAGAGTGAGAAAGAGTGAGGCTGAGAGTGGAGCTGGGAGGATAACAGAGAGTGAGAAAGAGTGAGGCTGAGAGTGGAGCTGGGAGTATAACAGAGAGCGAGAAAGAGTGAGACTGAGAGTGGAGCCGGGAGTATAACAGAGAGTGAGAAAGAGCGAGACTGAGAGTGGAGCCGGGAGTATAACAGAGAGTGAGAAAGAGTGAGACTGAGAGCGGAGCCTGGAGGATAACAGAGAGTGAGAAAGAGTGAGGCTGAGAGTGGAGCTGGGAGTATAACAGAGAGTGAGAAAGAGCGAGACTGAGAGTGGAGCCGGGAGTATAACAGAGAGTGAGAAAGAGTGAGACTGAGAGCGGAGCCTGGAGGATAACAGAGAGTGAGAAAGAGCGAGGCTGAGAGCGGAGCCGGGAGGATGACAGAGAGTGAAAAGAGCGAGACTGAAAGCGGAGCCAGGATTATAACAGAGAGTGAGAATAAGTGAGACTGAGAGTGGAGCCGGGAGTATAACAGAGAGTGAGAAAGAGTGAGACTGAGAGCGGAGCCGGGGTGATAACAGAGAGTGAGAAAGAGTGAGACTGAGAGCGGAGCCGGGAGGATAATAGAGAGTGAGAAAGAGTGAGACTGAGAGTGGAGCCGGGAGTATAACAGAGAGTGAGAAGGAGCGAGACTGAGAGTGGAGCCGGGAGGATAACAGGGACTGAGAAAGAGCGAGACTGAGAGTGGAGCCGGGAGAATAACAGAGAGTGAGAAAGAGCGATACTGAGAATGGAGCCGGGAGGATAACAGAGAGTGAGAAAGAGCGAGACTGTGAATGGAGCCGGGAGGACAACAGAGAGTGAGAAAGAGCGAGGCTGAGAATGGAGCCGGGAGTATAACAAAGAGTGAGAAAGACTGAGACTGAGACGAGCTGGGAGGATAACAGAGAGTGAGAATGAGTGAGACTGAGAGCGGAGCCGGGAGTATAACAGAGAGTGAGAAAGAGTGAGACTGAGAGCGGAGCCAGAAGTATAACAGAGAGTGAGAAAGAGTGAGACTGAGAATGGAGCCGGGAGTATAACAGAGAGTGAGAAAGAGTGAGACCGAGAGTGGAGCCGGGAGTATAACAGAGAGTGAGAAAGAGTGAGACTGTGAATGGAGCTGGGAGTATAACAGAGAGTGAGAAAGAGTGAGACTCAGAGCGGAGCCAGGAGTAAAACAGAGAGTGAGAAAGAGTGAGTCTGAGAGCGGAGCCGGGAGGAGAACAGAGAGTTAGAAACAGTGTGACTGAGAGCAGAGCCGGGAGGATAATAGAGAGTGAGAAAGAGAGAGATTGAGAATGAAGCTGGGAGTATAACAGAGAGTGAGAAAGAGCGCGACTGAGCGTGGAGCTGGGAGGATAACAGAGAGAGAGAAAGAGTGAGACTGAGAGCAGAGCCGGGAGGATAACAGACAGTGAGAAAGAGTGCTCCTGAGAGTGCAGCCGGGAGGATAACAGAGAGTGAGAAAGAGTGAGACTGAGAGTGTAGCCGGGAGTATAACAGAGAGTGAGAAAGAGTGATATAGAGAGCCGAGCCGGGAGGATAACAGAGATTGAGAAAGAGCGAGGCTGAGAGTCCAGCCGGGAGGATAACAGAGAGTGAGAAAGAGTGAGACTGAGAGTGGAGCCGGGAGTAGAACAGAGAGTGAGAAAGAGTGAGACTGAGAGCGGAGCTTGGAGGATAACAGAGAGTGAGAAAGAGCGAGGCTGAGAGCGGAGCCGGGAGGATAACAGAGAGTGAAAAGAGCGAGACTGAAAGCGGAGCCGGGATTATAACAGAGAGTGAGAATAAGTGAGACTGAGAGTGGAGCCGGGAGTATAACAGAGAGTGAGAAAGATTGAGACTGAGAGCGGAGCCGGGGTGATAACAGAGAGTGAGAAAGAGTGAGACTGAGAGCGGAGCCGGGAGGATAATAGAGATTGAGAAAGAGTGAGACTGAGAGCGGAGCCGGGGTGATAACAGAGAGTGAGAAAGAGCGAGACTGAGAGTGGTGCCGGGAGTATAACAGAGAGTGAGGAAGAGCGAGACTGAGAGTGGAGCCGGGAGGATAACAGGGACTGGGAAAGAGCAAGACTGAGAGTGGAGCCGGGAGAATAACAGAGAGTGAGAAAGAGCGAGACTGAGAATGGAGCCGGGAGGATAACAGAGAGTGAGAAAGAGCGAGACTGTGAATGGAGCCGGGAGGACAACAGAGAGTGAGAAAGAGCGAGACGGAGAGTGGAGTCGGGATTATAACAGAGAGTGAGATAGAGCGAGACTGAGAGTGGAGCCGGGAGGATAACAGAGAGTGAGAAAGAGCGAGGCTGAGAATGGAGCCGGGAGGATAACAGAGAGTGAAAAAGAGCGAGACTGAGAATGGAGCCGGGAGGATAACAGAGAGTGAGAAAGAGCGAGACTGAGACGGGCTGGGAGTATAACAGAGAGTGAGAATGAGTGAGACTGAGAGCGGAGCCGGGAGTATAACAGAGAGTGAGAAAGAGTGAGACTGAGAGCAGAGCCGGGAGTATAACAGAGAGTGAGAAACAGTGAGACTGAGAGCAGAGCCGGGAGGATAATAGAGAGTGAGAAAGAGCGAGACTGAGAGTGGAGCCGGGAGGATAACAGAGAGTGAGAAAGAGCGAGACTGAGAATGGAGCCGGGAGGATAACAGAGAGTGAGAAAGAGCGAGACTGTGAATGGAGCCGGGAGGACAACAGAGAGTGAGAAAGAGCGAGACTGGGAGTGGAGTCGGGAGTATAACAGAGAGTGAGAAAGAGTGAGACTGAGAGTGGAGCCGGGAGTATAACAGAGAGTGAGAAAGAGTGAGACTGAGAGCGGAGCTTGGAGGATAACAGAGAGTGAGAAAGAGCGAGGCTGAGAGCGTAGCCGGGAGGATAACAGAGAGTGAAAAGAGCGAGACTGAAAGCGGAGCCGGGATTATAACAGAGAGTGAGAATAAGTGAGACTGAGAGTGGAGCCGGGAGTATAACAGAGAGTGAGAAAGATTGAGACTGGGAGCGGAGCCGGGGTGATAACAGAGAGTGAGAAAGAGTGAGACTGAGAGCGGAGCCGGGAGGATAATAGAGATTGAGAAAGAGTGAGACTGAGAGCGGAGCCGGGGTGATAACAGAGAGTGAGAAAGAGCGAGACTGAGAGTGGTGCCGGGAGTATAACAGAGAGTGAGAAAGAGCGAGACTGAGAGTGGAGCCGGGAGGATAACAGGGACTGGGAAAGAGCGAGACTGAGAGTGGAGCCGGGAGAATAACAGAGAGTGAGAAAGAGCGAGGCTGAGAGTGGAGTCGGGATTATAACAGAGAGTGAGATAGAGCGAGACTGAGAGTGGAGCCGGGAGGATAACAGAGAGTGAGAAAGAGCGAGGCTGAGAATGGAGCCGGGAGGATAACAGAGAGTGAAAAAGAGCGAGACTGAGAATGGAGCCGGGAGGATAACAGAGAGTGAAAAAGAGCGAGACTGAGAATGGAGCCGGGAGGATAACAGAGAGTGAGAAAGAGCGAGACTGAGAGTGGAGCTGGGAGTATAACAGAGAGTGAGAATGAGTGAGACTGAGAGCGGAGCCGGGAGTATAACAGAGAGTGAGAAAGAGTGAGACTGAGAGCGGAGCCGGGAGTATAACAGAGAGTGAGAAACAGTGAGACTGAGAGCAGAGCCAGGAGGATAATAGAGAGTGAGAAAGAGCGAGACTGAGAGTGGAGCCGGGAGTATAACAGAGAGTGAGAAAGAGCGAGACTGAGAATGGAGCCGGGAGGATAACAGAGAGTGAGAAAGAGCGAGACTGTGAATGGAGCCGGGAGGACAACAGAGAGTGAGAAAGAGCGAGACTGGGAGTGGAGTCGGGAGTATAACAGAGAGTGAGAAAGAGTGAGGCTGAGAGTGGAGCCGGGAGGATAACAGAGAGTGAGAAAGAGCGAGGCTGAGAATGGAGCCGGGAGGATAACAGAGAGTGAAAAAGAGCGAGACTGAGAATGGAGCCGGGAGGATAACAGAGATTGAGAAAGAGCGAGACTGAGAGACGAGCCGGGAGTATAACAGAGAGTGAGAAAGAGTGAGGCTGAGAGTGGAGCCGGGAGTATAACAGAGAGTGAGAAAGAGCGAGACTGAGAGTGGAGCCGGGAGTATAACAGAGAGTGAGAAAGAGTGAGACTGAGAGTGGAGCCGGGAGTATAACAGAGAGTGAGAAAGAGCGAGACTGAGAGTGGAGCCGGGAGTATAACAGAGAGTGAGAAAGAGTGAGACTGAGAGCGGAGCCTGGAGGATAACAGAGAGTGAGAAAGAGCGAGGCTGAGAGCGGAGCCGGGAGGATGACAGAGAGTGAGAAAGAGTGAGGCTGAGAGTGGAGCTGGGAGTTTAACAGAGAGTGAGAAAGAGCGAGACTGAGAGTGGAGCCGGGAGTATAACAGAGAGTGAGAAAGAGTGAGGCTGAGAGTGGAGCCGGGAGGATAACAGAGAGTGAGAAAGAGCGAGGCTGAGAATGGAGCCGGGAGGATAACAGAGAGTGAAAAAGAGC
Source organism: Scyliorhinus torazame (assembly GCF_047496885.1). Taxonomy (NCBI): domain Eukaryota; kingdom Metazoa; phylum Chordata; class Chondrichthyes; order Carcharhiniformes; family Scyliorhinidae; genus Scyliorhinus; species Scyliorhinus torazame. The sequence continues at coordinate 26,006,852 of NC_092712.1, forward strand.
GAGACTGAGAATGGAGCCGGGAGGATAACAGAGATTGAGAAAGAGCGAGACTGAGAGACGAGCCGGGAGTATAACAGAGAGTGAGAAAGAGTGAGGCTGAGAGTGGAGCTGGGAGGATAACAGAGAGTGAGAAAGAGTGAGGCTGAGAGTGGAGCTGGGAGTATAACAGAGAGCGAGAAAGAGTGAGACTGAGAGTGGAGCCGGGAGTATAACAGAGAGTGAGAAAGAGCGAGACTGAGAGTGGAGCCGGGAGTATAACAGAGAGTGAGAAAGAGTGAGACTGAGAGCGGAGCCTGGAGGATAACAGAGAGTGAGAAAGAGCGAGGCTGAGAGCGGAGCCGGGAGGATGACAGAGAGTGAAAAGAGCGAGACTGAAAGCGGAGCCAGGATTATAACAGAGAGTGAGAATAAGTGAGACTGAGAGTGGAGCCGGGAGTATAACAGAGAGTGAGAAAGAGTGAGACTGAGAGCGGAGCCGGGGTGATAACAGAGAGTGAGAAAGAGTGAGACTGAGAGCGGAGCCGGGAGGATAATAGAGAGTGAGAAAGAGTGAGACTGAGAGTGGAGCCGGGAGTATAACAGAGAGTGAGAAGGAGCGAGACTGAGAGTGGAGCCGGGAGGATAACAGGGACTGAGAAAGAGCGAGACTGAGAGTGGAGCCGGGAGAATAACAGAGAGTGAGAAAGAGCGATACTGAGAATGGAGCCGGGAGGATAACAGAGAGTGAGAAAGAGCGAGACTGTGAATGGAGCCGGGAGGACAACAGAGAGTGAGAAAGAGCGAGGCTGAGAATGGAGCCGGGAGTATAACAAAGAGTGAGAAAGACTGAGACTGAGACGAGCTGGGAGGATAACAGAGAGTGAGAATGAGTGAGACTGAGAGCGGAGCCGGGAGTATAACAGAGAGTGAGAAAGAGTGAGACTGAGAGCGGAGCCAGAAGTATAACAGAGAGTGAGAAAGAGTGAGACTGAGAATGGAGCCGGGAGTATAACAGAGAGTGAGAAAGAGTGAGACTGAGAGTGGAGCCGGGAGTATAACAGAGAGTGAGAAAGAGTGAGACTGTGAATGGAGCTGGGAGTATAACAGAGAGTGAGAAAGAGTGAGACTCAGAGCGGAGCCAGGAGTAAAACAGAGAGTGAGAAAGAGTGAGTCTGAGAGCGGAGCCGGGAGGAGAACAGAGAGTTAGAAACAGTGTGACTGAGAGCAGAGCCGGGAGGATAATAGAGAGTGAGAAAGAGAGAGATTGAGAATGAAGCTGGGAGTATAACAGAGAGTGAGAAAGAGCGCGACTGAGCGTGGAGCTGGGAGGATAACAGAGAGTGAGAAAGAGTGAGACTGAGAGCAGAGCCGGGAGGATAACAGACAGTGAGAAAGAGTGCTCCTGAGAGTGCAGCCGGGAGGATAACAGAGAGTGAGAAAGAGTGAGACTGAGAGTGTAGCCGGGAGTATAACAGAGAGTGAGAAAGAGTGATATAGAGAGCCGAGCCGGGAGGATAACAGAGATTGAGAAAGAGCGAGGCTGAGAGTCCAGCCGGGAGGATAACAGAGAGTGAGAAAGAGTGAGACTGAGAGTGGAGCCGGGAGTAGAACAGAGAGTGAGAAAGAGTGAGACTGAGAGCGGAGCTTGGAGGATAACAGAGAGTGAGAAAGAGCGAGGCTGAGAGCGGAGCCGGGAGGATAACAGAGAGTGAAAAGAGCGAGACTGAAAGCGGAGCCGGGATTATAACAGAGAGTGAGAATAAGTGAGACTGAGAGTGGAGCCGGGAGTATAACAGAGAGTGAGAAAGATTGAGACTGAGAGCGGAGCCGGGGTGATAACAGAGAGTGAGAAAGAGTGAGACTGAGAGCGGAGCCGGGAGGATAATAGAGATTGAGAAAGAGTGAGACTGAGAGCGGAGCCGGGGTGATAACAGAGAGTGAGAAAGATCGAGACTGAGAGTGGTGCCGGGAGTATAACAGAGAGTGAGGAAGAGCGAGACTGAGAGTGGAGCCGGGAGGATAACAGGGACTGGGAAAGAGCAAGACTGAGAGTGGAGCCGGGAGAATAACAGAGAGTGAGAAAGAGCGAGACTGAGAGTGGAGCCGGGAGGATAACAGGGACTGAGAAAGAGCGAGACTGAGAGTGGAGCCGGGAGAATAACAGAGAGTGAGAAAGAGCGATACTGAGAATGGAGCCGGGAGGATAACAGAGAGTGAGAAAGAGCGAGACTGTGAATGGAGCCGGGAGGACAACAGAGAGTGAGAAAGAGCGAGGCTGAGAATGGAGCCGGGAGTATAACAAAGAGTGAGAAAGACTGAGACTGAGACGAGCTGGGAGGATAACAGAGAGTGAGAATGAGTGAGACTGAGAGCGGAGCCGGGAGTATAACAGAGAGTGAGAAAGAGTGAGACTGAGAGCGGAGCCAGAAGTATAACAGAGAGTGAGAAAGAGTGAGACTGAGAATGGAGCCGGGAGTATAACAGAGAGTGAGAAAGAGTGAGACTGAGAGTGGAGCCGGGAGTATAACAGAGAGTGAGAAAGAGTGAGACTGTGAATGGAGCTGGGAGTATAACAGAGAGTGAGAAAGAGTGAGACTCAGAGCGGAGCCAGGAGTAAAACAGAGAGTGAGAAAGAGTGAGTCTGAGAGCGGAGCCGGGAGGAGAACAGAGAGTTAGAAACAGTGTGACTGAGAGCAGAGCCGGGAGGATAATAGAGAGTGAGAAAGAGAGAGATTGAGAATGAAGCTGGGAGTATAACAGAGAGTGAGAAAGAGCGCGACTGAGCGTGGAGCTGGGAGGATAACAGAGAGTGAGAAAGAGTGAGACTGAGAGCAGAGCCGGGAGGATAACAGACAGTGAGAAAGAGTGCTCCTGAGAGTGCAGCCGGGAGGATAACAGAGAGTGAGAAAGAGTGAGACTGAGAGTGTAGCCGGGAGTATAACAGAGAGTGAGAAAGAGTGATATAGAGAGCCGAGCCGGGAGGATAACAGAGATTGAGAAAGAGCGAGGCTGAGAGTCCAGCCGGGAGGATAACAGAGAGTGAGAAAGAGTGAGACTGAGAGTGGAGCCGGGAGTAGAACAGAGAGTGAGAAAGAGTGAGACTGAGAGCGGAGCTTGGAGGATAACAGAGAGTGAGAAAGAGCGAGGCTGAGAGCGGAGCCGGGAGGATAACAGAGAGTGAAAAGAGCGAGACTGAAAGCGGAGCCGGGATTATAACAGAGAGTGAGAATAAGTGAGACTGAGAGTGGAGCCGGGAGTATAACAGAGAGTGAGAAAGATTGAGACTGAGAGCGGAGCCGGGGTGATAACAGAGAGTGAGAAAGAGTGAGACTGAGAGCGGAGCCGGGAGGATAATAGAGATTGAGAAAGAGTGAGACTGAGAGCGGAGCCGGGGTGATAACAGAGAGTGAGAAAGATCGAGACTGAGAGTGGTGCCGGGAGTATAACAGAGAGTGAGGAAGAGCGAGACTGAGAGTGGAGACGGGAGGATAACAGGGACTGGGAAAGAGCAAGACTGAGAGTGGAGCCGGGAGAATAACAGAGAGTGAGAAAGAGCGAGACTGAGAATGGAGCCGGGAGGATAACAGAGAGTGAGAAAGAGCGAGACTGTGAATGGAGCCGGGAGGACAACAGAGAGTGAGAAAGAGCGAGACGGAGAGTGGAGTCGGGATTATAACAGACAGTGAGAAAGAGCGAGGCTGAGAATGGAGCCGGGAGGATAACAGAGAGTGAAAAAGAGCGAGACTGAGAATGGAGCCGGGAGGATAACAGAGAGTGAGAAAGAGCGAGACTGAGACGGGCTGGGAGTATAACAGAGAGTGAGAATGAGTGAGACTGAGAGCGGAGCCGGGAGTATAACAGAGAGTGAGAAAGAGTGAGACTGAGAGCAGAGCCGGGAGTATAACAGAGAGTGAGAAACAGTGAGACTGAGAGCAGAGCCGCGAGGATAATAGAGAGTGAGAAAGAGCGAGACTGAGAGTGGAGCCGGGAGGATAACAGAGAGTGAGAAAGAGCGAGACTGAGAATGGAGCCGGGAGGATAACAGAGAGTGAGAAAGAGCGAGACTGTGAATGGAGCCGGGAGGACAACAGAGAGTGAGAAAGAGCGAGACTGGGAGTGGAGTCGGGAGTATAACAGAGAGTGAGAAAGAGTGAGGCTGAGAGTGGAGCCGGGAGGATAACAGAGAGTGAGAAAGAGCGAGGCTGAGAATGGAGCCGGGAGGATAACAGAGAGTGAAAAAGAGTGAGACTGAGAGTGGAGCTGGGAGTATAACAGAGAGTGAGAAAGAGTGAGACTGAGAGTGGAGCTGGGAGGATAACAGAGAGTGAGAAAGAGTGAGGCTGAGAGTGGAGCTGGGAGTATAACAGAGAGCGAGAAAGAGTGAGACTGAGAGTGGAGCCGGGAGTATAACAGAGAGTGAGAAAGCGAGACTGAGAGACGAGCCGGGAGTATAACAGAGAGTGAGAAAGAGTGAGACTGAGAGCGGAGCTGGGAGGATAACAGAGAGTGAGAAAGAGTGAGACTGAGAGCGGAGCTGGGAGGATAACAGAGAGTGAGAAAGAGTGAGACTGAGAATGGAGCTGGGAGTATAACAGAGAGTGAGAAAGAGCGAGACTGAGAGTGGAGTCGGGTGTATAACAGACAGTGAGAAAGAGTGAGACTGAGAGTGGAGCCGGGAGTATAACAGAGATTGAGAAGGAGCGAGGCTGAGAGTGGAGCTGGGAGGAAAACAGAGAATGAGTAAGTGATACTGAGAATGGAGCCGGGAGTATAACAGAGTGAGAAAGAGTGAGTCTGAGAGCGGAGCCGGGAGGAGAACAGAGAGTTAGAAAGAGAGAGACTGAGAGCAGAGCCGGGAGCATAACAGAGAGTGAGAAAGAGTGAGACACAGAGCGGAGCCAGGAGTAAAACAGAGAGTGAGAAAGAGTGAGTCTGAGAGCGGAGCCGGGAGGAGAACAGAGAGTGAGAAAGAGTGAGACTGAGAGCGGAGCCGGGAGGATAACAGAGAGTGAGAAAGAGAGAGATTGAGAATGAAGCTGGGAGTATAACAGAGAGGGAGAATGAGCGCGACTGAGAGCGGAGCTGGGAGGATAACATAGAGTGAGAAAGAGTGAGACTGAGAGCAGAGCCGGGAGGATAACAGACAGTGAGAAAGAGTGAGATAGAGAGCCGAGCCGGGAGGATAACAGAGATTGAGAAAGAGCGAGGCTGAGAGTCCAGCCGGGTGGATAACAGAGAGTGAGAAAGAGTGAGACTGAGAGTGGAGCCGGGAGTATAACAGAGAGTGAGAAAGAGTGAGATAGAGAGCCGAGCCGGGAGGATAACAGAGATTGAGAAAGAGCGAGGCTGAGAGTCCAGCCGGGTGGATAACAGAGAGTGAGAAAGAGTGAGACTGAGAGTGGAGCCGGGAGTATAACAGAGAGTGAGAAAGAGTGAGACTGAGAGCGGAGCCTGGAGGATAACAGAGAGTGAGAAAGAGCGAGGCTGAGAGCGGAGCCGGGAGGATGACAGAGAGTGAAAAGAGCGAGACTGAAAGCGGAGCCAGGATTATAACAGAGAGTGAGAATAAGTGAGACTGAGAGTGGAGCCGGGAGTATAACAGAGAGTGAGAAAGAGTGAGACTGAGAGCGGAGCCGGGGTGATAACAGAGAGTGAGAAAGAGTGAGACTGAGAGCGGAGCCGGGAGGATAATAGAGATTGAGTAAGAGTGAGACTGAGAGCGGAGCCGGGGTGATAACAGAGATTGAGAAAGAGCGAGACTGAGAGCGGAGCTGGGAGGATAACAGAGAGTGAGAAAGAGTGAGACTGAGAGCGGAGCCGGGAGTATAACAGAGAGTGAGAAAGAGTGAGACTGAGAGAGGAGCCGGGAGTATAACAGAGAGTGAGAAAGAGTGAGACTGAAAGCGGAGCCGGGAGGATAATAGAGAGTGAGAAAGAGTGAGACTGAGAGCGGAGACGGGGTGATAACAGAGAGTAAGAAAGAGTGAGACTGAAAGCGGAGCCGGGGTGATAACAGAGAGTGAGAATGAGTGAGACTGAGAGCGGAGCCTGGAGGATAATAGAGAATGAGAAAGAGTGAGACTGATAGCGGAGCCGGGGTGATAACTAAGATTGAGAAAGAGCAAGACTGAGAATGGAGCCGGGAGTATAACAGAGAATGAGAAAGAGCGAGACTGAGAGTGGAGCCGGGAGGAAAACAGAGAGTGAGAAAGAGTGAGACTGAGAACGGAGCCGGGAGGATAACAGAGAGTGAGAAAGAGTGAGACTGAGAACGGAGCCGGGAGGATAACAGATAGTGAGAAAGAGTGAGACTGGGAGCGCAGCTGGGAGGATAATAGAGAGTGAGAAAGATCGAGACATTGAATGAGCTGCGAGGATAAACGAGTGAGAAAGAGTGCGACTGAGAGTGGAGCCGGGAGTATAACAGAGAGTGAGAAAGAGTGAGACTGAGAGCGGAGCTGGGAGGATAAAAGAGTGAGACTGAGAGTGGAGCCGGGAGGATAACAGACAGTGAGAAAGAGCAAGGCTGAGAGTCCAGCCGGGAGGATAACAGCGAGTCAGAAAGAGCGAGACTGAGAGTGGGGCCGGGAGTATAAGAGAGAGTGAGAAAGAGCGAGACTGAGAGCGGAGCCGGGAGGATAACAGAGAGTGAGAAAGAGCGAGACTGAGAGCGGAGCCGGGAGGATAACAGAGAGTGAGAAAGAGCGAGCGTGAGAGTCCAGCCGGGAGGACAACAGAGATTGAGAAAGAGCGAGACTGAGAGTGCAGCCGTGAGGATAACAGAGAGTGAGAAAGAGTGAGACTGAGAGTGGAGCCGGGAGTATAACAGAGAGTGAGAAAGAGTGAGATAGAGAGCCGATCCGGGAGGATAACTGAGATTGAGAAAGAGCGAGGCTGAGAGTCCAGCCGGGAGGATAACAGAGAGTGAGAAAGAGTGAGACTGAGAGTGGAGCCGGGAGTATAACAGAGAGTGAGAAAGAGTGAGACTGAGAGCGGAGCCTGGAGGATAACAGAGAGTGGGAAAGAGCGAGGCTGAGAGCGGAGCCGGGAGGATAACAGAGAGTGAAAAGAGCGAGACTGAAAGCGGAGCCGGGATTATAACAGAGAGTGAGAATAAGTGAGACTGAGAGTGGAGCCGGGAGTATAACAGAGAGTGAGAAAGAGTGAGACAGAGAGTGGTGACGGGAGGATAACAGAGAGTGAGAAAGAGTGAGACTGAGAGCGGAGCCGGGAGGATAACAGAGAGTGAGAAA